>NC_139612.1:18073809-18673809 GCF_964270895.1 Podarcis filfolensis
AAAAAATAATAATTTCCAAATATATTTTATTAAATTTCTAGGGATTCCACATAGAATTTCAATATTTTTGTGTTTATGTATATGTGTGTGTGTGTGTGTGTGTGTATGTGTGTGTGTGTGTGTGTGTGTGCGCGCATGCATATGCATGTATATTTATGTATCTCTGTCTCTCTTTTTGTCTCGACATAACAACTTCAGGTAAACTTTTAAAAAAATTCCTAAATATATTTTATTAAATTTCTACAGGTTCCACATAGAATTCCAATAAGTGTGTGTGTGTGTGTGTGTGTGTGCGCGCACACGCATACGTGTGTGTGTATGTTATATATGTGTGTGTGCGCGCGCGTGTATCTCGACTTCAGGTAAACTTTTTTTAAATTTCCAAATATATTTTATTAAATTTCTACAGATTCCACATAGAATTCCAATACATCTGTCTGTCTGTCTATCTATCTATCTGTATAATATAGACTTCACATCCCATTTCCCATGTTTTTCTCCCCCCTCCTTTGCTGCACCCTATTTCCCTCTTTTATATCATAACCATAACACAATAATAACCAGTTTTTTTCTGTTGATCATAGTTCAAATCCTGCTCGCAGATTCTTCATACTATAATATCTCTTTAAATAATGTTCAGGTACCCCCAGAAAAAAGGACTGGTTATTAATTTGATTTATATACCGCTCTTCATCATAAAATTTCAGGGCCGTTCACAGGATAAAATACAAGGTAAAAACAATAGTCAAAACAAAAATAGCAAAACAATACCTCCTGCCTTCCGCAGTACATGACTGGGACCTGGGATCATTTTCATGGGTCACAAGTTGTGTAGCATTGCCATGGCCTTTTCTTGCTATTTTTAAAGGACGGTTGAGTGTATGGCCATGGGAATAGCTTTAATAGGCTTTATGTTGCTGCATATTTCTAGGAGAGACTCAGTTTTTGTTTGTGGGCTTCCTGTAGACATCTGTTTCATCACTGTGAGAACAGGATGCTAGACTAGATAGGCCTTCCATCTGCTCCAGCAGTGTTGTTCTTAGGTTATTTATTTAATATTTTATTGTTTCATAAAACTTATACACCGCTTTATTGGTAAAAACAACAACAACCCTCAAAGCTGTTTATCACTAGGTTAGTGCTGAGCAAGATCTAGTGACATTCTCAGTGACAGTTGCTTCAAATTTTCTTTTATGCAATAGTTTTGCCTGCCTTCTTTCTGTAGTCATCAGCTTCTTATAGATTTAAGTTAACTTGGGTTCCATTAGTTGAACACTCCTGAGAGTTGCTCTACTGATCTTTCCTGCCCTAAGGATGTGAAGGCTCCCATATACATGTGAACCACTCCTGATTTGTAGACGTTTTAAGCAGAAGCTAGTAATTTTAAGTGCACTTCTCAATCAGTTAAAAATTGTAACAAGTTACAGTGATACCTTGGTTTTCGAGCATCTCGGAAGCCGAACGATTTGGTACCCGAATTCCAAAAACCCGGAAGTAATTGCTTCCCTTTTTGAACATGTCGCGGAAGTCGAATGGCTTCCGCTGTGTGTTTTTCTATTTTTTCCATTGACTTGGCCAGCTGCCCTTTGCTCCTCGGTTGTCGAACATTTCGAAAGTCCAACAGTCTTCCGGAACAGATTACATTTGACAACCGAGGTACATACCACTGTACTTGTGAATGTTTATTTTATTTATTAAATTTGTATACTGCTCCCTGTCTATTCTCACTTCGTTTTTGGAGACATGGTAGCCCTACTCTGATAGTCAGATCCTGAACAAGCTTACTTGCAAGTAAGTCTTAACTGAGTGTTGCTAAAATTAAAAATATCCTGTGCTTTGTCTTATCTATATAGTCATAGCATGCTCTCTCTATTTTGCTTTTTTATTACTGGAACCATTAGTAAACTTGGAAGAAAAATATAGATGGCTTGGGAGCTTTTCATTTAAGGCATAAACTTAAAAAAGTGTTGTGATAAAAAAATTTCCAGTCTGGTGACTTAATGGAGTTCTTTTTTCTTATAAAAGAATCAATGGAGTCTTCCAGATTTATGGACATTTTTCAAAAAACTGGAGGAACTGCACCACAATGTAACTTTTCTTTTTTACTTCCTCAACATAAAATCAGCACAGTTTGCAGCAATAATTTTCAGCTGTCTAGTAGCTGTTTCAGAACAAGGAATACGTGTTGTGTTGCTCCATCTGTGGCTTCAAATGTGTTCTAAATTCAAGTGCTTAGTGCTGGTGGTACATTAGGCCTCTTGTATAAACTTTACAGAGTAGAACACATGAGACCAGTCTTCTTCAACATGTTTGCTTTAATTTGATGATGATGATGAATTTAATTTTAAAGCCTTTTATCATTACTGGCACTTGGGGATGTAAGCTGAGAATAGTACTGTTAAACATGAATTTTGTTTGCTGTGGAAAAAAGCTTTTCAGCGAGAGCATGCAATTCAGTCATCATTACTGTTTCTTTGCTACTTTTATCTCCATGTACAGCATAAAGCCAAATATTGTATTTTCGCGTCACAGCAAACTGAGGATTACAAAAGAAAAAATCAATACAACCTTTTACTCTTTATGTAGGGTAAAATGGAGGTTAAAAAGACTCATGAATTTTTGTGATGTCAGGTATTTTTAATTCACACTCTTTTCTCCAGGAATACCTTTTTATCTCTAGCGCATGAAGATCACAGTAGTTATCTTCATACATTGGAGACATTCCTTGGATGTAGTGCTTCAGGAGAGGTATGGAGGGTGTAAGCAGGTCGAAGGCTCAATATCAGTTTTCTATTAATAAGCTGCAGTTTGGGAAGAGAGCTTTTGGATAATGACTCTGGCAACATATCAGTGTTTGAGCTACCACTTCCACCTTCCTTCAGTGAGGCATGGAGAACGGTTGTAGGGTATACAGTGTGTCTTCTGCTTGGGTTGAAAGCCACACGTTTCAAAAAGGGCTGCATCCTTCTTTCTTTCTTTTTTAACTGTGGCCACACCTGCCAGCATGCACATCCCCCCCTCCCCAGCAGGAGGACAAGAGTGAACATGGCCCTCTGGTCAAGAAACATTAGTCACTTGCTGAGGGGGGCATTTAAACAACCAGTGTTCAAAATTAGCCATGTGCATTTTGTACCTTGTTTTTGACCACCTGCGACCAACTGAAGCCGCCTGGGCAGCTTCACCATCTGGAGGTGCATGCCTGGGGATCATTGGATCTTGACTGTTTTCACACACTCATACCCCGCCCTGTAGAATTCTATCAGATTTATTTTATCTGCACTATCGGAATGAATTTCAGGAACCAAAATGCTTTTTTCTGTGCAGCCTGAGCAGAAGTATAGCCACCATTAGGAAAAAGAGGTCTGAATAGGACCTGGATCAAGTGACTTTTCTTCTTTAAGTCCTCAAAGTTCTTAACTTAGCTCAAGGTTATCATCTGAACTGGCCAGATGTTTAACTGAGAATTAATCACAGTTGGTCCATCATTTGAAAAATCATGCCTTTAAGCTGTCTTACCCCAAAATAGTAACTAGACATTTCGTTTTGGCGACTGTAACGTTGGTTTAAGGATCCATTTGGAACCTAGCTTACATATATCTGAGTTTCTAACACTGCTGACGACGTGTGACACCCTTATTAAAACATCTGCACTGACTGCCCATCTACTACTGAGCCAGGTTCAAAGTCTTTGTGTTAATTTACAAGGCCCTGTACAACTTAAGTCCAGGGTACCTTATGGGTCACCTAAACCCTTATATCTTAGCTTGTTTACTAAGATCATCTGCAGGAGAGTTGTTGCTTATCCCCCAAGTTGTCGAGGCGCATCTGACAACAACAAGAAACCAAGCATTTAGTGTCATCAGCCCAGTCCTGTGGAATGTATTGGTACAGGAATATAATCTATGGCTGATTTCTAAAATAGATATGGGGCACCGAGGTGGAGATGGGGGGGGGGGGGGAGAATGCCGTTTAAAGTTGTTAAAGATCACTGCCACAGTTGGTTTGTGTTCAAAGAGAGGCCATTTCTCGTTGCGCTGGCGCAAAATATATGTTCAGTACTCCATTTGATTGTGATAGATAATTTCCTCTGAGGAAACTTGCCTCATGGTGAGGAGAGAATTTAATGCATCTGAAAGCTGCCTGAAGAAGCAAACAAACTAGGTGACTGTGAAAGGCTGGCACAAAGAACACGGTTAACAAGGAAACTAGCTCTTGTTAATTTGACAGAAGCAGTTATTGGGGCATCTGCTAATGTGCCAGGGATTGCTCTGGAGGACGCACATCTGCTTTCTACCTGGAAGCAGCTTTCAAATATATTATGATGATCACAGTGGTTGTACTGCATATTTACTGTTGTTCAAGTGTGATTGCCGTGTAATACATAGGCTCAGAACAGACAAATATATCCTTGGTGTACAAGGAGAGATGCCAGAGGAAAAAAGGCAAGTTGTAATTCAGGCAGTTTAATACACAGGTCTGTTAACTACTCCTGACTCCTTCAGCTGTGTATAACATGCGCAGTGTTCAAGAAATTCCACTATTCTTGAGAGAGACAAAGAATATGCCATGTATCAAGCTAAGGGAGGAAAATTATTTCCGGATCTGGTCCACATTCTGAATTGGGTAGCTTGGAGCATCCCCACAGTTGCCTTGCTCTTTTGCAGTACTCCCAAGCAGTGTTGGAAGCTCAGATATATAAGCTAGGTAAAATGGCTCCTTAAACCAGGGTTACAGTTGCTGAAACAGAATGCCTATTTGCCATTTTGGGGCCAGACTGATTGGCAGTTGTCGTTTCTGTACAACTTTTTGGTTCCTGAAATTCGTTGTGTAGCTAAAGTATCACAGATAGAATTCTGCAGGATGTGTTGCTAGTACAGTGGTACCTCGGGTTAAGTACTTAATTAGTTCCGGAGGTCCGTTCTTAACCTGAAACTGTTCTTAACCTGAAGCACCACTTTAGCTAATGGGGCCTCCTGCTGCTGCCGCCACGCTGCCGGAGCACGATTTCTGTTCTCATCCTGAAGCAGAGTTCTTAACCAGAGGTACTATTTCTGGGTTAGCGGAGTCTGTAACCTGAACCGTATGTAACCCGAGGTACCACTGTATGTGAAAGCAGTCAAGATCCAAGGATCCCCAGGTATGCACCTCCAAGATAGTGCAAACATCAGGTGCCATCCTGGCACCCAGACATCTTTATTGGTCACAAGTGACCGACAGCCAGGTGCGAAACACGCCTGGCAAATTTTGAACACTGCTCCTAAGTACAAAGTGAAACAGATCTGCAGGGACCATATTTGCCCACTCTTCTGCCCCAAGGTTGGGATGAAAGGTTGGGCGCATCATGATCCGCAGAGAGCAGTGGAAAATTCACCATGGCAAGCTTAAAACTGTGGACTTTTGGTTGGTCTATCCTGAGAAATCATAGAATCTTAGAGTTGTATAAAATCTTTATTTTTTTTTAAAGAATGATAGAATCATACCATTGCAAGGGACCCCTAGGGTCATCTGGCCCAACCCCCTGCAATGCAGGAATCTCAGCTAAAGCATCCATGACAGATGGCCATCCAACCTCTGCTTAAAAGCTTCCAAGGAAGGAGAGACCAAATGTAGAAGCTAGGTTTGGAGCCCAAATCGGTGGCATTCTTATGCTTATGCGATGCTCTGCTGAAGAAAGGGGAGGTGATTTTTACACATTCCTGCTCCTCCTGCCCCCGAAAATCAGCTCTGGATTGTTGGGGGACCCTCCAGAACAGCATGGCTAGGTTTTGCTAGTCACTACAGAGTGAATCAGCAAAAACTAATTCCCTTGGACTTCGTTAAGTGGGAACTGCTGGGCAAATGTTCCTCCCACAAATGGAAGGAGCCTTTCCATTCACAGAACAATGACTCTAGAACCAGTCCAATGATTTTTAAAGATATTTTCTGTAACAGTATTGAAACACGACACAGTTTGACAAACTATTTGGTTACATGAGAATTGCTCATGTAAATAAATAAACATTTACTGAATTTAAAACACCAAACTCCTTAAAAGTTAAAGGCTGCCATGGCATAGGTTCAGATGGGCCATGTTTTTTCATATGCACAGGAATTAATTCTTAGCTGAGAGAGGGGGATATGCAGAGCAAGAAAGAGCAGTATTTTGGGCTGAAAATTGTTGGGCATTTGGGCTGGAAATTTTGGGCAAAAAGTGTGTAGACAGCTGAGGGCTCCTGCACTAGACCCACATCCTAACATCACAGTGTGCAACTAGGTGTGTACATTCCATTCAAACTGTTCTGCTTTGAGTGGGAAGGCCTGGAGTGGGCTACAAAGGGCATTAAGCTGACCAGGTTAAAAGCCTGTTTACACACAGGAGCTCTGATAATACAGCAGTGTTTCCCAAACTTGGGTCTCCAGCTGTTTTTGGACTACAACTCCCACCATCCCTGACCTGCTAGCTAGGGATGATGGCAGTCCAACAACAGCTGGATACCCATGTTTGGGAAACACTGTAATAATAATAATAATAATAATAATAATAATAATAATAATAATAATAATATCTTTATTGTCATTGCTCCCTCTCAGGGACAACGAAATTACTTGACTGCTCCATAAAAACACTAATTAAAACAATACAGTATAGTACAGCAAGGAAGATTAGATGACTTTCAAAGTCCAGGCTTCCCATTCAGGGCCGAGATCGCTCTGGAGAAGAAGCTGTTCTTAAGACGGCTCGTTCTTGTCTTCATCGTCCTGTATCTCCATCCCGACGGCAGGAGCTCGAAGAGACAGTGACCAGGATGTGATGGATCTTTTACTATGTCCAGTGCCTTCCTATGGCACCTTGTGGCATAAATCTGCTCTAAGGTGGAGAGTGGGCAGCCAACAATGCTCTCTGCTGCCTTAACAACTCTGCACAATCCCATCCTGTCCTGGGTAGTACAGCTTCCGTACCACACACATAAGCCATAAGTGAACACGCTCTCAATGGCACAGTGATAGAAGGCAAGCAGCAGTTTCTGCGGAAGATAATACAGGATCCCTGTCTGTTGGGAAGCTCCTAAGCCAGGTGTGAAGAACCTGTGGCCCTCCAGATGTTGCTAAACTACACCTCCCATTGTCCTTGGCAGTTATTGGCTGGGGGTGATGGAAACTGTAGTTCGACAATCTCTGGAGGGCCACAGATTCCCCACCTCTGCTTAACCAAACATGCTTAAAAAGTCCCTTCAGACTTTCCCACAGGGATATTGGAGCATGGGGCTGGCACAAGGGTTGGGAATGGAGGCTGAATACCTGAAGAGGGTTTACGTTTGTCGTGTTTTATGCAGAGCACAAATGAATATGGGATGTAGTTGGAGTAGGAGTGGCCATCATGCAGCTAGAAGCCTAGCTTTTGTTGGTCAGCTGCAAACCATAAAAAGGAATGTTGCCATTTATTTGGAAGTTATTGAGGACTCTCTTGAGAGGTACAGGACTCTCTGTTCTACCAACATTCTTTGGTCCAGAAAGTAGCGGACAGATATTGAGCAGTTGGTCTCGCCATGCTTCTCCATTTGTAAAATGAGACTGACGATTGACTGCTCAGGATTGCAGTTAGGTTATTAGATACAGATGAAGAAAGCAATTATAGGTTTGTATATTTTATGAAGCACTTCGTTAATTGTTCTGCCACTGTAAAACCTGATGCGACGCTGCTGTTGCGGAGATATTGCACATATCCGAAAGTCTGGGTCAAGTAATGAACATGATTGATATTTTCTATTGGAAATATTTTCGACTTGCTAATTAGATCCGAACCCCCCCCTCCCAAATTTCTCATTTCAGGGAACAGTTGCTGCTTCCTATCCATTAAGTAAAGTGGGAAATGGGACATCTTTCTTCAAGATTATACTTCAAGGTATTTTAACATATAGTTAGTTATTGGTTGTGCTAGTTGTGCACCACAGGCAAAAGTTGTGGGACTGTAATAAAGGGGAGAATAACAGATATAGTGGAAGATCTAAAAAAAACAACAACCCAGTGTCATATGCTTTTACAAATGGGAGAGATGATTTGAGGAGGTATCTGGAATTCTGAACTCAAAAAGTATTTTTCAAATTATAATATTATTTATTTAACTTACTGTTCACTTTTTAAACAAAGTACCTCAAACCACTTTACAACAGAAAAAGAATAACAAATACAGTAAAACCAACATGTCACTAAGAGAGCAAAATCTGAAGCGTTCATATTTTGGAAAAAGGAAGGTCTAAAACATCCCATCCCACTGAAGGAGACCATGGATTATCAAAAACTAAAGGCCTGCTGAAAAAGAAATGTTTTTGCCTGGGCCTAAATAAGTAATGGGGGCTCCTCCCTTGGGAGAGCATTCCATAACTGGGGAGTCGTGACTGAGAAGCCTGCTCTTTTGTCAATACCTCCCTTGCAGGGGGCACACAAAGAAGGGCCTTGAATGATAAGCTCTTGCTCAGGGTTGGTTCATAGGAGGAGAGGTGGTCCTGGAGTTACTGCGGTCCTGAGTTGTAGAAGGCTTTATAGGTCAAAAACAGCACTTTGAATCAAGCCAGGAAATGAATTGGTAGCTTGCCATCTCCCTGCTGAATTCGGCACCTGCTGTAATTTCCAAACCATCTTCAAAGGCAGCCCTACATATTATGCATTGCAGCAGTCTATCCTAAAAGTTACCAGAGCATAGACAACAGAGGCTAGGCCTTCCTCTACCCTTTTTAAAAATTCACCATCCTTATCATACATCTTGTCTTTTGATGTTGGTCCTCGCCAGCAAGGTTATCTGGACTTTCAACTACAACCTGCTGCTGTGTGCTTCATTGATTGCCTGGTAGACTAGAGCTCATTTTGTGGTCCTTACTCTGGCCTTTCGGGAGCTGCCTTATGTACAGAGATCCCCCCCCCCTTAGTTTCATAGCTCACAGGCATGAGTGTATTTTAATGTCCCTGGCCTCTCAGCATTTGCAATACCCTTGTGAAATCAGAGCTGCAAGGCTTTCCTTTAGTATATTCAGATAAATGTTACAGTGTCACTGTTCCTGTGTGTCTTTCAGAGTCAGAAAACCCATGTTCTAAGGCCGGTGCTATCAATACTTATATGTTTGGGAAGTTGGCAGAGGATTGTGCCAGCGTTGTACATCAAGGGGTAAATGCTTTTATTTCTTTCATTCTTAGATGTTTATTTCTTCTTGTGAACTGTTTTTCTACTGATTTTGTTGACCTAAGTGTGTTTACACGATCAATGCATGCGGCTGCCTTTTTGACCGGGTTAAGGTGCTGACTGGTGTTCAAATAAGTAGCCTCTGTGGCCCGAAATCCCTGGGTGCTATTCACCCACGCATTTCGTGTATTAAAGCTGTATTTGTGTTCCTTTTCGTCACTGGAATCTGATATAGTACTGTTTGCTTGAACAGCACTATGGCATCACCTAATGGCAAAACAGAAAGAAACACCTCTTCAAAATAGTACTCTTTGTCTTCCACCTCAGTGACAGGGAACCAGATGTTGTCGGATTCCAGCTTCCATCAGCCCCAGCCAACATGACCAGTGGTTGGCGAGGAGCACAAGTTTCCAACCCTTGCTGTAGTTACTTACATACCCAACAGGTCACTGACATCTGCTCTGCAGGAAAGTTTTTCCTTCAAGGCCTATGGATCTCAGAAGCCTGCTCCACAGTAATGCATAGCAGGTAAATTTACAGCGTCTGAAAGCCAGCAGGCGCATTTTGCTTAATGTCTGCACCATTTGGAGCTGCATGCCTTGGGATCCTTGGATCTCAACTGTTTTCACACACTAGCAACACATCCTGTAGCATTCTATCTGTGATATTCTAATGGTGCAATCAGAATGAATTTCAGGATCCAAAAAGTTGTATTGAAAAACATGACTTTTGATCTGTCTGGCCCCCCAAATGGCAACTAGACGTTCTGTTTTGGCGACTGTAACTCTGTCTTAAGGAGCCATTTGGCTCCCAGCTTATATATTTGAGATTCTAACACTGGTTAGTGGGGCTGCCTGTTCCATGGAACAGCATTCTTGTTGAGATACAGCAGACACCCATTATCTACACTTTCTGGAACAACTGGGATTGCCTTTAAAACTGTTTTCCAGCTTTAACTACCTGACTTTCTATTTAGCCTCTCTTTCTGAAGTCCAGTATGAGCCATGGGTGGTCTTCAACTAAGTTCTAAGTAGACCCACTGAAATTACTGTCCATGACTAAGTTAGGTCTATTGATTTCAGTAGGTCAACCCCAAGAAAACTTTACTTACTTACTTACTTACTTACTTATTGAATTTATATACCGCCCTATACCCAGAGTTCTTAGGGTGGTTCACAGAAATGATCATAATATATAAAATCAAAAGAAGAACAATAACCCAATAACACCCCCCCCCCAATAAAGCCACATTTCAAAAGGGTATTGAATAGCTGAACACTCCTTTTTTCCCTAAATGCCCTTTATAAGTAAACATCTTAAGACTAGTTATCTGCCCAGTTGAAACTTATGTTAATTACCGGCCATGCCTCTGTCATTCTATTTAGTCCCCCCCCCCCATTTGTAATGAGCAGCTTTGCTTGCTGACTTTTATCCCAGCACAGCAAAAGATGTGTAAAAGGAAAAAAGAAAAGAAAAAAAGGGCCCTGTGGTAGTGGTGGTCTACCTGCCAGTATTATAGTATAGATTGGGCACTGAGAAATGATTTCAAGTTAACTCTTCTACCACATCGTTTAAAGTGTCTGAAACTTAATTAGCGCTTTGCGCCCTTCTTGATAAAAGGAGAAGTAGTAAAACAAGGCCCAAAGCACCAATTAGGAGATCACAGAGATCAGTACTGAGGACCTGTACTGGAAACTACAGCCCTTGAGCTGGAAACTTCAAACAGAGTTGAACTAGCAACAGAATATTCACACCTCCCTTGTGACTTGAGCCGTGGTTATGTGGACTTGTGCGTGTGGTTTTTAAGAGGCTTACTATGAATATGATAGAGGGAGGATAATCTCAGTTCCTTTAAAAAAACTCAAAATTTAGTGATCAGGCCATTTTAGCAAGCCTGTTGAACTTACTTTCTTTCTTTTTAAAAAAGTCATTGATTTAAATAGTAAATTGCAATGCAAGGAATTCGGGGTTCCCCAATGGGAGACATAAACGGTAACATAGGAGAGTATATGCATATTGTTGCTCCTATGAATACCACTATTTTCAAAAAATTACAGTATATAGCACCAAATGTGCTTGATGCTTGCATATTAGGCATATGTAGAAGATATACCTGTGTTATGAATTTCTGTATTGGTAATGGGTGCATTTCATAATTTAGTGCTAAGAGCAAAAGCACCATTCTTCGTGAACTAGACAGTCAAGTTGCGGAGCCATCTTGGTGTAAAACTTAAGAAATTATTAGATTACATTCTGAACTACTTCATTCTGCACCAGTCTAAAATTTATCCCCATTAAATTGGGGGATTTAGTCTAGTCAGCTGTCCAACCCTGACTTGGCAACCAAACTCCAAAATAACTTGTGCGTGCAGTAACATCTCAAAATGCTGGAACGGGAATGAAATATCCAGGAGCGTAGCTCTTTTGGTTTACGACTTACTTTACACCAATTTTAGAAATGTACATTGCAGTCCTGTGTGTGGCTCTTTGGAACATATGCCATGTTGAGTTCATTGGAGATTCCTCCATTCATTCTTTCAATTTCTATACTGCCCATCATCCGAGGATCACAGGGTGGTTTACAGTATAAAAACACAAAAATACAAACCATGGAAACAAGCAAAAACAACACACACACCCCAGTTTAAATGGCCAGATTGTTTAATTAGCCAAAGGCTCAACGAAAGACAGTTTAAAATCGCTTCTTTGAAATATCAAGCAGATATCGTGCCTGAGTTAGGTGCCTTTTTGATAACTAAGGAAGATTGTCCACAAATGCTTAAGGTTTTCCCTCCCCATTTCTTAAAGGCAGGTTGTGGTTCATATGTAAGAAACTTTACCCATGGATTTTTTAGTTGTTTTGTTACAGAGTTATTTCTCATTTTTTATTGAAAGGAAGATGGAACAGTGGCATAACTAACTCCCCTGCCCCCCCTCCCAAAATGGTGGTACAGAATAAAATTCATTGCACCCTGGTAATTCCATTGCACATTAAGCTTTGTTGGAATTTGTTCTAATCCTTTTTAAACAATTGAATCTGTCTGTATCACTTAAGTTAGCAGTCTCCCACCCACCCCGGAAAACATTAAGGTTTGGGGTTTTCAGTCATTTAAAAGAATATCATCAGAGACTGCTGAAGTAGCAAAAAGAGCAATCATAGCGCCGCAGTTTGCTAAAAACTCAGCTTTAATCAGAAAGCTCTTTTATTTATTGTAATCAAGTAAACACATGGACAAAAGACATGCAGTAAAAGCTAACGGGAGTGTTGTTGGTACAAGATTGAATGCAAAAGATGAAGCGCTGAGGCTAAAATGCTTCTCAGGAAGAGCACATCCATCTGGAAGTACTTAGGGGGCACAGGCAAAATTGAGACGGCACTTTAAAACTCAGACAATGCCAGAAATAACTAAGGTAAAGGAGCCTTTAACTTGCATTGCAATTCCCTGTGCTCAGTTTCATTTTCTCAGGTATCTAGCTTAGTTTCCCTGACTGTCAGTAATGCAGTCTATCAACCTTCTCTTTCACCCCCTCCCTGCTTCCATGGGAGTTTGCCGGGTAATAAGCTGAGGGATGAGAGGCAACGTGGATAGCTCTCTTTTCCTCTTTCTTTCTCTTTAACCTGACTGCTAATGGTCCAATAACAGCTGACATCTGCAATCTTAGATGGCAAGTGCTGCATGCAGAAAATCCAGTACCTTTAACTTCTTCACTGCTGAAAGATATCCAGCTGCTCACTCAGAGCAAGCAGGTGGATCTGGGCCGGCACTGAAGATGTTAATATACAGGGCATTTGACTCTCAGAAAGAGAGAGAGAGAGCACTTAAATCTAGCCACCAGCTTGGCTTGACTTAACTAGAAACAACATTGTTGCTGTAACTCCTTTGAGTCAATAGGGATAAACAAGGTGCTATGTTTGGACATAACAAGAAAGCAGTGAAACAGTATTTCAGTAGTTTGATGCCCTGCTTCTTAATTGCTTTTCTACTAAAGAAGGCTGACCCTGAGAAAGCCACAGTTCACATGCGGTTTTCTAAACTTAGCAAGGACCCAAAGCCTGTCCCGTCAATAATTTTACCTGCGCAAGGAAAGCTGAAATGAATATAGCTGTGCAAAACTTGCAAGTGTACTTTTCCAAAAGTTGCAGTTGGTGCTGGTGCAAGGTAATTTTCTGGGCGATCCTGAGCTAGGAAACTAAGATCTTCAAGCAGTAATTAAAATTTGGGGCTTGCCTTTTGAAAGTTATGTCCATGTTTCTTAGTAACTTGGGAATGCAATTATAGAATGTAAATGTATTCTCTGCACATTTTTTGTTTTAAGTTCGCAGGCTAGGAACCTGTGGCCCCTCTGGTTGTTACTGAACTACAGTTCTTTTCATCCCCGCTCATGCTGTCTGGGATGATTGGAGGTGGAGTCCAAGAACATTTGAAGGACCGCAGATTCCTCTCCCTGATCTGCATAGTCAAACATCTATTTGAATGATGTGTTAATTTAACAGTTCTGCAGTTTGTTATTCATTCCCCAATATCATCAATATAAATGATATGTTACTACATTTGATTTTGATTATTCAACACGCCAGTCTTTGAGAGTGATAGATCATTAACATTTGGCAAGAGGATGCTACCTGGCACTGATTGTAGTTGGGCGTCCAAAAACATCTGCCAAGCTACAGGTTTTCACACTTGCTTTAGATAATGGGTGGAGGTTTCTCTTTCCTGTTCTTGTTAAAAGTGAGCTTTAAATACCATATGCTCCCCAATTAGTGTTAGAAATTCAGATATATAAGCTAGGTGCCAAATGGCTCCTTAAACCAAGGTTACAGTTGCCAAAGCGGAATGCCTAGTTGCCATTTTGGTTCCTGAAATTCATTATGATTGTGCAGATAAAATGTAACTGATAGAATTCTGGAGGATGTGGTATTAGTGTGTCAAAACAGTCAAGATCCAATGATCCCCAAGCATGTACCTCCAGATGGTGGAGCTGTCAGGCACCATTCTTTCACCCAGGCATCTTCACTTGGTTGCAAGTGGCCAATAGGTGCTAAATGTGCCTAGCTAATTTTTTTACTGGAAAAACAAATATGAAGTGTTGTGTTTAAGCCCTCTGGTGGTATAAGTATATATTGAATTTTGTGTATACCACCATCCCTCTGTGGAGTTGGAAAACCTAAGTAACTACTCTATGGTAGTTTTTGTTTTGTGAATGGTGCCATGGACCCCCTGGGTGGGTTTTGCAGAGCCATTGGGGTCCGCGGACCTCCAATCAGGAACCACTGCTCTATCATATCCCCCCATTTTTATTTTAAACTAAAAATCTGCAACCCTCCTGAGTCTCCCTTTGCCATGTTGGATAGATCAGATAGGGACCTCATAATAACAGAATCAAGTAATAGTGATTTGTTAACTATTCTTTCTGATTTGGGCCACTAATCGGAGAGAGTGAATTTTGACTATGTTGTACTGAAATGAATCAGATTTCAGTGTAGAACTTATATTGATTTTAGTGGGGTGCATTTACCTAACTTTATGTAGATTACATCCCCTTTTTGACATTAGCTTCAAAAAAACATGCACAGAAAGAGTTTATCCTTTGTCACTTTCCTGTAGAAATCAGAAAATGTGTGTATGTGTTTTACTTTTCCAGTTTGAATAATAACTTTCTACACTACTTATTCTTGCAAACTGGTACATAACCTCCACCCCCAATCTGGGACTATTTTATGCTAGTGTTATTCCATTATTGCTTCAGCTTAGATTTCAAATCACTGACATTTCTTTTTTTAAAAAAAAAAACAACCCACACTACTTAAAAATGCTATAATGGAAAGTGCCATTACAAAAGTCAGTCTCCATAAAATGACATCTTTTGACGTTAACGTCAGTTTGGCTGTTGAGCAAATACCTTATTTGTATAGGAGGAAGCAGAGGGATTGCAGTAACTATTTTTCTTTCTGATTTATACAACTGGCAAAGAGACCTTTTAGAATTGAGTTTTGCACTCATCTCAGAATTTTTATAACAAATATCTTCTATAAGTGACTTAGATGGTTCATCACCTTTCAAGCTATTTGAATTTTTCAGCTTGCTAATATTGTTTTGTTGGAAGAGTTGTTGTTTTTTTACCCTAATCTTCACAGTACCGAAAAGGCCATTTTGCTCACTCCAGTAGTCAGAAATCAGAAACCAGTTCTTCGGTGCATTTTTCAAAAAGTGCCATTTAAGTTCCATATGATCGATCCTCTTGATTTATCAACTTCTTGTTTGTCACAGATAAAATATTTAGCTACTCTTTTGTTATGTAAATACTGGCAACATTCAGACCATGAAGCTTTGCCCCATTGCCCTAGTCTTATGAAAGATGAATTGTAAGTTTTCGTAATGCAACATCTAAGTTCACTGATGACCTGCAGATCATTGGAACACCTGTGTATGCTAAAATATGTAATTAGAATCATAGAATTGTAGAGATGGAAGGGACCGCAAGAGTCATTTAGTCCAACCCCCTGCAAATGCAGGAATCTCAAGAATTAATTTTAAAATGATTGATACCATTTGATTTTTGACAGTGGGTAATATCTAATGCTCAGGGTAGATTCATTAAAATCTATAGATATGTCCATTGATTTTAGTGGGTCTGCTCCAAATATGACTAACATTGAACATTCCCCCATGCAATTCTTGATTTAAACTATTTCAATGGAGATCACTTAACGCCTTTGTTTTCCCCAAACACTATCCCAGCTAAAGTTAATCACACATTTTAGTGGAAATTTTAGACCTGTACATAAATATTTCATATTGAAACTTTGGTTGCATCATACCTTTACATTTTTATTTTCTTTTCCAGAGGCTTTCCTAATCAGCAGGGATTTGTCATATTTTCTGAAGATCCAGGGAAATGTTTCATCAAATGATCTGATCACTTAAGGACTCTGAAAATATGATAACTAATAGTAATAATGATGCATTTTCTCTCTCTATAGGACATCATGGTGGTAGCTGGATTCAGCATGGCTAAGTCCACCAGTGATGCTGATGGGCATTGCTGTCGGCTAGAAGTCTCTGATGAAGCTGGGTCAACTATTTATGTATGTTTTTCAAGCTTTTCTTCTCTCCCTTCACTCCAAAACTTTTCTTAATAAGAGAGTCTGAGAGGCTGTGGATTACTAAAAAGCACACCAAGGTCTGCTTTAAAAAGATAGAAGAACTTTACCATTCAGCATACTAATAACTGGGATTCAGAGAAAACCCTTGGCTACAGCTGAGTGTCTAAGGGGGCTTTAGACTTGCATTCGTGTATCAAACAGCAACCCACCAGAAATAATAGAATTGGAAAGGGACCACAAGGGTCATCTAGTACAACTCCCTGCAATGCAGGAATATTTTGCACAATGTGGGGCTCGAACCCACGACCTTGGGATTAAGAGTCTCATGCTTTACTATCTCTGGTGATAAAGAATCAGATGGCAGCAAACATAGAGTTCATGGCATGTGGAAAACTATTTTTGATACTGAACAGGGTTTCTAAGCAATCTGACACACTACGCGGGCCGCTGCTGCCCAAAGGGGAGAAAGTTAGCATTACTCAAATGCTTTGAAATGTGTGTAGCTCATACAGCTCTGTCTCTTTAGCAGTGTTTATAGGGTAGTTTTAGAAATGTGTAAAGTCCTATTACTTCTCTTTCTCTACATAAAAATGTAAGGCTGCCATTGCTGGGCCTCCATTGGAGGATTTGTAGAGCCACATCACAATCCTGGATTTGCATGATGTCTGGGCAAGGGAGCAAACATGAGGCAGGATTTAAGATGGAGTTTTAAAGAACAGCAAAAGGTTTGAGTAAAGCTGAAATAGAGGGACACAGAGGAGCTGGGGCAGGTAAGGGGCTTGAAGGGGCTGTGAGGAAGTGCAGGGCTTGAGGTAGCAGAGCTGCAGAGACAGAGAGGCCGGAGTTGCTTTGTGGGAATAGGGAGGCTAAAGGAGGCAATGGCGGATTTGAGTGAGGTGTGAAGGGAGGGATGGGACTAGCAAGGAGGGTGACATTAGCAGCAAGCTGGGTAAGCAATGTGAACAGGAGCAGAAGCATATATATATATACAGTGGTACCTCTAGTTACGAACTTAATTCGTTCCGGAGGTCCATCCTTAACCTGAAACTGTTCTTAACTAGAGGCGTGCTTTCGCTAATGGGGCCTCTTGCTGTTGCTGTGCTGCCGGCACACGATTTCCATTCTCATCCTACGGCAAAGTTCTGAGCTCGAGATAACTCTTCCAGGTTAGCGGAGTTTGTAACCTGAAGCGTTTGTAACCTGAGGCATTTGTAACTCGAGGTACCTCTGTCTGTCTGTCTGTCTGTCTGTCTGTCTGTCTGTCTATCTATCTATCTATCTATCTATCTATCTATCTATCACAGTGACTAACGAAGCAGAAATTTTACATTACTGTAACAAAATGTCTCAGGTTCCACCACCTTCATCAGTTGCTCTGATAAAAAAAATAGGATGTTTCCAAGCCTGCAGTTGCAGTGCTTCTGAGCATTCTGTTCTCAAAGTTCTGGAATGGCCAGCTTGGAAAGAGCCTCACTTTTTATCTAAGCAAGGCAGGTGTGGAAACATTTTGCTATAAGAATTCAAAAATTCTGTTTTGTTGGTCACTGCAACAAATACATGGTTTTAGTGATTAGCTGCATCCTATCAGGATCCAGAACAAACTTGTCTGAAATGTTGTTTGGTGCGTTCATATTTTTCTCTCTTTATATGTGTGTATATGTGGATGTATATGCACAACACTGAGCCTCTTGGGCTTGCCAATCAGAAGGTCGGTGGTTTGAATCCGCACAATGGGGTGAGCTCCCGTTGTTGCTCTGTCCCAGTTCCTGCCAGCATAGCAGTTTGAAAGCACGCCAGTGCAAGTAGATAAATAGGTACCGCTGGAGCCCAAAGGCAAATGACGTTTCCATGTGCTCTGGCTTCTGTCACTGTCCTCCGTGCACCAGTAGCGGTTTAGTCATGCTGGCCACATAATCCAGAAAGCTATCTGTGGACAAACGCTGGCTCCCTTGGCCTGAAAGCGAGACGAGCGCCACAACTCCATAGTTGCCTTTGACTGGACTTAACTGTCCAGGGGTCCTTTACCATATATGCACACACCCCTGGGAGAGTATTGGATGTTGCTGTGGGAACCCTAACTATTATGAGTTAGGCCTATAAATCCAGTTGTGCTGTATTGAAGTACCGTATTGACCCAAATATAAGCCACACCCGAATATAAGCTGCACCTTTAAAATTGATGGGGGGAAAGGAAAAAAGAAAAAAACCACCCAAATATAAGCCGCTCCATTCCTTGCTGCTCCTGGCTGCAACCTTGCGGGGGGGGGGGGGGAGCCACACTGCGTTGCTGGCAGCCTTTCCCCTTCCTCACTCTCTCCCTTCCCAGCCTTGGGGGAGAGGACGGGGAACTACGCGTGGGGCAGGAGCTGCTTTGTCGTACTCCTGGCACTGTTTGCCCCGCACTCCTGGCTGCATACCGTAAGGTCACGAATATAAGCTGCACTTTAACTTTTCACAGTCGGAATTTGGGGGGAAAGTCGGGCTTATATTCAAGCCAATACGGTAGTAGCAATCTACAGTGTTGCTGCTTTAGTTAATGGGGAAAGGGCCCTTGCCAGATTTCCAATAGTATTAGCCTTGAATTGACATAGACTTGGAAAGTTTGAGATTGTGCTGAGTTGGCAGAGTGCAGCGTATCTTTTTGATGTTTCGTGTCGTTTCTCTGGGATAGCAAATATGCTGTAAATATATTTACATAGTGATAGCTTTGTTTTGGAGAATGGATAAGAGAACTAATATTTCTACAGAGTCAATGGATTTTAGCTCTGATCTCAAAAAGTCATGTTACCGTAAGCCCGTCTTATAGTACTTGGAGGGATGGTTTTTGTAATTTGTGTAGAATATTTGCCAAACTGAAAGGCAACTCTGATATTACAGCTAAACAACTAATTCTGCATGCCCAAAGGGAGACAAATTTCTCTTCAGTTTGTCATGTACTCTCTTGAACCTAATGTTTAGTTCATTATTTGCTGTGTAGTTAATTATAATTAGGATATGGTTGCCGCATGCCTTTATCAGCTATATGACAATCAGAATGTCAGAATGGTGAAGCTCCCTCAACATTTCCTCTCCACCTGTTGAGGGAACTTCACCAGGGTGGGTGTTGGATAACTAGGTTGAAATTCCTTCCCCAACCTGGTGCCTTCCATATATTTTGGACTACTGCCCCCATCATCCCCAGCCAGCACAATCAGTGGTCAAGGATGATGGTAGTTGTGGTCCAAAATGTTTCGTGGGCACAAGGTTAGGGAAGGCCATTAGTCATATTTTATTTTTATTAACATGGAACTTCTCACAAGCCCTTTTTGAGAAAAATGAAAGGCACATGTGCTGTTTGCTGCCACTAATGAAAAGTTCATTTTAGATTGGAATTAAAGACCTAATCATGCTGTATTAGCTTAGCAGTATGAACATTAGGAGAACCTTTATTTTTAAAATGATTCTTACAGTTGCATGTATTCCTGGGGTTTGCATCTTTAATTTCCTGGAGCACCCTGTGATGTTTTCTACAACAGTAACGTGTAACTTAATAAAAGCGGCCAGATATTAATCATTTCATTGTTTTAAAAAGGCACTTGTGCAAGTCTGTTCGTACAAACATTATTTCATTTAAACCAGGATTCATTCACCAGGTCTAAGCTATTTTCAGTGCCAGGGTTCAGCCATGGAACAGTTAACACGTAAAGTGAGTTTTAGGGCTTATCCACATTTACCCTTTGCTCCGCTCTTTCCAGGGAAAAGTAGGTGTGGATCAGCCCTAAGTGTATGCAGAATCTCCACTGAGTGACCATAACCAGCTTACATACACCTGAAGGCCCCCATTAACAAATAGTCTGATACAAAGGCAGTCCGGAATTCTAGTGCCTCTTACTTTGGGAATTGTTGATGTTGGTTAGAGAAGCCACATGTTATCTTTTCATAAGATAAAACCATGAATACTGGGGGAGTTGGAAGACCACCAATAGCAGTGCAAAGCCTGTTTTGGCCCTTTGCCTGCCTGACAGACAGGTAAGGGTAGCCCCTAAGGTAGTTTTTGTTTCTAAACAATACAGATACAGTGGTGCCTCGGGTTACATACGCTTCAGGTTACAGACTCCGCTAGCCCAGAAATAGTCCCTCAGGTTAAAAACTGTGCTTCAGGATGAGAACAGAAATCGTGCTCCAGCGGCGCGGCGGCAACAGAAGGTCCCATTAGCTAAAGTGGTGCTTCAGGTTAAGCACAGTTTCAGGTTAAGAACGAACCTCCGGAATGAATTAAGTACTTAACCTGAGGTACCACTGTACAGTAAAGGTGGGATGGAGAGTTAAGGGAAGCAGGTTACAGTTTGCAAGGGTATACTACAGCTACAGTCAAGTTGACCAGAGTTTAGGCATGTACTTAAGTACATGCATCTCAGATGCCCAGATAAATGTCTGCTGCCCAAAGTAAACTGCCTGTTCAAAAGTAGAAAGGATTTGGAAAAGCCTTTCAATCTCTGTTGAAGGATTTGGTTTCACAGTCATGAGCGGCCACAAGATCCAGTTTGCTGTTTTACAATTCACAAAGCACAAAATATAGTTTGGGGAATGTAGGCATATGTGAAGTTCAGTGAAGTCCCTAAAGCACATTAATCATTCAGGCAGCTGGGTAAGACATGCCCATCTCTAATACGATAGTGATTAAATTGGTACCAATGTACAATCAATACCATAACTTGCACAAATCTTAAATGCTATAAAACGTATGAGTCCAGTATGAATACTTGTGTATTATCTTTATGAAATGTATTTAGCGAGGAGTGAAAACTTTGGGCAGAATTCCCTTGACTACAGATAGTGTTGCCACCTCTTTTCTGGTCTTGCCCTCGCACCTATCGGAGCAGCCTGAAACAATTTTGAGTAAATAAAGCTTTTCTTAAGATCAGGAGAAGGGCCAATAAAAAAAGAGGCAGCTCTAAGTACCCAAGGATAAGTGGTTTTGACAAATGCAACTGAAAGATGAAAAATGAGATGCACACATTTTGTATAAAATTTAAATTTGAAATTCTTGAGGGATTCTCATTTGTGCCATTGCAGGCTGGGGTAGTTTTGAAGTCACTTTGTTGTTTTGTAGATAAAAATGAAGAGGAAAATTAAAACCAGAGAAAGTACCCACCAAGTAGGTATTCTGTTACTATATCTTTGTAGCATTGAGTGTTAAAAATGCTGATAATAAATTAATTCATATTATTTCTTAAATACTTGTTTTAAATTGAAAGTGGATCCACGTGGCGGTGCAAAAAATAATAATGCTATGGTTTGTTGTGTCGTCCAAACCTCGACCATGGTTTGTTTTCAAACAAATCACTGTCTGAGTTTATATCACATGACAAGCCATAGTATGGCTTGTTTGAGCTCTGCGGAGGGGAAGAATTCATTCTGGGGCCAGCATGGCAGAATAAAGGCACATCCATTATTAACTCATAAACGAAGCCAGGTAAACTGGCTTGTCATGACCTGCAAACTAGATCCTAGGAAGCCATAGAGTACATTTGTGCAGTATGTTTTATAAAATACAGAAATTTAAATTACCAAGGGAAGAATTATCCCTCAATCTATCCCAGTACAGCCTGGGAACCTTTAGGAATATTTTAAATCCTACCCATTTGATCTGCCCTTTTGAGCTCAGGGCTAAGTTGTGAAAGGATGGAGGGGTTTTAGTGAATTTTCTTTACTTCAATTTTATTTTGATATTGGCCATAATAGAAATATGCATTATTAAACTATTCTGTTCTGTTAGTTTGTGTGTTTTTTTATACTTAACCGCAAATATTTGAGATAAAGTAGTCTATAAAAATATAAATGTTTGTTGATTAGAATTGTTGGTTTACATAAATATTTAGGTAGCGTTTGCTATATGTTTGACATAAGACAATTCACTTAAATTACAATGTAATAAAAATGCATACATTTATTATTTCTATCTTTTAAGTTACCTATACATAATAGATTAACTTCCAGCATATATTTGTTCAAAGAACAAAGAGCATCTTAAAATATTGGAATAAGAAATCTGAAATTGTCCTTATTGTCTTCCAGTTTGTTCTAACAATCTTCAGTTCTGTTTTTCTCCGCAGGTTTGTACTAGGTCATCCAGTACAAATACTGGTTCAGAAACTGTAGCCATGGTAAGTTTTGTTTTGATGTTTCTTTTATTTTTGTTTTAAATTGCAGAAGGCATCGCGAGTTCGGTGCCTGAAACAAGTTTTACAGCAACTTTAAGATGGACTGTAGAAATGGCTATAGATAAAATAATTTTGCATTAGCTGCTGTAGGGAACACAATTACAAAAGGAATAAGGCAGAGAATAGATGTCCAGAAATTTTGAATAAATCCAAACACATGCTGGTGAGGCTGGGAATGCTTTATGAATGTGTTTTCCAGCTACTTTAATTTGTCTTACGTATATAGAAAAATTCTTTTCAAGCAGCTCCGCTAAATAAAAAATACACAAGGCTGTAGAGGCTCAGAAACTCTGGCAAGTGTGCTAATTTCCTGAACATCTTGGAGGTGGTCTGCAAGTATTATGACTGTTATTAGGCTAGCCAGCAGAACAAGGTGATGACAGAAATAATTAAAATGCCTGTGGCACCTTCTGCTGGTTGCTGGAGAAAGTACAAAAATTCATGTGTTCCAACAGCCTTTCCAAAACTTTATTAAAGCAAATATGCTGTATCAGGAGAGGGCAAACCATGCAGATTTTTTGACATGTGTACAACTGGTTGGCAAGATTCTATACTCACTAGGGCCAGACTTAAATTCTAGTGTGTCAAAAATCAATTGGCATAGATCAAAAATCAGTTGGCTTTCTCATTCTATATGTTGGACCCATGTGTTTTCTCTTCTCATGTAAGTAGTTTTCACACATATTCCAACCACAGAATGTACAGCAAATGGGTTTTTTAAACATCCTGTGAAATGATCAATTGACATGTGTGATAACTATTAAAACTATGGAAATTAATCAGGGCTATTGTACTAGAAACATTTAACTTACAATTGGACCCGGTGGTTTTTTTCTGTTAAACTATACAGATGGTTTAGTTATACAGCAACATAAGGAATCTGTGTCATTGTATGGTGTTGGCAACAATAATTTTGTTGGCAGAAAAATGGAGATCAGCAACGATACCAACCATTAATAAATACAGAGAGAAAATGTAGGAGTTTGCTTCAATGGCCAAGCTAGCTTGTTATGTCAGAGAACGTAACAAGATGAATTTGCAACAAATGAGTAGGTGCTTATTAAATATAGCAAGGATTTAATCAAAACATGTTGTGGTTTTACACTGTTTTGAAGTTTGGTTTGTTGAGGATAGTTAAACTAATTATTTATTCTTGTAGGTTATGATATAGGTTCTTGTCTCTTTCTTTTCTTCACTTAGATTAATGCCTTTTGAAATAATAAACAAATTTGTATCTGCAAACATTTTATAGCTTTAACTCTGCAGATGTACGATTTAAACTAGAAAAGCAAAAAAAGCTAGTGTTTCTGGAATGGTCTGATATTTGCCGTTTGCCGGGAAATAACACTTGGCTGTCTCATAAGAAGAGTCCTGCAGGATCAGGCTCGCAACATATGTAACAGTCCTAGCTTGCAGCAATTGATAGCCTTATATTCCATGAATCTGTCCAATCCCCCTTTAAAACCACCCAAACTGGTGGCTGTCTGCTTCTTGCGGGAGCAAATCCCATAGTTTAATTATGTACTGTATAAAGAAGCACTTTCTTTTTTCTGAGCTGAATTTCCTAACATTCGGCATTGGATGGTTCCAGATTCCAGTATGAAAATAGTCACACACACCCCAACATCATTTTATACATCACAAAGCATATCCACTCCCCGCTCACCTTTTCTGTACAATAAAAAAAAACACCCCAAATTGTTATAACCTTTCCTTATAGGGGAATTCTTCCAAAGGAGGAAGGAGTATTCTGATGGAATGACCAGTAGCAAAGAAAAATGTTTTCTTTGATGTTCATAATGGACCTGATATCTAGGCCCTGTACATAAAGAAAGTTTTGGCAAAAGAAAAGAAGAGAGAGAAGAAGAAGCTTGCCACTTGAAAATAGCTACAGAATTTGACTTGAATGTGATCACTTTCTGTTTTGTCTTGTTAGTCTGTTGCCCCCAACTATACATACACCCCTCTGAATCTTGTTAAAGGCGGGACTATTGTCAACCTCTATGGTGCTGTGAAATTCTTCAAGCCTCCATATAAATGCAAAGGAACAGGTATGTATTATTAAATATATAAAACTCACAAAGTGTTCTGCTTTTAAAAAAATGCTCATAGCAATATGAGCAAGAAGTCGGTTATGGGTCATTGTATGATTTCTGATCGGCTTGCCGAAGGTCGGCGGTTCGAAACGGGGTGAGCTCCCGTTGCTCGCTCCCTGCTCCTGCCAACCTAGCAGTTCGAAAGCACATCAAAGTGCAAGTAGATAAATAGGTACTGCTCCGGCGGGAAGGTAAATGGTGTTTCCATGCGCTCCTCTGGTTCGGCAGAAGTGGCTTAGTCATGCTGGCCACATGACCTGGAAGCTGTCCGTCGGCTTCCTCGGCCAGTAAAGCGAGATGAGCGCCGCAATCCCAGAGTCATCCACAACTAACAGTCAGGGGTCCCTTTACCTTTACCTTTATGATTTCTAATAAACTGCTCAATGCTTCCTGGATGCTTGGATTCCTGTACAGCAGCCTTTCTCAACCTGTGGGTCCCCAGATGTTGTTGGACTACAACTCCCATCATCCCTGAGCTCTGGCCTTGCTAGCTAGGGGTGATGGGAGTTGTAATTCAACAACATCTGGGGACCCACAGGTTGAGAACCGCTGCTGTAAAGAATGCTTGCTCAGATTCACCTTGGTGAGCCACCTTGGACTGTTCCACTCTTTCAGTAGCTTCTTTTATGACATTCCCACGTCAACTTTTGGGTTCAGTGCTGTGTGCAATTGTGCACATATTGGTCGCTCCTCAAATGGGGGTTGCCTGTTGTGCTCAGTATTCTCACTAACTCCAAATCAAAGTTTGGAAATGGGAGCTTGTTGTATCGTAACTTGGAGTTTATAGTGGTTAGGGCAGATGAAACCCTGACCATGGTTAGCTTTGAAAAGGAAAGAAATTCATGCCAGCGTGGCTAGGAGATTAGGCAGCCCAATGTCTTCGGCAATAGGTGAAAGTTTTATTCATTTGTGGAGAAGCTGTGGAAACCTCCCTATTCATTGCACACCATTTGATACAACGGTGAGAAACTCAAGAGGGATTTCTTTGCTCTTTGGATTGACAAATAGAGGAACATAGTCTTTGGTCATGGTGTTTGAAAATGGATCTGCTTCCTTCACTTCTTTTGTTTAAAAATGAACATGACTTTAGTCGCACAAACCCAACATAGTTTGTGGTAATGGTATTTAAACATAAAACTGTTGGAAATATTGAAAGATAAGTGTTTTCACATCCCAGTTAAGAAAAAAAAATGAATAAAGCACCATGAGGTACAATAATTTATATGTCAGACCTTTAAAAAATGGATGGGGTAATTAAATTTGGTATCAAGAACTGGTAATGGTCCATCTGTTATTACAGATATTACACCATATGCTTTGTCTATTTTTCCACAAAATGAAATTAAAATGAATATCATTAGTTTCATCTCATATTCACTTATAAACTAAAATTATATTGCAGGCATGAACCTGGAAAATAATGTGTCTGCTCTAATTTTGGAGGGAATGGAGCGATTTGCATATTGGTCGTTAGTTTTGTGATAATTTGAGCTGATGATAGAAGGCTTACTGTCATAGAAAGAACTTTCTAAACTGGTCAACTTCTTTCATAATGGTGATCTTGTATCCTGGCAAGGCAGACTGTGGCAGTAATGAAAATTATTTTTATCCAGAATTCCCAGGAAACTTTTTTTTTAAGTGAACCCATCTTATTCCTTTTGCCAGGATCTCGGGGAACAAAAGCAATACTTCTGTAGATGATACGTTTTACAAACAATTTGTTAAGTTTGACCATTTGGGGAAATGGTTGTGCTGGATTTTGTTTTGTTCTGGTGTTTTTTTTTTAAGGCTGACTACCTTCTTGTGATGGTAACCCTTACTAACTAGGGTTTCTTTAGAATGATTCAAGATCTTGTTTTGGCTAAAACTGGAATGAGTTGCATTGTAGCTTGTAAATTTCATAAAAAGTCCACTTATCTGTTCCCCCATCATTGGATCACTGGGGTACTCATAAAGCACATCAGCTATTGCCATCTATCTCTTCTTGAATTAAATTTAGGAATAGAAATAGATTTAAAATAGATGTTTGAAAAATAGTGTTGCCATTATTAGGACACAATGATCTGCTTCAAACATAATGCTAAACCATAGCTTTAGCACTGTGTGAACCCTCCCTAGCAGCTTAACTATGGTTTGTTTCCTGACAACAATCTGAAGCCATGGTTTGCTGATTATTTACAAACCTTAGTTTTTGTGAATTATGATCTGGTGCTATGTGTGAAGCACTCTTCTTAACCATGTTGGTTTGGCGAGTGTCTCCGGTGGTCAATCTATAAAGGAATGAGTTTAGTAATTGGAAAACAAACTAAATTTTGGAGAAACAAGCATACTTGTCTGTTTGCGGGACAACTGTGGTTTCACTCATGGTTTGTTAAGCAAACCATGGTTTAGTGTTATGTGTGAACAAGGCCTCCATATCTTATATTGTGCCCATGCTGTTCTCCTATGTAGTTTGTAGAACATTAAGAAAAAAGTATGTAAAGCCAAATTCAATTCTGATGTACAAGTTATATCAATATGGTTAACATTTACTAGTTCTTTCTGTATAGGAATTGTCTTCCTGTAGCCAAGATGAAACTTTTAGATTCTTATACTTCAGCATCTTTTGATGCTTAGTTATGCTAGGTCTGTAGGTTTGAGAAAACTGCATTCACTGTGAGATTTTCAGTCTTTAATTTTAATAGGGATATTTTTTCCCCTTTTGGAGAGCTGCAGAGAGCTGAAAAGATTATGATTTTCTATCCTTTAGGATATTGCAGAAGGTGTTGCTGATTTTTAAAATGTTATTTCTGGATAGGCAGATATCCTCTTATTTCTCTTTCCTCACCACTGTAGCTTTTAAATGTAAAATGGTCAAAACCAAAAGGGCATGTAGACAATCACTTGCAGAAAGGGCACTTCTTGACTGAAGATATCAAATGGAAATTTAAAGTTGGCAACCCTCTATTAAGATATCTGAAGACTTCACAGCTGATGGTAGAAAATTTAATCCATGAAATGGCAATTGGATCCAGGCTAGGGTCTCTAATGACACAGAAGTAACTGTATCTCCAACTACTGCTGTGAGGGTTTAATATTTCCCTGTTCCCTCTTTTGCAAGTTAAGCCAAGCAAGCTTACAGTAGCTGTTAAGTAATTTTTTGTCAGGTGTTACAACTTACTGCTTAAAGTCATTTCCATAGGTTGGTTTTTTGGGGTTTTTTTGCCATTCTTAAACAATGCTAATACAATTAAATTATTTCATGGTAGCATAAATTTGCGACTTGCTGCAGAATAAACTGACTTAACCCAATTGATCTAAATCACAGACAATACAACCTGTAACTCTACAAAAGCCCAAACTTGTTATCGGTGGGAAGTCCACTGTTCTAAGTAAAAGGGCTTCAAATAAAGAATATTTGAATATTGAATAAAGATGAACACTCACTTCCATTGAATTGATTGGTAAAAATACATAGATCAGCAATGGCTTGCAATTTGGTGTGGAGCTGCTACACTGACTTCCTGGCAGCTGAGTCGCTGCTGCTTACTGGAAGGGCGATGTAATAGGAAAGTTGGCATGATCAGCAGAACCCATCCTGTCACCTTGCTCATGCTGGTAAGCAACTGTGATCCACTTGCTTGAAAGCTAGCATTGCAGATCGATCCCAGTTGGGAAGCTGCTTCTGGCATACATGTAAAACTCTAGATGTCTTATTGGTCTCAGTGGAAAGGCCCATAGAGGTTGGAAATAGAACATATACTTTCATCTTTGCATATGTATATATGCATGTATTTTCAAACTGCTATAGCAAAACTATTAAAGTTTCTCTGTTTTTGGTGTGCTTGTCTACCCTGAAATCCATTCTGGATGTTTCCTAAATGGAAACTGCACCCAGTGTGTCATTCAAAGCTTCTTTAGCCACTAAAATACTAAATGTAGTTTGTGTTTCTTGTGTTACTGATTTCCATGTTGAATAACATTTTGGCCTTTCAATCTGTCTTGTGCTAGGGGCCATTTCATGCACTTTAGAATGTCTTTCCTAGAATATGTGCTTTCTCAGGGAGAAGTGTTTTGGGAAACATGTGTACCTATGACATACATCTTGCCTTATATTGTATGTGTGTGATAGGTGTATTAGAGAGTTCAGTGTCCCCCACTCACATATATGGAAGAGCTATTCTAGTAAGTGTATGAACTAGACTCCCAGCACTGGTGGGTTTCACTTACTTTCCATACAACATGCCAGGATACTTTCAACATTTAGAACCAGGGCATGGGTGGCGCTGTGGTCAAAACCACTGAGCCTCTTTGGATTGCTGATTGGAAGGTCGGCGGTTCAAATCCGCATGACAGGGTGAGCTCCTGTTGCTTTGTCCCAACTTCCGCCAACCTAGCAGTTCAAAAGCACGCCAGTGCAAGTAGATAGGTACTGCTGCGGCGGGAAGGTGAACGGTGCTTCTGTGTGCTCTGGTTTCTGTCACAGTGTCCCGCTGTGCCAGAAGCATTTTAGTCATGCTGGCCACATGACCCGGAAAGTTGTCAGTGGACAAACCACCGGCTCCCTCAACCTGAAAGTGAGATAAGTGTTGCACCCCATAGTCACCTTTGACTGGACCTTGACAATCCAGGAGTCCTTTACCTTTTTTACCTTGACATTTGGCATATCATCACAGAAGTGTAGGACTTGAAAAATACAATTTCATATGCAGTAGCAAGCCTAAGTGGATATAACTATTCCAGTCACCTGATGTGATAAGGTACCTGGGAGAGGCTAACTCCCTATATTCCAAATCATGAGATAGATTTTAACTAACAATTAATAGCATGAGAACATGATCTACAGACAGAGAGCAGTATACAAATATAATAATAATAATAATAATAATAATAATAATAATAATAATAATAATAAAATAATGGTTGGAATCTTCATTTGGCTTTAGGTCTGTGAGCCATGCAAGCTTGTTTGCTTTCAAGTTGTTTTTTTCTGCAATCCCACATGTTTTGAAACAAAAATGTAAGGTGAGATTATTAGAGTGCTAGGAAGAGCCTTCAGGCTATGGAAAGAAAGTCACCTTGGAGATGCATTCTATCCAACACATTATAAAAGAATATGGTAGAGTGAATTTTTATAAGCATTTGTTGTACTTCAGTGCCAGATTTTGGTAATCCATGAGGATGTATTAGCATTAGTTTTGCACTGTTGAACTGACACGGTTTCTCTCCTTAAGCGATGGCGAGATCCCATGTTTTGTGAAAGTATTTTACACTATGTACTGTCTTGCTTGTCTGAACTGAGATAACCCTGTAGTGACGCACAGAGCTGTAACCTGAAGCAGCCTGTATATTTGTCGAGTTTTGAAAATATTAGATTTCAATTTGAGTTACCTTAGAACTTGTATATCTTGCCAGCATGCAATTTTTCACCTTTTTAATTAAAGTGAGGTACACAGTATATAGGTTTAAAACAAGTTGTCAGATTTTAATGAGCTTGCTAAAATGTATTATTCCTACTTGCTTTTTACACCTCTGTGGCACACTTAACTGTACTTTGATGCTATTTCCTGAAGATAATTTGCAAAGTTAAACAAGCAGCTAATTCAGTATCATACTTCTTAGGCCTTGTTTCTCGGGACTAATCCTTTGAGAATAGTTTCTTTACAGTAGGTAAAAAATTAAACTAAAATATTTTTTGTAGTATTAGCTGTTGGCTTAAAGCGCCTCATTGGAACTATTCCCTAACTATTTGTTGAACATGACATTCCTGTCTCAAAGTTAACTCATTTATACTGTAATCCTAGAGTGTGTTGTGCAATGGTGGCAGAGAATTACAAATAAGTATTTGTAATATACACTGTAGACTATTATATTCATGGCTTCTTTGATTAAAGGCTTGGCTTAGAGATACTAGCAGGCCTTGCAATAAAACTACAAAGCAATTTGCACTTAATCTTACAGAGGAAATTAGGTGAATTGCTCAAGATTGTTTCTAATACCTAACAGAAAGTTTAATTTTTCAACTCTTGCACATTAAGATCTAGTTAGCACTATTTAATCCAAAAATGTTAATGGTTTCCAGTATGATGGGCAAATCTAGTAAACTATATCGAAACTTGGTGTTGTTTTAGCCCAAAGGTTATACAGTGGTACCTCGGGTTAAGTACTTAATTTGTTTTGGAGGTCTGTTCTTAACCTGAAACTGTTCTTAACCTGAAGCACCACTTTAGCTAATGGGGCCTCCTGCTGCTGCAGCGCCGCTGGAGCACGATTTCTGTTCTCATTCTGAAGCAAAGTTCTTAACCCGAGGTACTATTTCTGGGTTAGCGGAGTCTGTAACCTGAAGCGTATGTAACCTGAAGCGTATGTAACCCAAGGTACCACTGTATGTTGTTTCTGCCAGAGCCTGTAGAAATAATAGATTTGTCCTTTGCATTAGAAATTCATTTTTTAAAGGATGGTGTCCTGAATATGAAAATTGGCATTGATACCCAATACTTTTATGGACTGTAGTGCTTAGAGGATCAGTGATTGGGCAAGCGCTAACTAGGCTTTAGGAAGGAGGCGGGAGAACTCTAGGAACCTGGCAGAGTCCTCAAGCTTCCTTCCCAAAGCCCAGTGCCTCACTTACCCAGCTTTGGGAAGGCACCATGAGGGCTAGGGCATCAAAAGTTGCTGAGGGCTGCCAGAAAAGGGATTGAGGGCTGCTTGCAGTCTGAGAGCAATGTTGGACCACTCTGGGTTAGACTATTAGACTGAAACCTGGAACAGGGGTCAGCAAACTTTTTCAGCAGGGGGCCAGTCCACTGTCCCTCAGACCTTTTTTTTTTGGGGGGGTGGACTATATTTTGAAGAGAGAGAAAAACACGTATTCCTATGCCCCACAAATAACCTAGAGATGCATTTTAAATAAAAGCACACATTCTACTCATGTAAAAACATGCTGATTCCCAGATCGTTCGCGGGCCGGATTTAGAAGGCGATTGGGCCGGATCCAGCCCCCGGACCTTAGTTTGCCTAGCCATGACCTGGAACACCTTCAAATCTTCAATCTGCCTTGAAACTCACTGGGTGACCTTCAGCCAGTCACCATCTCTCAGCCTAACCTAACTCACAGGATTGTTGTGAGAATAACTTGGAAAGAGGGGCACCTTGAAGGAAATGTGGAATATAAATGTTATAATAGTAAGATATTTTTAGATGTATTAAATATGTTTTTATTGTATTTTTAATTAGTTTTTTAAAAAATCACTGATGCCTTTGCTGCTGTGTGCTCCTTTGAAAGGAAGGGCAGGATATTAGTGTATTAAAGTTATAAGAATTTTGCAGAACATACATGTTTCTCCCGACTGTTCGGTCTTCTTAAGGGGATTGAAGATATGTATCAATGAGGGTGTGCTCCGAACTTATTATAGATTTGAGTGCTGATAGAATCATAGAGTTGAAAGGGACCCCGTGGGTCATCTTAATTCAGAAACATGGAAGGTGCCTAAAGAAGCCAGGGTGGCTATCTAAAGAACTTTTAACCGAGTTAAGATTAAAAAAGGATGTGTACAAAAAATGGAAAAGGGGGGAAACCACCAAAGAGGAATTCAAACAAATAGCCAGCACGTGTAGACACAAAGTCAGAAAAGCTAAAGCACAGAATGAACTCAGGCTTGCTAGAGAGGTTAAAAGCAACAAAAAAGGCTTTTATGGGTATGTTCGTAGCAAAAGGAAGAACAAAGAAACAGTGGGGTCACTCAGAGGAGATGGTGAAATGCAAGCAGGGGACACAGAAAGGGCTGAACTCCTCAATGCCTTCTTTGCCTCAGTCTTCTCCGATAAAGAAAACAATGCCCGACCTGAAGAATTTGGAGCAAATGATTCAGCAGAGGAAACACAGCCCAGAATAACTAAGGAGATAGTACAAGAATACTTGGCTAGTCTAGATGTATTCAAGTCTCCAGGGCCAGATGAACTACATCCAAGAGTATTAAAAGAACTGGCAGATGTGATCTCAGAACCACTGGCAGTCATCTTTGAGAATTCCTGGAGAACAGGCGAAGTCCCGGCAGACTGGAGGAGAGCAAATGTTGTCCCTATTTTCAAAAAGGGGAAAAGAGAGGACCCAAATAATTACCGCCCAGTCAGTCTGACATCAATACCAGGGAAGATTCTGGAGCAGATCATTAAGCAATCAGTCTGTGAGCACCTAGAAAGGAATGCTGTGATCACCAATAGTCAGCATGGATTTCTGAAAAATAAGTCATGTCAGACTAACCTGATCTCGTTTTTTGACAGAATTACAAGCCTGGTAGATGAAGGGAACGCAGTGGATGTAGCCTACCTTGATTTCAGCAAGGCATTTGACAAGGTGCCCCATGATATTCTTGTAAAGAAGCTGGTAAAATGCGGTCTTGACTATGCTACCACTCAGTGGATTTGTAACTGGCTGACTGACCGAACCCAAAGGGTGCTCATCAATGGTTCCTCTTCATCCTGGAGAAGAGTGACTAGTGGGGTGCCACAGGGTTCTGTCTTGGGCCCGATCTTATTCAATATCTTTATCAACGACTTGGATGATGGACTCAAGGGCATCCTGATCAAATTTGCAGATGGCACCAAACTGGGAGGGGTGGCTAACACCCCAGAGGACAGGATCACACTTCAAAACGACCTTGACAGATTAGAGAACTGGGCCAGAACAAACAAGATGAATTTTAACAGGGAGAAATGTAAAGTATTGCACTTGGGCAAAAAAAATTAGAGGCACAAATACAAGATGGGTGACACCTGGCTTGAGAGCAGTACATGTGAAAAGGATCTAGGAGTCTTGGTTGACCACAAACTTGACATGAGCCAACAGTGTGACGCGGCAGCTAAAAAAGCCAATGCAATTCTGGGCTGCATCAATAGGAGTATAGCATCTAGATCAAGGGAAGTAATAGTTCCACTGTATTCTGCTCTGGTCAGACCTCACCTGGAGTACTGTGTCCAGTTCTGGGCACCACAGTTCAAGAAGGACACTGACAAACTGGAACGTGTCCAAAGGAGGGCAACCAAAATGGTCAAAGGCCTGGAAACGATGCCTTATGAGGAACGGCTAAGGGAGCTGGGCATGTTTAGCCTGGAGAAGAGGAGGTTAAGGGGTGATATGATAGCCATGTTCAAATATATAAAAGGATGTCACATAGAGGAGGGAGAAAGGTTGTTTTCTGCTGCTCCAGAGAAGCGGACACGGAGCAATGGATCCAAACTACAAGAAAGACGATTCCACCTAAACATTAGGAAGAACTTCCTGACAGTAAGAGCTGTTTGACAGTGGAATTTGCTGCCAAGGAGTGTGGTGGAGTCTCCTTCTTTGGAGGTCTTTAAGCAGAGGCTTGACAACCATATGTCAGGAGTGCTCTGATGGTGTTTCCTGCTTGGCAGGGGGTTGGACTCGATGGCCCTTGTGGTCTCTTCCAACTCTATGATTCTATGATTCTATGAATTCAACCCCCTGAAATGCCTCTGTCTAAAGTCTAAACAGTCTGTTGCTTCTTACTCTGCATGAATAGGAAGTGGTTTAAGCCATTTGCCCTTTTAATATGGCTGTTTTAAGTGAGGGCAAAGCTAAGCAAAAGGAGACTTGCCACACAACTGGCAATTATTAGCTCTCCGGAGACTAACACCTAAGCTAGATTTGAAGAAATGGAGCAGTACCGAATGAAAATTGGACTGCACGCTAGGCAATCATTCCTCCTTGCCTCATGTCACAGAAGAAAGTGTCGTTGTCACCCTTGGCCAATTAAAGGGTTGGCTGACCATTGTACTTGATACCTTGAATTTAAATAAAATACTTTCTCTTCAGTGTTAAGATTTGTTAGTAATTTTATGAAAGTTTCAAACCTATTCACATCTGTAGACATGTCAAGATTACTGAAAATGCATGCGCTTTTTAAACATAGGTAGGTGTAAAATTTCTGGCATGGGTAATCTTAGGAAATTGTATTTCTTTCTTAAAAGCATATGGAATCCTATAATCTCATCCCTGTATTTATTCTCATGATGTTACCTGACATCATGATCCCTTATGTATTAATCTATGCTTTTAGAAATATGGTGCCAACTTTTTTACATCTATATTTTCTCCTTTACAGATTATTGCTCAGTGATAACCATTGTGGACCAATCGGATGCCAAGCTGATATGTTCACTTTTTAATGTAAACAGAGATGCCCTTCCACAAATCTACAAAAATGGTGACATTGTTCGATTTCACAGAATAAAGGTACCTTTGCTGTATTTACCATTCATTGTAGGGAGGTATCCATTTCTGTTTCTTCAGTTTTTGTCTTCATATTTATCATGGACTTCTAATACTGAAGGTTGGTCCTTTCACATATCAGGTTATTTGGTGCATTTCCAAACAGACAAGGTTCTTTTACATGCTGTGGAAGATGGAGGAGACTTAGATATTCAAGAAGCAAGAGGAGCTAGATGATTTGTTGTACAAAGAGGTTCTTGCAACCATGTTTCAGGAATGCTTGTCAGGGAATCCCAGTCTGTATTCCTTGGCCAGATACCCAAATATATTCTGTATTCTAAAAGATTTGAAGGTACCTTCCCAACATCAAGCCCTGAGTATCCTGTTTGTTTTGTAATCTGACCAAATGCAGAAGCAGTGCTACCATCAGTTGTATTTCTGCCTTGGAATCTTGGATCCAACAGATTTGCGACAGTTTGAATTGGATGGCAGCAAAATTAGGTTGGTCTGTATAATCTCCCAATCCTTTAGGTTCAGAAACAGATACGACAAATAGGCCAATGAGAGGAAAGCCGCAAGCAAGGAAGGCATTGAACCCTTCTTCCTTCTCTTGTGACAACGCCCTCCCAAGTGGTAGAGGTACATCTTGCTTTCGCAATTTAGAGTTGTACTGTGTGTAGCGTTATAATAGAGGAATTATAATGAGCTGATAAATTGCAGAGTCTTAAGTCCCCACTTATGCCATGGTTTCTTTCCAGGCCCCTGTGCACATAAGCAACAATCGCATAAGTGGGGAGCACCCTCTAAAAAGCCTGTAAACACCCATTTTTCCTGCCCTCCAACTCTCTCTCCTGCTCTCTCTCTAATCCAGACCAAAATAGCTAGAGTTGAAGTTCTAGGGCTGGCTGGAGGATGTGTAGGAAAGTGGCTGTGGCAGCTGCTGTGCTTCCCCATGCGCCAGCTGTTAGGCGGGGAAGCTGAGCAGCCTAAACAAAGCTACACTGCACCTCAGGGGCTTCCACTTTGGGGCTTCTTTCACCTTCACTAGTGCCCTCTTCAGGCTCTGGGGTGGGTCTTCTCGTGAGCCACAAGGACTCCGGCACTCCCGCCATTTCCTGGTATGAATTCCTATCCATTAATTTATTTCCCGATGCACAAGCCAATGGCGCATAAGTGTATGTATGCAGTTTCAGAAATCCCTTTGCTCATCATTCTAAAATAAAGTATTTCATAATAATAATAAAAAATCCACTTTAGAAAAAGAAAAAGACTTGGAAGGAAGTGGGGCAGGAAAAGAAACATTGCACCAACCCTAACCCCTCCATTCCCATAACATTGGATATAACCCAGAATTTAAGGCACAATGAAAGAAAACGCAACTTTGTTTTGTTGCTTTTAAATGGCAACAAATGTTGAACACTTTTAAAGCAGGGTGCTACACTTCATTTTTCTGTTCCGTTACTGTTCACATATTGTGTGTTCTTTATAAGAGAAGCAAAACATTTACAATAAATTGAGTTCCACCCATTAGCTCAACCACAATTGTTGGAATAAGAGCATGTGGAAAGCAGAAAAATATTTGCCAGCTTTCCTGCTGTGTTTCTAAATGTGTAGCTTTGGTCACTTCAAGGCAGTGGTATCTGGTTAAGTATCTTGCAGCCATTTATCTGAGAGTACAATTTAGCTGCGGTCAGGGTTCAACTGGCAGCCAAATTTAGAATAGTAAAAGTTTAATTAAGCTACTTAAATATTATAGTTTTAAGCTGCCTAAGTAAATTATAATTTTCCTTCTTTTCAGTGCCTGAAAGTTACACGTAAAATATCTGCCCATTATTTCAGTTAATTAATGTGCTTCCAAGGCAAAATCTTTTTTTCTGTAATAGAATTTCTTCTTATCCCATTATCACACATGATCGTAAATCGCAATTAGAGTCAAACATTCCATTTTTAAAGGTACCTAGATTGGAGTGTTATTTAGTATGTTTTTAAATGTATAGCTTTAAATATGTTAATCCCAATCTATTGAGAAAGTTTCATTTTCTGGGATTCAGAACATTCTTCTTGGAATGAAAAATAAAAGGTTTACTTTGTCTTTAGTACATATATTTCTGAATGTCTTGTTTTTGTTTTTTTTTAAAGTCTATACAGTCGTACCTTGGTTCTTGAACAGAATGCGTTCTGGGAGTCCGTTCGACTTCCAGAACTGTTCAGAAACCAAGACGCAGCTTCTGATTGGCTGCAGAAGCCATGCCAGATATTCGGCCTCCCAAAAATAGTTTGAAAACTGGAACACTCCCTTCCGGTTTTTTGTCATTCGGGAGCTAAAACGTATGACTTCCAAGGCGTTCGGCAACCAAGCTACAACTGTATTAGCTGTGATGGCTTGGTTGTGGGTTTGACTGCATGAGTTGTCCCTTCGTGTCAGTAAATTCTGTAAAATGCTTAACAGTAGCACCATAGATTGGTAGACCATTGACCCAGCTTGCTCAATAGGGTCTACACTGGCAACAGTTTCCCATGGTCTCAAACCAAAGTCTCTTCCAACCCTACCTGGAGCTGGGACCTTTTGCATGCAAATCCCTGAGCTATGTTTCTTTATGTTACGTTCATAAGGCACATGTAATTAAGGTGGTATCCTTTAGCGGCGAAAATTGCAAGCTGCAAAGCCCTTGGTTAAAATATTGCCTCAGCTCTGACCTTGCTAGCCTTAGGGAAACCATGCTCTCTGAATCTATAATTATTTCTCTTTCAAAGCTAACAGGGTTCTGTTCTGGCCCCATCAACTTCTCAAAATATAACTTAGCATTTTCACCTGTATAATAAATTAAGTTTTAGTGTTTGTGTGTGGATATTCCACTTTAAAAGCACCACAGTAGTTTTGTGGGGTTTTTTGTGGTTTTTTGCTGCTACTATATCAAAACAAACAAACAAACGCTCTGGCCTGTACCAAAAACAAATAAATCACAAAGCACTGCAGGGCGTCTATTATACCCCAGAAGTAAATTTTACCTTATGGGTTTAGTTCTGCTCCAGGTTGCTTTACCTTGATACATGAGTTAGTATTTTGCCGCTGCAAATTTGCTGCACTGATTTCTTATGTGCAATGTGTGTGGGAGGGAGGGGAGGTTCGGGGACAAGAGCTTATTAGGTTAGGGGTTGCCAGTGTGAACATTGATCCGTCTTGCTCAGTGTTGGTCCATCTTGCTCTGACTACCAGTAGCTCTCCAAAGTTTCAGACAGAGGTCTCTCCCAGCCCAAGCTGAAGATGCCAGGGATTGTCTGCCATCTGTGCTGCAGTAACCGCTAGGGGAAAGGTAAAGGGACCCCTGACCATTAGGTCCAGTCGTGACCGACTCTGGGGTTGCGCGTACAGCTTCCGGGTCATGTGGCCAGCATGACTAAACCGCTTCTGGCAAACCAGAGCAGTGCAGGGAAACGCCATTTACCTTCCCGCCAGAGCAGTACCTATTTATCTACTTGCACCTTGACGTGCTTTCAAACTGTTAGGTTGGCAGGAGCAGGGACCGAGCAACAGGAGCTCACCCCGTTGTGGGGATTTGAACTGCCAACCTTCTGATTGGCAAGTGCTAGGCTCTGTGGTTTAACCCACAGCGCCACCTGTGTCCCAACCGCTAGGTTAGATTACTGCAATGCATTATACGTAGGGCTGCCTCTGAAGACAGTTCGGAAACCTCAGCCAGTGCAGAATTCAGCAACGACATTGCTCACCAGGGCAAGACGGTATACAATGCTCCTGGCTCAACTGCAGTGGCTGTTAATTAGTTCCCGAGCCCAATTCAAAGTGCTAGTTCTGACCTGTGAAGCCTTAGATGGCTCAGAACTGCAATACCTCAAGGACCACTCGTCTCCATAGGAACTGATCTGGACCTTGCAATCATCCTCTGAGGCCCTTCTTCATGTGCCTCCTCCACAGGAGATCCTGTGAATGGCAACAAAGAACTGGCCTTTTCTGCAGTGGCCCCTCGTTTGTGGAATGCTCTCCCTGAAATTTGGCTGGCACTTTCATTATACATCTTTAGGTGCCAGGCAAAAACTTAACATCCACTACCCTCTTAAATGTGTTGGAGGGGTATTGTTTTGTCTTGTTCTTGTTTTCATTATGCATTTTCTGTTTTTTATATTGCATTTCTATGCTGTGAACTGCCCTGAGAACTATGGATGAAGGGCAGTATACAAATTTAATAAAGAAAAAATAAATTGGGACCGTCTACATGCAAGGCAGCTGCTCTTTTACTAACCTATGACCTTCCCCTGTCATGCTTATTAATTTCAGTAGGGCACTGGGCTCCTTTGGGAAGGGAGGGCAGGGGGAAAAGAATACAGTAAGGGAATTGTGCAAACTCTGAGTGGGTTTTGACAAGCGTCTTGAGAGGAGAAGAGATGTAGCTCTACACACGTGTCTAGAGAGTCAGTTCGAACCAGGAGGCAGCAAAAGGGGGCAATTTATTTCAAATCTTATTGTCGCAAATAAATACATAAAGTTGATGAAACAAGACTTTGCTTTTTCTTGGTCAGTATACACTCCTGAGCGGTAATAGAATATATTGCTGAAGTCAGCTGAAGAATCAGAAGCTACCCATTTATCACAGCTTCACAATATTTGTTAGAGAAGCTGCTTTTTGTTTTCTTTTTTTAACTATGTCAGAGATTGGGAGTAAGGGAGAGAGTTTACCTAGTTTACTTTACCTAGGAGTTAATTAATTTTAAAACTGCTATGTTTCTTTGAATATCATCTTTGATACTTTTTTTTGAAAAATTAAAATATTCTGATCATTTGTTTATTAGAGTGGTCATGTATGAGTCAGTAATATCGGCCTTCTGAAGCTTGGGCACCCCTAGTAATTGACACACATTTGCTTGGGACCAGCTCACCCAACCATTCTGTACTATCCAGCAAATGACCTTCATAAAATACTCCTTACCATGCATTTGAAGCTTGAATAAACTGCAATGAGTTCACACCAAATAAGTTAGCAGTGTTTTCATTAGAGTCACATACATTCAAATTAAGGTTGGGACTAGGTAAAAAAGTAAAGGACTTCTGAAATTCTAAACCCAGTCAAAGGCAACTATGGGGTTGCAGCGCTCATCTCACTTTCAAGCCGAGGGAGCTGGTGTTTGTCCACAGACAGCTTTCCGGGTCATGTGGCCAAACCATGACTAAACCACTTCTGGCACAATGGGACACCGTGACAGAAGCCAGAGTGCATGGAAACGCCGTTTACCTTTCCTCCACGGTGGTACCTATTTCTCTACTTGCACTGGTGTGCTTTCGAACTGCTAGGTTAGCAGGAGCTGGGGCAGAGCAATGGGAGCTCACTCCGTCACGGGAATTCAAACTGCCGACCTTCTGATCTGCAAGCCCAAGAGGCTCAGTGGTTTAGACCACAGCGGCACCTATGCCCCCACCCGTTTGGGACTAACCTCCGGTTTGCATGGGTTGGATTCCACTTGGTGCACCCCAAGAATGTTGGGCAGCGGAGCGCTTTGCCGATCTCATATCTTGAAAGTTGAGAGTCAGACTTTTCAAATACATGCCTGTTACAAAACAATGTGTTCAAAGATGGATGGACTGGCGTTCGTTGCTTTCTAAGCCGGTACATGTCTTTCATCTTGTAATTTGCGATAATTAGTTCAAATGCATGTGATAATCATCCTACATATTGGCTTTTCCCCCACTGAGTTCAAAAAGCAGTACACTTCTATTTTTCCTTACGGCGTTGCCTTTTTGTTCTTGTTGCCTAGATCAAAGAGTTCAGCGGGCAGTTGCAAGGGATTAGCAGCAGTGGATTTGCAGCACTTACCTTTGATGGCACTGTAGGAACACCAGTGGTTCCTCGAACGTCCAGCAAATTATTCACATTTACAGATGAAGACAGAAAAACAATAGAAGACTTGCGCATTTGGGTGGCATCTAATCTTTTAAACTCTGCAGTCGCAGCAAAATTGTCTGGCATCCAGCCGCCTATGTATTTTGATCTCACTTGCCAGGTTGTAGGAAAAGCAAAACTCGACGGATCTTCCTACCTTCTCAAGGTTCGCTGATTTCCCCGCTCCCCCAAAAATGTGTTAATTCAAAAGCTCTTTCACGTTAGTATAAAGGTAGTATGTTATAACTAATGCACAGTAAGTTTTCTCCCTTCTTAGCAGCACTGCCAAGAACCAAACAATACTTACTTTCTACTCCTAGAGCTGCTATATTTGAATCTTGACATTGAAACTCTGTCATTAGATTAGTATGGGAAATTTATATGTATCTGGTGGTTTTTGCACATTTAACTTTCAAGTTCATGCCTTCGAACTGTCCTGGGAATGTTTGGCAAGGAGCAGAGGGAATAAGGGAAAGAAAATGGAGATTCAGCTGACCTCTAGAGAGGCGTATCCTTGGCCCCTAAGAAAATGGTGGTGAACCTCTGTCTTGTAGGCCTAATTTGGCCTGGAATCCAAACCTCACCTGCAAACAGACAACTTCAGAGGGCCTTGCTTTGGTGCAAGTCAGCTGATTGGTTTTGACATCAAGCCCCTTTTGAAGGTATTGCCTGACAGCCTAATGACATCAAATGATGGACAAGCGGGCAGCCCCTAACCACCTGTCTAAAATAGCTGAAGAAGGATGGCCAGTTCCTCATCCAACCCTTGGACTGAGAAAAGGTTCCCCAAACCCTACCCTAAGAGGAATAGTTCAGCCAGCCATGCTTTACACACGAATAAGGTGGCGCTGTGGGTTAAACCACTGAGCCTAGGACTTGCTGATCAGAAGGTCGGCAGTTTGAATCCCCACGACGGGGTGAGCTCCCCTTGCTCAGTCCCTGCTCCTGCCAACCTAGCAGTTCAAAAGCACGTCAAAGTGCAAGTAGATAAATAGGTACCGCTCTGGCGGGAAGGTAAATGGCGTTTCCGTGCGCTGCTCTGGTTCACCAGAAGCGGCTTGGTCATGCTGGCCACATGACCCAGAAGCTGTACGCCAGCTCCCTCGGCCAATAAAGCGAGATGAGCGCTGCAACCCCAGAGTCGGTCACGACTGGACCTAATGGTCAGGGGTCCCTTTACCTTTTTATAAGAAGCTGTAGTATTTGTTTGCACTGACTGGCAGCAGCTCTCCAGGTTTTCAGTAAGGACTCCTACCTGGTGCTGCAAGGAGATGGTAGGAATTGAACCTGAGATCTTCTGCAGGGAACACATGTGCTCTGCCACTGAGCTACCACTCTCCCTTAGCTTAATGTGTGAAATTTTTGAGCAGAACAATTCGTTCTCCCATCCACCACCCCCTTCTTCAAATATTTTGTAGGGCAGGCAAGCATTGATCCAGATTGAAACCCTGGCGTAAGGAGAGGTACAGAGGAGTAACCCTTTGTCTTCCAGTGCAGACTGGATCATGCAGTTAAAATTGCACTTGAAGGCCACGTGACTGGTGTAACATGTAGTTTTCCCATGAGATGCCACAAAACATCAGATGCATGCTACACCGTGGGTGACTGACCACATTCAGTGCTCTGTTTCTGTATTTTGGAACATTAACCTGACACATGCAGAAATTCCAGCATTTTCAGTGGTGATAGCCTCATTATTTGGGCATACATTTGAAAATTTCAGTACAGTCATACCTCTTCTTACGAACGCTTCATGTTGCGTTTTTTCGGGTTAAGAACACGGCAAACCCGGAAATGTTTACTTCCGGGTTTTGCCTCACGCGTAGAAGCATTCTGCGTGGTTCACACATGCGCAGAAGCGTTCTGTGTGGTTTGTGCATGTGCAAAAGCGCTCTATCGCACTTCGCACATGCGCAGAAGCACTGCTCTGGTTGCGAACTTTTCAGGGTGCAAATGGCACCCCAGAATGGATCGTGTCCGCAACCAGAGGTACCACTGTAAAAGATAAATTAAAAAAGGAATCCAGCGCTTGGCTCTTCAAACCAAAAGTTGTAAAGTACAGAGGAGGGGAGGCCGAAATTTTGTTTTGCTGAATGATTACTATTGATTAGATTATTAGGGTACTATTACATTTGTGTCAATGGATATTTTTATTCTGAAATTCACAAATGACCATTCCAATGAATAAGGGGGGAAATCAAACAAGATGCAGCCAGGGATTTATTAACTGCTGGGGTTTATGTACTTTTAAAAGTAAATAAATTTGTAGGAACAAACAGCAGAAGATAAATACAGTTATCTAAAAGAGGTAATAATTTTGGAGGCAGGGGGACAGAGAAACCCATGAAACCCGATTAGTTAATTTTTACTTCACAAACACACTGAAGGTAATGTGATTAAAAACTTATTTTTCCTTGTGTCTGGTCACATCACAGTGCTGGATAGTCCTATCACACTTTGTTTGAACTGGTAAATTGAAATATTGTAATGCTTAGGTAGGAGATGACCTTCCCTTCCCTTTGAAAATGCAACTTATTAAAAACTGGAATTATCACTAGCAAGATAAAAAAAAGTGGTTGAAAAAATATTTTGCAGGTCCTTTCTGTGTATATATTATGCATGTTCTAGTTATCTCTTTGGCTTCATTTTCAAGGTGAGATCCTAAGGGCCAAGTGTTTCTTTCCATGTGTTCACTGGAAGTTCTCGCCACCAAAATTCTTTCCTGTACAATCATCTTGTAACCTAGAAATAAGACCCTCAGGAACCACACAAGGGCCTTCAGTCAGAAGTTGAAAATAGGGAGATTTCCCACACACGCATGGAAGGGAGCACTTAAGGTCTGTGTTCACAGACAGCACATACATGCATCTTTTTGATTGGGCAGAATGTTCACATCATGACACTGTTTCTTTGCCTTTTGGCTAAGCTCAAGTGTGGTATCATAACCAGATGATGTCCATTATTTGGATTGTTGGTCTTCATGACTTTATGACTCAGATGATCCAGATAGTTGTAAGGGGATTACATAAAGCCAGTCTTTCCAAAAAATGTATTTATTGTATGAGGAATGTTACAATAGCAATACTAGCAATTATTTGTTGTTGTTGTTGTTATTTTATTTATACCCCACTCATCTGGCTGGGTTTCCCAGGAATATTAATATTTTAGGAGCTTATCACATTTTGAGAAATGCTACTTGAATAGGTGATTCATTCATTATTTAAAACCATTTATATTTCACTTTCAAACTAAAGAAAAATGATCAATTAGTCAGCCAAGTCTTTGTGTAATCTTGGTCCAGAAAAACCAGGAAAGTTCAAGACGTATCCTTTGGGGCCAGTCTTGCACCAGCATTTTTAGATCTCTGCTAGACACGCCAGCAGCCTTCTCTGATTCCACCCTGTTGCCAACACTGTTTCAACCCTCAGCACAGTGAGTTGGGGTGAGATCTGGTGAAGCCAGAATCTCAAAGCTCCTCATGACCTTCACAAAAGATAGTGAGATCAGAAGGGCCAATAAAACCTACTTCTCCACAATTTTGTGATTCTAAGCACAGTTAGTTCAAAGTGAACTCAGTTGGCTTTGGTCAACCCTTTTAAAACAAATGTTCTTAGAATTGCAGCCTTAATCTGGAAAAACAAAAAAGTTCCAGTTTTTTTTAATTCTTTTTATTAATTTTCAATAACCAAACAAAGGAAACAGATAAACAAAACAAAAAAGAAATAACACAAACGTTCCAGTTTTAAAAGGAGAATGAATTTTGTTTCATACCAGGTATGGGATGGCACAAAATGTCCCTTTTCGTATTGGAAGGTGGTTGTTACAGAAGATGACCTTGAAGGTGACAGTGTTCTCATTCATCGACTAAGAAACCTGATAGTGGATGTTGTCGTTTACGATAATCATGTGCAGTTGGCAAAATCACTGAAGGTAAGTCCTCAGCAGTGCTTTACGTTATGTGTGTGATCTTACCAGAAGCTAGCTACCCAGCTCTATATTTATTTAAATTGTGTACTTTTATCTTGTTTAATCCTCCTAGTAAGTCAAACCTTCTAACCCACCCCCCGCCCACAAAAGACTAATTGCTTTAATATGCCACATATAAGTGGTCTCCTAATTAAGCAGCTTTATTCCAGATATTGTGGTATCATGCAGTTGTGAACATATGCGAAATGTCTTCCGTGACTTTAAATTATTTCTTGTAAATGAGATAAAACATAGTTTAATTTGTAGTCCCCATTATAAGCAATATTTTTATACTCTTTAAAAGCCTATTGCTCATTAAAACTGCCATTAATAACTGTTTGAATGTGCAGTCCACCATTTCTTAAGTGGCTTTGCAATATTGATAATTTTCAAGGAATGAGAACAGTTTTAACTAATGTTGCTGAAGTGTATCTTGGCAATTTTGTGCTCAGCCCCCTGTCCTTAGTTGCTCTAACCTGCAGAGCTTAGTATACTCCTCGAAGGCATTTAGCCTGCGCCAGTATGTCAAATAGGCTAGATCAATTCTGGCTGCATTTAGCCTGCGCCAGTATGTCAAACAGGCTAGATCAATTCTGGCTGCTAGAGAGAGGAGGCCCAACTTGGCTCTGAGGTGGGCTGCTGGTGTCTCACAGGAAAGCCCCCAAATCTGCCTCATAAATTTATTTTGTGGGATCTCTATTTCAGATTTAACACCAGTTCCCCATATCTCAGCCCCGTAGAGCATTTGGGCCATGATTTTAGAGACAAAGCTCTTAATAGCTGGGTTGATAAGCTGCCTGCCATTTGAATGGAAGAACCTATATAACTGCCCAGTAGAATGGCCAGATATTAGCTTAATTGCTTCCAGATGGGGTTTCCATGATTACTTCCCATCAATAAGTAATCCTAGATATTTAAATCTGGATACTTGTTCTAGGGTGTGACCGTCTAGAGTTCACCTGGACTTGGTAGTCCTCTTGCCAAATACAGTGACCTTGGTTTTATCGTTAATTTTTAGTAGATGCTCTTTTTTACACAACTGTCCAAATTTAACCAACATCCTTTAAAATCTGATTTTGTTCTGAGATAACAAAACTTAAGTCGTCGGCCTAGAGCAGATTTGGCACTTTACGATTCCCAAGGGTGGGGGCAAAAAAGGAGGGGATGCCATATCAAGGATTATTTATATAGTAATTAAATTGGAAGGGTGCCAGTATACATCCTTGTTTGACACCTCTGTTAGTTGGAATTGCCTGTGAGACGGCGCCTTGGAGGCCCAGTCTCACTTGCATGAGGTCCCCTCAATGCAGTTGTTGGATGAGTCAGAGAAGTCTTTATCAGTATTTGAATGCCCCACCCCATATGGTTATTCCATATAAATACTTCCTATGTACAGACTTTCCTTGCAACTTAATGGTAAGATGCTTCTCATTATACATGTCAGAGCTCTGTATTAAGAATTCCCCGAGACCTCCAGGTATAGGGCGGTATATAAATTCTATTAATAATAATAATAATAATAATAATAATAATAATAATAATAAAAATAAATTTTATTTATATCCTGCCCTCCCCAACCGAAGCTGGGCTCAGGGCGGCTAACAACAATCAAAATAATCCAACATTCTAAAAACATTCATTATAAAATTAATTAGAATCAAATTAAAATCAAATTGATGGCAACCATTAAGCAAAATTATGTGCAGATTGCCAGAGGAGGGGGTCAGGCTGCGCCCTGACCAAAGGCCTGGTGGAACAGCTCTGTCTTGCAGGCCCTGCGGAAAGATGTCAGGTCCCGCAGGGCCCTAGTCTCTTGTGACAGAGCGTTCCACCAGATTGGAGCCGCGGCCGAGAAAGCCCTGGCTCTAGTTGAGGCCAGCCTAACCTCTCTGTGGCCTGGGATCTTCAGGATGTTTTTATTTGCAGACCGTAAATTTCTCTGTGGGACATACCAGGAGAGGCGGTCCCGTATTATTATTATTATTATTATTATTATTATTATTATTATTACTACTACTACTATAACAACAACAACAACAGTAATAATTCCAAACATGGACAGAGAATGCTGGAAGGGATAGAAATTATACAGCCCAAAGAAAAGCCATTTGCTTCCTTTCTCTGTCCTCTCTTCTCCCAGGGCCTTAGGCGAGCTGCCCCAGTAGGCTCTGGCAGTGCCACCTTGCCAAAAAAAACCCCTGGCATCATCTTGGCAACTGCATCACCCCCATTAGGGTTACTGGGCAGGAGCAAGCAAGAACTTTAGAGCCCGTTACTGAAAAGAGCCAGAGGGCTGCATCGCTGCCTTTTTCATTTGTCTGCAACTCCTCAGGGCCCTGACACAATGTCACTGTTAGGGAACAGGGCTCAAGCCATAGTGGGGCAGGCAAATAATAATCAATAGAAAAAAGACAGTCACGGAACTGGGAAATTGCACAAAACAAATGAAATACCGTGAAAATCCCTGAAACGAGAAGTAATCAACTAGAAATATTATCTTGTGGAAATCAACTAAGTAATAAAAATCAAAAAGCTTAAGGAAAAAAATTAGAAAAACCTAAAATAGAACAAAACCTTAACGGGATGCTGGCTACAAATCTTGTTTCACTGAACTATTTAGTTTCCTCAGAAGGAAATAGAAAAATCATAAACTTTAAATGACCAAAATTCAAACATGGCCTAGATGTTACTGCAGCGTTTCAGCCCTGTTCTTGAGTTTGTTTAAAATCTAAAACAGCTTTATCTTGTATTTCTTTCTTTAAATTTGTGCCATTTAGGTTTTTAAACCTTTTTGTAAAAGCAGCACTAGAATTTTCATAGTGGGGCAGGCAGGCATAAAGATAGCAAACATTTGCAGCTGCCAAGCTCAGTACAGTAATACCTTGGTTCTTGAACGGCTTAGTTGCCGAATGCCTCAAACCCGGAAGTAAGTGTTCTGGTTTGCAAACGTTTTTCAGAAGCCGAACATCCGACGCAGCTTCCACTTGAGTGCAGGAAGTTCCTGCAGCCAATCGGAAGCCGCACCTTCATTTTTGAACGGTTTCGGGAGTCGAATGGATGTCCGGAACAGATTACGTTCAAGAACCAAGGTCTTACTTTACTTCCCTTTCCAGTGCCAGAATCTAATGTTCAGTACAGGATGTGTGCATCAGCACTAGTGAGCTATGCCACTTGCTTATGCTAGATGTCTTGCTCTACTTATTGCTTCATTTAGCAGGAGGCAGTGTTTCTGCTCCCTCCAGCCTTTTCTGCTTCTTCTGGGAATGGGACATGGTTCTTGCATGGTAGCAAGCCTCCGTCATACTTTTGTGTTGTTTTTCCAAACTGGAATATACCGTATTTTTCGCCCTATAGGACGCACTTTTCCCCCTCCAAAAATGAAGGGGAAATGTGTGTACGTCCTATGGGGCGAATGCAGGCTTTCGCTGAAGCCTGGAGAGCGAGAGGGGTCAGTGTGCACCGACCCCTCTCGCTCTCCAGGCTTCAGGAGAGCCCCACCGCCAGCCCCACAAGCTCGGGGGACAGCGGGGAGGCGCAGCGCGCCTTTCCCGCTGTCCCCCGACTTGGTTAGAAGGCTGGCGGGGAGGAGAAGCCTGCTCCTCCCCGTTGCCAGCCCCGCAAACTTGGGGGACAGCGGGAGGCGCAGCATGCCTTTCCCACTGTCCCCCGACTTGGTTAGAAGGCTGGCGGGGGGGGGAGAAGCCTGCTCCTCCCTGTTGCCAGCTCCGCTAACTCGGGGGACAGCGGGAGGCGCAGCGCGCCTTTCCCGCTGCCCCCCGACTTGGTTAGAAGGCTGGCGGAGGGCTTCCCCCTCCTCCAGCCCCGCAAGCTCCCAGAGCGATGCCAAAGCTGCACGCAGCTTCGGCATCGCTCTGGGTCCCGTTCTGGGGGCTGCAGTCGGGGGAATCTCGGGCTTCCCCCGCGCCTGGGGGGGGAATAATTTTTTTCCCCTTTCTTCCCCCCCCCCCAAATCTAGGTGCGTCCTTTCGCCTAGGGCAAAAAATACGGTACATGTTAAACTGTTTTCCTGAACAAAGGCCACAGCCATAGGGGTGGTTTTTAACCTCTTTTCTGCATTTGAAATTTTTCAGGATTGAGTTGCTGTGTAAATTGTTGGTCAAATGGCAGGTGACTCTATTCAATAGCATCATGTTCATTTTTGCAGTAACAGCTGGAGTTTGGAAGTGGTGGTTTAACGTATAAATCTGCTTTGTGCTTTCTTGCTGCCACAAAGACAATAGCGACGTCTGTATGAATATGACATGTTTAATTTTATTTTTAAATTATACATATTTGAAAACTTGGTGCTCAGTGTGAAGGCACATAAGTAGCAGAAAACATTGGAAAACTTGGTAGTGGAAGTACATTATGTTTCACTTAATAACAGCACAGTGTGAAATTTATATCTCTGTGTTCCTGCCAACAGCAGTTTGTCTTAAAACACTGCATATTTTTTCCCTTGAATGCAATACAAAACTTTAATTTCACTAAATTGCATGCTACTTGAATGGTAAATTATGTTGCTGCTTGTTATTTGCTACTGATGAAAATAGGTTAGTGGTATTGATGACTATATTTACATTTCAGGCTTTGTATGTTTTCCAGCCTCGTGTTGCATGGCACCTGGATACGCTGTACACCAGAATAATACTTATTTGTTTTAGTATTTGTAGAGCATGCTTCAGCATATGCTCATGCTGTATACAGATGTTAGTATTTATGTATCATTGGCAAAGGCCGCTTGTAGCCAACACCTTCCCAGTCCCATCCCAAACAGCAAGGCCAGTAGTCAAGGGTGATTAGATTTGTGGTCCATTACATCTGGAAGACCTCTCCAGTCTTTTTGGACCAGCAGGCCCATTTTGAATTTTCAGAAAATGTTGTGGGCTCCACTCACAAAATAGCTGCAGTGGGGATGTGGCCCTAATGCAACATGGGGCATGGCATAGTACAAAATGAGAGAGAAGGCACCAGACAACCTCCATGGGAATTCGGCTGTGTCCTGCTGGTTCTAAATGTGGAGCTCGCCCAATATTCTCATAGAATTGTAGAGTTGGAACGGTCATCTGGGCCAACTTCCTGAAAGGCAGGAATCTCAACTAAAGCATTCATTCCTCACCCACCCTGCAACGGTCTGTGGCCATTCCATGCCCACTGAGTGTGCTCAGTCCTTCAACTGTTTTGCTTGCATGGGTTCCCCCTTTTTGGCTTCTGTCAAAGAGAACATGGCTGGCTGGCTGGAGCAGCGATCCTGCCAAGCATACGCCACATTGCCAGATTTTGTTTGACATCCCATTTAATGTAACTGTAGTAACAACCTGAGCTAACTCTTCTGCCTGGCATTTGTACAAGCATTTGCGGAATAGCACTGGTGGTTATTGTCTTTGCATCCAACCCAATTTTTATATGGATGTTTAAACATAAAACTAGCTTGCTTTTGTGTGGGTGGGTGTATGTAGACTCATGATTAGAATTTGCTCTTTACAAACCAGAAGTATGCAATGCTGCCCTCCAACGGAAAATACTTATATTGCACATACTGTTACATTACTACAGCCTCTGCTGATTTGCTCGGCTGTGTGAACATATTTTTTTAAAACTCTGATTGCATCAGCTTTGCTTAATTAGATGTAAACAAGACATAGGAAAAAAGATACATACAAAACATTTATTTCTATTAGAAATAAAATATAATTTTATTATTTTATAGTTTGAACGATTATTCTTTAATAATTGTGAATTCTCAATGTTGCACAGCAAGTATCTTCCGAAACTTAGTGGAGCTTCAAAAGCAGTTCATGTTGTGGGGCTTCTACTATTTAAAAATGGGGAGGCATTAAAATGGAGTGCTGGATGTGATTAAAGAAGCTCTTCAATTACTTATCCATCTCCTGGAAAAAAGTAAAGAGCAGCCAGGCCAGCAGATTCCAGTTAGGCTCCAGAAGGCCAAGTCCCCACCCTGTAAGAGCAACAACCTTCTGCTGCAGACCCCTAAAGGAGGGCAGAGCAACCAAGCCTTTTCTCAAGGGCCCAACCAGGCCTGTTTTTAGAACTGTGAGCAGTCTGCTTCCACCTCGGTTGATTAATATGAGAACCTGGTAACATAAGTTTGCTTGATTTAATCTTCCCTTCTCTCCCCTTTTTTAAAGATTGCACTAGTTGGTGCTTACCAGTTAAATTGATGTGTAAGCTGTTTGGGGAGCCTTTCTGGCTGAAGAGTCGATATAAATGCTTTGAATGAATGAAGTTTTATAGGCTAGGGTCCAGAGGATTACCTTGCCAGGGTAGCAAACATAGTGCCCCCTACCACCACCGGTTTTGTTGAATTACAGTGCCCATCCTGACCGTTGGACCTGTTGTCTGAGGATGATCAGATGTTGCTGAGCTCCAGCTCCAGCAGCTTATCCTGCAAAGCCCAAAAGCAGGCATAGGCAAACTCCCAAACATCTGGAGGGCCGGAGTTTGCCTATACCTGCCCAAAAGTTTCAGGGAGATTATCTCCACTTTCCATGCACCAGTAGGACTTCGACTTCCCTCGCCCTATTGAGTGAAAGAAACCTATGCCAAACTGCTTATGAAATCCCCCTTGGCTTTTAGAGATGTTTGCATGCCACATGGGGAAAATGCTACATTTAGTTTGCATCCCCTTATACACATGGAACTAATTGCATGGTTCTTTGCCTCAGAGTCATAGATTTTGATAGAGACAACCCTCTCTCTTTGAGTTATGCTGCCATAAGATGTGCTTTAATAACATTGCCGCAAACTTCCATTTTCAAGGCCTGCCCGGTAGCTATAAAGATCACCCTTTAAGGATATTTATTTTGTTCTACCGCAGGAATTGTCCATAAAGTAGGATTTTGGAGTAAAAAAAGCCAGTTGCTCAAAATCCAAGCGTCCTAATTTTTATGTGGTTTTATCTCTGCGAGGCAGGGCATTCTGATCTCACTGAAATGCAGGAAGTGTCTGTGATACATTAACACCATCTAATGGATGTTAAAGGAAGCAGCAATAGCTTTGAGAGAGATCCCTTGGCATGGTGCTAAAAGAAAAAGGGGGATATTCACCTTTATTTAGGTGACTAAGAATCCACCACAACAATAAATAAACATATCCAGTTAATTAATGCAATTCCAAGTAAATAAATGTTTACTAGACACCATCCCTGACCTTTGGCCTTGCTTATCCATCAACAACTAGAGGACCATGGGTTCCTATAGGAACTGTTGGAAGCTGACTTGAGAGAAGGAAGTTGAATGAAAACTGAATGAAAAATTAGTAGACTGCTGCTTGATACATAAAAGACAGGGCCCTTTCTATTGTTTTACCCTGGCTGTGAATCTTATCCACAACCATAGAGATTTGGTTGGTCCTTTCTTCTTTAAGTTTTAGGTGAGCTTTTCTTTTGTTTAACTGACCGTCTACTGTGGGGTGAAAATTCTGCACCCCTGTTTTTATACTGAGTTGTTTTATCCCGCTCCTGGTTTTAACATGCAAAATCAATTTTAGTAATTTGAACTGTTTTATGGTGTGCTAATGTATTTTACGTTTCTTTTTTGTAAGCTATTCTGAGTTTATTTTGTAAAGGGTGGTGCGATATAAACTCATGTGGTATTTTATTTTATTGACGTGCTGGTTTTGAACAAAAAGTTCTGAAAGCAATTTGTATGCTAAAAAGGAGACAACATGTTCAGAAAAGTTGTCTCTGGCACAGTGTGGTCTAGTTGCACGGCATCAGCTTCCTTAACTCTCTTTTATAGATGAAAACGAGTCTTATTTTACCTTCTGAAATAACTGTTTTATATATTTCAAGGTTGGAAGCTTTATTAGATTGTACAGTTTGCATGCAAAATTCCAAAGTCCGGAAGATGAGCCTAATGTTTCATATCTACAATTTCATCTTCATGGTGGTACCACGTACGGCCGTGGGATTACAAGCCTGCCGGAAGGCCACGCCGATGTTGAGGATCTAAAGAAGTAAGTAAATAGAATTCAAGATAGAGTTGTGCCATATGCCCAAAATCAAATCAAATCAAATATCTTTAATACGGTCAGTGACCAGGAAGTAATTTATAAAAATATGACATTAAAAGTAGTATTGTGCTACAAATAACAGTAGAAATATGGCCAATTCACAAATAACCAAACAATCAAATAATCCAACATTCTAAAAATATTTCATTATAAAAATTAATTAAAATCAAGTTGATGGCAACCATTAAGCAAAATTCTGTGCAGGTTGCCAGAGGAGGGAGTCAGGCTGCGCCCTGACCAAAGGCCTGGTGGAACAACTCTGTCTTGCAGGCCCTGCGGAAAGATGTCAGGTCCCGCAGGGCCCTAGTCTCTTGTGACAGAGCGTTCCACCAGATTGGAGCCGCAGCCGAGAAGGCCCTGGCTCTAGTTGAGGCCAGCCTAACCTCTCTGAGGCCTGGGACCTTCAGGATGTTTTTATTTGCAGACCGTAGGTTTCTCTGTGGGGCATACCAGGAGAGGCGGTCCCGTAGGTACGAGGGTCCTAGGCCGTATAGGGCTTTAAAGGTTAAAACCAGCACCTTAAACCTGATCCTGTACTCCTCCGGGAGCCAGTGCAGCTGGTATAGTACCGGATGAATGTGGTCTCGCAGCGAAGACCCCATAAGGAGTCTCGCCGCGGCATTCTGCACCCGCTGGAGTTTCTGGGTCAGTCTCAAGGGCAGCCCCACGTAGAGCGAGTTACAATAATCCAGTCTGGAGGTGACCGTCGCATGGATCACAGTGGCTAGGTCAGGGCGAGAGAGATAAGGGGCCAACTGCTTAGCTTGGCGGAGATGAAAAAATGCCGCCTTTGTTATAGCTGTAATCTGCACCTCCATAGAGAGGGAGGTATCAAAGATTACACCCAAACTCTTAACGGACGGTGCTGGCACTAATTGCACCCCCGCAAGAGATGGGAGTTGCCCCCTCAATCCCATATCGTCCCGTCCCAGCCAGAGGACCTCTGTCTTCGAAGGATTTAACTTCAACTGGCTCCCATGTAACCATCCAGCCACAGCTTCCAGACATCTGGTCAGTGTGTCTGGGGCCGAGTCAGGATGGCCATCCATCAACAGATAGAGTTGGGTGTCATCTGCATACTGATGGCAACCCAGCCCAAAACTCCGGACAAGCTGGGCGAGGGGGCGCATAAAGATGTTAAAAAGCATCGGGGAGAGAATCGCACCCTGAGGCACTCCACACACCAAGGAGTGGCGCGATGACAATTCCCCCCCAAGCGCCACCCTCTGTCCCCGACCAGAGAGAAACGAGCGCAGCCATTGGAGGACTGTGCCCTGGATCCCCACGTCGGCAAGGCGGTGGTCTAGAAGTTCGTGATCGACCAGGCAGTGTCCAGGCAGAAATCGCAAAAAGGTCCCAGGAAATCTGGACGTATGGCAAACCATGTTGCTTTTGATGATTTTCCTAAATTGCTCAACAACTTTGGCAACCCTAATTCAAGACAGCTGTCATTTGGAAGAAGAGTAGGGAATGAGAGAAGCCCTTCATTTTACTAATGGTCAGCCTTTGTTTCCCAGTATTCCGAGTTATGGTTAGTTCTAAACTCTATACGCATGTTATTCAAATGAATCAATATGCATAAGAGTCATTGTTGTGGTATGATCAGGCATAGAATAAAAATCAAGCAACATTAGGGAACCACAGAAAAGTAGCTGTGTTTCAAGGCCCTGTCTTTTAGGGGGATGCTATCATTTTATCAGTCACGCCAGTACTACTTTGTATTTATAAAACTCAAGTCCAGCAGTGCTAACAATCTGGCTGTATTCGCATGTGAATTCAGGGAGTCATTGCAGCATGTTCTAATTCTGTTATTGAACATGGTCCCATCGCAATGGAATGAGAAGCACAAAGTAGATTTCATCTGAGTTAAACAAAATTCCATCTGCAAGGCCATTTATTTGTTTACTTCTGTGTTTTGATTATTTTCTTCAAAACCTTTTTCATTTTCAGATTCCTGAACTCTGTAGACTTGATGGAAGATGAGTCTTCAGAAAGTCCTTCAGAACCCGAGAATGCTTACTTTACATGTAAATAAACTTGAAAACAATACTCAGCTCTGTCTTCCTCGCTTTATAGTATAGTACTTCCATGTTCTTTTTATGGAGTTGTCTACCGTTTCTTTTAACGCCAGATGAAAATATTCAGAAAATCCCAAAAATGTGCAGATGTGCGCTTTGGTCCATCACTGACTTCTTTGATCTCAACAGCTGATAAAAAATGGCTGAATTACGCAAGATAGTTTTGCTTTCTTTGTTTATGTGCAAAATTGTTTTCTCTGTCATCTCGGGTAAGAAAATATATCCTAAGATTATAGAAAGTTTAAGTGACAAGCAGGTGGCAACATTTTGCACCTCATATCAGGATATTTGGGACCGCATTACATTTTGTACCAAATGGAATATGTAATCTACGTGTGAAGCATGATTGATCATATCTAAAAAGATCTATTTTTTCCGTTTTTTAAATATTTTATAATGTTATTATGTTAATGATTTCATTGTACGCTATCATACTTTTTAAGAACAATAGAATTGTACCATTGCAAGGAACTCCAAGGATCATCTAGTCCAACCCCCTGCAATGCAGGAATTATTTAATGAGTTGGAATTTTAGAAATACTCTTATAAATAAAAATTAAGTGATAACACTGTAAGTAGTCAAAGCTTATGGATGCTGTTGCTCAAACATACAGCTTGTCATCTTAAAACAAGACATTTCAGTCAGTGTTGAAATTCGTTGTGGCATATTGATGTCTCTTGCAGTTTACAGGGAAATGTAAGTGGGACAAAATTAAATCCCCCTTTCTTTTCTTTTTAAAAGTAGGATCTTGTTCAGAAGCATGCCAGCAGTTATCCGTTACAGGTAGGACTCACAGATGCAGTATACCTTTGATCCAAAGAAGTTCTTCGTGCACAGTGTTGTTTCTTGCAAAGTGTTCTCCCCTGAAGCACTCTGTGCTTCACCAAGCCCACTTTTCCAGGTTGTAGCCCCTCTAGAATGGCTCAGTGTGTGGCATGGGAAACTGCAGCAGAATAGAAAATCAGTAGAACTAACATTCTGCTCAGCTAAGGCATCTTTTGTATTGATAGTAGGGAGGCCTGAGATATTTGAACTTTGCAAATTTTGATAGGTACTGACCTGATCCACATCTCCCTGACTAACATGCTTATCGAAATGTAATATCCATCAGATTTACGCTTTCCAAATATCCCAGCACTGTCCTCTGCTCAAAACGTATCACAATACGTTTTCAAAACGCACATGAAAATATGTTTTGAAATCCACATTTTGAGATGGAAAAAGTTTTAAACCCTTATTTAGGGTGGATTAAAAAAGTAGCAGATGAGATTGCATATACAGTCTTATGAATGAACACATGCACAACTGACATGGATCAGAAATAAATTGGTTTTACCCTTTGAAACACTTCATATTTCTGCCTGTTAGGCCATCAGTTGTGCAGATCAAGGGTGTGCCCAGTCCTATTTTGGTAAAGAGCTGGACACAACAGATGTGTGTATTTTTAATTTCAAAACATGAAGTGTCTATTCACATAAGTGCGTATTCAGAATTGTCACATCTAGACCACGGAATGAATCCAGAACTTCCAGCAATTTAATAAAGCTTTGTTTAAATTTACTTCCGAGCTGCTTTCCTCTCATTTTATGTTTGTTCACATCAATACAAGCCTTGATATCTTTGTGTTTTACAGTGCTGAGAGATCACCAGCATTTTGAAGTGACTGCACTGAGTACTATTTTGAACAGCAGGAGTCCTCAGCCGTATCGCATCAGAGCTAAGCTGAGACAATTTGAACCTGAAAAGCTTCATCAGTCTGTTAAACTTCATTGTCCCCAGTGCAATTTGTTGTAAGTGCCATGATACATTTTTCTCTCATGCTGCTTTGGAGATGTTGTTTACATAGTTTCCTAGATTTTTGGATCAGTGGAACTTGGATGTACAGCAATATCAAGGGTTGGTTATCATATCCTTTTGTCATTATATATTCCACCCTAAAAATGTGCTAAAATGCCTGTCTAGATAAAGGAACATGATATTAGCACTTTAAAAATTCGCTGTTGTTAAAATATAACGGGCACAGTAGAGATTTGTTTATTATTAACAAATGTTTAATTTGCCCTTGCACAAATAGCAAGTACAGTCGTACCTCTACTTATGTATCCCTCTGGATACAGAATCTTTGGGTTACGGCCACGGCAAACCCGGAAGTGTATAACTTCCAGGTTTCGCCGCATGCGCAGAAGTGCTCAGTCACGCCGTGTGCAGAAGCGCGCTTCCATTTACGTTATTTTTGGAGTGTGAACGGACCCCCGGAATGAATTAAGTTCGTATCTGGAGGGTCCACTGTATCACTTTTTTTTTTACTGGGTAAGGTGTTTTTGCTTCATTGTGTGGTGGGTGACATTTATGGTATCAGGCAAATTGACTGACAGACAGGAGAAGCTTGCAAGTATTTCAGGATGTTCCCTTCCCACATTTTTTTATTGAGAGACTTCCGTATAGAAGGCAGAGAATGATTCCTCCATCCCTAATATCAGCTTGGCTTCTTAATTACTCTACCTTATTAAGTAGCAGTCTTTGCTCTCACTTTTATAAGCAAAAGCAAAAGAAGCTGGGGTGATCACTTTGATTCATGTTTAGTCCTAACTTCCTTTTTAATGTGGGATGCTCCAGTACTGAGTAATATAAGGCCCTTAAAATTCCTGCAGCGTGCAGAAAGAGGGTTGAAAAGCACCACAAAGCATCAAAACAAAGAAGAGATCAGGTTCCAGCTCTTAGTGGTACAAGGCTTTTAATTTACCTCCACATATTTTGGACTTCAATACTCCTTCAGGAACATGAAATGCTTACAAGTTCTTTAAATTTAGAAACACCTTTTAATGAAAATCTGAGCTATTCCTTTACCCACTCTCAGTACCACTATTCACTGCGGAGATGTGGAGAAAATAAAATGGAGTCTTAAAGCTTGTTTAAAAGATAGTTCTTAAGCTCAGATTTTCAGAACAAGGCGTTTCTGAGCCTTTTCTCCGCTTTCTTAATGGACCGCAGCCTCCTTTCGCCAATTACCTTGTGTCTAAACATGCACGTGGAAAATTCTAGCCAGTGGCAGAGCTTTATGCTCCCCCCGCTCTCCTCTTCCTCCGTCAGTGAGTCTAGCTATTGTAGGATTTCTGTCGGGGCTGACAGAGCCGCAGCAAGATTCTCCCAGCAGCAGAGTCGGTGCCACTTACCAGGAGGGGCAACTTGGCAAGGTCAGGGCTGTGTTGATGTGCCAGCAGAGCCAACTCAGCTCTTCAGCCAGTGTGCCCACAAAGCCCTCACTTCATTGCCACTGAACCCCTTCCAGTAACAGGCAGTGAGTCCCCTGGGGCAAGCTACTCCTGAATTGCACGTTCCTTTAAAATATCTAATATGTTGTTGTTCAGTCGTGTCCGACTCTTTGTGACCCCATGGACCAGAGAACGCCAGGCACTCCTGTTTTTCCACTGCCTCCCGCAGTTTGGTCAAACTCATGCTGGTAGCTTCGAGAACACTGTCTAACGATCTCGTCCTCTGTCGTCCACTTCTCCTTGTGCCCTCAATCTTTCCCAACATCAGGGTCTTTTCCAGGGAGTCTAACCTTCTCATGAGGTGACCAAAGTATTGGAGCCTCAGCTTCAGGATCTGTCCTTCCAGTGAGCACTCAGGGCTGATCTCCCTAAGAATGGATCGGTTTGATCTTCTTGCAGTCCATGGGACTCTCAAGAGTCTCCTCCAGCACCACAATTCAAAAGCATCAATTCTTCGGCGATCAGCCTTCTTTATGGTCCAGCTCTCACTTCCATACATCACTACTGGGAAAACCATAGCTTTAACTATACATCTAATATATTCCACAACATCATTTTGAGCAGGCTTTCGTAGATTGCTTCAGACTGTTTTTTTTTTTTTCCCCAGGCAAGAGGTTCCGGATGGGAGTGGGCTTGATCTAATTATACAGGAAGCTTCAGCTACATGTCCAATGCCCGATTTACAAAATACATCCTTCTGCGAATCTGTTGTTTGGGATACTGAAAACCAGGGACAGCGACGTGTGGTTATTCATTTTGTAAAGCATGATGAACTACTACAAGACCCAGAAGACAGTTTGATTATGATAGAAGGTTAGTTAATACAGCTGTATGTAAGAGATCAGATGGTATGCTACACAATATCTTCGTCTTTTTAAATAAAGTTTAAGAAATACTTAACTATTTTTAAAAGTTTTGATCCTGATAAAAAGTATCTGTCTCTTGCTGTTACCCTCGTGTGATTCCACTAAACCAGAAAAACTTCACAAGAGAAAATGTTTGCAGCATATATGTACAAGTTTTCTTTTCAAATTGATTTGTGCACTTAAAAAAAATCAATTTGTGAGCAAACTTCATGCACTATGGAATAGTTGTTAATTGGCAAGCCCCGTATAAATAATGGACTTGTGCATAAAACACATTGCACAAATCATTCCCATGAAGTCTCCTGCCTCTTCAAAATCTTACCTTGAATTTTGCCCCCAAGTAAATCCGCTTTCTTTCTCATAGTTCTGCAAAATACTTAATGGTGTTTGTATATAGGGGGAAAATAGAAAAGGGAAAACTAAGCAGGAAATTTAGGTAGCACTCCTTGATTTGAATCTGTGAGATACATTTAAGCATGAGAAGAGAAATGGGGAGGACAAGAAGAATCTTAAGAGAGAGTTGCTATATAGTGAATTGTGAATGAGACACTGAATAATAAATCCAAAGCTTTATTTCTTTTTTTTACAAATGTCTTTGTACAATTTACCTTTGGTTCCATTTTAGTTGGAATTCATATTCTGCCCTCTAAGAAAGTATTTTACGACTTCTAGTAGCTGGATAATATACAAGCCCAAAAGCCTTTCCTGTTGCAAACGTACTGTACTTAGTCATCCTCTGGATGTCAGTGTTTTCACAGAGATAAAGCTGTGCTGCTGTGACAAAAGCAGCAGGCAAGCTATGTTTTGTTTTTATTCACGAGCCATACCTCATGTATTTTGGGCACACGAGCCTCTTAAATGAATGGCATCACCCCAAGAAAAGGAATTACTCAGCCGCCATTCATTTTGTGGGCTTTTGCGAGAGAACCTCCTAGTGGACTGTGCCCATGTGTTTCTATTATAGCTTTTCAAACAACAGTTGTTTGTTCCAGGAGCTCTATATTTTTTTGTGAAAAATGCAAGTAACAATTATTGAAACAGATTTGATATTAATTTGTATAATGATTTATGAATCACCTCTCAGAGCATACTTCACCTTCTAAGGTGGTATTCAAAATACAATATAAAACAAAACACGTGAAATCAACAACTCTTTATCGGCTTGCTTCATAACTGGACTAAGCAAATTGACCTATGCTGGAAGCTAGACAGAAGAAGTACCGTATTTTTCCGTCTATAAGACTCCCCCATGTATAAGACACCCCGTATTTTGGGGGACACAGATTTAAGAAAATGGGGGGGAGATGTATCCATGTATAAGACGCTCCCTAATTTTTGACATTATTTTTAAGGAAGAAAACCTAGTTTTATACATGGGAAAATACAGTATGTCCCCCTTGGTTCAGCTGGATTAATTAATTGGTCCTCGGCTGCCGAGTCTTGAATTTGCAACATACCACTCACTGGTATCTTCCATGAAATACATTTCTTCGTGTTTGCCACTTTATGAAATCCTAATGAACCGTATCGGACGTTTGTGTATTTTATATTTTTAAGTTGTATTCCATGCATGGTGTAGAGCACATTTATTTCAGTTATTTCTATACTGCCTTCAGGATACCAGTCGTCCTAAGGTGGCTTATAAATAATATGACTGTGTTCTACTTCCACTGTCTGAACACCAGTTGCTGGAAACCACAGGAAGGGTGACTGCTGTTGCACTCGGGTCCTATTTGCAGACTTCCCATAGGCATTTTGCCACTCACTGTGAGAACAGATTCCTGGTAATAATAATAATAATAATAATAATAATAATAATAATAATAATAATAATAATAATAATTTTTTATTTGTACCCCGCCCATCTGGCTGGGTTTCCCCAGCCACTCTGGGCAGCTTCCTCAAAGACAAAAAATACACTAAGATGTCACACATTAAAAACTTCCCTGAACAGGGCTGCCTTAAGATGTCTTCTGAATGTCAGGTAGTTGTTTATCTCTTTGACATCTGGTGGGAGGTTCCCTGTAGCTTTGCTTCTCGCAATGAGGGAACTGCCAGAAGGTCCTTGGCGCTGGACCTCAGCGTCCGGGCAGAACGATGGGGGTGGAGACGCTCCTTCAGGTATACTGGGCTGAGGCAATAGAATTGTAGTTTAAGAAGACGATTGTGATTTTTTTCCAGGATCCTTTCTACAGAGTAGTTGGTGGTAGGAGCCCTGGTGCTGGTAGTGGGGTACAGACCAGCTGGAGCAGGTCCTGGGGTCATCTTAACCTGGCTCCTTCTGGCTCCTGGAATCCTTTGTCCAGCTGGAACAGACTTTCAGGTGGACTTTGCCCACCTGCCTGCTTATTGGCTGGATAGCTCAGTTGGTTAGAGCATGGTGGTGATAAAGCCAAGGTTACAGGTTCAATCCCCGTACGGTGCATATTCCTGCATTGCTGCAGATTGGACTAGATGATCCTTAAGGTCCCTTCCGATTCTAGAATTGTATGATTGTCTGTCTTTCTTGGGATCCAAATATATATGTACACACATTATATACACAAGGATGGTCAGGGATAAATTTGATAACTTGGCTCACTGCTGTTATTTAACGTGTTATCAGAGTATTAAAGTAACCTAAATATAGTTATTTCTGTTTATTAATAGGAGGGACACTGGAGGAAATCTTGAAGCTCTCGAAAAAATTTAAAGGAATTATACCCGTAAGAGCCATGGAAGACAATCTTGTGTTGCTGGATCTTTCAACTCCATTTCTTTGGCAAGGGAATATACCACACTATGGGTAAATCTAACACACACACACCAATGTTAAATCTGGCTTCTTAACTCCAGTTCTGATGCTGAAACTTTGATCGGTTGTTAAACCTTTGGAAAATTAGTTACTTTATCTGTCCTTACAGCAAATAATAAAATTGAAGAAGACAGGATGATAAGTTCCTAGCTGGGTCCAAATTTCCACGCTGCTGTTATTTTTACCCCCATGCTATGGGCAGGATAGCAATCTTACGTGTGCAAAGTGCACAACTTCTGCCTCCTTTGAATTAGATCGGGAAGTTGTTTCATACTCTAGAGTTGTGCATGCGTTACCAATACTCTCAGATGTGCCATGTGCCACTAGATCACTGGGGCAGGATTTAATCCGTGGCAACAAAACCTGCAAAGATGGTAAAGGCCTTTTTATGGAGGCATTTCTAAGCCACGAAAGGTAATATCGCATTAGTTGTGCCTCATCTGTAGTACCGTGTCCACCTCTGGGCAAAACCATTTGAAGAAGTAGTTCAGGATGACAGTGATATCCATATGGAAAGCAAGTCCTATGAGGAAAAGGTTGTGGATACTGGATATATTTAATTTCCAGAAGAGAAAGCTATGGATGGACATAATAGCACTGTCCAAATACTTGAAATACATGGAAAGGGCGCCAAGTCTTGCTAGCTGCTGCTACCCCAGAGGGTTAGATTTGCGTAATGGGTTTCAGTTACAGGAGGGTAGAATTTGGTCAGACATTAGAAATGGTAACAATGGAGATAATTTCTTGAGGGAAGAAATTCTTCTTTGCTACAAGAGAAGTCAGTGGAACTAATGAAAGTGAAATCACGGTCTTAATTCATCTTGACTTAGACCCAATTATATTGGACAATAACATTCACTTTCTCTACACTAACAACACTTGGTTTATTTTCCGCAGTCATCAAAAGTTAAAAGATGTCTTTTTAAGCATGCTATATAAGCATTTGCATACTTTTCTTACATGGAAAAATAGTTTGGTTGCAGCTCTCTTTTTAAGACCTACAGACATCATTTTTATGTTGATGATTTTTATGGCTATAAAAATGTTCTAAGTTCTTTTTTTAACATTGCCAAAGTACTAAAGAATAAAATTATTTACTTGTTAGGGCGTGGTTAAATTATTAATTCAGTCATGTTTTAGCATATTGTACCATACCAAATTTATTACTTCTATTGCGTGAAGCAGTTTTGTGTCATTAAACAACAAAGAGCAGTGTTTAGAAAATATATGCTTAGCAATGTATCAGTTTGCATGACATTCTTCAGTACAACTGACCAAGGAATTTATTTTTGTTGACAGTATCTTATAAAAGGCATTAAAGTTTACTGATTTTCTAGGCCATATAAAATATCTGTCTATAAAACAACAGGAAAATGTTCTTCTGACAAGTTTGATTCTGAGAAAAGCTAAATATACAGAACAGTTAATGCTATTGTTTTGTTTCAAACATTAGGTGCAAACACTGTTCAAATCCGAAGGCAATAGCAAGCTTAAGTCCCCTTGCTGCACAGAAAGATCCATTGTGGGAGCCTACTACCATAGCACAAGGTTAGTTTATGCTATTATCCATATTTTTATTCAGAAGTATTTTTATTCAGAAGTCCTGAGTGTAAATAAAACTACCCAGTAATGTCCGAGTAAGGAGAAAGCCGTGAGAGGCAGTGAGAGATTTTACTTTCTTGGGCTCCATGATCATTGTAGATGGTGACAGCAGTCACGAAATTAAAAGACGCCTGCTCCTTGGGAGAAAGGCGATGGCAAACCTAGACAGCATCTTAAAAAGCAGAGACATCACCTTACCAACAAAGGTCCGTATAGTTAAAGCCATGGTTTTCCCAGTAGTGATGTATGGAAGTGAGAGCTGGACCATCAAGAAGGCTGATCGCCGAAGAATTGATGCTTTTGAATTATGGTGCTGGAGGAGACTCTTGAGAGTCCCATGGACTGCAAGAAGATCAAACCTGTCCATTCTTAAGGAAATCAGCCCTGAGTGCTCACTGGAAGGACAGATCGTGAAGCTGAGGCTCCAATACTTTGGCCACCTCATGAGAAGAGAAGACTCCCTGGAAAAGACCCTGATGCTGGGAAAGATGGAGGGCACAAGGAGAAGGGGACGACAGAGGACAAGATGGTTGGACAGTGTTTTCGAAGCTACAAACATGAGTCTGACCAAACTGCGGGAGGCAGTGGAAGACAGGAGTGCCTGGCGTGCTCTGGTCCATGGGGTCACAAAGAGTCGGACACGACTAAACAACTAAACAACAACAACAAGGAGAAAGCTGCATAAATCTGAAAATTTAAAAAGTTATTGAGCCCAGGAGAAAGAGGATGACTTGCAGTTCATTCCAAAATAATTGTTATATTGAAGATGCTTCTCTCATCATTTGTGCCTTGTTCATGTAGGAGAGCAAAGTTATATTAAGTTGAATAAAGTGTTTCTGACATTAATCTCAAATTAGATTGATTTAGGGTACTCAAAGCAGCACATTAGGCAGTGCTCAAAGCCTGCCCCTCTTTGTGAACAAGCCTCTTCTTGTTGTTTAAATAAGGGCATCATTGAGACATAATAAATGGCTGAGTTGGTAGAGCATGAGACTCTTGATGTTAGGGTCCTATGTTTGAGCCCTACATTGGGCAAGAGATTCCTGCCTTTCAGAGGGTTGGACCAGACGAGATGATCCTCATGGTCCCTTCCCACTCTACAATTCTATGCCTGCAAGAGGCAATTTGAGTTTAGCATATGGAGCTTTCCTGGAAAAGAGCAGGAATGTCCCTAGCTTAATCTCAGTCTGATACATATTAGTCTGGCATCTGATGCATAGGAAATAAAATATGTAGCTTTAAAGTTCTACAGAGTCCAGTGCTATTATTATACGCACACGTCCAAAAAAAGATCCTGCAGAATCATTTGATCTGAATTAAGTAATAGGGCTTTTCTGTTAGCCCCATAGCAGAGTGCAATGGTGTGTAAACATTATTATTATTTTGTAAAGGACTTCCAGGAATGGTTAGGTTCCAAACACAGCATTTCGTGCTGCGGTCCCTGTGCATAGAGCTGCGCCCCCATGGAAGTGTGTTATGTGAATTCCCAAATTTCTGGAAGTAAAATAAAGCATGATTAGCTTCATCACAAGCAATAAATGCAGGGGAAGCTGATTTTGATAGTTGATTTATGTAATTATTCACAAATTATCACAAGTTCCATTTAGGGTGGCTTTTGTTCTCGAGAAATGACCTTGATGCTGATTTATGTAAATAAGAACAAATGCTGGTTTCTTTGTTGCATAGCAGTCACCTTTCAAAAGATCTGCATTTGAGCAGGCAAGAGGAGCTCAATTGCTCAGTCTTGCTCCATGCTTTCACTATATTCACTCGTATGAATCTTGTCCTAGCAGAAGACATAATAGCGAAACACAACCAGCAGCTTTCTGTTCTCCCGCCCCACTGTAATCTACCTAAGCAACAACAGCAACAAAAATGAAACCAGAATTGTGTGTTAAAACACTAACATGGAACTAGAAAACTTAATTCAGTGGCTGTTCATATCTTCATTGGACTCTGTATTTAAGCTATACAAAATAAATTGGTGGGTTATTTTAATGGGATACGTAGCAGAGCAGTTCTCTGCAGGGAACCATTCTTCTACCAAGGAATCAGTAGCGCTTTCCCTTTTCAGATTTCCTTAGGAATGGAACTGGGCAGAACAAAATGAATCCCCAGTAACGCTGCCAAGATGTCTACTGGCTATTGGGAAATAACTTACAAAGCCTACACGAAATTAAAATTTTCAATGGATGCAATTGTGTATCTAAATGCTATTGAGCATCTTCCACAGCAGTGTTACTATGTTACGAAGGTGCAGTATAGATAGCTTGTGTGCACATCACTGCGCAATTCACTTCAATAGAGGGAGCCGTTTAGTTGGGAGCCGTTCATTCACATGGAATCCTCTACAGCAGAAATAAATCAGTGCATGACAGTGGTGTTTAAGTTGGCTGTATTTCACCGATAATATATTTTTAGCTTTTTATTCTTCGCTTATATTGAGTAATCTCTAAACACAACTACTTATTTTCCTCCTGCTTAGCTTTAGGACTTGTGCCCCTTGAATATGTCTTTGTGATGAAGTTTATGCTGGACGATGGAACAGGAACCCTGAATGTGTATCTCATGGATTGCGTAAGAGACCAAAGCATTGTACTCTGAAAATGTTCAGTTTGAATATAAGTGTGTGCTTGTGTATGGCTGTTCTCTTAAGCGACATGGAGAGAGGGCAGAGTTGCAGTAGAAGCAGTAAGAACTATGATCTAGTTTAAAAATGATTTAGTTAAGCTCATGTGAAATTGGATGAAAATAGCCACTTTCAAACCTTGATTTTTAGATTAAATACAGCAGCAGCAACAGACGTATCAGGCCCAACATTGAGAGGGCCTGACCTCAACACTAAATGCTAGACACAAGCAATTGAGCCTGTTGTTCTTCTTCACACTGGATGACCGCTAACTTTTCTTTGCCCAGATTTGGAACATTTTGGAGCATCTGTCGTTTTAATTCCCCCCCAGTGTCTCTCTTTGGTGCTATGACATGCCACCATTCTGGAACTACAGTGCGACACACACTGTACTTGATTCCTTATGTATCCTTCTCTCATCCCCCTTTCTCTTTCTCTTGGTTTCTCTCTCCTCCCTTCCTTTCCAGTTGAAGGAAAGGGCTAGAAAGAGTTCCTTAAAGAAATACTTGGGGAAGCTGCCATGGGATACAGTGGTGGCCTTTAAAAGACTTGGATGGCTTTAAAAGAGAAATTAGACAAATTCATGTGGGAAAGGGCTATTGATGGCTACTAGCCATGGTTTCTGTGTTCTGCCTCCGTGGTCACAGGCAGTATAGCCTTCTGAATATCAGCTGCTAGAAGCCACAGGAGAAGAGAGAGTGTCCTTGCACTCAGTAAACCTACAAGCATTTGGTTGGCTACGATGAGAACAGGATGTTGGGCTAGATAGGTCTATTGCATGATCCAGCAGACTCTTCTTGTGTAAATTTAAAATTCTTGGGGGGGGGGAATAATAATTTGTGGCCCCTTTCTACTTGGGGACAGTTTGCCCATCACTAGTTAGAATTTAAGAGGGACGCGGGTGGCGCTGTGGGTTAAACCATAGAGCCTAGGACTTGCCAGTCAGAAGGTCGGCGTTTTGAATCCCCACGACGGGGTGAGCTCCCGTTGCTCGGTCCCTGCTCTTGCCAACCTAGCAGTTCAAAAGCACGAAGTGCAAGTAGATAAATAGCTTCTCTGGCGGGAAGGTAAACGGCGTTTCCGTGTGCTGCTCTGGTTCGCCAGAAGCGGCTTAGTCATGCTGACTACATGACCCAGAAGCTGTACGCCGGCTCCCTCGGCCAATAAAGTGAGATGAGCGCCGCAACCCCAGAGTAGGTCACAACTGGACCTAATGTTCAGGGGTCCCTTTACCTTTACCTAGTTAGAATTTAAGCAAAGCCAAATCAGAAACAAGATGAAAAAATGTTCTTCTATAAAAAAATGATAGAATGGCAGTCAACCCCCTCACAGAGGAATGTGGGAAGCATGTAAAAACTTGTCAGTCTTGACATGCTTGAACAAAAATGAAAAAGTAAGGTTATTACATATACAGTGGTACCTCGGGTTAAATACTTAATTCGTTCCAGAGGTCCGTTCTTAACCTGAAACTGTTCTTAACCTGAAGCACCACTTTAGCTAATGGCGCCTCCTGCTGCCACTGTGCTGCCGCCGCACAATTTCTGTTCTCATCCTGAAGCAAAGTTCTTAACCCGAGGTACTATTTCTGGGTTAGCGGAGCCTGTAACCTGAAGCGTGTGTAACCTGAAGCGTATGTAACCCGAGGTACCATTGTAGATGGACATGAAAATTACAGGGGGAAATGTTTTCATTTCTCTTTAACTTACCGGTTCTTTATATGGTGAAGCATTGCAACAAGGTACAGCAGTTTAACTTCCGAAAATATTTAGAATCTGAACTCTTCAATTACATAGAAGCTATAAAACAGAGATAATGTGATTATATCTACTCATACCAAATAGTACTAATTGGCATCTGTAATTTCTGTTATTTTTAACTAAGTGTTGATACGCGGGTTTATAGTGTAGTAGACGAGACTACAGCGTATTCTGTGAGTTAACTGCATATTGGTGGTAGAAATTGCTCAACATACACTTGAGACATACATTCATGTTTTATTAAGATCTAGCCTGTACAAATGTGGTAGATTATTTCTATTTTAGCTGTGAATTTTAATAAAGCTAAGGCTGGCATGAATTCCTTTGAGAGGGTGAATTTAGATTCACTTATGAATTGGATTAAAGTGAAGATGTTTTTTAAAAGGTGCTCCTTCTTGTTATACCAGAACGTTAAAAACAGATTTAAATATTAGGCTGCTTATGTGAATAAACAATGCTACTCCCTTCTGTTTTTCTTTATTTGCATTGTGTTAAAAACATGAAGTGTGAAACATGTTTTTGTTACATGTAATTTTCATTTCTTTGCCAAATATCTATTGACTAATTTAATTATATCTGCATCATTTTTCCTGTTCTCCAGAAAGATTTCTTCCAAATTCCAGCTTCTGAAGTCTTGATCAATAATATTTTTCAAGAGAACATAGAAAGGATCATGAACAAACTTTGCCCTTCAGGCACAAAACTAGGTAAGATAATTATCATAAATTTGGAAGCATGGTTAAGATCTACATAAGTTTATCTTTTTAATTTTTACACTCTATAGGAAAGAGAATTAAATTACATATTTTCCTGCTGTACCACAAAACTACACTGGTTTGTAGCTCTGTTCTTTTTAAAGATATAGATGTATCATTTCTCCATTGGCTGCAATAGTCTAAACAGAGAATTTGGTACAAAGGATAACTATTCTGTACAGCATGGTATGTTTAAACTGTATCCTTAAAGAGCAACCTAGCACTTTAGCAGCACTGAAAGGTGTCTTCAAATGAAGTCACAGATGGTATACTTCAGTGGCCCTTCTGTTCTCTTATACATGCTGAAACCTCATGAAACTATCTATAAAGCCTTAAGGACCTCTGTACATTTGCCAGCCACATTTAATCCAATTGGTTGCCAGAGTAATTTAAAGTTGCCTTTTCCTGTACGAGAATGTGACTGCCTGTATATACTTCTGAATTAAAACTATTTGTGTTTGTTGATGACAAATGCTAGCTTCTTGTGCCTGTATATTACTGAACCCGGTTTCATTGTATGAGAATATTGTGGATTGTTTTGAGATTTTTTCCTCCCTAATAGAACTTGAGAAATACATTCTGGCCTTCGGAATTTAACTGCACATAGTGCAAATATCTGATAGACTCAGCAACCATGACACTTTATTGATTTTATGCCGAATTTGGGGGGGAGGAGAAATGAGAAAAGTAATATCTGCCATGCTAGCAAACACAGGAACATTGATTTCACTTGGCAGCGGTTCATGTATAAGGGACATTTTTTCGATGCAGAGTGACTCACCTAACCAAGTTTTTGTTTCACGTGAAGTAGAATAAGTGTTTTCTTTGGCATCTTAAATATGTATACAGTCGTACCTTGGATCCCAAACGCCTTGTGAGTTGAACATTTTGGCTCCCAAATGCTGCAAACCTGGAAGTGAGTGTTCCAGCTTGCGAACATTCTTTGGAACCCGAACGTCCAACGTGGCTTCCAATTGGCTGCAGGAGCTTCCTGCAGCCAATCAGAAGCCGCACTTTGGTTTCCAAGCATTTTGGAAGTCAAATGGACTTCTGAAATGGATTCCGTTCAACTTCCAAGGTGGACTGTAGTGTCTTGGTTGCAATCCGTGGTGCTGTTCCCTTCTGCGCTACATGAATACCCTTGTGATTATAGCCACATTGTATGTGCCACTATTTCTGTCCCACTGCTGTGATTCTGATTTATGCTTAATGTTTCGAGGTCTATACAAGTTTTGTTTTTTTGGTCACAATTCTTGAATACAGAAAATGCACATTAAAACCAGTCATTTGCTTTTGATTGTAGACGACCTGCCATGGCTGGACTGTTTTATCAAATCCTACTATGTCACGGATGGAAGAGAGCAGCAAATTTGCTATCGGGTTTTTGACACTACGATTGCTGAAGATGTCTGATATCCAGCTACTTGGAATATTTAAGGGTTTGTAATGTTTGTCGATTGCATTTGAATATATAAACGATCCAGGGGATGTTGTAAGGTGTTTGCTTTTTTATTCAATGTGTAAAGAAGTACTTTGTTCTGAATCAACATATAACTTAAAATGGATTTTTTTATATATACTGTTGTTTGTCATGGAAAATTCACGTAAGTTCTTTGCAGTTCTCCAGGTAACACACAAGAGTCATAACTCACAATTCCCGCCCCCTCAAATAAGAGCTTATTAGTTTGTTATCCTCTAGTCTAGCATGACTTTCAGAGTCAAACAAAAGTCCTTAAAGTCCTTAAACTCTTGAGCCAATCCTAAAAGCCACAGTGTGGGGCCCTTCTCTAAAATGGCACAGGCTGTCTTTGATTAGAAAATATTGTTGCAGTGCAATAGTCCATGTGCAAAAAGCTTTGGGTTATGCCACAATACAGATAGGATTTTATTAGCTTCTTATCACTGTTGAAACATATAATACGATGCCTTCGCATTCAGACAGATAAGAAAATATCAAGAATATCAGGCACGTGCATGCATACAGTACAGTAATAGTATTTGAATCTGGACTATTCTGTACATACAAAATGAGCAAAAAGTACCTACCAGCTAAGTGCTGTTTGTGATGGCACTTTCAATTGTGTTTGCCCCTCAGATCATGTTGCACGTGACCCAGGCAGCTAAATTTGGTGTTGGCTACACACTCCAGCTGATCTTCTTTTCTCCTTTGCATAATCTGATTTGGGAACCGGTTTTAGAGCCGTGGAGTTTCAGGCTAGTAAGTCACTGTACTAATTAGCTCTTAGAGTGAAACAAATTGCTCTAGATTTCTTTATCTGCAGTCCGGTATACATATGCTCATGCAAGACTTTAACACACAAAGTTTTCATCCAGCGGGCAAGAATTGTATCTTATTAAAATGTATTACATGCTGGCAGCTACAACACTGTATTTCAAGCCATGTAAAATATTTAATATAGTCTTCATAGTAAAATTGTCTCGATGCATATCATGTGGCTTATTTTTTTTATTTTTTAGATAATTAAGAATAGATGGTTCTTGCAGTTGTTTGTGGACTTTTTCTATAATGGACATTATTTCTGATCCCCCAAAGCACTTAACTGCAAATCTACTAAATATAAGGGCTTTGAGCTTAGTTCTTTGCCTGGGAATGTATGACTGGCAATATTTCTCAAGGCATCTGTTACTCAGCACTGTAAAAGCAATGAGAAATAGGAAAAATTAATCAGTGGGAATTAATTCTTGCAACGGAGGGGTCTTAAAATCTAGCCCTGTTGCAAGCACTTTAATCCCATTGAAATCAATGGGATTTAATGCTCGGATTAGTCAAGGGCCACAATCCCAAACTCCATGCAAGCAGACTGTCCTATTTATTATAGACTATCTGTGCACCTGACTAAACCTAACATTCCTGAAGGTTGGAAGAAAATGGGACAGACCCTCTCTGCATAGAGCTCCGATGTATGTCAGAGCTGCTGTGCGCACAGTGGAATCAGTGGAGTAAAAATCAATTGTGCACAATTTATGTCTGTGGAATCAGGTCCAAAAAGCTCATTTCCAAATATTTATTCCTTTGTACTTGTGCTTAATAGCTTAAGTGGATTTAAGTACAGCAACCGTAGCTTGTCAAGGCAAGCAACCTTCTGTTGCAAACGTTTTGTGTGCCTACAACATTATTTCCTCTTGTGTTTTATTAAATGGATTATTTAAAAGCATTATTTGGCATACAATTCAGTGTGTTTTGTGTTGACTTTGTTAAACCTTTTCAGATTTATGTTTGTGTAATATAAGATTTGGGTATGTCGGGATGTTCAATATTGTAAATATGCACGTGTTTAATAAACACTTTTCATTTAAAAAAAAATTAATGTCCTTTTTAATGTTCATCTTAGATTTGTAATCTAGTTGCTCTTGGCAAATGAAAATGGTCTCCAAAAGGGGAAGTTTATGTAAATGGAAGAAAGTTGGTTCTTTTTCCTCCAGGCTATTGATGTAGAAATGTGTAGATGGGTGGGCTAGTAATATTTCATATTCTTATATGCCAGATAGGGGCTATTTGAGAACTAACTTTGTTCAGCAATCCTACTGTCAATCTGCAAATGCCTGTTTTTCCTCTGAGTGCATGCACTGGGAAGTGAAAACCCAGATCACTCCATGTGCCCAGACTTCAATAGGCACTCAAATCCCTGCTCACCCACTATAATCATGCTGTTATCAACACATGTATCAATAACAAGGGGAAGTAGGACATAAAACAGCTTCACACTTGTGAAGAAAACTGGTTTATGGGTTATATTCTGGCATATGGGTTTCTCAAGTGTAGAGACAAAAAAACGCTTCTGCTGCTTAGTGTATGCTGTTGGGCCAAATTCAATGTACATACAAAGCCTTATGCGGCTTATGACCCACATATCCAGTGGAATGCCTTCTCCCCCATTTGTGGAGCTCCTTCCCCCTTCAAATGTGATCGGTGTTGACCCTTAATTTCAGCACAGATTAAAAAACATATATTTTCACCCAGACCTTTTGCTGAGCTCTGCCTCCTTTGCACAAGCACTTTGCTTTTGTCCCTATATTGAATGCTGTTGATTGTGATTTTAACTGGTTTTTTTAATCTGTGCTGAATATTTTTGTGATGCTGATGTGAACCACTTTGGTAGACATACCGTATTTTTCGCTCTATATGTCGCACTTTTTCGCCTCCAAAAATTAAGCGGAAATGTGTGCGTCCTATGGAGTGAATGCAGGCTCCTTGGCTTCAGCGATAGCAACACGAGTGCTCCCTCTGCGGTCTGGAGGCTTTGCGTTGCTTTCGCTGAAGCCTGGAGAGCGAGAGGCGTCGGTGTGCACCGACCCCTCTCACTCTCCAAGTTTCAGGGATAGCCCCCTGAAGCCTTTGGAGCGCAGCGTGAGTTCCTGCTGCGTTCTGGAGGCTTCAGGTTCCTTTCGCTTAAGCAAAGAGAGTCTTGCTCTCCCGGCTTCAGCAAAAGGAACCCGAAGCCTGAGGAGCGCAGCGGGAACTTGCGCTGCACTCCGAAGGCTTCAGGGATAGCCGCACGCAGCCCCTCTGGCAGGGAGAGGTTGTGCACTGCCTGTACGCTGCTCTTTGGTGCTGGGGGGAAATAAGATTTTTTTTTCTTGATTCCCCCCCCCCCCTCTAAAAACTAAGTGCGCCCTATGGTCCGGTGCATCCTATGGAGCGAAAAATATGGTACTGCCTGAATGGTCATGATTAGTATTAGTATTTCACAGTGTCCTACACTTCTAATCGACAGGTTCACACAGAGGGCATTACTGACTATATTCCTTGTGGAGCCTGTTGCTTTGGGGCATTCAAAGAAACTTGCCTCTAAGCAAATGCATGTCAACGTTTTTCAAAAAATACCTTAGATAGGCTGATTTGCCTTGGGCTGTGGGAGCTTCATTCAATATTTTCCTTCCGTCGTGACAGTGTTTTTTAAAAAAGAAAAATGAAGCTTTCCCTCTTTGCCAATTCTCTGCAAACTCTGTTTGAATCAATGTCATTTGAACATCAGTTTGCATGTAAAGGGGAAGATTGTGTGTTTACATGTCATCTCACTTTAAGACAATCCAGAATCAATGAGTAGCAAGGTAGTAATGTATTCTGAAATGGATTAGTTTAGCAAAAACCACAGCAGAATTGGAGCCAGTAAGGCATTATGGGACAAGATGGAAGGGATAGAAAGCAGAACACAGTAAAAGAAGGGAAACAGCCAACACCTCACTTTCCTGGCTGCAGGAAAAAATCCGCACGTCACCAGTGTTGTACCTTAGTAACAGCCACTTTGGGAGGAGCATGCAAAGGCCGGGGAGGGGGGAAATTTGGAGAGGAAAGACACTGTTTATTTGGAGACCTGATAAGTAAAAGTGGCATGGCAGTTCTGTACTGTAAAGCAGAGATAGGGAAGCTGTGGACCTCCATGCATTGGATTCCAGTTCCCATCAACCCCAGCCAACATGGTCAGTGGGCAGGGACTATGGAAGGTGTAGTTCAGCAATACCTGGCAGGCCACAGTTTCCCTGTCCCTGATGTAAACCCTGCAGGATATAGTTGGATTTACTGACAATCTAGCATGCCTACAATAGGGTTGCCGGACCCTGAGTCAAGCAGGCTGGAAATAATCTTAAAAAATTCTAATGTGTTATGGTGACACCATCAACTATCAACAGGCACATCCTTTGAAGAGCAATGAAAATAATGTTAGGTAAAGGTAAAGGGACCCCTGACCATTAGGTCTAGTTGTGACCGACTCTGGGGTTGCAGCACTCATCTCGCTTTATTGGCCGAGGGAGCCGGCGTACAGCTTCCAGGACATGTGGCCAGCATGACTAAGCCACTTCTGGCGAACCAAAGCAGCGCACGGAAATGCCGTTTACCTTCCTGCCGGAGTGGTACCTATTTATCTACTTGCACTTTGACGTGCTTTTGAACTGCTAGGTTGGCAGGAGCAGGGACCAAGCAACGGGAGCTCACCGTATCGTGGGGATTCGAACCGCTGACCTTCTGATCGGCAAGTCCTAGGCTCTGTGGTTTAACCCACAGCGCCACCCGCGTCAGTAGACTCTAGTAATTCTCATTTTATAAAAAGTTACACAGTCCTAAAACATTATTGTATGATTTTAAAAAGTTGAAAATTTTCCATTTTTCTTCTGGAGAAAAGGGGGAGAGGTTACCATCCAAAGGCAAAATTTCAAATTTCTTGGACTTTTGCACAAGTTCCACCCCTTTACCACTCAACCACATCCCTGGGGACATTTGCTTTTGACATCTCTTAATGACATCATGCCTTGCACCAAAATAACAGTGTGCTCTGTAACACAAGTCTTTGGCTTTGGGATGTTGGGAAACTGGGCAGCTTCAGCTAGGAATCCCTTGTGATATGATAAGCATCCTTACCACACCTGAAATTTCCACGTGAATAGCAACTAGCTCGCAGTGTGTTTGGTATTGCCAGTTAATAGCAAACTTTCTGACACTTTGACCCCAAAGTCAAAAGCAAAAGCAGTGCTTTTTTCTAGGGACTGCAGGGGTACACATTGTTGGCGATCGGCCCCCTCGGGAAAGGCTGACTCCTCTTCCCAGGCACTTGGGCCTCTTGCCGGTGGTCAGCCTCTGGCAGATCTCCGCTCTGTCCAGAGAGACTGGTGATAAGCGACACCTCCCTTTTGAGAGATGCACACTCACTTTCCCCTTTCATCTCAGCAAAAGAAAGAAACAACTTTTATTCACAGACTGTACACTGTACACAGAGCTAGTACAAATCATGTCTGCTCTCTCACCAGCCTCCATACAACTCACTCCACCCTCCTTTGCAGCAACAACAGGAAGGTCTCAAGTTACACTGAGAACACAACCTTGAGAAGAGCGTAGGACATCCTATCTCACGCTCAGTAACATCAGAAGTATCACATGATGTAAACAATGTGCTGCTATCACGCAGCTGGTAAGCACACAAATCCCAACACACATACCCCTAAATATTTTACGAATCTTTGTACTTTTGTCCATTTACTGTATTTATTTTCCCCGATTTGAACTATAAAATGGTGATTTTCTTGAGTCAAAATGAGAGTACCCCTAAACTGAGCAAAAGTACCATATACCTTATCAGCAAATTTCAAGACGTCTGAACAGCTAATATAGCTAATGGTGAATTGGGTAATTCAAAATGCAACACTGAGCAGTAGTGTAAAGGAAGAAAAATGCTCAAATGAAGCCAGAATGGTTCTCTGAATGCACACCTGTATCTGCTTCCATGTACAACGTCAGTGCCATGTTTAAATAACCACACAGTAAAGGACATTTGATTATGACTACAAATATTATGAACGGCAGCCAGCCTAAATGCAGAGCATTTTCCTTTTGATGGGCTTTCGGGCACCAACACATTACCGAAAGCTTAAAGAGCATATTTGTCCTTTTAATACCTGCGCATAATTTCACCTAGTGGGCAGCTGGCTTTAATGGGATTTAGACATTTTCATCAGGAAGAAAATTTAGCATCCAGGCCTAAAGTCCACAAATAATCCACCTGACGTACAGAATGGAACATAAAAGAAGAATCTGAATGCCAAATCACAGTTCCAGAAATGAGAAAAACCTGTTGCTATTTATTGCCAAGTGATGCTTGCAAGATAGAAACAGAAGCTGCCTTAGCATCATTTCTCTAGGTATTTGCCTTGCGTGGAAATTGTAAAATACCGATCCATTGCAAGAGAGATTTCTTTATTTACTTGCAAAGACACAGTGGCAGAGCTGTCGAGCATGCATGATCATTCTGTAAGTCCAATCACGTCTTGCCACAGGGAATGCCCTTCAAAAAGATTCTCTCAGTTCTCTGTTTACAGAGCTTCTGGTCTTGACACCTTCACACCTGTAACTCTGAAGCAGCAGGGGAAATTGCTCTAAAGGAAAATATGTATAGTATACAGCCAAAACAGTATTTTCCCCTTCTACGGAATCCCAGTGTAGCAGGAAACGCCCCCCCCCAATCATTCAGTTTGTACAAACTTCATGCACACTCACACTCACACACTACATACGCTACGCTTCTGTTATAAATTCATAGAAAATCAACCATACATCGGATCTGCACTTTTATTTTACTCCATGAAGGAAGGACTACAAAATGGGGAAGGTTTGATACAGTGCAGCCATAATCCCTTCAGCATACCAGCACATCCACAGGAGCCCTGCCCAGTTGCTATGCCAACCCTGATGGTCCTAGACAGAAGACCATCAAGGTCACAAAGAACTTGCATATGGGAGTGGATTCAGCACAGACTGGAACAAAGGACAATAATCAGCTCTTCCCTCTTGGGGCAGGAAAATGCAAACTCCCCTCTGTCACCTGAAAAGTACTCATGGGGAGGGGGAAAGGGGGAACCAGCCAGGTGACAGGACACTCAGGTTACCACCACAAATCCTCCCTCAACTCCTCCTTTCTGTGATGTATGCATGATGTTTCTGGGGGTGGGCTTGATCTACAGGATGGGAATTTCAAAGTATAAGACCTTGCACACCATTTTTCTGTGTCTTTCCTCTCTCCTGCAAGTGAGGGGAGCACCCTGTTGCAACAGCTCAATAAAGGCCAAGCCCACAGGCTGCTGTTTTGCTCCAAGTTATCCTGGTTGGTGTCTTTGTTTTTGTCCAAGGGAGCCCTCGGATTTTTCCGGTAACACCAGGAACGGTCGTTTGTTAAGGGTGCTGTGAGAAGAAATTGACAGTTCCCAGGTTTCAGGGGGTGCTTAAAGGTGCTTTAAATGTAAATGTATTGGGAGCAGCTGTCAAGACCACGTAACACCGGTCTTGAAAGACCTACCTTGGCTCCCAGTACATTTCCGAGCACAAGTGTTGGTGCTGACCTTTAAAGCCCTAAACGGCCTCTGCCCACTATACCTGAAGGAGCATCTCCACCCCCATCGTTCAGCCCGGACACTGAGGTCCAGCTGCAAGGGCCTTCTGGCAGTTCCCTCACTTTGAGAAGCTACGCTACAAGGAACCAGGCAGAGGGCCTTCTCGGTAGTGGCATCTGCCCTGTGAAACACCCTCCCATCAGATGTCAAAGAAATAAACAACTATCTGACGTTTAGACGACATCTGGAAGCAGCCCTGTTTAGGGAAGTTTTTAATGACTGATGTTTTAATGTATTTTTAATCTTTAGTTGGAAGCCGCCCAGGGTGGCTGGGGAAACACAGCCAGATGGACAGGGTATTAACAACAACAACAACAGTCCAACAAGTTGTTGTTATGTGTACACAGTCATAGTTTGCTCCTGAGTGCAAGCTTTTCCTTCAGCAAATTGCCGGTGCGGGCTGTGGTGGGGAGAAAGAAAGGAAACAGAAACCTGAATTGGGACCCTGGCATAGGATGGGGGCAGGCTTTAACTCTTTGCCTTTCCTGTAGTTGTGATCCAGACTGGGCCCTGGGCCTGCAGTTTCCAAATGAGGGGGGGAATTGCCATCAGCTCTAATGGCAAATTTCTTCTAATTCAAATGGCAGAGGCAGCAGGGGGGGGGGCAATTTTGGTGAGGATGTTCATAGCTCAGTGACTTAACAAACTGATTCCTTGGAGGACCACTGTGATCGCCCATTGCGGCCTTAGTAGCTTCCTTGGGAAGTACAATACAATGGCTCCTTGTGACATTTCTAGATGTGTCCCATAAGTAATAGAAAGTATCATGTCACTACAACAAAACAATAAAGACAACAGTTCATTCTGCATACATCAACATTTGTTGTTGTTTAGTTGTGTCCGACTCTTCGTGACCCCATGGACCAGAGCACGCCAGGCACTTCTGTCTTCCACTGCCTCCCACAGTTTAGTCAAACTCATGCTGGTAGCTTCGAGAACACTGTCCAACCATACCATCCTCTGTCGTCCCCTTCTTGTGCCCTCCATCTTTCCCAACATCAGGGTCTTTTCCAGGGAGTCTTTTCTCATGAGGTGGCCAAAGTATTGGAGTCTCAGCTTCAGGATCTGTCCTTCCAGTGAGCACTCGGCTGATTTCCTTCAGAATGGATAGGTTTGATCTTCTTGCAGTCCATGGGACTCTCAAGAGTCTCCTCCAGCACCATAATTCAAAAGCGTCAATTCTTCGGCGATCAGCCTTCTTTATGGTCCAGCTCTCACTTCCATACATCACTACTGGACATCAACATTTTAGTGAGCTCAAAGGTCACCAGTAGGTCAGGTAAACATAACTATAATAACTTCACATCCAAAAGTAGCCCCAAAGCTCTTTTGGCCTGGAACTGATTGGTGTAAAAGTAATCTCTGCATATAAGCTTCCAAATCCACACAGCCGTGTTGGACTATAAAGGAGCACATTAATCATATTTCATGTTGGCTGGGATCCAAAGAGCTACTCTAGATTCACACGAGGGTCCTCCAGCCCTGTAGAATTGTTTTAATAGCCCACCACTGTGCCACATTGCAAGCTTGTTTTTGAAATTCTCAGTTTCAAAAGCAGCTTGCCAAGGATACTGTTCAGGAAAAGCAAGATGTAAAGCTCCTTTTGGGCTCGCACAACTAGTTTCATGGTTTTTGGATCCTGGCAACTGACTCCAGTGAGCCTGGACTGAAAGTTCTCATTCAAATCCTCAGAGAAATGCGAAAAAACTTCTAATCAGAGATTTCCTGTGCTTTATATGATGCAATCAATTAGGCAGCCTTGGAAGTGAACAGTCACTTCACCTTGAGTATCGACACACACACAAGTAACTGAAAATTGAGGGATGGCATAATATTTACATAAGCAATCATCTGAAATGTAAATGAAAGGTAAGCACTTCTATCAAAAATGGCTGCTTGAAAACGAATCATTCCTTTCATATGCTGCCCCAATGTATGTTGGGACTCAAACTCTGCTGAGAATGTTAAAAGTCCATCAAATTCCTCAGTTGCCTCGGTGAAAAATTCATTTCCAAGGCAGTGGAAGCAACAACAAGGGAGATCATCTCTCTTAGACCTGGGCCTCACCAACAGGGAGGAGCCTATTGATGAAATGAAAGTACAGTGGTACCTTGGTCTAAGAACAGCTTAGTTTAGGAACAACTTGGATTAAGAACGCTGCAAACCCAGAAGTAGGTGTTTTGGTTTGTGACCTTTTCCTTGGAATAAGAACATGTTCCACTTCCTGTTGAGTGTGTTCCATTTGTAAATTGAGTCCCCCGCTGCTATGGGAAAGCACGCCTTGGTTTAAGGACGCTTTGGTTTAAGAACAGACTTCCGGAATGGATTAAGTTCGTAAACCAAGGTACCACTATACAAGGAACCTTCGGAGGAAGTGTTCATGTCCTCTTGGGTTTCATTATACAGAGTTAAGGGATAGCTGACTGTAGCTGGACATCCACTTTTGCATTTACAAATGAACTGAGGTGTAAGAAATGCATGCATCAGAAATGGAAGAAAGAAGGAAAAGTATACAGGAGTAGCCAACAGTTGCAGGGAGAAGGTCAGGTGGGCCAAATCTCAGAATGAACCCAAGCTTGCAAGAGATGTTGAAAATACAGTGGTACCTCGGGTTAAGTACTTAATTCGTTCCGGAGGTCCGTTCTTAACCTGAAACTGTTCTTAACTTGAAGCACCACTTTAGCTAATGGGGCCTCCTGCTGCCGCCGCGCCGCCGGAGCACGATTTCTGGGTTAGCAGAGTCTGTCACCTGAAGTGTATGTGACCTGAAGCGTATGTAACCCGAGGTACCACTGTAATAAGAAAAGTTTCTTTGGCTATGTTGAAAGCAAGAGGAAGATCGAGTGAGTAGTAGGTTCCTTGCATGGAGAAGATGGAGAAATGCTATTGGGTGACAGAGAAAAGGCAGAACGGCAGAATGCTGACTTTGCCTCTGTCTTCACCCCAAAGGGAAGCAGTGCTCAACCTGTTGATAACAGAAATGAATGATGCAATGAGGGTGCTAAAACCAAAGCTAGAAAAGGGATGGTAAGGGGACACATAGCTACTTTAAATGAATTCATATCTCCAGGGCCTGATGAGCTGCACCCAAACCCAGAAAGATGGGCGGGGTATAAATAATAACATTATTATTAAAATTATTGTTATTAAAATAGATCTGGTGCAGGCCTTCAAACTAGCAGAAACTACTGTCAAACAAATAATTTACTTCTTTTACTTGTGTTAATTATCCACTTGTCAAATAAAGTTCCCTCCACCTTTTAAAATACTGAAGTATTTAACTAGAAGTACATAAAAAGCCTTTTAGCAAGTGTAGGAGCCAAGTTGTGGGATAATTCCTTCAAATCAAAACGTAAGTAAGGTAAGCTTTCACATTCCACAGATGACTATCAACAGAATGTTAGCCTAATTTAAAGCTTTGATGTTCAACAGCAAAATTAAAGAGACTTCTTTTTATGCTATCCAACAAGTGACAATTGGGACTAAAGGAGTTTGTGGGTGTAATCTCAGAACCTCTGTCTATAATCTTTGTGCAGAAGAGGGTGACCATGGTGATCAAGGGTCTGGAAACCAAGCCTGATGAGGAATGGTTGAAGGACTTGGGTATGTTTAGCCTGGTAAAGAGATATGATAGCCTGGTAAAGAGGAGATATGATGGCCATCTTCAAGTATCTGGAGGATTGTCACATGGAAGATGGCGCAAGCTTGTTTTCTCCTGTACTAAAGGCTAGGACTCAAACCGAATGATTCAAGTTACGAAAAAGGAGGTTCTGACTAAACATCAGGAATAACCTGCGGACAGTAAGAACTGTTCGACATTGGAACAGGAAATTGGTGATGGACTCTCCTTCCTTAGAGGTTTTTAAGCAGAGGTTGGCTGGCCATCTGTCATATATAATCTGGTTGAGATTCCTGCATTGCAGGGGGTGGACTAGATGACCCTTGAGGTCCCTCCCAACTCTACAATCCTGTGATTTTATGATTCTATGCTACTATCATATGTACCTTTCCCTGCCCACACCCCTTTGCAAATGGTCTACTTTCATTTTTGTGGTTGTTGGCAAGCGATTCCACTTCCAGCAGAAATCAGCGGCCACAACCCAGCATACATGGACAATCTGGGAGCAACAAACAGAGGGAAGCAATTTTGATAAGAAAATATAGGTCATGTTCATGTTGTCTGGTTGTTGTTAGGGGCAACAGAAATGAAGATGAAGACAATCACGTTGATAGGTGACTTCTTAATATATATAAAATGCTTTTTCTTCGCCGGCCCCGTTGTTGAAGCCAAGGTAAATAGGTTTTTTATTTCAGGGCAATTTCATTTCCCTGATACATCTGAGCACCAGTCTAAATTGTCTTCAAAACCCTCTTTAAAGCTCAATTGGCTTCTCTATTGAGCATATTGAATGTTGTGGGAAAACATCAGAAATGTGTTAGCGCTAAAAGTGTTTTTAAGCTAGAAATATGTCTCTCTCTCTCACTCGCGCTCTCTCTGCTTTTCCCTGAGCACCAAATGTTATATGGAAGCAAATGCTATTTATTATCTACATACAAATAACTCCGATATCATTCTACAATTTAAAGCCTTTACCGGCTGAGGGAAAAAGTGTTATGGCCTTGTGGAACAGATTCATGCTCAGTTTTTGCTGTTGTAAAATTATATTTATGTACAGTGCCTGACATGGCGTTGTTTTTCTGCGAGGGCTGCAGTAAGTCACTGAGTTTTATGAGAAATGCACTATAGCAATGTTTTGATTTTGTTTATATATTTATTTGCTTCCTTTTGCATTTTGGTTTAAAAAGAAAAATGCCAGTCTGCGGAGCGAGCCAAAATATTTCCCCCTGTTGTGGTAAAATCAGTGAGGCTGGTACACAGAAAAGGGGGAGAAAAATCTTCCTTGCTAATCGTACTGACTTTTGCTCTCTATGTCAGTCCACTCATGATAATAAACATGTTTGTTTCTGAGACAGTTCTGTTACAGAACAGAGAGGACAAAATGGCATGCTTCATAGTAATTTTACCACATCAAATTGTCTGTCAGCCCTGTGACTGTAAGATGATGAATGGGACCACGATGGGAAATGATCGCTTAGGTTTTGGAGCAAATTGGACTGCATGAGGTGGTAGACAGACAACACAATCTCACGGATGTGCTGAGTTCAGCAGAGCTTACTTCCATGGTGTAACAGAGTAATCCTACAAGACTCGAGTAAAGAGCAGTTGTGATGGGGAAATTGCCCAATCCAAAGCCCTGTAGGGCTTGGGCTCTTAGGCTGGCCCATGCAGAGCTTGTCTGAGGCCTGGGGCAAGCGTCTTGTTGGAATAAAATTATAAACTCAATCTGAAAAGCAGCCAGTCCCTGGAGACCCATGCCTGGCCGGCTCAGCCCTCCAAAGCCCATGGCAAGTGTACTTGGCTGCTCCCCAGCTCTGCTGGTACGAACATAGTATAGCACAGGGACACGGGTGACGCTGTGGTCTAAACCACTGAGCCTCTTGGGCTTGCCGATTGGAAGGTTGGCGGTTCGAATCCCTGCGACGGGGTGAGCTCCCGTTCCTCTGTCCCAGCTCCTGCCAACCTAGCAATCTGAAAGCACGCCAGTGCAAGTAGATAAATAGGCACTGCTGTGGCATGAAGATAAACAATGTTTCCGTGCGCTCTGATTTCTGTCACAGTGTCCCATTGCACCAGAAGTGCTTTAGTCACGCTGGCCACATGACCCGGAAAGCTGTCTGTGGACAAACACCAACTCCCTCGGCCTGAAAGCGAGATGAGCGCTGCAGCCCCATAGTTGCCTTTGACTGGACTTAACCATCCTGGGGTCCTTTAACTTTACCTTTAGTATAGCACAGTATAGGCTGTATCTATCCCTACACCCAACATTATCAGTGAAGAGGAAAAATAAGCACACCCATCTCAGGCCCAGTGTACTTTCCACCCTGTCATTGAAAATAGGGGTGCCCTTTTCCTCCATTATTATTATTATTATTATTATTATTATTATTATTATTATTATATCCCACCCATCTGACTGGGTTGCCCCAGCCATTCTGGATGGCTTCCAACATATAGAAAAACATAATTAAGCACTAAACATTAAAAAGCTTCCTAGCAGAGAGGAATGGCAAACCAAGCTGTTGGCCTATGCTGAAATGGCAAAACTGACCAGAAAGCTCAGGGACCAAGAAGACAAGAAATTCTAGAAAGTATCGGGAAAGTTTATAATTTATGAAGGAGACCACTGTAAGCAGTTGAAAATATTAGCAGGGTTTTAATCTCACTTGTAAATGTAACAAATACTAAGGACAATATGGAGAGATATAAAATATAGATTACGAAATAATATGCTGTTGGAAATGTTGACAATAAGAGCCATGGAAGGGGGTGGGGGGAAGTCTTGAGATTCAGAGTAATCTCTTTATATGCATGTGTATTCAGTATGGTTATAAATTTATATTTGTAAAATCAAATTAAAATGCTTTTTTAGAAAAGCTTCCCTACACAGGGCTGCCTTCAGATGTCTTCTAAAGGTTGTGAAGTTACTTATCTCCTTGGCTCACAGGTTGCATAACTCCATGCACTCCAACATTTCTCAGATGAAAATAGGAACGTCCTAAGGGACGCGGGTGGCACTGTGGGTTAAACCACAGAGCCCAGGACTTGCCGATCAGAAGGTCAGCGGTTCGAATCCCTGTGTCAAGGTGAGCTCCCGTTGCTCGGTTCCTGCTCCTGCCAACCTAGCAGTTTGAAAGCACGTCAAAGTGCAAGTAAATAGATAGATACCTCTCCGGCGGGAAGGTAAACGACGTTTCCGTGCACTGCTCTGGTTCGCCAGAAGCGGCTTAGTCATGCTGGCCACATGACCCAGAAGCTGTACGCCGGTTCCCTTGGCCTGTAAAGCGAGATGAGTGCCGCAATCCCAGAGTCGGTCACGAATGGACCTACCTTTTAAGGGAAAGTGGGAACTTCCAGGATCAAATCAGAAACCGGGAAGGCTTCTGTAAATCCAGGACTGCCCCTGGAAAGTAGGGGCACTGGGAGGGTCTGTCCTGTTCACATGAAATTCTAGAGCGTTAAGGTGTATTTTCTCTTGTTCATGGGGAATGGGGTGAGGAGCTTTTGGGGTTTTCATGGGGTGTGTGTGTGTTGGGAGTAAGATGGGTTTGGATCCCAGAGATCTGAAAACTCTCCTGATCCACTCCAGGAATGCCTCACCCACAACAGTGGGCCTTCCCACAGTGGCCAGAAGGCTTCTGAAACCAGGGAGGTCTCTGGGGACGTTATGTTCCCCGAGGGACTGTAGGATTGTGCTGGAAATGTGCACACAATTGCAGCCTCAAGTAGTAAAATGTCGAGCCTTATCAGCTCAGTCTACAGCTAGGTGCCTATTAGAATGCCTAAACAGGAATTCTGAGAGCATATTTGTGTTTTCTGTTGAAAGGCGGAGACCTGCACACATTGACTTACTGCCTCCTTTTCCTTGGGGTAAGCATTTGAATGAAATCCACCACTGCCCCCCCCCCAAAGAGGTAAGAAATTGCTAAAGCTACAATAGAGGAGAAAGCCTATCCAAGCTAACATTTTGTCTTGACAATTTTTAGGTGAGATCCCACTCAATTTGTTCCGCTTCTCTTCCCCGAAATGAAAATGAAGTTAAAAGTTTTCCTGTGAGGAATTTATTCCATCAGAAGTGGCGGGGCGAATTGTCCATGTGTTTCCATTGTCTCAAACTATATAAATCTGATTTACTTTCAAACCTCCCTCTCTACACCGTTCCACTTTAAAACCAGACATAAAATAACTGGAGCCAGCTGGGATTACAGTGGCATAAAGCAGGTGCTGTCTTCTACCACAAACCTTCTTTTCCTTCTCTAATAAGAGACTGCACTAAACGAATATTTATCTGGCTGAGGCTGGGTGAATATTGATGGTTTGTTTGCAGCAGCAAGCCCAGAATACACGGAGGAATGATTGAAAAGACACTCTCCAGAAAGGTTGAGCGAACATAAGAATCTACCTTTGCAGGAGCGACTGGCGCTGCATTTCCACTTACACTCTCAGCTGCAGAGGTCAGTCAAAAAGACAAGAGGTGGGCAGGGCAGCCCCACTGGAGAAGGAAAGCAACTTAACTGCATGGAGGATAAAGGGTGTGGCACTAGAGAGAGTTCTAAGCAGGGAGGAAGCAAGGATGAGGAAGAAGTAGCAGAAAAATTAAAGACTAGAGAGCTAGGCTATGGCACACTGGCTAAGTACACAGTGTGGAGACCGGGTCAAATATATGTTGGAAATGTAAAGAAAAAGAAGGTACTATGTATCATATGTGGTGGGAATGTAGAGAAGTAAAAAAATTTTGGGAAATGATATGCAATGAATTGGAAAAAATGTTTCAAATGAAATTTGTAAAGAAACCAGAAGCATTTTTGTTAGGGATTTTAGGACGAGACCCGCCAATAATAATAATAATAATTTATTATTTATACTCCGCCCATCTGGCTGGGTCCCCCCAGCCACTCTGGGCGGCTTCCAACAAAACACTAAAATACAATAACCTATTAAACATTAAAAGCTTCCCTAAACAGAGAAAGAAAAAGAAAGAAAAATAAAGAATCTATTTATGTATGCTACAACAGCGGCAACCTAGACAGCATCTTAAAAAGCAGAGACATCACCTTGCCAACGAAAGTCCATACACGGTAGTTAAAGCTATGGTTTTCCCAGTAGTGATGTATGGAAGTGAGAGCTGGACCATAAAGAAGGCTGATCACCGAAGAATTGATTCTTTTGAATTACGATGCTGGAGGAGACTCTTGAGAGTCCCATGGACTGCAAGAAGATCAAACCTATCCATTCTGAAGGAAATCAGCCCTGAGTGCTCACTGGAATGACAGATCCTGAAGCTGAGGCTCCAATACTTTGGCCACCTCATGAGAAGGGAAGGCTCCCTGGAAAAGACCCTGATATTGGGGAAAATGGAGGGCACAAGGAGAAGGCGACAACAGAGGACGAGATGGTTGGACAGTGTTCTCGAAGGTACTAACATGAGCTTGACCAAACTGTGGGAGGCAGTCGAAGACAGGAGGGCCTGGCGTGCTCTGCTCCATGGGGTCACGAAGAGTCGGACACAACTAAACAACTAAACAACAACACAACAGCGGCAAGAGTCTTGTTAGCAAAAGGATGGAAGAAGGAGGAAATCCCAACGAAAGAACAATGTCAAGAAAAACTGATGAGTTTTGCAGAGTTGGCAAAGTTGACACATAAACTACATCAGAAGGACAATCGTGACTTCAAGGAAGATTGGGAACTTTTTACAAACTACTTAAAAAACAACAAAATGACTTGGACTCCTTGGCAGGTTTTGAATAAACATTCACAAATTTATTAATAGAATACAGGACAGATAAGGTAATGATGTGTACAATTTTTAACATGCAGAGACTAATATGTGCAAATAAATCAGAGAGGGGAGCTGAGGGAAGTCTTTTGTGGGGGGGGAGAGGGAGGGATGGGGGGAATAAAAAGGGGGGTAGGGATTTAAGATGGGGCATTAGTTGAAGGTGGAAGGCCTTTGGCTACAAAAGGCAGATAAGCATGTAACCAGTATGTGTGTATGTATGCGATAGGTTAAAGAGAATGGCTGTATATACTGATGGATGAAGAGAAAGGATTCAGAGTAACAGAAAGGGGAAACCAGAAAATATAGATGATTTCCAGCTCAGATTAGTAGTGAGTGGACAAAAAGCACTAGCAGAAGCTATACACTGCAACACACAAGACTAGTATGCATTCAACAACAACAGATTAATGAAATATTAAATATTCACACACCTTCTTTAGCAAACGGTTAGCCACCTTTTTGGATTCACAGCAAAGAAGAGTGGTTTGTTTGTTTGTTTTTGTCCATCACACATGCAGACCCAAAATAGACCAACAGAAATGCGCACAGATTTCTCTACAGGAAATACTGGATATTCATTATCTGTCCGTCAGCAACCAGATCTAGCAGCAATTGAAACACAGACCCCTAGAAATGTCATCAGGAGTGCAATCCTATGCATCGTACTCAAAGGAAAGCAAGCATTAGGTGCAGATTCCCTTTTTACATCTTAAAAATAAGGGGCAGGGGAAGGTTGTCCTGTGTGGCTAATGTTGCTATAAGACGTCTGATGCACATTTACATGGGAGTCAGCCCCACTGAATGTAACGAGGCTTATTTCTGAGTAAGCAGGCATAGGGTGGCATGGGCAGTGTTTTGACAAAAGTGCTGTTAAAATCCACTTCTTGCCTTTTAATCAAGAGCAGCTGCTTATGGAAAGCTGTCTCCCTTCTGCTCTCTAAAATTCCCAAAAAGGAGCCTCAGCCTTTTGTTTTGAGCATGAGGGAGTTTCAGCTAAGAGAGAGAGGGGGGGGGGACAGGAATTGAGCAAGGGAACAGTGGTCCCATGGTGGTTATTCGTGGCCCAGCCTGGCCTGACCATCTCCTCTCATCTCCTTAAGATGGTGTTACAGCTGAGAGCCAGTGTGGTGTAGTGGTTAAGAGCGGTAGTCTCGTAATCTGGAGAACCGGGTTCGAGTCCCCACTCCTCCACATGCAGCTGCTGGGTGACCTTGGGCCAGTCACACTTCTTTGAAGTCTCTCAGCCCCACTCACCTCACAGAGTGTTTGTTGTGGGGGAGGAAGGCAAAGGAGACTGTTAGCCGCTTTGAGACTCCTGAAGGGGAGTGAAAGGCGGGATATCAAATCCAAACTCTTCTTCTAAAAAAAAAAAAAAAAAAAGATGGTGTTACAGCTGCCACGTGGTACCTTTTTGGGGAATGTTGTGGGTAGCAGGAGAGGATATATTGATTAAATATTATCCTTCCTAACTCATGCTAGTGAGTGAATTCATACAGCAGAGTACATTCCCCCCTTTTACACAGCAGGAAGCTAGTTGCAGATTTGTTAGAATCTCTTTACTTAAGCAATCCAATCTGGCTTTTCAGATTGGGTTTGGTTCCTTGTAAGTCCCCTTTTATCCCTCCTAAAGAGAATAAAGACACAGGAAGCTTCTTTTAAAAGTAATAAGAAGTTTACTCACATTCAGTTCACAGTTGGGTCCCTGAAGGTGTTCTTCAGTTTAGAGTTACAGAAGAGGGTTTGAGTTCATCCCATATGGGTATGAGTCTATGTCCTGGTGGCTGAGAGCCAGCAGACAGCAAAATACATCAGTATCAAGAGAGCATGGCATCACGAGGAAGAAGAGTCAAGAGAGAGGATGATGGCTGCGTGACTGGCCCTTTTGTTAGGTCTGGAAGGGCCACGCCCACCTGCCTGGTCACATGCAAAGGAAGGATGCTTCCAGAGCAGGTGTAACAGGAAGTTCAACTGGATGGACCAACATTCCCCTGCATGTCCACTCTAGGCAAACAGGAAATGTTGTATTTGACTGCTTATATTACATCTCACACCTTTTTGGACCTCTCCTTTCATGTTAAGGTCTTCTTTGAGACTTACAAGGCTGTGCTCTCCATTACACAACAGTTCAGCTGCTTGAGACACACTTGCACAGACCACACAGCTGATCTGCAGGAGATAAAGGCATCAGGACCCAAGATTCAGGGCTTGGATTCCCCCAGGCCCAACTCTAATGATGACTCTACTAGAAGCTTGGCAGGCATAGCCAGTGCTTGCTGGCCACTGAGCTACTCTCCCTCCTCCCTTTCTATTGTTAGTAATTATGGCCCTATGCTGCCAACATCCTCTGGCAGGTAGCAGGTAGGGTTATTGAGTCCCATCAAATGAAAATTTCTGCCAGGGGTGGTTTTTCCCATCGCTTAAGCCTCTGTGATTTGGGGAACTGGGGAAATCCTGTTTCTGTGCCACCCTTACAGTAGCAATCAAAGAAACAGGCCACACATTCAAACATCGCCTCCGATCCCTTGGTGACAGGCAGAGCCCGTGGGCTTGCAAGGACCAAGCAACCCTATGTCTGTGCTTCAGAATTTATTGTGTTACTCAGTTGTTCTTTATATTTTCCCCTCATAGCTCTTATCACGCTTGCTGCCCAACCAGCCAGCAGAGCAGCCGTAATTGTGGGAAAGAGGTGGAAAATGTCATCTCCTAAATCAAAAATCCTATGACAATTGAGTAATGGACGAGTTGTTCCTCCGAGGCAGTTAATTCCTGGGAAATAATGTAGTAGAAATTCTGTGGTTGTACAACAGCTTTCATGCTCTCCTGAGGCACTTCTGAAAGGGCCTCTCTCTGTGAACACGCCTGATCAACAACCATGTTTAGTGAGAATATGCGTAGCATTACAGCACCGAGTGGAGCAAGAAGACATTATCTCTCTTACTTATGCCAATATGTGTCATGATACTCCAACTGAGAACTAAACTAGAAGTGATGTTTATTGTGTGCAAGAAATTAACACACACGTTTTTGAAGGTTAAATAGCTGCCATGGAGGGGGCAGGCAGGGCTCCAAGCAAGACCAGGAGCATAGGGGGAGGGAAGGCAACCCTTTTCTGATGCTGATGAAAACCTCCTGACACCACAAAGCTGTTCTTAGACCTGGGAGAAAGGCTTTCAATGGGTCTAGTGAGAGCTTCCACCCTGGAGGTAAATTTTGGGGTGAATTTCATGTCCTGATCCCCTGGACTACCTGGCAGACAGACAGTGTGCTGAGGTGAAATTCAGAGGCCAATCCACACAAAGTCCAAAGATCAGGAAACACAGTCTGTCTGGGGTCTGTCCAAGTAAGCCAAGATAGAAGTTCAGCAGTCAGGATACAGTCCGGAGTCAATCCCGAAATAGAAACCCAAGAAGGAGAATCCCTGGTGACGTCCGTCAATGTGGACAGTTGAGCAGACCCAGCACCTCAGCTCTGTTGCCTTCTGATGCTATGCCTGCTGATTGCTGCATCTGGCCTGGTTGGGCAGGTGACCCTCACCTGCTCTCAGCTTGCCGCAGCTGAGGAATCACATGTCTCCTTCCCCACCTGGCCAGCTAGTGAACTAGGCTGCAGGTCCTAGCCTGCCTCTGCTTCCTGGAGTGCCCCACCCACTGTTCCCTATGTCTTAGGACCCGCCATGTTCATGGGGATGGGGGCCTCTCTGGTTCTGGCAAAGGATGCTGCTGTTCGGCTTCTTGTGCACTGGCCCCTAGCCCCTCACCATCCTCTTTCTTCCCATGAGTACTATCTACACTGGATGCGGGTGGCGCTGTGGTCTAAACGACTGTGCCTCTTGGGCTTGCTGATTGGAAGGTCAGGGTTCAGATCCCCATGATGGAGTGCGCTCCTGTTGCTCTGTCCCAGCTCCTGCCAACTTAGCAGTTTGAAAGCACACCAGTGCAAGTAGATAAATAGGTACCACTGTGTCCTGAATGTAAACAGCGTTTCTGTGTGCTCTGGTTTCCGTCATGGTCATCTGTTGTGCCAGAAGCAGTTTAGTCATGTTGGCCACATGACCCAGAAAGCTGCCTGTGGCTCCCTCGGCCTGAAAGCGAGATGAGTGCCGCAACCCCATAGTAGCCTTTGACAAGACTTAGCTATCCAGGGGTCCTTTCCTTTACCTTTTTACTATCTACACCATCCTCTCCTTCTCCATCCCCAACTTGCTCCTGTGTGACCCACTCCCAGCTACACCCCTCGCTGGGATCCTCTTCCTCCTCCCCAAAGTCCTGCCAGTTCAGGACATTTCATCAAGTGAATTTCATCAGGTGATGTGAGACCAGAAGAGAGCCAGTATGGTGTAGTGGTTAAGAGCGGTAGACTCGTAATCTGGGGAACCGGGTTCGCGTCTCCGCTCCTCCACATGCAGCTGCTGGGTGACCTTGGGCTGGTCACACTTCTCTGAAGTCTCTTAGCCCCACTCACCTCACAGAGTGTTTGTTGTGGGGGAGGAAGGGAAAGGAGAATGTTAGCCGCTTTGAGACTCCTTCGGGTAGTGATAAAGTGGGATATCAAATCCAAACTCTTCTTCTTCTTTTAAGCCTCTCCACTCTGGTCCCAATCCTACTTGGCCATCCCACAATGCCTTTTTCTTAATGCACATTAATTGCTCATATCAATGAATGGCTGTTTTGGCGCTATTTGACTCTAGTTTGACACTGAGAATCAGGGTAGTGTTTTGCCTGGATTGTTGGTCTGCATATGTGAAACCAAATCTCCCATCAGCCGTGAAATGCCTTTGAGCAAGTCAGATTCTCGTTCATCCTAGCCCATCTCACAAGGCTGTGGCAATCCTATGCAAATCACCTTCCGTTCCCTCCTGGAACAGGACAGGATAGAAATGTGATTAATCAAATCGCACCAGCTTTCTGTTCAGGAAGAGAAAGCCACAGGCATATGAGCACAGCTCTTTTCTGAGAAGAAAATTCAAATATATTTTATTCCTGAATGTTTGCTCATTATGTTCTTTCTCCTCCCTTCCGTCAGGGCTCAACTATTTACATAACCTACCTGCTGTGTCTTGTCTGAAAACATTGTACAAGTATATTTTATTAGAAATGAGCATTTGATTTCAGTACGGTGAAGGTCAAGATCTCATTGAGAGTTCTCAAACTCCACAGTCTTAAGGAAACCCGCCCCCAAAGTTTTCCTTTCCTCATACAGTGGTACCTTGGGTTACAGACGCTTCGGGTTTCAGACGCTTTGGGTTACAACCTCCGCTAACCTGGAAGTGGTTGCTCCAGGTTAAGAACTTTGCCCCAGGATAAGAATGAAAATTGCTTGCCAGCGGCAGCAGGAGACCCCATTAGCAAAAGCACACCTCAGGTTAAGAACCATTTCAGGTTAAGAACGGACCTCTGGAACAAATTAATTTCTTAACCCGAGGTATCACTGTATATATTTTTCTTACCTATATCTCACTACCCACCTGTGGAGCTTCTTCGGCTTCCTGACAAATATTTATTTTAATTTAGCGGTACCTCAGAAATTCAGGGAGTGGTGGTTCAGTATAGAGCATTCTCTGTGGCAATCCCTAATCTGTGAAATTCCCTCTCCACAGAGGTACATCTGGCACCATTGCATAGCTTTCATCACACTCTGAATATGTTTACCTTGGCCTTTATATGGGTGTGTGTGTCTGTGTGTTGCACCTTCCATGTTCTTTAATGGTAAATAGTTCTAAATGATTTTAATTTTGCATTTTTGCACTGCTGTAACCTGCCCTGGTGAGGTTGAGCAAGAAATGAGCGACAGAGAGGCTAAAAGTTTATCTCAAAGTGAAGCCTGTTACTTTGCATTCCAACCTTGAGGTGGGCAGTCTGCCAAATGTCAGTTATTATTATTTTTTCTCTTTACAAACTTTATTGAAAAATTTAAAAACAATTACCAAACACAGTTGTCTTCCAAGACAAATACCTGTACAGATGTTAAAGCTTGCATGTAGTCCTCTGCATGGCATCAAAGCAAACTTGGAAAATCTTTTTACATTACAGATTCAGCTCACAACCGCAGGGTATACTTCAATCTAAAGCATTAAGATAATTTCTCCGTAGTGGCTGCAGCAACTGAGACAGAAAGGAGATTACTGTACTCTTGCTGATAAACGATCTAAATCAAGCCCATACAGAGCCAAAACCCATATTTCTTTGTTATTCCTCTTATCACCCTCCAATGATGAGTTAAGCATTCCGTAAGTGCTATATTGTATTGGGTCAAAGTTTCTGTGGTGGGAGAGGGGTTTTTTCCTCCCAGTCGGAAGCAACCGACTGCTGCTGTCACAAGAAAGGAGACCAATTCTTTATGCTTAACATTTTTATTGGTATCGTTTTCCAGTGACAGCAGGGCTTGCATGGAATTGGATTCAAGATGGTGCCCCATAATGTTGTTGTTATTTTATCGTTTAGTTGCGTCCGACTCTTCGTGACCCATGGACCAGAGCACGCCAGGCACTCCTGTCTTCCACTGCCTCCCGCAGTTTGGTCAAACTCATGCTGGTAGCTTCGAGAACACTGTCCAACCATCTCGTCCTCTGTCGTCCCCTTCTCCTTGTGCCCTCCGTCTTTCCCAAAATCAGGGTCTTTTCCAGGGAGTCTTCTCTTCTCATGAGGTGGCCAAAGTATTGGAGCCTCAGCTTCAAGGGGCTTGAATAACACTCAGAGAAGCTATGAGCTATGCCGTGCAGGGCCATCCAAGATGGACAGGTCATAGTGGAGAGTTTTGACCAAACGTGATCCACCTGGAGCAGGAACCGGCAAGCCACTCCAGTATCTCTGCCAAGAAAACTCCATGGACAAAGGTGCCCCGTAATGGCAGATGGCAATGACAAAGTTCAGAAACACTGGCAACTGTCAGGTAGACTCCTACAGTTATCTCCAAGTTGTCCATAGGCCTTACTACTTCACAGTTAGACCTGCTAGTTTATATGCTGGACAGGAAGGAGGACTCAAAAGGCCACGTTTTCTTAGGCCAGCTAATGAACATTATTATTCATTATTAGCTCTCACTGACTTATAAATATAGGCTAATGGGCTGGCAGATATAGAGAGATGGCGGAAGATCATTAGTCAGAGAGTTTTGACTGAGAAAGTATAAAATAGCCATAATAACAATATTTAGCATCAGTGGCAACAGTTTGGTCAGTGTGTGCAGATTTACACATGGAAAAACCCGAGCTGGCAGCAAAGCCTAAGCAAGAACCTGAATAAGAAGAGTTTCTGGGCCAACCACAAAAACTGTAGCTAATCTGTGCACACAGGGGCAGGGGCGCAGCATGGACAAACCACAGGGGTGGTTGCCCCAGGCACAAAATTGTTAGGGACGTGGTTGGAGGATGGATGGTGGCTAACAGATTGAGGTTGAATCTTGACAAGACAGAAGTACTGTTTTGGGGGGACAGGAGGTGGGCTGGTGTGGAGGACTTCCTGGTCCTGAATGGGGTAAGTGTGACCCTGAAGAACCAGGTGCGCAGCCTGGGAGTCATTCTGGACTCACAGCTGTCCATGGAGGCACAGGTCAATTCTGTGTCCAGGCCAGCTGTTTACCAGCTCCATCTGGTACGCAGGCTGAGACCCTACCTGCCCACAGACTGCCTTGCCAGAGTGGTGCATGCTCTGGTTATCTCCCGCTTGGACTACTGCAATGCGCTCTGGTGACTGGGAGCGGCCGCCGAGACCACATAACACCGGTCTTGAAAGACCTACACTGGCTCCCAGTATGTTTCCGAGCACAATTCCAAGTGTTGGTGCTGACCTTTAAAGCCCTGAACAGCCGTGGCCCATTATACCTGAAGGAGTGTCTTCACCCCCATCGTTCTGCCTGGACACTGAGGTCCAGTGCCGCGGACCTTCTGGCGGTTCCCTCTCTGAGAGAAGCCAAGTTACAGGGAACCAGTCAGAGGGCCTTCTCAGCAGTGGCACCCACCCTGTGGAACGCCCTCCCACCAGATGTCAAAGAGAAAAACAACTACCAGGCTTTTAGAAGACATCTGACGGCAGCCCTGTTTAGGGAAGCTTTTAATGTTTAATGGACTATTGTATTTTAATATTCTGTTGGAAGCTGCCCAGAGTGGCTGGGGAAACCCAGCCAGATGGGCAGGGTATAAATAATAATAATAATAATAATAATAATAATAATAATAATAATAATTATTATTATTATTATTATTATTATTATTATTATTATTATTATTATAATATTTCAACACCCAGTGCTGCCTCAAAACAGCTGTAGACTTCCATAACTGGGCTCCATTGAAAATGGTTTCTGCATGAGAACCAGGAAATGGCCTCTCCAGACAACGGAACAACTCTTCTTTTCTTTATCTCTGCCTCTGCAATCTCCTGGGTGATGTGGATGCTATTAGGCAGTAGAATGTTACTCTGTACATTTTCCTGCCACCCACCCCCTCCGCATAGCCCCCTGGGCCCTGGCAACCCATGCTATGCCACTGCTCAGAGGCATACCTAGACATTGGCCATGTTGGCCCCCATCAAGGGTGCAGGGCCAGGGGGGTGCGAAAGTCAGAGAGACAGTGAGAGACAGTGATTGCCAAGGGTGCAAGGTACACCTCTGTATGCACTCACTTAATGGCAGAAGATAGGCAACTACTTCTTCTGCTGGATATATTTTGACATCTGCCTTAACATGCACATCATTCAGAAAAGTAGCCATTTTGCTTGTGGAATGTTTGGGTCACGAGTTTGCTATCTTGCCCAAGGCTTTGGCAGGTAGTTGCTAATGTCAAGTTTTCTTCGCAATACCTACAAATCCCTAATATCTAACCTATTTTCAGAAGTGAGGCAAAGATCCCATGGCATGACAGTTATGCTGAAGCTTCCTATTTCATTTGTTAAGCTGCTAGAGCAGGAGAGATGCTTTTTCAACTGGCGGCACTGCTTTTTTTTAGGTCAGTATGAGAAAGTTACTGATAATGTTACTGAAAAGCTGTCATTCCTTCACGGGGAGGTTATCTAGATCTATATAGGTATTAAGGAATATTATTAATATGTATATTTTGTGAGACACCCTTTATTTTACAACACTTTATCTCATCAGAAAAGCCTGACTAAGCTGCTGTGTGATTTTCAGAAGTCCTTATGAATGAACGGTAAGTTATAAAGTCATTAGAAAGTATGTGCCACTTTTCATTCATCGCTTATTAGTGATGTCGTGCACATTTCACTTCAATGTAGCTTTTTTACCAAGTAGGTGAAAATTGAATAAATCCCAGCTCTTAAGAATGAGTGACATAATGTCTTGGTTAGCCTGTTTTTTGACTATATTCTAGAATATATTCTAGAATCACAGACCCACAAAGGTGTTTTTTTTTTAGGTTTGTTTCATGTTTATTTTTATTTTGAGGCTTGGGATTGTAACTTGAAACTACTGGCAAAACTTTCACAATTTTTGCAGATCAATACCCCTGGTCACTAGAGAGGAGCAAAGAGCCACTTTCAATTCCTCAATAAGTTAAACCTGTTTTAAAAGGATGGAGATTTTTCAACTCAATATGTGTTCCCTGGTTGTCCTTGTTTCTAAAGCTTTATTTGAACAACGGGCTTAATGATGTTTTCTGGTTACTGGCACTGCATATAAGTTATGGAGAGAACTCTACTGCTCTTCAATCCCATTTTCAAGATTCAGTTTCTAAGACCGTAAGAGTCATAAAATTGAATACACTCCTTAGGCTTGCAAATAAATGTTTAATACATGTCTACTGTAGGGACGTGGGTGGCGCTGTGGTCTAAACCACAGAGCCTAGGGCTTGCCGATCAGAAGGTCAGCAGTTCGAATCCCCGCGACAGGGTGAGCTCCCATTGCTCGGTCCCTGCTCCTGCCAACCTAGCACTTTGAAAGCACGTCAAAGTGCAAGTAGATAAATAGGTACCACTCCAGCGGGAAGGTAAACGGTGTTTCCGTGTGCTGCTCTGGTTTGCCAGAAGCGGCTCAGTCATGCTGGCCACATGACCCGGAAGCTATATGCCAGCTCCCTCGGCCAATAAAGCGAGATGAGCGCCGCAATCCCAGAGTCGGTCACGACTGGACCTAATGGTTAGGGGTCCCTTTACCTTTACTGTAGGAGTGTTCAGATGAGGGGTAGGTGGGTCATGCGTCCCTGCCACATACTATGGCTACACAACCCGTCAGCCATGCATTCAGTGTACATATGAGGAGGACGATTCCTAAGGGTTTTCTGTTAAAAAATTGACTTATCCCTCATATGGACAAGCTGGAACTTAACAGCTTAGTTGGGAGACTCACAAAAAAACAACAACCTGTTATCAGGATGCAACGAGTAAGAACTTGTCAAACTGTTTCTGGAAATGTTAATTAGTTGCATTTGCAAACAATGGGTAATAAAGTGCTATTGGCTTGAATGGAAAGACTATCCCATTGGCCAAGGAAAATCTCATAGCCCCACACACTTTACTATCAAAATATATCATGACACGTAGGAGTCATATATACAGCAGAATGAAATCCAAGCAGCAAGACTCATGCAAACCAGCCTTGGCTCCTGGCTCCATTCTGTACAACATAGCAGTTTGCTGATGCTAAATAAAGGTTATAAATGTGAAAGCAGAGATGCATAACCTCAGATGTTGCAGAAAAGGCTTTGCAGGAGAGAATGGTGTTTGTGTGTGTGTGTGTGCATTATTATTTTTGCTGTTCCAATGAAATAGTCAAGGTGAACTATTCAGCCACACATAGAGATAAGAATAGCAAGGTGTGTGCCCAGTCTCCATGGAAACAGATGGCTTCTGCCAAATTGCTAGCCAGGTACCAAAACAGAAAGACCTTGAGTGCCCATAAGGAGTCCTAGAAATGTGATGTGAAAACATTGACCATTTTTTCCTGTCCCCAAAAATTCAAATTCAATGTATTTGGTTAGGAGAAGAGTGAATTGATAGAAATATTCTTGCAAAAATGAATAACTGGCAAAATTCATTCTTCATGTGTTCAGGCCACAGATATGACTCCTCCTAGCATTAGATGTATTAAGAATAATGAGAACAATGACAGAGGCTGCCTTCGGATGCAGTTCGCCCAGTGTGATTGCAGTAAGACAGAGGGCTGGTGGTAGGGATCTGTGCCCAAAATTCCTATGAAGCCCGTTGGAAATGGTGATGATGGTGATAGAAATGTCCTTCTCCTTTGCCACCACTGTATCCACATAGTATTGTACTACCTGGACTTTTTCCAGTTAGGGAGAAAGCTGTTCACCATTGATTTCCACAAAGAGAACTATGTACAGTCGTACCTTGGTTGACGAACGCCTTGCAAGTTGAACGTTTTGGCTCCAGAAGTGAGTGTCCTGGTTTGCAAATGTTCTTTGGAACCTGAACATCCAGCGCGGCTTCTGATTGGCTGCAGGAGCTTCCTACAGCCAATTGGAGGCTGTGCCTTGGTTTCCGTATGTTTTGGACGTCGAATGGACTTCCAGAACAGATTCCATTTGGCTTCCAAGGTTCAACTATATAATCTTCTGCAACAAGTTTACAAAAAACCCCACTTCATTTGTTGATAAAGGTGCTTGAATCTGCTCCATCATGGATGGCACAGATGAAGCAGAAGTAAGCCATGAAAAATGTTCTCGCTTCTGTGAAAGGATTTCAAGTGGAACGGGCATTTGGAGATATACACAAATGGGGCCTGCAACACATCATTGCAGCGTGTTGTGCTCTTGTTCAAGGCTCCTCTCAAGTCCTTTACCAGAATACTCCATTCAATTCCCACCCCATTTTATATTACAAACACACACAGAGAGAGAGTACTCTGTGACCACTGAACATGATTAATCCTCATTAGGCTGTTTTGAAGTTGTCTTGGAATTTTCCCTCAGACTCCATCTGAAAACCAAGGTGTTTTCCCCAAGGCTAGTGATAATTCCCTCTTGTGAGTGGATAACAGTGTTTTTGCTGCATAGGGATCCATAAAGACTTATAAGAGAAGCCCCTTCATGGATCACTGCCTTGCCGTGGTGAAGGGGCTTGAATAACTCAGAGAAGCTATGAACTATGCTGAGCAGGGCACCCAAGATGAACAGGTCATAGTGGAGAGTTTTGTTTTTTAAAAAAATAATTTTTATTAACTGGCCAATCACATCAAATTAAATCACATCACATAAATTCCCAATTACAAAGCCAAATTTTAAATTTTGTTGGGGGGACCCATACTTCAAGATCCGAAGGGGAATTCTGATCATCTTCTTGCTGCTGCGTTAATGTCCAGATCAGTCCAAATCAGTCCAGACAGAGTTCGTAATTCTATCCCATCTTATCTTGCTTGGAAACATCACATCTTGTTCATATATTTTCTCTTTTTTCTTTATGATCTCTTCTGATAGTCTCCTTAAGCCGATAAACACCAATAGTAATAATAGTCCTGTGTGAATTTTCCATTCTTCCAATCCTCAAGTCCCGATGGTTTCCATATATCATCTCCTTCATAGATAACATCGCTCTTTCCATCACAATCTTGCGAAACTGTCGCTCTTAAGTCCCACTGAGGAGTTTAATCCACAATATATAAACAGCTTTGTTTCTCTCTTTCTCCTCCCAGACTCAAGAGCTCCGACAGAGCTTCCCAAAATGGCGACGGCATTTTTAACTGCGTCATTCCAAAGCTCTTATACCTTCCAGGCTCTTCTTGAAACATGCTTTGGTTTGAAAGTTTATCTCCACACAGCCTTAAATCCACAGCTTAAGTCCTTAAAACGACATTTCTGACTCATAAGGGGAGGGGATTCTTGTTTAATCACATAGAAAAGGAAAGGAAAGGTTTTTTCCCCTCCCCCCTCAGTCATTTGCCGTACCGTATCTTGACGTATCCTCTCATGTTTTATTCTTGTCTTGTTTTATCAGAGATCTCTTCTGTCAGCAGTCTTTACTCCCCCTTCTTCCTTGAAGTATGTGCAATTCGCCTCATCCAAATTGTTTCTTTTGAAGTTCTTGCAGCTAGTGGCGCGAATCAGGGACGGCATCCAGGAGAGCCGAAATCCCACAGGAGGGCTTTGTGCCTAGTGCCCCCATCCCCACAAATTCGGGGGTGGTATAGGGCACAGCAGGCAAGGGCCGTCCCTCCCCCATCCTGGGGGGGGGGTTTAAGGAGGCTAATTACCCCCATCATAGCCTCCAAATTACCTCGTGTGGGTCGGAGAGATGTTATTGTCAGCCATCTTCCGATGCGCCCCCTAGTGGCCCCCCCATAGTGGAGAGTTTTGACCAAACGTGATCCACCTGGAGGAGGAACCGGCAAGCCACTCCAGTATCCCTGCCAAGAAAACTCCACGGACAAAGACAACAGGCATATAAAAGAACACATTTTCTATTACTTTATGGTCTCGAACAGCTCTTAGTCACTGCATGAGATTCTAAAAGTGACATATACTACTTCTGCAGTCCCCTCAAATGTTAATGCCAAAGCACAAAAATTAAACAAATATATTCAAACATGTATGAGTCTTCTTCTTCTTCTTCTTCTTCTTCTTCTTCTTCCTCTTCCTCTTCCTCTTCCTCTTCCTCTTCCTCTTCCTCTTCCTCTTCCTCCCCTCAATGGCAGGTGGGGCTTTTTAGCACCAACCACAGACCGTCCTGAGCTGAATAATTCTAAAGTTCCCCATAATCTGAGAATGTGTTCCCAGGACCCGTGTATTTTGTAACCCAGTGGGACATTCCTTAGGATCTATCTTTCCCACACAACCAGATCCCTCTGCAGCTTCTAAGCTCTGCTATGCCACACAAAATGTACTCGCAGAACTTCAAAATGCATTTAAAATGCAGAACCGCCTACAACCCAAAGTATGCCTTGTTAATATTCCTGATTAATAGATAAAACGTTATCTACGGGTGACTTTGCAACCACAGCACATAAAATTGTGGCCGCTCATAGCCTAGTTATGAACCCTTGCTGTGGTTATTACATGCTTTGCTGCAGCTCTGAAACGGAGCTAGACTGAAGAGGCACAGGCGTTTAGAGGAATCCACTTAGACAGAAGTGGTCAAGTCCATGCAAGGGGGATTTGCAGCCTCATTTTTGCTGAGCACAGTTTCTAACAGCCAGTCCACAAGATCGTTTCACATGGGCACATTTCAGCTCCAAATGCTCTTAGCAGGAGCACAGAGAATATCTTGCTAAAGAGGCAAAAATCCCTGTATAAAAATGAGAATCCAACAGGAGATTTTTGTCAAGAACTCCAGATGTACGACAATAATAATTTCAGCCAACGGCTTGGATCTTATTTTGAAATTTGCTTTGTTGCTCTTCTTCTTCCCCCTTTTCTTTTAGGGCACTGTTCTAAAACTGAAATCATCATTGAAATGTATTGCTTAGATTGAAATGTAAACATTTCATTATTTTGGTTGAATATTCTTATCTATTTACAGTGGTACCTTGGGTTACAGACGCTTCAGGTTACAGACACTTCAGGTTACAGACTCTGCTAACCCAGAAATAGTACCTCAGGTTAAGAACTTTGCTTCAGGATGAGAACAGAAATTGGGTGGCGGCGACAGCGGGAGGCCCCATTAGCTAAAGCGGTACCTCAGGTTAAGAACAGTTTCAGGGTAAGAACAGACCTCCAGAAGGAATTAAAGTTTTTAACCCGAGGTACCAGTATCTTTATTTTTCAAGCACAAGAACCCATAATCTCCCTGTGATTCCATCGTAGGCAACAATGCAAGAATTCTTGCTTGCTCTGGGCAGAATTTCTGGTGAGAACTTTTTTTGGGGGGGAGGGGAGGCTGATAGTATGAGATCCTAGCAAGTTAGTGCGTCTCAAGAAAAAAGGACCCCGATTGGCTGGAGTGGAGATGACATTTCTCTGATCTTCTGCAAGTTACCCTGCAAAAAAGATTGTCTGCACTGTGTCCCTTCCCCTTGCTGCTGCAGCAGAGCTGCTTTCTTGGTTTGGTTAGGAATATTATGGGCTGCTGCCCTGTGGAAAGTAGAGTAGGAAAGGATGAGCGTTTTATTTTTGTTTTGACATAAGCGCTAAATCACTTTAAAACTAGGTCAGGGATAAAGGATATGCTTAAGTCTGTGTACACACACCATACATTTTAAACACACAAAATGATTCTGAGAACTGCACACTGTCAAGGATTCTGGGAAGTGTAGCACTGTGGAGGCAAACTACAGTTCCCAGGATTCTTGGTGAGAATGTGTGGGATGCGGGTGGCACTGTGGTCTAAACCACAGAGCCTAGGGCTTGCCGATCGGAAGGTTGGCAGTTCGAATCCCCGTGACGGGGTGAGCTCCTGTTGCTCGGTCCCTGCTCCTGCCAACCTAGCAGTTCAAAAGCACATCCAAGTGCAAGTAGATAAATAGGAACTGCTCCAGCGGGAAGGTAAACAGCGTTTCCGTGCACTGCTCTGGTTCGCCAGAAGCGGCTTAGTCATGCTGGCCACATGACCCGGAAGCTGTATGCTGGCTCCCTTGGCCAGTAAAGCAAGATGAGCACCGCAACCCCAGAGTCGTCCACGACTGGACCTAATGGTCAGGGGCCTCTTTACCTTTACCTTAAGAGTAACTGCTGCATGCAGTGAGAGGACATTGCTGAGGGAATTGGGCAGTTGTGTTCGTCCAAGGCACTTCCTTGAAGCAAAATGTCTTATGGTGTGGCTTTAAGAGAGAGGAGAAGACAGGGAAATTAAGTTGCACCCCACACCTTCTCAGAATGAGAATTCAGAGTACAAAAAAATTGATGAATGATGAAGCACTGGGTTGAGGACTGCAAATTAAAAGCCAAGCAATACTAAACATTTCTGAAGAAGGTAAGTGCTGCCCAGGGATGGAGGAGAAATTCAATTCAGTTTGCATTTAAATGCAAGCTTTCTGGAACGACAATGTGAAACAAAGCACAGTCAGTCTTTGAAATTTGCACTTTATTGAATTTTGCAATGCAGTTCTCCAGCCATGTAAGGTGTACAAGAATGCCTGTAAGGTATGTATATGAATGCTTATATTGGTGAAAATAACATACACAATGCATTATATATGGGTAAATTGATTTACAAAAAAGGTGCATACAGTGGTACCTCTGGTTAGGAACTTAATTCATTCCCGTGGTCAGTTCTTAACCTGAAACTCTTCTTAACCTGAGGTACCACTTTAGCTAATGGGGCTGCCACTGTCCACTGCTGCGCAATTTCTGTTCTCATCCTGAGGTAAAGTTCTTAACCCGAGGTACTACTTCTGGATTAGCAGAGTCTGTAACCCGAAGTGTTTGTAACCCAAGGTGTTTGTAACCCAGAGTACAACTGTAATAGGTAAAATTCTGTACAAAAGTGTGTATACCAGGAGAAATTCACACTAAAATTATGAAGAATTTTCATGGAGAATGTTGTCAAGACATTGCAAATTTCTGACTGGAGGCTGAACAAACGGGAAAGCGAGAGAAACAGCAATTCACTCAATCTTAGTTCTGACAAGTGCTGACATTGAGCAACCAGCTTTGCAATGCAGCACAGTTATTACTAACCCCACAACCAGCCCAATGGATGGATGGGAGAGAGCTGGACGCCCCTGACCATGGATGCTGCAAGAACTCAGTGCATTGAGAAAGCATATTTGTCCTCTGAAATAAATAAGAAAATGATCTAAAATAAGAAAATGATCTAAAGACTGCTGGCGTGGTTAGAGACTTGGAGGGGAGATAAGCCTGGGAAAGGAACAATGGGAGAAAATTGTTACTACGGCAGCAAAGAGCCCTCATGGTTTTTTAATATAATAACACTATAAATATAAGACAGTGTGCCAGACACCGAGAGTCGGATGTCAGGATTTCAACAGCATTGTCGTGTTCGTGTAATTTCCCCTCCGCTCATTGAAATTCTGTACACCAGAGAATACTGACGGAGTTTGCGATTCATCTGTCCTTGAGAATGCATCATATACTAATAACAGTATTATCTCAGAACTCCTTGTAACAATCCTAGGGTAGGAAAGTATTATTATCCTGAAATGGTAGATGGAGGGGATAAGAACAAGAGATAGAAACTTCGCCTGAACCAATGGCAGAGACACAGTTCCACTTGTGTAGTATAGATGGTTACATTCAAACTTCGGATACTTGTTCTCAATACAGTCCTCATCCTTAAGCTACCTTGATTAGCTTGTTTGTTTTCATTTACAGAACAAAAAGGTGAAAACCTTTCTTCCGTGGTATAACTCAAATAGTATGTACAGTGGTACCTCGGGTTAAGAACTTAATTAGTTCTGGAGGTCTGTTCTTAACCTGAAACTGTTCTTAACCTGAGGTACCACATTAGCTAATGGGGCCTCCCAGTGCCGCTGCGCGATTTCTGTTCTCATCCTGAAGCAAAGTTCTTAACCGGAGGTACTATTTCTGGGTTAGCGGAGTCTGTAACCTGAAGCATCTGTAACCTGAAGCATCTGTAACCCAAGGTACCACTGTATAGGGATCCCAGGAATCCCATTCAAAAACTGACCAGATGTGAAGATAAATATACCAGTTGTGGGGAGGGAGGGGGGTCGCGACTCGGCAGAGTCAAAGGGAATGTATGGTGCTATTACAATTTGTTGGAAAAGAATATGTAAGGAAAACAATAAAAATTCACTTGGGGAAAAAACCTGACCAGATGTGGAGCAGGACGTCTTTGGCAAAGTTACTGCATCATGTGCTTTCAGCCATCAATTGTTCCTTTTCAACCAAGTGTTTACCTGCCCTGCTCCTGATGTCACAAATGGATGATGGGGGGCAGGTGGGTATGGTTTGAGGGAAAGAGCCTCATGGTCCATGTTAGGATGCCACTGGGCTTAATTTGGTCTGCAGGCAGGATGCTCCCCAGTGCTGCTTTAGCCCATGCTTCTCCCATCCAGAGATGCCGAGTTGCGCCCAGCATTGAGGTGGCCCGTCATGTGCATGTGATGTCTCACGCATGAGATGAGAGGAGGCGGACCACTGGGAAGTCCCACCTTTGCCCTGCACATACCTTTGACAATTGAGAAGGAGTGCTGGTGATCACAAGGGGATGCACAGGGTCAAGGCGCTTCGCCCTGGCACACCCCCTTTGACCCCAACATTCAGAGGGCTCGGCCCCCTGCCCACAAATATTGAGGGGGCCGAAGACACCTCAGCCCCATGGAGTTGGTGCACCTGCTCCCAATTTAACAATCCTAATCCCTGATCCACTCCACTGGGAGGGGTTAAGATACAGTTGAACGGCACCAGTGGAGCCCACTGCAAGTGCAATTGGGGAGAAGCTACCACCAGCTCTATCACTGCCATCTGTAGCCAGCAGACACCTCCGAAACGGAGGAAGGGAGGTGGCAGAGTTAGACCAGCCAAGGGTCCTCTGGTCTCAGGAGTCCAGGTTACCAACTTGATAACACAGTAAGCGTAGCTAATTAAAAAGGAGGATTTATTGCAAAAACAAACAGATAGCTCCGGACAGCTCTAACAAAGAATTCGGCATCATTACGCAAGATGACCCTTCTGAAGACTTCTTCCGGCGTCTCCAGCAGATATTGAACTTATGACCCTGACATCTCTTGTTTCGCTTCCTATCTAACAACCCTCCCGTTCGCCAACTACTCAGACTTATTGGATCAACTCCAACCTCTTCCGGTTCTGAGAGGCTGTCTCTGAGTTTGTTGGTTCCTGATTGCGCTTCCGGCAAGCTTTGGCTGTGTTCTAACCTGCTCTCAGCTACTGCCTTATCAGCCTCTCCGTCAAGGTCAGGAAGAGCCAAAGTCTGTAGCTGCCGGCTCTCCCCTGCCTGACTAAAATCAAAGCCTCTCTGTTCCTGGCGGCTTTCTGCAGTTGGCTGCAAACCTTCACTTGGAGCTGGCTTATTCCTGACATCTGGATCCTAAGCCAGCCAAACTACTGAAGACAGGCCCAATTTGGGCCACTTTGCTGTGCCAGCCAGGAGCTTTTCCCACACACAGACTCTGCCGGTGTTGTTGGCCAGTGTGAATGGCACGGCTTCATATGACACAGTTGTCCTGTCACCCTGTGCATCATGACACATGCACACTCAGAAATAAGTTATACAGTGTTCAATGAGGCTTACTCCCAGGTACTTATGCATGGTATTGCAGCCTATGTACCTCAGGGGCCCAAAGGAAAATCTGTGAGTGCTATCACTGTATGCAATGTATTTTATTTACCTAGACACTTTTCTTGAACATTCTGTGTACCATGCAATCTGCATGGCGCACATTTGCAGAGTGGGAAAGAGGAGAATGCATTGTATACCTATATATGTAATTTACGTCAATATATAATGGGTAGAATATCTAGTGCTCAGGGGATAAACTTGATGGATTTGCTCTGACAGATTAGGCAGTGCGTACAATGCCTTATCCCCAAGAAATCAGCTCTCCTGCAGTGGTGGCTCATGGGATACTGAGATCATCGCCATTAGCAACCACGCAGTGACAACATTTGCGAACACAGACATTTAATTTAGAAATGACTTTTATTTCTATTTTAAACGTATCATAGGATATGCTACAAAGATGCAAACTGGGAATAGTAATTTGAATTTTGGTATCTTACTATATTCACTATTCCCCACCCCCACCCCAGCTACGGCCTTTCCGTTTTCCAAGAAAAGCTGTTCAATAAGGGAGACCTTCCCCAACACACGCCATGGGTATTTAGCCTCTGCCTGTCGGAAGTCATTAATCAATAGACCTTTAGCAAAGTCAGGACATTCATCTTTACCAATAAATTAAATGTATACATCTAATGTTTGTTTTCCTTCTGCTTGTTAAATCTGGCTGATGCCCCACAGGAGATAATGGTCTGCTTAATGTCATTTTCTGCCGCAGAAGAGCATGTTGCTCATGCAATGTATTTCAGTCCTCTTTGCAAAAAACATGATGATTAAAGACAGCTGGAAGGCTTTCGCAGACTCCTATGTAGCTGCTTCATTACCAGTAATGAGAGAGTTATCTTCCCTGCTTCGGTCTTTCCGCATTCTCTGGGTTGGGGCAGAGGGCTTCTTACTGTAACAGATCTCTGTGCAAGTTTCTCATGGGGTAGATCTGCAGAAAGCAAGGCTAAGAAGCATTGCATGAACCTGGCGCACCCTGTTTAAATCAGAACAATCTGGCAATCTATGTTGTTGTTGTTGTTGTTGTTGTTGTTGTTTAGTCGTTTAGTCATGTCCGACTCTTCGTGACCCCATGGACCAGAGCACGCCAGGCACTCCTGTCTTCCACTGCCTCCCGCAGTTTGCTCAAACTCATGCTGGTAGCTTCGAGAACACTGTCCAACCATCTCGTCCTCTGTCGTCCCCTTCTCCTTGTGCCCTCCATCTTTCCAACATCAGGGTCTTTTCCAGGGAGTCTTCTCTTCTCATGAGGTGGCCAAAGTATTGGAGCCTCAGCTTCAGGATCTGTCATTCCAGTGAGCACTCAGGGCTGATTTCCTTCAGAATGGATAGGTTTGATCTTCTTGCAGTCCATGGGACTCCCAAGAGTCTCCTCCAGCACCATAATTCAAAAGCATCCATTCTTTGGCGATCAGCCTTCTTTATGGTCCAGCTCTCACTTCCATACATCACTCCTGGGAAAACCATAGCTTTTACTATACGGACATTTGTTGGCAAGGTGATGTCTCTGCTTTTTTAGATGCTATCTAGGTTTGTCAAAACTCTCCACTATGACCTGTCCATCTTGGGTGCCCAGCTCGCCATAGTTCATAGAATAACTTCTCTGAGTTATTCAAGCCCCTTCGCCACGGCAAGGCAGTGATCCATGAAGGGGAGTGTGTATATAGGAGGACACCTATATGTACCACAATCATAACCTGGCCAAGGGCCTGAAAGACAAACCAATCAGGGATATTGGGATGAGGAGAAGCAAGGAGACATAGTAACAGTTGAAAATAAAACAGACATCTTTTAAAGATTTGCCTTCACCAGCAGAAAGAAGGTCCGGACACATAAATATCAATTAGAAAATGCTAAGAAAACAGGGATGTGTTAAAAGAACCAATCCCTACTGTCAGCCACCTTGGAATGAATGGCAAAGTCAGGAAGAGAATGAAGCTGCTTTTATCCATCTAGAGGACAATGGTTCAATGAGTCAAGGCAGCAGGGATTGATAGAGTATATGTGGCAGATAAGTGTAAATGCCTTTTAAAAAATAAAAAAGTCCCAGAAACAACAAATGAGAAAAAGCACAGTGTGATTTTAATATAGGATTTGATGCAACACTTCACAAAATGAATACAAATTGCACATGAGAGCTATCATGTAGGCAGATAAGGATATCATAAACAAGAGGTGTTGATAAATAAGAACGCTGTATGTGCATTTTTGGAAAGATTTTTATGGTGCATTGGTGTGCGGTTCCCCAGCGGGTCTGGAAGAAAGGAAAAGGAGCAGGTGGGAGGGAAGTAATGTGGTGTTAAGAAGGTAACAGTATAACTGAGTCTTGAAATAAGTAAATAATGCTAAAATATCAATTGGTAACACGGGAAAATCAGAACAAAATATCCCATGTAGATTAAAAAAACAGAAGACAGCAGGCAGTGAATAATCTACACCTGAGAACTATGTTACCAGAGGAGACTCATTATTCAGTGATATGAGATAAACTGATACGTGTGCAAGCATTGCATAACGCCTGCTCAAAAAGCTTTGTGGTTCCAAACGCTTATGGAAAGGCATGGAAATGAATGTTTCTATGTTTGCCATGCTGCCTAGACAGTGGGGTTTTGCTGATTCCAGGCATGCCACCCATGTCCATTTGCTGGACTATTAGGAAAAGGAAAAAGCTTCCTAGATTTGGGTTGTGTAGTTCCAGAGATATCGGGGAGCGGGGGGAATATGCATGCAGTATTCCTCTGAGCAACTATTCAGTAAATAAGTGAACCTGTTTCTGCCATCAAGCATTATACCCACTCTGTAGAAGCTACTAGGAAGGCTCCCACGAGCGTCCACACACATACACAAATGCCCAAAGAGGGCAGAATCGCATCTGCTGGAATGATAAGCATGACCCCTAGTGATGTGCATTTGGCATCACTATGACAGGGCTGTATGTGTATGTGTATACGCAGGTAGTCCTGTGGTCTAAACCACTGAGCCTCTTGGTTGGCGGTTCGAATCTGCACAACGGGGTGAGCTCCTGTTGCTCCGTCCCAACTCCTGCCAACCTAGCAGTTTGAAATCACATCAGTGCAAGTAGATAAGTAGGTACCACTGTGGCGGGAAGGTAAACGGCATTTCCGTGTGCTCTGGCTTCCATCACGGTGTTCTGTTGTGCCAAGAGCGGTTTTGTCATGCTGGCCACATGACCCGGAAAGCTGTCTGTGGACAAACTCTGGCTCCCTAGACCTGAAGGCAAGATGAGCACCACAACCCCATTGTCGCCTTTGACTGGACTTAACTGTCCAGGGGTCCTTTACCTTTACCCTTTTACCTTTACTGATGTACACAAGCAGGGCTTCTCCACATGTGGCTGAACCCTGGTTGGCTCAAGCTTCCCCCCTGTTGGAGGAGCCACACAAGCATACATCTGAACCTGGCTTGCTTGCTTGGCTGCTTGCCATCACCTGTTAGTTATTACCCCAGCAGCCATTACTATTTTTGTGGCTTAGGGCCCTCATATTTACAGGACCGCCTCTCCTGGTATGCCCTGCAGAGGACCTTAAGGTCCATGAATAACCATAGTTTAGAGGTCCCGGGCCCTAAGGAAGTCAGACTATCCTCCACCAGGGCCAGGGCCTTTTCAGTGATGGCTCCAACCTGGTGGAATGCTCTGTCCCATGAGACTAGGGCCCTTCACGATTTAACCTCCTTCCATCGGGCCTGTAAGGCAGAGCTATTCCACCTAGCCTTTAATTTGAATTCAGCCTGATTTTTATTTCCCTTCTCTTCCCTCTCCCTCCCCTTTTATGAAGATCACCCACTCTGACACCCCACAGCTAATTCTCCCCTGGCCTCCTCACTGGCCCAAGTAGGACTAATTCAGCCAGCTAGCCCTGGTGATTATCTAATGTTTATTAGATGGATTTCCCCTAAATTGATTTCTGAACTTTCTGAAATTTTATTGTTATTCATGTTTTTATAGTGTATTTTATGCTGCTTTTACAATTAAGTGTTTTAAATTTGTTGTTAGCCGCCCTGAGCCCGGTTTTTGAACCGGGAAGGGCGGGGCATAAAAAAAAATTATTATTATTATTTATCTCTCGCCCCTCCACTGTTGGTAGCCTAGTTGTGCTGTTTATCACACAAACAGCAAAAAGGGGAGGTCACGAGATGTTAGGAGCCTGTCTTATCCTTGCTGGTTTCCAAGTGATCAAAATGTAGGTAAGATGCAGAACTTAAGCCCTGGTGGACTGTGAAGTGGTAGAGGAGAGATTTGGGAGGAAACTTACTCCCGGGTTAGGAGTGTCTAGGCCTGCAGTATTAATTTTCTGCTTTCCACACTGCAGTGGTACCTCGGGTTATATATGCTTCAGGTTACAGACTCCGCTAATCCAGAAATAGTACCTCGGGTTAAGAACTTTGCTTCAGGATGAGAACAGAAATCGTGTTCCGGCGGTGCAGCGGCAGCGGGAGGCCCCATTAGCTAAAGTGGTGCATCAGGTTAAGAACAGTTTCAGGTTAAGAATGGACCTCCAGAATGAATTAAGTACTTAACCCGAGGTACCACTGTATACTGAAATAAAACACTATGGAGAACATTAATTGCTCATCCAGATTCCATTAGTTCTTCCACTCGGACCGAGTACAGTAGATCTCACAAGCAACACCACACCATAGCAATTCCCAGAGAAGTCCATTGATTAAATAAATATTAATTATTTGTATTACTTTAATTAACTGCTTAGTTTTGAAAATGAGGAAATACAGTAGTTCTAAAGAATGCTCTTCTCTTGTGCTCCTATAAAATATAAAGCAATTGGGAGAAATTACCAATCCCCTTAATTTGCATGGATGAAATGGATTTGGGAGTTGGAAAATGGCAACCCGATCTGTACCTGAATCACAGAAGTGCATACTATGAATGTGGAACCCTGATCATTTGGCAATAGTTTTCAAAACAGTTTTTGAGAAAACCCTATCACTGATGGAATTGTTGGGTGGAGGGTCAGTAAGAACTGGAAATATAAACAATGTGGATTTGACTTTCACTCCAGTTGGAACCAGTAAAATCTTGATTGTCTCAAAGACCAACTGCCAGTTTTATATGAACAAAACTACCAGTGGATTTTTCTAAGGTAATCTGAATTTGAAGCCTCAATAAGCAGGACCATCCGCTCAATAAATCTATGAAATCTATGCTCTTTTTCCGAATCAGTCTATGTAGTCTGAATTACAGCATACTTCATGCAGAAAGAGAAATGAATTTTAGTTTCAGGTATGATTTATTATTAACCTATTTGGGTATTTGGGAGATTTTTTTTCTCACACAGATCTCAAGCACTCAAGTTTGAAATATATTAAGAGTTTTCCTATGAAAAAATACAACTTGAGATCTACAGTTAGATCCTAAGAAGACATTGTTTGTGGAGATTTTATCCAGAGATCTGTGTTACGGCTAAACTAGTCAGTTTACTCAAGATAAATGATATGATCAACCCACTGACACCATAAAGAGCAAGCGCCAATCAACTTAGTTTGATTCTGCCCTATGGAAATCAGTGAAATTACATTGCAGGATGGTAGGTTTTAAATATCTGTTCTGGAAAGAGAACAGGGTGATTTCTGATATAATGTGATTTATACAACACAGGAAAGGGTGACACACAGATGTTAACAAGAAGGGATCTAGTAAACAATGCTAGCAAGGTCAGAAGGGATGATTTTGCTAGATAAAATTTGCTTCCCTTCATTTATCTCCTTGCCATTTAGTTCTTACATGGAAACAAAACAGGACCGCTTCTCCCCATTTGTACTGACTCAGACCCTGGGACTCAGACCCTGGGATCACCATCTGAGGTTCCTCCACAACAGTTCCAGAGGGTGGCAACATGAGAAGGGGCCTTTTCTGTGGTGGCTCCCTGCTTGTGGAATGCAGTCCCCAGGGAGGATCGCCTCATGCCTTTGTTACATATCTTTAGGTGCCAGGCGAAAACATTCCTCTTCTTCTGGGCCTTTGGCTAATTAAACAGTCTATGGCTTTTTAAACTATTGCTTTTGTTTGTTACTATGGTGTGTATTTTTGTGTTTTTGCATTATAATTCGCCTTGTGATCCTCAGATGAAAGGCGGTATAGAAATTTAATAAATAATAATAATTTCTTTCTTTCTTTCTTTCTTTCTCAATAGCTGCCTGTAAAAAACAGTTTCATGTTACAATTTTAACACAGTACCCTGCCAGACTACCGGAAGTGTGGCTGAGAGTCTGTCACAATGAGTGGAACTCCCAGAGAATAATGGAAACATATTCTGACTTTGATCATCATATAAAATGACTCCTGTGATCGGCAATAAGTAGCATGTTATTCTTTCTAAAACACACAGAGAAAGAAACCTAAACAAGCAGCTAGAATAAACCTGCAAGTTGGCCTTCAAGACAAACAACAGCCTGAGCTGGGAAAAGGAATACTTAACGCTGATTTCTGTTCTGACTCATGCTGATTGCATGCAGTGCTGTTTCTTTTTCACTGCAGTTTGACTTCTGGGAAAAGCTGCATTAATCATCTCACTGTCCCCCGTGGCATAATTTTTCATAATGAATTGCATAATGCATTATGTAATGATTACATTATTCTACACCATTCATTTCAATGCAAAGAGAACAATGCAAACAGGAGGGAGAAATGTCATCAACTGCATATCATTAGCAGAGTGAAAACAACAACAACAACAACAACAACAACAACAACAACAACAACAACAACAGGTTGTAGTCAAGGGATTGATTTCCATTCTGGACTTGGGATGAGAAAGTAAACATTGACAATTGCCACACCTGTTTCTGTTGGAATTATTTGACACTCCTAGCTGGGAATGGTGGGGATGAAGGAAGGGTACTATTCTGATCAACCGCAATATTTTCTACCTGTCTAAACAACCCTCTTGACCAAGATTTTGCTCCCTAAATTTGAAATTTGTTAACCAGCTCTCCTGCAAGGGATGGGATAGCAGCTCCTTTGAAATGAAGTTTAAAATTTATGCTTATGTTTCTTCTCTCTCCCAGATAGAATGAAAACTGCCTCTGACCCTAGCAGATGGACTTTCTCTGAATCAAAACTGTAGGGATTTTAGATTACTTAAAACAAGCATAAGAGCCAGAGACTAGTACCTGCTGCTTCTTTCAATGGTGCTTTGAGAAAGCAGCTTCCATTGTTTTCTTGGTGTTTGTGCAATCATTCACTAGTGCAGGAAAACCCAATTGTCATGTGATTCCCTCCTATGCTGATCGCATAGCTCACATTAGTTCTGCGTCAGGTGTTGCAAGAACAGGTGCATAGGAAAGTGTGAAATTATATTTACCGAAAGGGAATGGATGAATCCATGCCTCCCTTCAAAACTGCACCTTATAAAACTGTACCCTGCAACCATTAACCAGAAGCCTTAATATCAATGATTCTGCTATAGTCATAGGAAACTATTTGTGCATAACAATGGCAGGTGCCAGAGTTGCATAGCCACTCACATCTAAAGGATCACCCAGCCTCCGTGGGGCTTGGGTGAACAACACATTGAAAGCTGGGGTGCACATATAGATGTACATTCACATTAGCAGTACAGGGGGGAGGCTTTATACGTCTGAGATCTGTCTTGCTGATCAGGGCAGCACCCTCTCGGAAAGAGTCACACATTTATCATATGTATTTGCAAAGCCCCTTGGGGAGCCTGGAGGAAAGGCAGCATCATAAGCTCATTATGATCATTACCTCTTTTCATGCCAGCTGAGCACAGAGAAATCAGAGGCAACACACATCACACTGTGTATATTTCTGTCTGCTTCCTTCTTGCTGGGTTGTGGGGTTTTTTTTAAATGCAAACAGAGGTGGGGGTTAAAGTGTGCATTGTATGCACAGAAAGGAGTCACACGGCACCCACAGACTAACCCATTTATAGTGCAAGCCTAAACACATTACTCAGATGGAATAACACTTGTAATTTAATGGTGAATTTTGGATGCAATGGAGATGTAAAAGGTTTGGATAATTATAAAAGATGCAGGGGAAAATGATTAACAATAGGACCCACAAAGGGGAGGAGGGGAGTCCAGGAGATTCTTTGGAATCTTGTTTTTATGTTGTACATTTGATATGTGATCGAAAAACTTTAATTTGAAAAACACATTACTCAGAAGTAAGCCCCATTGAACACAATGCCTGTGTTACCAGGTGGACATGCATAAGACTGGATCCTTATTGAGGAATGAGTTCTCAAGGGCAAAATCCTTTCTCAGATACTTAATAATAATAATAATAATAATAATAATAATAATAATTTATTATTTATACCCTGCCCATCTGACTGGCTTCCCCAGCCACTCTGGGCGGCTCCCACCAGAATATTAAAATACAGTAATCCATCAAACATTAAAAGCTTCCCTAAACGGGGCTGCCTTCAGATGTCTTCTAAAAGCCTGGTAGTTGTTGTTCTCTTTGACATCTGGTGGGAGGGCATTCCACAGGGCGGGTGCCACTACCAAGAAGGCCCTCTGACTGGTTCCCTGTATCCCCTGCTCCATATATTTCCCATAGTCAATCCCATAGATTTTGCTGTCTTCAAGAAAGCACGGTACTGCAGAATATTAGAACATTGGTGTAACTCTAGAAGTCTTGACAAAATGTTATGTTTTCGTCACTGATCCCCTTCTGACAGAAAAGTGATCAAAGCTGTTCTATATTTATCTTACGTATAGCTGCGTTCTCTGCTGTATCTCAGCCATGAGCCCGTTGTACAGACAAAACATGGTCGTGATGAGAGGAACTGGATATGGCACTTCTGGGTCATGTGGCACCAGAGGTGATGCTCTGGTCCATGAGTCATCCTGTGTACAGCATTTGGCACTGCCTTGCTGAGGAAACTGGAGTGATGGATACATTTTGGGGGTATTTAATGTCTAGTTGTGGGGCTGGAGAGGAGCAACATAATACAGCCCTGGTAAAAAGGAAGGTGAGGCGATGATTTATGGAGGAAATGTATTCTCAAAAAGGAAAGATTTGTAATGGTTGGGTTTGAAATGTTCTTGAAGTGGAAATCTTACTGTATCTGCCCAGTCTTTAGAGTGTTTACAACAGGGGTCCTCAGGGGGCTGGTCCACTGTCCCTCAGATCTTGTGGGGGTGCTGGACTATATTTTGAAAGGAAAAAAATGAACGAGGGATTATGAGTGAAAAGGCTCCGGAGAGGGGCTGCTTTAAATGGCGGCCGCTTGAGAGGGGCACTCAGCCAACCATGGCTCCTGTGTCTTGCTGGCAGGGGCTGGTGGCAGCAGAAGGACGATGAGCGGCACATGAAAGCCCAGCCGCCTTCCTCCTCTAGGCAGGGTGGGGAGAAGCCAGGAGGAGGGAGGGAGGAGGCGCCGCCTGCGCTGCACCGTGTGAGAGGGAAAGAACACGCACGATGGTGATCCACGTGCTGGCTATCCACATGGCAATTCCTGGACCATCCGTGGGCTGGATTTAGAAGGCAATTGGGTCTGATCCGGCCTTAGTTTGCGACCCGTGGTTTACACAGCAGCAAGTCCCTACTTCCATGGAAGTGACTACAGGATCGCAACTACTGAAGCGTAAACGCTATGCAACTCAGGAAGCCGACTTATGAATAAATACAGGTGGAAGTTAGGATTGCAGTTGGAATAAGGTTACCAGACGTCCCCGTTTCCCCGGGGACAGTCCCCGGATTTACAAATCAGTCCCCATACAAAATCCATTGAAGTTGAAAAGTGTCCCCGGATTGATTGAAAAAAATCTGGTAACCTTACGTTGGAAAGCAGTGCATTCTGTAAGAATTGGTGCAAAGATTGCGAGGAACTGATAGAACATAGGGAGAATTTTCTAATAACAATAAAAGAACAGAACGTAGTAAGGTAAAAGGAGCATTGCATTGCAGGGGTACGCATACCCCTAAACATTTTGTGAATCTAAGTTTGGCCTCATTGCGGGGCAGTATTTCAATATGAGTAGGAAAATGTAAAAGGTAAAGGGACCCCTGACCATTAGGTCCAGTCGTGACCGACTCTGGGGTTGCGGCGCTCATCTCACTTTATTGGCCAAGGTAACCGGCGTACAGCTTCCAGGTCATGTGGCCAGCATGACTAAGCCGCTTCTGGTGAACCAGAGCAGCGCACGGAAATGCCGTTTACCTTCCCACCGGAACAGTACCTATTTATCTACTTGCACTTTGATGTAATTTCAAACTGCTAGGTTGGCAGGAGCAGGGATCGAGCAACGGGAGCTCACCCCGTCGCGGGGATTCGGACCGCGACCTTCTGATCAGCAAGTCCTAGGCTCTGTGGTTTAGTAGGAAAATGAGAGTACCCCTAAACATTTTTTAAAGAAAAAAAGCACTGGGTGATGACCTATTTTGGATAGCAGTTCTTATGTTGGGGGGGGGGTGTAGAACTGAGTTTTCTGTGACGCAATTGGTCAGTATTTCTATTTATTTACTTGATTTGGGGGGCACCTGCCTCCTGGCTAAGCCCATGGGCAGCCTCCTCAAATATTTTATGGGGGAGGGGGTCGAATGCCCTATGTCTACATGTCATCTTCATCCCTGTTCCCAGGAGAGCATCCGCCCAAGAGAGAGAGAGGAAGACAAATAGGCGCCATGAAAAGAAACGCACGCGAGGCGCCTCTGGCTCGCTCCTCTTAGGATCTGGGGCGAGAGGGACAAGCGCCGATCGCCCCGGACCCCTGGGGGAGAGGCGCGTGCGCACTGCCGCCCGCTTCTCTTCCCGCCCCCTCTTCTCTCTTCTAGCTACAGAAGCCGCCACAAAGCGCGCAAGGAAGGGGAGCTCGCGTGAGCGCTCGGCGGAGGAGAGCGTAAGCCGCCAGGGGAAGCCGTGCGCTCGCGCCTGGTAGCCCGGAGGCGGGGAGAGAGAGAGAGAGAGGGAAGAGCCCAAGCTAAGAAAGCCGAGCCGAGCAGCGCCTCCCTCAGAGGCTTCCCAGAGCCGCGCACGGACAGCAGCAGCGGCGGCGGGTCTCTTCCTCTCCATCCGCCCAGCCGCTTAGACTGGAGGCAGCAGCAACACGTTGCTGTGGGCGCCGCTTCCAGCCAACTTGGCGCCGCTACCCGAGGCAACTTTGCGGGCGCCGGTGGGGCGGGAAGCCGCTCTCGTCTCATTGTTCTTCTTCTTCTGAAATGCTTCGTTCGGTGGCCGCCGCAGCTCCGCCTCAGCTCCTTCGCCGGCGCAGCCGTGGGGCTTCTCCTCCTTCCCAGGCGCACGGAGCGCCTTGATCGCGCGCGCGCGCAGGCGACCCACTCGTGTGTGCCATCCGCTGGGAGCGGCGACGATGGAGCGCTTGGCTCGCTGCTTCCCCCCGGGGATCGCGCCCCGACGGCGGGCCAGCGGCTGAGGGCGATCTCGGGAGGGCGCGAGCAAAACGCCCCCAGGCAACCGTCGCTGGGAAAGGCGGAGCGCCGGGTGGCTTTCCGTGCGCGGGTCCAGCAGGACCGTCTGCGCTTGCAGTCTCCATTCGCGATCGGGGTTGATGCAACTTTTGCAGACCTGTCCCGAGAGGCTGCAGGAGGGGGTGGAAAACACACCCACCCACCCCTCTCTTCTGGGCAAGGGGATTTATTTCTTTTAATTTTCTGGGTGAGGTTGGGATCTTCTCTGTCTCCAAATCGTGGATACATTTGCTGAGGACATGAGTCGAACTTGAAGCCTGTGCAAACGAAGGAACCGTATGGTTTATTATCCATCATTCTCCGGATCATTTTTTTCAGGTCAGCTCAGTGCTGTTTTTCTAGATCCTTGTTCTCTTATCATGGCAGTGGTGCTCATCTGAGCGTTGCTGGGACTGGAAAGGAGTCCTGAGTCCCAAGTTATGGGTGAAATGGGTGTGACTGGCAGCCCCACCAGCTTGGGCAGTGGGTGTTACTAAAGGAGCACTGGAGGGCACCCAGCTCCTACCCTAAACCATGCAGCTTGTCAAGACAACACCCCTTGGCTTGGCTTGGCTCCTGGGCGCCCTGTCTGCCTTTGCCCATGGAGCATCGCCCCAGGTGCCAGTGAAAGGAGATGGCCTTGATGTTGGCAGAAAGGGCAGGGAGTGTGGATCGTGGTGCCAGGCAGCCACTCCACTGCCCTGGCGAGTGGTGGCACCCAGGACTATGGGTGTTTCCCCTTTGGGGAGTGTTGCTCGGGCTTCCCTGCAGAAAGGGCATTTAGCCAGATCCAAGGCTACAGCTAGAGATTTGGGGGACTGGGGTCCCTTGGAGAATTATGATCGTGCCAGAGGTTGGACTGCAGCACAAACTGGCCAACAAAGAACTCACCTGCGGAAAGCCACACATCATTCCGATGGCCCTTCGGAAGGAGGTGGCGAGCGCCGGCTGAATAAAGACCTTTCTGTAGTCTTGGAGGTTGGGAGATACTCTGATCTTCCTGGGGCACAGGTACAGAAGAAGGAAAGCAGTAGAGACCCAGGAAGCATTCGTTCCAAAAGGCATGTAAGAAGCAAGAGGGGAGCTGAGCAGCCCCAGGATGGAGGGAGATCAGGAGAAGTCAAGGCTCTCGCAGATAGTCTTGTAAGGAACTTCAGTGACTCAATGGACAGCCAGATGACTCCTTCTCCTGGGCCAGAAAATGATTTCCCCCAGGCGTTGCCTTTGAATGGCTCCACAGCTGGCTCTTTCAGGAATGGTACATTCCGACCAGCCCGGGTCAAGAACCCTTTCTACCCGCTGACTGAGGAATCATATGGTGCCTACGCAGTCATGTGCCTGTCGATAGTGATCTTTGGCATTGGGATAATGGGCAACATGGCAGTGATGTGCATCGTGTGCCACAACTACTACATGAGAAGCATCTCCAACTCCTTGCTGGCCAACCTAGCCTTCTGGGATTTTCTCATCATTTTTTTCTGCTTGCCTTTGGTAATCTTTCAAGAGCTCACCAAAAAGTGGCTGCTGGACGATTTCTCTTGCAAAATTGTACCGTACATCGAGGTAAGCACAATGAATGCAATAACCTGTAATCTCATTTTTCCTGTTGCTCTTTGATGTCCCATATTTGCTGACAGTTAGTTAAGAATTATCCCTCTCCTGGGGTGAGACTTCTTCCAGGAACGTTCTGTTCACTCCCATCAGTTGTTCTTCATAACCTAATGGTTGGATGTTGTCATGTTTATTTGGAGACGTGAAATATTTCTGCTTGCTTATTTATTTGACTCAGGTGGTGCTTAGCGGCTTCATAATTCTTCCGCCCACCATTGACTAGTTCAGCGAGAGTATTTATGTTTTGAGTTGCTGTAGTCCTGTTGACTTCAGTGAGATCAGCACCTTGATTGTAAGCTCATGATGTGAATGTAAGTCGATTGAAGTTGGCTCTGATCCTCATGCATGGGGTCTTCCTTCTCTGCTGCATGTAAGGCTTGCTACCTGCACTCGCTTAGGGCATTTAGTAAGACAAGCTGTGTTTGGAAGATGGGATAACAATTTTTGGACGGTGCACCCCCTACAATTTGATTTCAAAAGCAGATTTGAAGTGGTTGGAATAAACCTTACTTGGAAATATATGTTTTACGGCTTTAGGTTGAACTGACCCCCCCACATAAAAACATTTAGATCGGTGTTTAATAGGCTTAAATCCAAATATTCCGCTTTAATTGATGGGCCGGGCTACCAAAACAAACACACTGTTAAAGGATGCCAATCCTGCACTCATAATAAAAAGGAACATAGAATCAGGGTACATCTAATTCAAATACATGCATGTATTCACAAGTGTGCATCAACTATATATGAAAGTACTTGATGTTCAAGAAGCCACACATAGTGTGGGGAGAGAAGTTGCCTATAACTCTTGCTCTTGCCAGATTTACTGCTGAAGACGAAAAATATTTTCATTCTCGAGTTGGAAAGTAATGGATTGAAGGATGTGGCTTGATAGTCAGAAAACCATCAAACTGATGGATGCATTATTAATGTAACTGGTTAGTTCCAAATCCCCCGCTTCTGTCTTCTTTTCTTTAAATGCCTCAGGTTCCACTTAAATCCTTGCTTCTTGGCAAGAGCACAGATACTCTGCCAGGCCTTCAGCCAGCTGGCCAGAATCCTACCACCATTCAGGTTGTCTGTTTTATTTATTTACTGGGGTGCGCACACACCACACACACACACTAAAGCTGGCTGATAGTGCTGTAGAGTAATTCTGGCAGGCTATACTACTCTGTGTGTGAGAGAAAGACAATATCTATTTACCGTATTTTTCGCTCTATAAGACGCACCAGACCACAAGACGCACCTAGTTTTTGGAGGAGGAAAACAAGAAAAAAAATATTCAGAATCTCAGAAGCCAGAACAACAAGAGGGATCGCTGCACAGTGAAAGCAGCAATCCCTCTTGCTGTTCTGGCTTCTGGGATAGCTGCACAGCCTGCTTTCGCTCACATTTCCCCTTACTTTTTAGGAGGGAAAAAGTGAGTCTTATAGAGCAAAAAATGCGGTAACCAACAGCAGTGGGGTAAGTGAAGATAAAAACCCCCACACTTCTCATTATATTTTAAGAAGGAGGTCCTGTTTGTTAAACATGAAACTATTCATTGAATTGTATTTAAATCTGACTGGCATGGGGATGGAAGAGTGGGTGTGAACTTTCTCTCTTTCTTCTCAATCCTGTTGTACTGGGAGGCGCACCGGCATGAAAATGCATTGCCCAACAACTTGTAACTGTCACAGCTTTGATTTGTGATGTATAAATGCTCTCCTTTAGGGTATAGCCCTAAACTGCATCACTCCTCATACAACACAGCTGTATTGAATAAATGTATCCCTTTTCACTGTGGAACCAGAGCTGTTTATAAAGTTAGATGTCCCAATAACAACTGCCAGTGTTCCTTTACTGTAGGTCTAGACATTGTCAGGCAATCGTCAATGAAATCCATATCTGGATTTTAACTGTGTAGTTGCTACGTTTGGTTTTGTTGTGGTTTCTTCACCGTAAGTCAATTCTGGGAGGATCTGTGATCCAGAAAAGCAGCACAGAGATTGTTTAAATGAGTGGCATGAAAATTTTCTATCTCTAAGAAAAGTCCCAATGGATCATGCTGAGGACTCATATCATCCTGTTTCCAACCACGTCCAACCAATTATTTCCAGGAAACCAATGGATATGAAGCCAACTGTGTATGTTGGATGACGAGTACCTTATTTACCTGTCCTGCCAATAAATATTTATTGGATGATCGACATTACAGAAGAGAGTAAACTATCTTTTCCCATTCACTTCCTCTGTATCATTCTTAATTACAACATATCCCTCTTTGTCCTCTGTTTTTATAAAGCTGGTTTGTGGGGAAAACCCCATGCTAAAGCAGAACTGGGCTTACTTTGCCCCATTTAGGTATTAGAACAGGCTCTCAACCTCGCCCCTCCAGATATTTTTGAGACTACAATTCCCATCATTCCTGACCACTGGTCCTGCTAGCTAGGGATCATGGGAGTTGTAGGCCAAAAACATCTGGAGGGTCGAGGCTGAGGAAGCCTGTATTGGAGTTTCCCCATGAATCTGGTATACTTGGAGCAGTGTTTCTGAGCCACCCGATTTAAGAGACTGTCTGATGTTATAAGTGAATAGAGGCTGGACAAATTGCCAACTTTGACCCTCTTAAGTAAGTGAGGTTCCCATCCCGCTTTGTGGGAGAGATCGGTGTTCATTCAGAGAAAACTCCCATGAATGACCTATGTTCTATAGCCTCCAGAGAGTACAAAGGCAGTAACCTAGCGCACTGTTGCTCAACCCATGCTCATGTTGCTGCATGCTCCTGTGCTGGTGAAGCAATTGGGTTATCGCTGGCAATTTAACTGTTGAGCCAAGTACTTCTCATCCTGCTGTGTTAAAAGAGTTGTTCTCTGAAGTCCAACCCGTATTTCATCTTTGAGGTATGATTGCCATTTCTCCCTTCTGGCTAGTTCCCATGTCATCAGTAATATATGGATATTTTTATTATTTAGGTAGGCTCAGTCACTGAATGCTTCCCACCCAAGCATCACCGGTGGCCTTGAAGGGAAAAAAAGGCTGGTAGGCACGATCACCTGAACTCTCATCTTATCTATATGCTCAAAAGATCCATTCATTACCAGTATGTCATGGGTGCTGGCTGAAGGGGAAAAGCTTTGTGGTGAGAACCACACTCAAATCTTTATATCAGTCGGCCCGAATCTGTTCTTATTAAGGAGTAGACTGCTAAAATACAGCCGTGCAATGTTTTTGAAGGTCTAAACAAAGATTTATGAAGAGTTTAACCAAGCTTGCCCCAACCTCTGCAGTATTCATGCCAAATAAATTATGGATTTCATGTTCGTTTCATGCCACAAAATCATGAAGATTTATTAAGGCCTTGGGCTTCTGGCATGTTTCCAGTATGAATCTCTAAGCTCCACCTGGGACAAGTTGTTAGGAATATTTGGGTGTGGTCTATTCTGTTGCATTAGTTTTGTAAAGTCTCTGGACCATAAACAAAAGCATTTTGCTGTGAGAGGAATTCTCTGTAAAGACTTAAAATCCAATTTTATGTTAATTTGCCTTTAGCTAATAAAAAAACCACACACAATGGAAAGCAGCTATTTAATTTCTAGTGTTTTCTCCTGAATTTATTCCCAAACTTTAATTTACTATGGAAACAGTATTATTCATATGCTGCATTTGCATTTTTCATTTGAAATCTTTTTTGTTAGTGGTGTAATAGGAAGTCTGCTTAAAAACAAAACAACTGAAAATTGTATACAGTTTAAATTGTGTATACCAAGTAAAATGACCATGCAGTTTGGAAAATGTATTGTTTGTGTTCTTCAGACAGTTTGCATATATTGTAAATTAGTAAGAGACTGCAAGAAATTGCTTCTCATAGCTGCAGCCTTGATGCATTTTCTACGGAGGTGTGCCCTTGATTTCTTTGGGAGTATTCCTGTGGAATGAAACTTGCAGCCTTAAATAGAACCAAAAAATAACAACAACATGTATCATTTAAGCTGCAGTCAATTGCTGTAGAGTAGATCCAGGGAAGAATTCATATAATAATAATAATAATAATAATAATAATAATAATAATAATAATAATAAAAAATTTATATCCCGCTCTCCCCAGCCGAAGCCGGGCTCAGAGCGGCTAACATCAAATGTATAACACATTAACATAAAATCAGACAATCAATTAAAATACATCCTCAAATCAGATCAGGATCAGAATAAAATCCAATCAGATGGCAACCCACAGATTAGGGTTGGGGACCTTAAGTGCTCACCAGGCCCAACTGTTTGTGCTGAACTTATATGGGCCTGTGAGAAAAATATAGATTGCAAACAGGTACAAATGGTTGTGACATGTTCTCACTCTAAAGGTATTATGCTATTCTGATCGTGTTTGGTAAGGTACTTATTTACAGGCCACTTCCACTGATAAAGGCCCCTTGGCTCACACTCACACAAACTTAAGTGATCTATAAATGACTCCTTTGGTGAGAGTTTTATTGATGCTGAATACATAATAGTACTTGTTAAGAGACACATCTCCTAGTAGGTGGATCAGATTATGAGCCTGCAAGTTAACCAACCAATTGCACCATAAGCAGGTGTATTTTACTTAGGGGGGTCTTCACTAATCCAAATTAACAATACTGCGTTTTCCCCAGTGCAGCTATTTGTGTTTTAATTACCCATCAGTACAGCTGAGTAGGCGCTAATTATGCAGAAAACTAGTAATGAGAACATGCAAAAAAAAGTACAAAATTTTATATATCCTTCTGCTTTATATATATTGTTAAAATGTTCTTTGCAATTACAGGCAACTCCCAATTTACATGGGGTTTACATTGCAAGGGACCACATGTTTATGGGAAATCGTGTATATTTGAAATGCCACTGAAAAAGCCTGTGGACGCCCCATTCTGCCCTCACCCTGTCCCCACTGTCTTCCACCCCTTTTATGACATTTTGGGGTCACTTCCAGGTTTGGTGGGACGCACATATCGAAGCGCCTAAAACGGTCGCTTCCTGTATTGTTTTCTGAATCTGCATTTTTTAATTTAAAGTATAGGCTGCCTTTTTGAGTTAAATGTTTTACCTCTGTGTAAAGTACACTCTCGGCTTGGCCACATGGAAATTTTAATTGATAGCAGAAGAAGTACTCAAAAATGTCCTATCTATATTAAACTCTGTCCCCACCATCACCTTCCCTTTGATTTTGTAATACAGTGGTACCTCGGGTTACAGATGCTTCAGGTTACAGACGCTTAAGGTTACAGACTCCACTAACCCAGAAATAGTACCTCGGGTTAAGAACTTTGCTTCAGGATGAGAACAGAAATTGTGCTCTGGCGGCGTGGCAGCAGCAGGAGGCCCCATTAGCTAAAATGGTGCTTCAGGTTAAGAACAGTTTCAGGTTAAGAACGGACCTCCTGAACGAATTAAGTTTTTAACCTGAGGTACCGCAGGTGGCGCTGTGGGTTAAACCACAGAGCCTAGGACTTGCCAATCAGAATTTCAGCGGTTCGAATCCCTAGGACGGGGTGAGCTCCCGTTGCTTGGTCCCTGCTTCTGCCCACCTAGCAGTTCGAAAGCACGTCAAAGTGCAAGCAGATAAATAGGTACCGCTCTGGCGGGAAGGTAAACGGTGTTTCCATGCGCTGCTCTGGTTCGCCAGAAGCAGATTAGTCATGCTGGCCACATGACCCGGAAGCTGTAAGCCGGCTCCCTTGGCCAATAAAGCGAGATGAGCGCCGCAACCCCAGAGTCGGTCACGACTGGACCTAATGGTCAGGGGTCCCTTTACCTTTACTGTACCACTGTACATTCCTTATTATCTTTTCAGGGCTCCTCAATGTCCCTATGCCACGTGAACAAATGCACATGGTGTATGATGCATTTTGAGGGATTATTCACATGCTTTTTATGTCTGGAGGGTGTGGTCATTCCCTCTGTGATATGCAGAGATATTGAGAACTATGACCTGGGGGACTTGCAGTGGATGGCGGAAGACTCTGAGAAGGCTAAGGGTCAGGGAGACACAGCAGTATCTTATTGAGAGCCCTGCTGGTCAAATGACACAGGCCTGCCACCTTCCTCTAGCTCAGTGGTGAGTCCCCTTCCATGCCTGTCTCCCTAGCTGCACAGAAATTTAAGCAAAGGTAAGGCGCCTTCGGTTCAATAACCAGCTCTTCCAGAGAGGTGGAGCCTACTACTCTCCAGAGAGGGGCAAGATCAGCTTGTACATCCCATTGCCTCATTATAAGATAAGGGCTGGAACTGCTTGGATAGGGCCAAATGGATTTGTCCAGGTGGGTTTTGAGGAGAGAATTCTGCAACAAACAGGCCTTCCCTCCACACACCTGGGCTGTCACAAAATGGCCATTTGTTTTACTGGTAAATAACGATAGTTATAAAGGCATGCTTATTCTTGGATCTAAAGCAGTGATGATGATGATGATGATGATGATGATGATGATGATGATAATAATACTAATAATAATTTATTTATACCCCTTCCCCATCTGGCTGAGCCTCCCCAGCCACTCTGGGCGGCTTCCAACAGAACATTAAAATACAATAACCTATTAAACATTAAAAGCTTCCTTGAACAGGGCTGCCTTCAGATGTCTTCTAAAAGTCTTGTAGTTTTTATCTTTGACATCTGGTGGGAGGGCATTCCACAGGGCGGGTGCCACTACCGAGAAGGCCCTCTGCCTGGTTCCTTGTAACTTGGCTTCTCGCAGCGAGGGAACCACCAGAAGGCCCTCGGAGCTGGACCTCAGTGTCCAGGCATAACGATAGGGGTGGAGACGCTCCTTCAGGTATACTGGACCGAGGCCGTTTAGGGCTTTAAAGGTCAGCACCAACACTTTGAATTGTGCCTGGAAACGTACTGCGAGCCAGTGTAGGTCTTTCAAGACTGGTGTTATATGGTCTTGGCAGCCGCTCCCAGCCACCAGTGTAGCTGCCGCATTCTGGATTTGTTGTAGTTTCCAAGGTCACCTTCAAAGGTAGCCCCACATAGAGCGCATTGCAGTAGTCCAAGCGAGAGATAACTAGAGCATGCACCACTCTGGCGAGGCAGTCCGCAGGCAGGTAGGGTCTCAGCCTGTGTACCACATGGAGCTGGTAGACAGCCGCCCTGGACACAGAATTGACCTGCACCTCCATGGACAGCTGTGAGTCCAGAATGACTCCCAGGCTGCGCACCTGGTCCTTCAGGGGCACAGTTACCCCATTCAGGACCAGGGAGTCCTCCACAACCGCCTGCCTCCTGTCCCCCAAAAACAGTACTCTGAACGTGTCCAGAGGAGGGCAACCAAAATGGTCAAAGGCCTGGAAACGATGCCTTATGAGGAACGGCTAAGGGAGCTGGGCATGTTTAGCCTGGAGAAGAGGAGGTTAAGGGGTGATATGATAGCCATGTTCAAATATATAAAAGGATGTCACATAGAGGAGGGAGAAAGGTTGTTTTCTGCTGCTCCAGAGAAGCGGACACGGAGCAATGGATCCAAACTACAAGAAAGAAGATTCCACCTAAACATTAGGAAGAACTTCCTGACAGTAAGAGCTGTTCGACAGTGGAATTTGCTGCCAAGGAGTGTGGTGGAGTCTCCTTCTTTGGAGGTCTTTAAGCAGAGGCTTGACAACCATATGTCAGGAGTGCTCTGATGGTGTTTCCTGCTTGGCAGGGGGTTGGACTCGATGGCCCTTGTGGTCTCTTCCAACTCTATGATTCTGTGATTCTATGATTCTACTTCTGTCTTGTCAGGATTCACCCTCAATCTGTTAGCCGCCATCCATCCTCCAACCGCCTCCAGACAATTCGTTGCAACCAGTTATACAAACAGAAGCAGTGTACTTCATTAGTCCACCTTCTAAATTGCTTTGTGTCTTGTTCTTCTACTACTACTACTAATTTATTATTTGTACCCTGCCCATCTGGCTGGGTTTCCCCAGCCACTCTGGGCGGCTTCCTATTCATGGCACCTTTGCAGTGTGGGGAGGACTGGAGCATAGTTACTCAGTGCTCCACAATACTAAAGTATTTGTTGAAGTGGTTCAAAGCGAATTTGGCAGAGAAAATTGGATTGGGCTTCCAGCACAGGTCGGCAAGTTGTGTGTGTCATAAGATCGATAGGTACACGGCTAATGTAGTTGGCTAATACTACGTCGCACATTTTCTTTTCTTAAAAAGCCTGAAGTTCCATTTAAATCCTTGCTTCCTGGCAAGCATTCCAAGTGTTCTGCCAGCCAAGCTTTTGACCAGCTGGTAAGATTTGTTTTTGATCATTCAGATATTAGAAAGGCTTGTGTCTCTCACTGTTCATTTCCCAGTCCCCTCCCCTCATCTTAAAAGATGTGAGTGAGGAAAAAGTAACAGCGAAGCTGGCTCTTTGTGATCCACAAATACTTGTATCGGGCTTAAACTCTGAATGTTGAGATTTCAAAACAGAAAGGGATTTGTCTTAGACTTGGCAGAAAACAGAGGTCAGCAATATTTGGGGAGTAAAAAAGCTACATTTGTTATCTCTGTGCTACAGAATTAGTTCTGCCTGTGCTGGCCTTGGCATTAAGCTCCCTTGTGAGTTTACACAGTAGAGGATGGCAGGATTGCTCTTTAAAATTGAAAAGGAATATCGGAAGCTGTACATAGGAGTTCAACTTTCTAGCTCAGTGTTATCTCTCTAGGGTTTCAGACGGTGGTCTTTTCCCAGCCTTACCTGGCGATTCTGGGAATTGAACCTGGCACATTCTGACACGCAGAGCAGATCCTGTACCACTGCCTTTCCTGTAGCACAGAAACAGCAAGGCAACAGTACCAATAGCATCATGATGCTAGTTTGAAGGAGCTTGTATGCCAACAGCTTGTAAGACCTCAGTACCACTTCTGATGCCAACTTGGCAAGTTGGTCAAAGCATCTACGTGCAGCCAGTCCACCAACAGAATCCCTGGTCTTAGGTGCCCTGTAGATGTCACTCCAGCTGTGTGTAAGCTACGTGCCAATTCTGGGGAAAAGATGGTTGTATCATACAGACACAGCTGCAAGTTGCAGCGTGTCTCTGTTAATGGGAAAGCAGCTCCAATGCTCTTGAAGAAGAAGAGTTTGGATTTGATATTCCGCTTTAGCACTGCCCGAAGGAGTCTCAAAGCGGCTAACATTCTCCTTTCCCTTCCTCCCCCACAAGAAACACTCTGTGAGGTGAGTGGGGCTGAGAGACTTCAGAGAATTGTGACTAGCCCAAGGTCACCCAGCAGCTGCATATGGAGGAGCAGAGACGCGAACCCGGTTCCCCAGATTACGAGTCCACCGCTCTTAACCACTAGACCACACTGGCTCTTGAGGCCACATCTAACACAAATGCGATATCAAGTGAACTGGGAAGGGGCAAATCATAGTGCAGACCAGGGGTCCTCAACCCTTCTATCCCTAGGGCCGAGTTGAGATGGCTGAAAATGGTCACAGTCACAGAATACAGTCACAGAATACTGGCACGGAGGTAGATTTTGGCATAATCAGTTGGCAGTTACTGACTTCACTTTCTACTGATATCTAATCCACCTTTGGAAATTTACTTTAAAATTTGCCACAGCGTTTTCCTTACAGGCAAGGTGTTCCATAGTGCAGCTTTCCTCAACCTTAACTGCAGACATTTACCCTGGAGCTAACGTGACTCAGACACTCCATTTTAGTCAGAAGCTGCTGATCCAGAAACTATAAGCAGAGAGAGCTTTTTCTTTTATATTTTCCCTTCCTCACATGCTTCTTACCAATCTCCTGTAATTTCGTCTCCTTTTCTCCTTTCCCACTCAGCTTGCACCTTATTCCCACCCTCAAACTGCCAGATTCTTTCATTCCTCCTCCCTGTTCTTTTCACATTCACTTCTTCCTCCTCTAGCACCCTTCTTCCCTTATCTCCTTCTTTCCAATTCCCAATGTATTTATCAATCTTGTTGTTGCTAGTAGTATAATAATAAAAATAACAAGGGCCATTTCATCTCACTTGCCAGTTTCCTTCAACACCTCCACTGACTCTTTTCCCTTAGAGGAGGAACACCTTCCTTTCTGTCCTTCCTCCCTGAATTTTCCTGCCTCCCAGACACCTTCACTCAGCATTCAGGGGGGTTCTGGTGTTGGCATTGGCTTGTTACCATGTAAATATGTGGTAAAAAATTAAGAAATGAGCCCCCAAACACCAGTTTGTCCTAGGTCTGAAAAGGTTGAAAATAACCAGGTTTAAATCAATTTATTTTGTTTGTGTAAATTATGAACCACTTTGTCTTTTCATAAACTAACTGTCTCCCATTTTCACTTGGTCTATAGTCAGTTCCCAAAGAAACCATTGGAACAAATGCTAATTTGAGAGTGGACCAATCTATCTCATTCGCGTTTGTGTGTGTGTATTCACAGTTTTATTTTGTTGATATTTTACGGTTGATGTGAACTTTCTTGAAGAACCCAGGCTGCATTCACATGGCAGTTTATTCCGTTTTCGTGGTGTTTCCCTAACTGTAGGGACTCTAATGGAAGATAGGGCAAGTTTAGTGCTCATTTTTTGCTTCCACAAAAGAATGTTTGCAAATAATATGGGAATGAGTGCTAATCTTGTACTATATTCCGCCAAGGTAACGGCTCTGTAGTTAACAACTGGATGCAAACCGGTCTTTCTTGTTTTTGTAAAAAAATAGGGAACTTTGGGGATTCCTAGACTGGGGGTCAGCAACCTTTTTCAACCATGGTCCGGTCCACCATCCCTCAGACCATGTGGTGAGCCGGACTATATTTTTTGGGGGGAAATGAATGAATTCCTATGCCCCACAAATAACCCTGAGATGCATTTTAAATAAAAGCACACATTCTGCTCATGTAAAAACACCAGGCAGGCCCCACAGATAACCCAGAGATGCATTTAAAAGGACACATTCTACTCATGTAAAAACACGCTGATTCCCGGACCGTCTGCGGGCCAGATTGAGAAGGCGATTGGACCGCATCTGGCCCCCGGACCTTAGGTTGCCTACCCCTGTCCTAGACCTTTTCTGCCCCATTCCTCTGTCCCTCTAACAAAGGGAGTCAGGGGTGTTCTAATGAAACATTTCTCTTGCTCTCATCCAGCGCTAGACATTTCAGAATCCTGACTATATTAGGGCAGCTTTGTCTTCAAGCGTGATCTTAGGAGTGATCTTAGGGTGATCTTAGGAGTTACAGGCAAGAAAGAATTCCATACAGGACGTTGGGCTGGCAGAGAAGAGAGGGAGCGCCTTCTCTATTCCCAGCCTAGAAATTTAGCAGGCTACTGCAGAAGAGAGCAGCATCTAACTTGCCTCTTCTGCCAGCAGGCTAGTAATTTCTGTGGACTTATTTACAAGGCTGTGTTTGAGGCAGGTGGGTGGAGTCACTGCACATAAGGCATTCAAAGGTGCCGGATTCTGTTGCTTTAGCAATACAGTGGTACCTCGGGTTAAGTACTTAATTCATTCCGGAGGTCCGTTCTTAACCTGAAACTGTTCTTAACCTGAAGCACCACTTTAGCTAATGGGGCCTCCTGCTGCCGCCACACTGCCGGAGCATGATTTCTGTTCTCATCCTGAAGCAAAGTTCTTAATCCGAGGTATTATTTCTGGGTTAGCGGAGTCTGTAACCTGAAGCGTATGTAACCTGAAGCGTATGTAACCCAAGGTACCACTGTAAAAAGGAATGCAATATAATGAAATGATGACAATTATTAATACAGGTTTTTTTTTAAAAAAAGCTGCAGTTGATAAGACTTTCTGTACTGTCACACAAAACTTTAATAAGGGGCACAGCAATAGTTGGTACGTACTTCAGCACTTACATCAGCTCACTGGTATATCACTCGCAACGTGTCTTTTGAAGTGGGTTAAAAAAATTAATCTCATTCTGTCATAAGAACTACTCGGTGAGGTTTTAAGCAATTGTGCAATTTCTGTTTCAGAGCCCAGAGACTGAAACCGTGAGATGATTGAAACTTGGCCTTGATGTCAGTTGAGCTAATAGTTAAATGTATGGGAATATGCTATTAAGAATTTACTGGTTTTGAAGCCAAGGTTACAAGACTTAATTTTTTCTGTTTTAGTAGCTCTGTGATGTTGTAAAAAAAACAAACCACAACCAACTTATTTGTTAGCTATTTTAGCCCTGGCCCATTCTTTTGACCTAAGTTTTACTACCTCAGAATGAGGGCATATGTTTTCCCCTTCTCAATTAAACTACACATTTGGTTTGTGTTTGCTAAGCTTTTTCCTTCGACTGTATCCTTGACAGTTTAACTCACCAAATTAATAGATTTGCCTACCAAAAAAAATAATATTTACCGTTCTTCAGCTGTGGCATAATTAAGCATGTCTCTCATTGCAGGGCTCCATGATTCTTGAGAAGAAATATCAGAATTGCTCAGTTGAGCTAGAGTTTACCAGGTTTTATCCTAAGTGCCTCATATTTCGCAGGGATATTGACTTTTAGCAATCAGATATGCCCATTAAATGCTGAAGGCCAATGTGTGGGATACATTTCTATAATTGCATATAATTACACACTCTGTCCTTGCGGAACTTTTTATGAGATGTACATAAACAAGAATATTTCAAAATTATGATGGGAATCTGCCTTCCTTTTGAAATGTGCCTGCTATAGAATCTTAATTATCTCAGCAAACATTAAATAAGCAAAAAATTACAGTCAGCTGCCCAATATTTTAAGGGTGTTCTTTTTTAAAAAACTGATGTACTATGTGGATGCTGGGCTAATTTATAATAAAGCAATCCTCTGGGGGAGGGGGAGAAGAAAAATCTTTAGCAGTTCCTGTTTGTATTCCATCAAAGCTCCAGTGCATCTTGACAGAGATTTATTTTAAAAAAACAACCTTCGGAAGAGCCACCTTTCAGTATTAAAAACTATGGGAAATTTGCATAGAGTAAACCGGAAGCAATAAGAGCACATGCAAAAGGTCTAGGCCTGGGTGGTTGTCAGGGAACTGCCATCGGAACTAGAGGAGGAGGCGAGGCTCCACAGCGATGCTGGAGAGGGGCCAAGCAGGGAGAGAGGCAGGTCTCCGGCTGGGGAAGAAAATCAGCGCAACACCAGGGATAGAGGGGGGCCGATGGGGGAAGCAGAGAGGAGGCTCCAGGACTCTTCGCAGGAGACCAGCGAGGAGAGCACAGGTCCTCCGCTGCCCATACCCACCCTGCGCAGAAGACTTCCGCGCAGGGAAAGTAGGCGGCGACTTGGCGTCAAAGAACTTTTTTGCTGGAAGAGGTTCAAGAAACGCCCACTGGCGGATTCTGCTAGTGACTGAACAGCCACGGAGTGGATGGCTGTCCAGACAGAAACGGTTTAACCAGGCAACCTAGCCCAGAGCGGCGGTAACTTACGCACAAGCAACCCCTAAAGCCATTACAGTGGTGTATCAATATATTGCTTGAAACCAAATTGCGAGAGTGGTTTTAGAATTTCCGGTCACGCAATGTATCGAGAATCCCCAACACGTCACAGTGACCACCTGGCAGCCTGCAAAGGCAGTTTGCGTCTCCTGAGCCTAAAAGTTCAGGCTAGCATAGGGTTACCAGACGTCCCTGGTTCCCGGGGACAGTCCCCGGATTTGCAAATCTGTCCCTGGACAAATTCCATCCCTGGAATATCCCCAGATTTGCAAATCTGTTCCTGGGAAACGTGGCAGCGGCAGCCTCAGCAGCTTGGAGCCAGCCCAGTAGCACAGTTGGCTCTGGCTGGCTTCAGGAGCTGCTCACTGCTGTGGCGCCCGCCATTTTTCCTCACCGGAAGTCCCCATATGATGTGTCTTGTGTGCATATTATGTGTCTTGCGCGATCTCCTGTTCCCTTCCCCCTTTGTTTTGACTGATCGGGGGAGGCTCGGGAGTGGCGGCCGGCCAGCCATTGCCCAGTTTTTTAAAAACTCTGTGCATTTATGTTTCACAGGGTGCGAAAGAAGGGCTTTGCACCTTTACAGAATATACATGTATGCTTGGGTCCAGGGTCTTTTGCCTCACCATCCCCACTACTGACTCCCTGCTGCTACTCAGCTTCAAAAAAATAAAATAAAGTGTCCCTGGATTCATTGAAAAAAATCTGGTAAGCATAGGCTAGCAGTGAGGTTCGGGCACCGTGTTTCCATTTACCTGCCAGGGACAAATACAAAGCACACTAGCCCAATAAATCTCCAGAGCAAAGGGCAGGAAGTGGCGCACTCAGGGACGGAACAGTGGCTCTCGGTAGCTGCCGCTTGCATGCTGAGAGACTGTCGTGACAAGCCATGGCTGGCTGTTTCAGGGAGGCCAGAGGCTCCACAGTGCCCTGCCATGCGGTACCCCAGCTGATGCACTCTGCCAGGATCTCTTAGATGATTCTGGTGTTAGTCTGTCGTAGTTTGTATGTTAATATGTGTTAATTGTGCCTGTTGATGGATAGGGTAGATATTTCTACAGTAGAGAAATAACTGGCTTGTGGGTCAGGCTAGCAGCCATCTTGAAATCTAGTGCTGAATATTGTATGCCTTTAAGTGAGGGGTAGCCAAAGTGGAGCCCTCCCGGTGTTAGTGTTTAGTCGTTTAGTCATGCCTGACTCTTCGTGACCCCATGGACCAGAGTACGCCAGGCACTCCTGTCTTCCACTGCCTCCCACAGTTTGGTCAAACTCATGCTGGTAGCTTCAAGAACACTATCCAACCATCTCGTCCTCTGTCGTCCCCTTCTCCTTGTGCCCTCCATCTTTCCCAACTTCAGGGTCTTTTCCAGGGAGTCTTCTCTTCTCATGAGGTGGCCAAAGTATTGGAGCCTCAGCTTCAGGATCTGTCCTTCCAGTGAGCACTCAGGGCTGATTTCCTTCAGAATGGATAGGTTTGATCTTCTTGCAGTCAGTCCATGGGACTCTCAAGAGTCTCCTCCAGCACCATAATTCAAAAGCATCAACTCCCATTACACCATACTCTCTTGGCCATGCTATGATGATGATGATCTTATTATGCGTACCCTGCCCATCTGGCTGGGTTTCCCCAGCCACTCTGGGCGGCTCCCAACAGAATTAAAAGCACAATAAAACATCAGACATGAAAAATTTCCCTAAACAGGGCTGCCTTCAGATGTCTTCTAAAAGTCAGATAGTTGTTTATTTCCTTGACATCTGATGGGAGGGCATTCCACAGGGCGTGCAGCACTACCGAGAAGGCCCTGCAAGTTGAGACTGATGGGAGTTGAAGTTTGGAGCGCATCATATTGACTGTCTCTGCTCTCTATTAAGGTGCATATTTCAAGTCCTCGTTCATATTTAAACTCACTTTTGTATTTCTCCCTACCCAGGTGGCGTCCCTTGGAGTAACTACCTTCACGTTATGTGCCCTCTGCATAGACCGTTTCCGTGCTGCCACGAACGTGCAGATGTATTATGAGATGATTGAAAACTGTACGTCAACAACCGCCAAGCTGGCTGTTATATGGGTCGGGGCTCTATTGCTGGCGCTCCCTGAGGTGGTTCTGCGCCAATTGACTAAGGAGAACTCTGAAGCCAGTGGGAGCCCTCCTGTGGAAAGGTGCGTGGTGAAGATCTCTCCCCACTTGCCTGACACCATCTACGTTTTAGCCCTCACGTACGACGGCGCAAGGCTCTGGTGGTATTTTGGCTGTTACTTTTGCTTGCCTACTCTCTTTACCATTACTTGCTCTTTGGTGACGGCACGGAAAATCCGAAAGGTGGAGAAGGCCTGTACGAGGGGAAACAAGCGACAAATTCAGCTGGAAAGCCAGATGAACTGCACGGTCGTGGCTCTGACCATTTTATATGGTTTCTGCATCATTCCTGAAAACATCTGCAATATTGTCACCGCCTACATGTCCACGGGGGTGTCTCAGCAGACTATGGACCTCCTGCACCTTATTAGCCAGTTTCTGTTGTTCTTCAAATCCTGTGTGACTCCGGTTCTCCTTTTCTGTCTTTGTAAACCATTCAGCCGAGCCTTTATGGAGTGTTGCTGTTGCTGCTGTGACGAGTGCATCCAGAAATCCTCAACCGTGACAAGTGATGATAATGACAATGAATATACTACAGAGCTTGAACTCTCCCCTTTCAGTACTATACGTCGTGAGATGTCCACATTTGCCTCTGTTGGGACTCACTGTTAGCTCACCCTTTTGATCAACACGCAGGTCCAACTTGCAAAAATCTGTCGGGGTTGTTCTGTCGACTTCAGTGGGATCCTGGGTTTTGCAATTTGATTTGATTTCAACATAGTTTATGTTGAGAAACGAGAAGCAAATGGAAGTCCTGTAAGGCCGACTGTAAACTGGTTTGCATATTAACATATTTGCTTTGAGAAATAAGTTTTAATCACTAAAAACAAAGACGTACTGCCAATGTGGAGTTATAAATCATTTCATATATGGTGCTAGCGCTCTGTGTCTGAAGGGAAGGTAGAAGCCACTCCTATGTATCATTTAATTTAATTTTCTGCTAGATATTATTTTGGCTGCTAAAACAAAAAACTACATTGAGAATGATCCAGCTTATGGTAAGCATTTCTGTTGTCCCAGGGAATGGCGCATGAAGCCATCACCTTGGTGAAGCTATGGAGGTCTGATTCTAAGTCAGTTCCTGGATGAACGACCGTGTGGGAACCATACTTACGTTGCCTTCAGTTCCATGTTGGAAAAAAGATGGGAAATAAATGAAGGAGAGGAAGAAATAATGCTTGAATCCTAATCACAGTTAACCTAAGAACCTTCACTGAACACAGTGAAGTTGCTTGTGAGTAAATGTGCATATGATTCTGCAGTTGTGCCATCGGTTCCCCTGTAGCAATTAGTGGTCGACAAATACTAATAATCCCATTGATTTCAGTGGGAGAAAATGAAGCATATTCTTAAATCTCCTTCAGGACTTGAAATTGTTTAACATAGGCTGAACCATGCACATTGTTTTCCCTATTCCCCCCCCCCCCCCAAAAAAAACTAAGTTTTATGGAAATATATAGTTTGAAGTATTTAAGAATAGTTTGAAGCCCCTTTTATGGGACATTAATTGGTTATTTTAAAAATAGTATAAAATACTTGAGTTTCATACTTTGCTGAGCAGCTTTTTAACGGCTCTACCAAATTATTTCCACAATGAGGAAAGCCGTCATTTGTTTCTTTGCATTAACTGCAAAACTGAATGAGTCATAATTGCATAGCACTCTTGGCGATAACTTGTCTTGATAGCAGAAGGCTGATTCTCTCTTCCTATATGAGTAGCAATTGTTTATTTTTATTTTTAAACAGCACTAGTGCAGACTATATTTACAAATGTATGCCTGGCTTCTTGGTGCCTGCCCTTCTCTGGATACCTCTAGTTGCACATTATTGCACTGAATTGGAAGTCAAGAGATATCTGCACAGTGGCTTCCCAATCTTGTATATCTAAAGGAAATAACCTGCGTTATTAAAATGAATCCCATAATTTTTCAATGTACAATGTACAGTCAGAAGATTTGATATTTCTACAATGGGTATTTCCTTTCTAACACATAGATGTAGACTAAGTTATTATGTTCTGTTCAATCCATGGAATTTCCACTCCCATCAGGGTGTATTGCCTGTAATTCCATTATTTTCTTTTTACAGTGTTTTTTTTTTTGTTTTTTACACTAAGGGTATGTCCTCTGTGTGTATAATTCCTGCTGTAAGTGATGGTGCTGTTGTAGGGGGTGAGATGTAAGAATTTGCTACAGAATTAGTGACAATAAATTTGAAGGCTTGCAATGTGTGGTGCATAATTTCCGCCCTTCACTCCCGGTTTTCATTAAAAACATAAATTGAGTCAAATTTCAGAAAATTTGATGGACTGTTTTGCTGGCTGTCTCATGTCTTATGCAAAATCTCTACTAAGCTGGCACCATTTATTTACTACTACAATGAAGAGAAATGGAAAAAGTCAGGGGTTTTTTCATTCAGTAACTGGATACAACTTGAGTGGAATACAAGCATTCCACCTGTGGAGGAATAGTGTGGCAGACAGAAAGATCCCCTCTCCACTCTTCTGTGTGCTATTCTGAAAGTTCTTCCAGCCCCTCGAATCCAATTTGGGGGGCATGCGGGGAGGCGAGATCCATTACACAAGACTTCTGATGGGGCTTGTTAGCTGAATTCCACCTTTTATATTTGGGCCATCTTGAAGTATAGAGAGAGAGAGAGAAAACTTATTGAATTTGTGAATAATACACCTATCGTTTCCATGAGATGCATTTAATGTTCACCTGGCAAGGAATGGGGTGGTGGTGTCATTGTCCTTTGTCCTTAAGATTAAAAATGCAAGGTTTTTTTGAACTATTTATGTTCCTGATGCACTTCATTCATAGATTTCTTATTCAATCACTTCCAGGTGTGCTAAAAAATAACTAAAAGGACATGACTTAACAGCAGCAAGGAAGCCAGAATAATGTGACTCAAAATTAGGCAAAACTAGGACAAAGTTTTACAAAAGATTGCCAGTTTTTTTTATTTTCTGCAGCCTCTTAAAGGACAACCAGGCACACAGCAATTAAACTGGTGTAACTTTTACACCTTAAATCCATGCCGGAAAAGGCTTTTTTGTGTCACTTTGCTGTTAAGAACAAAAAAATAAAGGCCACTTATTGTTGAATTCAGTTGGTAGTGGAACAAGATAAAAATGGGTGAGGTTGCACAGTCAGCAAGAGGTACTTGAAGCATAGTATCATGTTTCATGAAGCTTGGGGCTCGGGGAGGTGGTGAATACGGTCAGTCCGACTTTCTTCTGGGCAAGCCAAGTCAGGCCATAGCTAAATGATAGAGCACCTGCTTTGCATGCAGAAGGTACTGGGTTCAATCCCTGGCATCTCCAGGTAGGACTGGAATGCTCCCTGTCTGAAACTTGAGAGCCACTGCTTGTCATTGTAGACAACATTGACTCCATATAAAGCAGCATCCTATGTTCCCATGTCAGGTTTCTTTAGCAGAGGGATTTCAGGACCATGGACAGCTCTTGGTGGGTCCTGCCTGCTGGAGCTCTGGGTCCTATTGCAACTAACGGAGGAACGTTGCCTCTGCAGACATCTGAAGCTATCTGAAATCTTTTGTAGGCTTTTGGATGCCTGTTCTGTAACTGGCCCCACCTTTCTGAGGGAGGTGCTGGCTTTGTTTACTAAAGGGTACAGTGGTACTTCAGGTTAAGAACTTAATTCGTTCTGGAGGTCCGTTTTTAACCTGAAACTGTTCTTAACCTGAGGTACCACTTTAGCTAATGGGGGCCTCCCGCTGCCACTGCGCCGTTAGAGCACGATTTCTGTTCTCTCTCTCTCTCTATACATTTTATTCATTTTTAACATACTAATTATCATTCATACAACAAAACTTCTCATCTTATACAATAATTTTTGGACTTCCGTCAACACCTCTGATGATTTTCCATTCTTATCACTTATTATGCATTTCTTAATTTCATATTACCTTTAATTATCTTTAACTAAAAATTCTCATCTTTTTTGCAATATTTCAAATAATTCACCTTACAAAACTTCTTGCAAACCTACTAGCGTAATCTGTTCATCACAATTACTTTTCAAATAGTCCATAAATTTACTCCAGTCTTCTGAGAATCTCTGGTCCCTCGGGTTTCAAATTCTTCCTGTAAGTTTATCTAATTTTGCATAGTCCATCATTTTCATCCTCCATTCTTCTTTCGTCGGTAATTCTTCTTGCTTCCAATTTTGTGCCAATAATATTCTTGCTGCCGTCATTGCAAGCATGATTTCTGTTCTCATCCTGAAGCAAAGTTCTTAACCTGAGGTACTATTTCTGGGTTAGCGGAGTCTGTAACCTGAGGCGTCTGTAACCTGAAGCGTCTGTAACCTGAGGTTCCACTGTATTTGCCTGTATCCATTGGCTTCTGTGAGGTTGTTGGGTTGGAGGTGCTCTTTGGGACCCATATTATGAGTCCAAGGTTAGAACCATATCCTCTGGCAGATAGGGGATGGGAGAAAGTACAGAAGGTTCCCCCCTCAGTGGAGCAGCCTGTACCTCAGCCTCCGAATCTCTCTGGGTATTAAAGGCCCCTAGCATTGGGGGCTATGATACATAGATGCCATTGTACAGTAGTACATATAGCTATAAACACTTCAGCGGTACCCAGGAGACACATATTTAGGGCAGGTCTGTACTTATCTGGAAACTGACTTGCTTAGAACAAGTAGGTATACATGTGCCCTCTTAGATGAAACATATATGTTACACACCATTTCTTATTTCCTGTTGTCCTTTATGAAGTTCAATGATGCTTTTACTTTAAGTCCTATATGTCTTTGTAACAAAGACTTGGGATTGTTTAGGTCCCCCAGTGCTATTTTAATCACATTTTGGAAAGAATTTCTTAAGGAGGAGAAGGAGAACCTGTCACCTTTTCCTAATCATAATCCTGCTATTGTCCGCTGATGTTGTTAGAATTATTATTATTATTTTAATATGGGTGGGATATATTATCCCCACTACAATCTGTGAGAATTGGTTGTTTCTAAGGTGTGTTAGCACTTAATACGTGTGATTACCTGGTTTAGTCCATAAAATTATTTTAACCCAAATTAAAATTGGTTACTTTTTAAGCTTGATAATGAGACAACAGTTTCAACAAGTGAGAAGGTAAATTACCAAACTGCTGTGAACTGTTAATACTAATGTTTCCTCAGCTAAAAATATTTGTGTTGGGAGTCTATGCACGGCTTGTTTTTCTTGCCTCCTTGAGCACCTTTGATTTGTTCTGGGTGAAATGATTTTCTATTACCCCCCCCCCCCCGCCTTAACGCATGATGCTTTTTTAAAAAATGAAACGAGAAACCTTCCCACTTTTGCACACTCCATTAATTAGAAAGTGCACAAAACTAAGAACTTAGGCTCATTACCCAATTTAGTTACAAGTACATCAGTAGCCAAATTGTTTTCCACCTTAGTAAACAGGGAAAGTTTAAAATAGTTGAATATTGCTGAACCAAGCTGTCCCTTAATTCAGCGAGGGCTGTCCATCCAGGAGAGGAAATTAATGGCAGATGCTGCAGATGGATATCACAAGTTGCTTGGAATGTACCTTCAGCCTTACTTACTCAGAGTAGTCAAAGTGGGGCTCTCTAGATGTTGGATCATAATTCCCATCATCCCTGACAATTGGCCATGCTGGCTGTAGCTGAGGGGACTTGCGATCTGACAACATCTGGAATGATATTGGCTACTATTGTCCTAGATAGTTGAGGACTCAAGACTGCTTTGTGCAGCCTCAGATTGGCAAAAAGCAACAACAACCCAGGACAGCTTTAAACTTTTGAATGTGGGAAGAGAGTTGATTTAGGATTTTGGCATACAGTGGTACCTCAGGTTAAGAACTTAATTTGTTCTGGAGATCCGTTCTTAACCTGAAACTGTTCTTAACCTGAGGTACCACTTTGGGTAATGGAGCCTCCCGCTGATGCCGTGCCGGAATGGAATACTTTCAAAAACCGAGGTTCCATGGTAAAATGGCCTAGGTATTTCTTAATTTCACAGTGGAACCTCGGCTTTTGAAAGTATTCTGTTCCAGAAGATCGTTTGACAATGGGTTGTGGGCAAAATCCATTGAAAAAATGGGAAAATATGCAGCAGAAGGCATTCGACTTACTATGTGTGTTCGAAAATGGAAGCAATTCTGGGGTTTTGACGTTCAGGTTCTGAATCGTTCAGCTTCCGAGATGCTTGAAAACTGAAGTTCCACTGTATCAGCAAAGAATACAAAACAAACAAACAAGAAACCCATGAGGGGGGAGAGCAAGGCAGTCAGGAGAAGATTGGGGTGGAAATGCAATTAACAAATAACACTTTGGTTGGTCCTTGGAAGAAGAAGAAAAAAGTCTTTGAAAGAAACATATAAATAATTACAAATAATTGCTTCCTTGGTGATTACTGGCAACAAAGTAGTTAACAATGCTAGCATTTAATTCTGGTACCACTGACATTTATAGATGAATGAGTGTAATTCATGACTCTTTCAGTCCTATTGTTCCGCTTTTCCAGGCTCAAGGCAACATTATGAACGGCACAGAGCCTTGAGAATTGAATTTTTGCAGGGAGAAGGGGGAGCTTTTTCCTCCCTGGGGAAACTTTCTATGTAAAATATGCAGGTTTTTATCAATATCATCAGTTCATTTTAATCCTGTGGCCACTTAATTTGTTTAGGAAATCTGCTCTCCGTTAATACTATCCCATTGCAGTTACACTGCTGTTTTTTTCACTGGGCAAAGTGATCCCCAAGTTGTGTCGTGTTTCTGGATCCTATCCATACTGTACTACAAAGCATGAAGTCAGCAGACTCAGTCAGACAGAAACCACATTTAATCCCTTTGATCACAGCTATTAAAGGTGACTCTTTCGCTTTGTAAAATGGCCAAAGAAAAAAGATGGGCAACAATGTTATTTGTTTATTTCTTTTATTTATTTCATTAAAAAATTACACTACTTGATTTTTTTTAAAAAAAAAACCAACAACCTCAAAACGGTTTACAAAGAGAACAATAAAATTATCATTGAAGAACCATAAACAACTCTTTAAATCAATCAAAACATAAAAACAGCAATATAAAAACAGATTAAAACATATATTCACATTCTACACATCTGAAAACCACATTAAAATGTATCCAGCCTACAGAGGCCTATGGAATCGTGGTCATCTGAAGTGTATGCTGAGCTTAGGAAATGAACCTTGAAAAACTGGACGTGATTCTGTTCATGTTCATGTAGCTAGGAGTGGGTATATTATGTGGGTTTACTCAGAGGGTCCTCTCACTCTGCAATCATCATCTGAGGCCCTTCTTCATGTGCCTCCTCTACAAGAGGTCCAGAGGGTGGCAAACAAGAACAGGCCTTTTCTGTGGTGGCTCCCTGCTTGTGGAATGCTCTTCGTAGGTATGCTCCCCTGGTGATTTGGTTACATATCTTTAGGCACCAGACAAAAACATATTCTTCTCCCAGTCCGTTGGCTAATCAGCCAATCTATGGCCTTTTAAACTGGGGTAGGGGAAAGAGTTATTGTTTTCTTTTGTTCCCATGTTATGTATTTTTGCGTTTTTCTATTGTAAACCACCCTGTGATAGTCGGATAAAGGGTGGTATAGAAATTTAATAAATAAAATAAGATAAATAAAGTTTTAAGACACTAACCTGGGCATTCCTCTCAGCAGCACCTTGTGATTTCTGATGCACCTTTTACACTACTCGACCATAGGCACATCTTGCCATCCCAAGAATTTTAGTAATCAATAGATGCCATCTCGTAAGTGTTTGATTCCTTATCATCTTAAAACAGTGGCAGTAAACCTTTGGCCTTCCAGATATTGGATTTCCATGATATATGACCAGCATGACCATTGAACAGGGATGATAGAGCTGTAGTCTGGCAACATCTGGAGAACCCCAACTTAAAGTAAAGGTAAAGGGACCCCTGACCATTAGGTCCAGTCGTGGCCGACTCTGGGGTTGCAGCACTCATCTCGCTTTATTGGCCGAGGGAGCCGGCGTACAGCTTCCTGGTCATGTGGCCAGCATGACTAAGCCGCTTTTGGTGAACCAGAGCAGCGCACAGAAACGCCGTTTACCTTCCTGCCAGGGTGGTACCTATTTATCTACTTGCACTCTGATGTGCTTTTGAACTGCTAGGTTGGCAGGAGCAGGGACCGAGCAACGGGAGCTCACCCCGTTGCGGGGATTCGAACGGCCAACCTTCTGTTTTTGTTTTTTTTTATAAGATATTTATTAAAATTTTTAGAGGTACAAAAAGAAAAAAGAAAAAACATCATTTTGAACAAAAAGAGATAAAATACAAAAAATAAAAAATAAAAATAAAAAAGAAAGAGCAGAGAATTAAAATCCATTAAGCAAAATAAAATAAAATAAAATAAAAATCAAGGAAAACTACAGCAAATCTTCTCATTACTTATCTTTCATTAGCTTATTTCCCTGACCTCCTCACACCTCCCTTTTTTGTATTCTAAGTCAATTATCCATTTCAGCAAATCCTTTCCCTCTTTTCAAATTTTTGTCCTGTAAATTTATCTTGATATTAATATAACTTTACTTTCCCTCCTTTCACCAATTAACAGTCTGTTTTTTCCTAAATCTTTGTAGCATTTCTACTAAAATCACATAAATTCATTCCAACATCATTCTAACATTCATTAATTTTGCAATGTTTCTGTAAATAGTCTATAAATTTCTTCCAATCTTCCTCCACCAACTCTTCTCCCTGGTCTCGGATTCTGCCAGTCATTTCCGCCAGTTCCATGTAGTCTATCACCTTCATCTGCCATTCTTCCAGGGTGGGTAGATCTTGTGTCTTCCAATACTTTGCAATAAACGAACGGCCAACCTTCTGATCGGCAAGTCCTAGCCTCTGTGGTTTAACCCACAGGACCACCCGCGTAACTTAAAAGGACTATCTAGTAATAGCTATTTCTAATCTGGAATCCTGTAGCCCATCATTCTATTTTCTCCAGCCTGTTTTTTTCTTGAAAAAAGGATGGTGTACTGCATCTGTACAGTATTTTACAATTTTGAGTAGCTATCATACATCACTACTTTTCATTGTTCATATATTAAGCCTCTTGTTAGCTCAGGGTAGTTATTTTTGCTTCTAATAATTGCCTCCTAAGTGCCTTCAGATCGCATCTGTAATTATGCCATCAAAGTTTATTTTGCAGATAATCTAGACAATAAGACTTTAAGTTGGTATGTAATAGCCAGTAGTGTATTAGCTGCAAACCTTTATCTAGAGTCCCTCCAGACATCATTTGTGCATTTATGATGATTTGTGCTCATGATTGAATCAGGGTGGTTATATGCAATCTGTTTTCTTTTGCATCTGCAAAGTTTTCAGGATGGACCTACTGCTTTGAATCCAGTTACCTTATGTCCTCTAGCTTCCTGCCGAAATCCTGCAGCTTTTCATACCACAAATGTTGAAGAGCGGGGTTGGTGGTGATTTCGTGGTGCAAGGATGTCTTGCAGATTGTGATAACGAGGAAGCATCACAGAACAACCAATAAAGTGGAATGACGTGAACGGTCCAGTATAAATCCACTATTATTATGTCAATGACATCTGGCAGAATAACACTTAAAGTAAAGGGACCCCTGACCATTAGGTCCAGTTGTGACCGACTCTGGGGTTGCGGCGCTCATCTCGCTTTATTGGCCGAGGGAGCCAGCGTAGAGCTTCTGGGTCATGTGGCCAGCATGACTAAGCTGCTTCTGGCGAACCAGAGCAACACACGGAAACACCGTTTACCTTTCCGCCTTTACCTTTATCTACTTGCACTCTGATGTGCTTTCAAACTACTAGGTTGGCAGGAGCTGGGACAGAGGAACGGGAGCTCACCCCGTCATGGGGATTCGAACTGCCGACCTTCTGATCGGCAGGTCCTACGCTCTGTGGTTTAACCCACAGCGCCACCCGGGTCCCTTATACACTTACCCGCCCTCAAAAAAAACACAGCCCATAAAAAAAACCATCAGACGCACAAGTTAATGTTATCTGCTCTTTTGTTGTCTTGGAAAGGAATCCTGCTTGAGATCTACTAATGAGAACAAATGTGGTTGATAGTTGGGCTTCGCATGGGCCTCCCCAATCCAATTCCAGGCCCAGCCCAGATCCAGACCTCAACCCACTCCAACTGAATCCTGGGTCAACCTGAATTGGCCAGATTTGAATCAGAATTCAGCCAGAGTGATTGCACAACTGCAGCTGATGGGTGCGTATTAATACTACTACATCACTGCTATGATTATTATTGCTTGTAGAACCCATAACAAAACATGCTGGTCTGCTTATATAACCTCTCACTAGCTCATTTCTCATTTCTTTTCTCTGCCCCTTTCTCTGACATTCTCTTTCTCACTTCTGGCTACATCTCCCAATGCATTTCTGTATCTTCCTTTGCTCCTCTGCATTCTGTTGCTCATTCTTCTTCCACTTGGCCTCTGTTCTCTTCTCTGCCTAAATAGTCCTGCTGGTGGAAGGTAGTTCAGCATTGTTGTTTAGTCATTTAGTCGTATCCGACTCTTTGTGACCCCATGGACCAGAGCACGCCAGACACTTCTGTCTTCCACTGCCTCTAGCAGTTTTTATCAAACTCATACTGGTAGCTTTGAGAACACTGTCCAACCATCTCGTCCTCTGTCGTCCCCTTCTCCTTGTGCCCTCAATCTTTCCCAGCATCAGGGTCTTTTCCAGGGAGTCTTCTCTTCTCATGAGGTAGCCCAAGTATTCAGCATAGTGCCCCTCATTTATTTAATATGGCACCGGCTGCTACAGCCATCAAACTGTCAATCACATTAATTTTAAATGATATTTCTGAGGCTATCGCACAGCCCTCCATTGCCTTGCCACAAATCCATATCTTTCTTGAGCTAAACTACTGGGCTCCTTACTTTGCATTCATTTGCCACAGCTGATTTCTCTGCTTGCCTCTTCGACCCCCTCAATCTACAAATGTGAACTCAGTGAGATATACGAGACACTGTCGTGGAAGTTATTGATGATTAAATTTTTGATCCTGCAATGAGCAGCGATGAAAGCCTGGTTCTCTTCCAGCCGATTCAACCTGCTGGGTTGTCAGTAGATTATTTTGATTTTGAGTTGTCTTCCCCAACCCCCTCACCCCATTTCTGAAAAGCCACCCATCTTGTTTTCCCAAAGAAAAAATTCTGCTTGAATTGCTATATCGAGATGTTTGTTAGTGTAGAATAATTTAAGGCACACAAATACTGTACATCCTGATATGAAACCAGCCAACTCTGTTATTCCTCCTGCTGTCCTGTGCCGCAGGCAATTTCACTGTTTCGTTGCTGTGGCACAATGTCACAGCACCTTTCGATATTGTCTTCATTTCCCTCCGCAGTTCACACATTCAGATTTTTGTTGTTTCGTAGTCCAGTCCTGTGGGAGATGCTCAGGATGCAAAGAAGGAGAAGGCAACTCAAATAATATTAAAGTGCCGCTCCTCAAAGGCAACCAAACAATTAAACCCCTGTGTTGTAAACAATTATCAGTAATATCGAAGGCAACACGATGACCAAGTACAACAATGCAATGTCAATATAAACTCTATATAATCTATACAGAACATTGAACAATATGAAATATATGAAATGCACTCTGCAAAACCAAATAAACAGAAATCTTATAAATCTCTGAAAGTCATAAAATATGCACTCCTGATGGATTCTCTTGAAAACATAGAACCAAATGAAAGTCTTATAAGTCTCTGAAAGTCTTTGTAGACTATGCAAGTCTCTGAAAGAAGCAATGGGTCAGATTCTTATCTGGTGAAAACAAGCCGTAAAGCTTTGTTTTATGACGTCCAATGCGGCCGAAGTAGTCCGCAAACAGACGTAGTGAACAGCGATTCTGGATATATCCACTGTTTCGTGGAATTCTTCTTCAGCACAGCAGAAGGATACAGAAATGCTTCATAAACTGCAAATGAAGTATTGAAACGATGACCTGCATATGCATGGTAACTTACAATAACTCAAATTATTAAAAACTGTACTCATGAGCTGTAATGTCAATTCAATATGAAATAAAACCAAAAGTACATACCCCATCTGGTGACTGGAATTGTATAACAACAATTGCTATGGAGTAGTGGTCATAAAGTTATGTAACCACTGCTACTGACTGCATGTTGCAAGCATCTTCTCAAAGGCAGCCAGACCTAGGATAAACAAATATCAAAGCTGCAAGTAGCATATGATGGCCCTTTAACCCAGTGCTGCTAATCAGGATGAGGTCAAGCTTTGGGTTTGCGCCCCGAGGCCCCCAAGCCCTTTCCCAGGAAATAACTTCATAAACTGGACCGAAGCCAGCAAATTAGAAGTGGGGCAGCCCCCACAATGAAGGGAAACAATCAAGAGGCAAGGAATGGGATTATACTGTGTATCCAAAGCAGAAAGGCAATGGAGGGTGATGAGAATATCAAATACAGTTCTAAATGGAGGCAAGGGACACCCGCAGAGAAAATGAGAAGGAATAAGGTAACCTAGGACTAGGAAGCCACAAGGGACTAGGAAGCTAAGCAGGGTCCGGTATGGTTTCAAATTGGATGGGGGACCACTTGTTGAAATTCCTGCATTTCAGGGAGTTGGACTAGATGATCCTCGGGGTACCTTCAAACTCTACAAATCTATGATTCCATGAACCTAGCACAGAAGAAGAAGAGTTTGGATTTGATATCCCGCTTTATCACTACCTGAAGGAGTCTCAAAGCGGCTAACATTCTCCTTTCCCTTCCTCCCCCACAACAAACTCTCTGTGGGGTGAGTGGGGCTGAGAGACTTCAGAGAAGTGTGACTATCCCAAGGTCACCCAGCAGCTGCATGTGGAGGAGCGGAGACGCGAACCCGGTTCACCGGATTACGAGTCTACCGCTCTTAACCACTACACCACACTGGGGAAGGCTCACACAACGAAGAAGGTTTGCGGAAGGTCCGGGTAGGGGGGGGATTGATTTTAGGGAGCTGAAGAAGAGATTGAGAACCTAAGGATAGAGTCAGAAGGAAGCAAGCACAGGGTTTTCTAACGAAGAGAGAAAAAAATGAGGGCAATGGTGGGTATAGCTACGGCCTTGAACAATGCACCAGATGACGGCCTCAGCTCAGTTTGGCAGCGTGAAGCAAGTGCCCCACCCCCGTCGTGCTGCCGCATTTATAGGTCCCCGGGATCATGCCACTCGCCCCAATTGGCCCAAACAGCCAAGAGCGATCCCAAGGCCCAACAGACAAGGCTTGGGCCATGCCTAGCAACAACACACCCCATGGGGTGGCTTAAGGGTCCCGAGTGCAACCAGGACCCTCAATTTAGGAGGGTCCCATTTGCTCTGAAAATGTAACCAATTTGGGTAATAAGTGGCAGCTCAACTGAGGGCTGCTTTCCCATCAGTCTGAGCTGTTCTGCCCTGTCCCTCTGGAGAACCTGAACCATTATAGAAAGAGTAACAACAACAACAACAACAACAACAACAACAACAACAACAACAACAACATATTATTTATACCCCATGCATCTGGCTGGGTTTCCCCAGCCACTCTGGGCAGCTCCCAACAGAGCATTAAAAAGACGATAAAAGATCATACATTTAAAACCTCCCTAAACCTGCCTTCAGATGTCTTCTAAAAGTCAGATAGTTGTTTATTTCCTTGACATCTGATGGGAAGGTATTCCACAGGGTGGGCGCCACTACCTAGAAGGCCCTCTGTCTGGTTCCCTGTAACTTTGCTTCTCGCAGTGAGGGAACCGCCAGAAGGCCCTCGGAGCTGGACCTCAGTGTCCGGGCAGAACGATGGGGGTGGAGACGCTCCTTCAGGTATCATCAATTGGCAGGAGACATTTCCTATCCTTAACTCCCATGCATGACTTTGATTTGTTTAGTAAGAGCTGTTTGACATAGGAACGGTCTCCCTTGGGACATAGTGGACTCTCTTTCATTGGAGGTTTTTAAGCAGAGGTTGGATGGCCATCTGTCATGGATGTTGTTACTGAGATTCCTTTATTACAGGGGGTTGGACCGATGATCCTTGGGATTCCCTTCCAGCTCTACAATTCTGTGATTTATTTCACTCATGAATTTCTTCCCACTAAACATCCGGGAGCAATTGAACAAGAAAGAAGAACCAGCAAAATAATATGTATAAAAACAATTTTAAATAAGACTGGAATAAAAATCTCTGCTTAAGAGACTTGTTGGGAAATTAAGGTGGAAGATAATAGATGCAGCATCTATCTTATACGGTAGGGAATTCTAAAGGGCAGATGCTCAGCACTCAAGGCCTCTTTCCTGCATTGTATGGAATGGAGGTCCTGGTGAGATGGTATCTGCAGGAGGCCCTATCCCACAGAGCTCAGCAATCAGTTGGCTATATAAGGGGCAACAGGGTCTTTTAGCTATTTTCCTCTCAAGCCGTACAGAGCTTTCTATGCTGCTACCAAGACCTTGAGCTTAGTCTGGTAGCTAATTTTATCATGGTATTTTGTGTGCATTTTCACTCTAAACCACACTGAGAGCCAATTTTTGCTTTAAAAAAAACAACAACACAAGGATCACAGATACAGGAAGGAAGGAAGGAAATGGCAATTCCTTGGCTTTATGAGGTGGAAAATAAAAAGATCTCCACACTTGTCTAGTTCAGATGCCTCTCTCTCCTCACATTAATTCACACACACTCCTTCCTTCCTTCCTTCCTTCCTTCCTTCCTTCCTTCCTTCCTTTCTTTCTTTCTTTCTTTCTTTCTTTCTTTCTTTCTTTCTTTCTTTCTTTCCTTCCTTCTCCCCCTCCAACCCAAACAAACTCTCATTCTCAATTAGGCTTGTATAAATACATTCGGGAATAGAGGTGAGTGACACTAGGGCAGAACCATTATAGTAACAAATCAATATGTGGACCTAACTGACAGCTCTGAACCAGGCCATAACAACAGCTGTTGGCCCTGTGTCACCGCGTATGAAATGGTTATGTAGTCTTAAACTGAGGTGTAAATTATTTCTATTATTCACTATGCATCCACTTGAGTTTTCTGCCTTATTTCAAGCACTCAGGTGGGATACGGTATGAATAATGATCAATTACACTTATAGTATTTGTTCATTCTCTCCTTCAGGCTGCAGAAGGCTACAAAGGAATAACTCATCAGCTCCTAACACAAAATTCAGCTGAAGCAATCTCAGAGCATAAGGGAGAGAAGGTTCCTAATAGAGGATTGGGCAGCCTAAATCTCATGAAACACAAATACATCCCAGCTCAACCAGATTATGTATCTGTCTGGGGTTTTATGTAAATTATGGGAAATCGGGTCCTCCCTTAAAGAGGGCATGTGTTTGCGGCAACCAAACCCTGTGTAGTGGGTGGGTAAGATTGGATAGCCACAACACCAGGTTGGTAGGTCCCTTGATGCAGGGTTTAATCAGGCCAATGGGACGCAGGCTAAACAGATCAAGAGACCTATATATACCTATGCACGTGACTATCTGTATGGGCCTATGGCCGTAATAAATGATATTCTTCTTCTTCTTTTTCCTATGCACGTGACCCAGAGCTTCCTTTTTCGGCTCGTGCATCGGAACACCCGCTCACCTCTCTCTAATTTTAGGGCATTTTGCGATTGACCTTGCTATGCCGTCGTGTGTTGTCTATCGTTGGGACAGGGGAACGGCAGGAATTTTCCCCACTTGGTTGACTGGCTGTTGCCATTTGGGTTTCGCCTGCCGCGTAGCAAATTGTCACAACTTGTAACGTTGTGGATAGGCTCTGGTTCAGGTGATAGGGATGGGAGAATGTTCTCACCATCCCTATGTGAAGGGTATTCCATTAAAGGAATCCAGGGACTCAATGGTTTGGTCAACCCCTGTGAGGGGGTTGTGCCCATGCCTGAGTCCAGGGGGACATCTGGGTGGTGGACATAGCCCGTTCCCGGCTTTCCATCTATCCAGGTGTTCACTCTAGGCTGACCTATGCTGGTGCCCTGGGTCAGCACTACCTGCAACGGTGCAGGGAGCTAGTCGAACCAGAGCCTGTGCAACCACTCACTTGCTGCAATCAATAAAGTTGTGGCCTAAATTCTGCCAAAAACCAAACCAAAATTTGAGTCTTGTCTGAATTTATTTAAGGGGGAGGTTTAAAGCTCTGAAGACGCAAAAGGAACTGAAGTCTAGAGGAATCCAGTGACACATGCCTATCTATCCGAACTGTTCTCTTTGAATTTGTGAATTTGTAATATCTCGCCGTGCCTCTGTGATGTGCCATGCTAGGCCTCTCCTTCCTTACTGTTATGTCTGGTTATGTGGAGTTCCTTAAACATGAATGCCGGTCGTATCCAAAGGCTACAAAGCTCTGTTTTGATTTCACACTTACGGAATAATTCATGTACTTCTCAGATGGCCAAAAGGAACAGAATCCAGAGTTCCACATTGCGCCTTTCCTGCTCTCCTATGTCTGTAGCGTGTTTGGAAATCCTGTTATCTTCACAGTCTTACTGGAATGGAGAGAGCTGGAGTAATTGAATACTGACTAATGTCCTGAAGATGAGTAAATGTCCTACATTTGCCACTTGGTGTTCACAATCCGTATTCCTCTTAGGTTTCAATCCCACCTTACTTTTGATTATATACCTTTCCCCTGACCATTTCCTTTAAAATTGTTTTAAATAGCAATTCTCCACTGCATTGCTGTAAAGATAAAGTTACTGCATCTGCCTCTCACCAGGGATGTGTGAATATTTTGATTTCAGTTGTTCTTGGTTTCTTCTTTCTCCAGGATTAAGTTCAGTCTGCTGCATTTCCAAATGTGTTCATGGTTTGTTTGTTTTTTTAAAAAGTAAAGTCTGCATGAATATTCATAATTTTTTGTGTACATTTTGTGGTACATAATTTTGTATATTCAATGCTTTTTTTTGCAAACCGTTTCCCCTGATGCAATGCATTTTCTATTTCATTTTCAATACAATGCACATTTTGTGTGCATTGCAACACACATTTTGTGTATGTGTTTCCCCCAACGCATGTGTCAGTGCTACCCTAGGTCCCAGCTCACAAAGGACAAACGCTGCTTCGTTGTTAAGTACAAAAGTCTTTATTGAAGTTCAGTTTCACTTCCAAAGCCGCAGCGCAGCTCTACGTCTCAACCGTTAGACCGCTGATGCTCCGTCTGAGTCTCCTCCCCCTTGACACCAATTTAAGATTCTAGTCTTGCTCCACCTTTTCCGCTGCTCTTTCCTCCTCTGGGTCCGCCTGCCCGCCGGGGTCTCGCCCTTTCTAGCCTCCTCTGACGCTGATTCCCCTGAGCCCTCTCCCTCCCTCCTGCGGGCTTTAGGAGCTGGCTCCCCATCCGGGTCTCCTGCTGTCCCGCGCGCCTGCACATTTGAACTTGGCGCGCGCGCCCAGCCAGCAGCTTTCCTCCTGACCGTTTCACTGCTGCTGTCACTGCTTCCCCCTTCAGGGGGGCTAGCTGCAACTGACCTCCTTTCCGTTCCTCCACTCTCCGATGGAGGCGTGGTCAGCCCTGACTCCCTCTCTGGAGGAGACGCTGGCCCTGACACATGTGACTCCTCCCCCCCCCACTACGCTCTGGTGGGGAAACTGGTCCCGATCCTCCACTGCTGTTTTGGGGTTCCCCTCTGGCTCCTTGTTTCTGGTGCGTCCCCCCTGGGACCCCCCTTGCCCTGACCATCGGCGCCCCCTTCTGGGAATCTTCTGATTCGCTGGAGAAGCTCATGGAATCTCTCGGGCCACTGTCATACTCCCCTACGCTGCCCTCGGATTCTTCCCCTTCGCTCTCCAATTCCTCTCTCCCCATTGCTCCTGCTCCTGATTCCCTGACAGCATGGTTTTTTGGGTATACATATTGTGGTTGGAGAACTGTATCGCAAAACTGTGAATTTTGCAAGGTATCTGCATTTTGTCACACACAGGAACCAACTGCTAGGGGCCGTAGGGGCTTCAGCCTTCGCAATAAAACAGCAACAATAGGAAAGAAATCTGTGTTTACTTATCCAGACCGATAATATTAGCAACAGTGATGAAATATCCATTTACATGCATCTGTTGCTCACTGTTAAGCAAAAGTATGGTCTTGCCATTTCTAGTAAGGCATTATTTCATTATAAAGCTTCTGAAATTTCTGTTTCAGGAAGGGCTGTGTGCCTGCAGTTCTCACTATCTTGTAAGCATTTTAGGAGACGTATGTCTTTATCTATATTGCATGGAGGTTGTGAAGCCCATGTTTTGGCTGATCGGGTATTACAAAATATATATATATATATATATTTAAATAATATTTATTACTTTTAAAGCTTACAAAAAAGGAAAAGAAGAAAGAAAGGACAAAAGAGAAAAACAAAAGAAAAAAACAATACAATACGAAATATAAACAATACAAAACACAACCTTAACACATTAAACTAAACACATCAAACTAAACAAAACCCTATCCCTAACCCTAAACAAAACAAAACAAAAACAATTTAAAAACATACATCACACCTTTTCCATACTCTATCTTTCATTCCCTTGTTTCATCGACCTCCTCTCACCTCCCTTTTTGTATTCCACTTCTATTAATTGTTTCAGCAAATCCTTTCCATCTTTCTCTATTTTCTGTCATATTATAAATATCTTAACATATTTTTAACCTTATTTTCCATTAAAACTAGAATACTTGTATATGCTTAACTCCTTATAACATTTCTACTAAGGCCATAAAATTTCATTCCAACATTTTTCTATCACTCATTAATTTTACAGTATTTCTATAAATAAACTTTAAATTTTCCAATCTTATTCCACCATCTCTTCTCCCTGGTCTCGGATTCTGCCAGTCCTTTCTGTCAATTCCATATAGTCCATCAACCTGGAGATCTTATGTCCGAGGCTCTTAACTCTTTTCCAAGTCCCTTCTGCAGGTCTTCTTCATATTCTTTAATGCTAAAGAGCAGATCTCGGGGAGACTCCAACCTAACAATGCTTTTATTCCTTCTCGACAGGTCAGCCAAATTTCCATAGTTAAAGTTAAGATCCATAAAGTATTTCAGGACATGTTTCAAGCTTCCTCCAAATCCAAAGGCCCCGGAACTTCAATCTCCTCCTGACCCAAGTCCATATCCCAAAAGTCCGTTAATCCCTGCATAGAGGGTTCTTTCCAACTTTCCTTCTCCAGTCCAAGCCGGGCTCCGATCCTCAAAATCTGACTTTTTCTAGATTCAATCATAGAAGGCCTCAACTTATAGTCCTCAATTTGCTTCTGTAAGGCTGAGGATCCCGCTTGTATTACTTTAGGTTCGACAACAACAGCTTTCTCCTTCTCCTCCACAATTTGTCCTGCCAAAGTAGTTTCCTGTACCAAGTCCTGAATAATTTCTGTGTTGGTGCTCACTTTTTGTCTCAAATTAATCGCTTTTTGTCCCAAGTTGTCAATTTTAGTAGTCATATCATCCGTCTTCTTATGAAGCTGTTCCAGCGAATAGCTTATCTTACATAATGCAGTCACTATGGCTTCTCCTGTCAACATTTTTAAATGGTCCAAGGTCAATCCCTGGTTCTCACAATTTCTTATCTTGCAGCTGGAGATTCCCCAGTTACACTCCTGTAACAGTTTCAAAAGCTCCCTCTAGAGGGAAACAATCTCCACTTGTATCAATCCTTTCAAGCACAACTCAAGCAATACAGATAGTTTCAATTTTCAATTACTTTTCCTCCTTTTTAAACGCAGAAGAGGAGAATGGAAACAATATATTTCTCTTGTTTAGCTAGCTGTCAAATACGTTCTGTTCACAGTCAATGAACTCTCCCAAAACGTCACTCTTTCTGGCAGCCCGTTTCCAGGTTCAGAGCAGTGGTAATTTGATTTTTCACTCTCTCCTGCGGGCTCGCTAGGTCCAAAATTTCCCCCCTCTTCTCCTGCTTCCAAGGGGGGTTTGATAATTTTAACTGATGGAAATTTAATCCTTTGCCAAAGGCTTTCCAAGACTTTAGCTTGTAACGTCTTTGCTTCAATCTATTTACAAAAGAGGAAGGCGGACTTCCTGTTTAAAACCTTCCCGTTTCGGTGCCAAATTAAGGTATTTAAAGATCCAATTTTCCGTTCTACTCACGGGTAGTTGTTTAAAGTCCAATTGTCCACAGGAAAAAGTCAGCGCTCTCCGGCAACAGCAATGCGGCTTCACTCCTTGAAAGAAGCAGTCAATTCGAAGCACCGCGCCACTCACCCCACGTCACTCCAGATCCCCAAAACAGGGTTTCCCCGCGAGTAGGGGAGGCGCAAAAGGTGCCAGTCGAATCCCAGGTTCACAAGCTTCTTCCGCCTGTGATTTCAGTGAGTCTCCACCTTCACCGTGGCAGTCAGACCCTGCTTTCCACGGAGCAAGTTCCTCCCGATTGGAGGAGTTCCGCCATTGCCGGAGGTGCCAACCCGGAAGTCCTCCGGGTATTACAAAATAGAACCTTCAGGAACTCTTCAACTTCCTTCAGCTTCCATGCAGGATGGAAAGGTGCTGGGCCTCAGGTAGACCATGGAGGAAGGCAGGGTTTGTGGGAGGGGCCAAGGACTGGGAAGAGATCTTAGAAAGCCCCCCAGGGGCAACGTGACTTCACTCAAACTGGTGGGGCAGAAGGCAGAGAGAATGACAGTAGGTGGAGAAAGAGCCAACTTATTCTTGTTTTGTGCCCATCCTCTTCCATATTGAGTTGTGTCAAGACTAAGGAGAAGGAAGTTGACAACCAATCCTACCATCACCTGGTCTGGATGTGACAAGGCAGGCAGGTGGGTACAAGCTGAGGTCAGGCTGAGGTTGGTGGAGCAGTTCTAACAGACTGTCAAGGAGCTGTCAAGGAGCCAGGTCATCCACAGGAACGCACACGGAAGGCATGGAAGGCAATTAGCTTTTTATTTACAGAAAAGCAACAGTACAGCAATGTCCATGGGTCGTCTTAACTCAGCAAAGGTGTTGCTGAAATGAAGCTCTAGGTATCCCTCTCTCCTCTAGCCTCTCACTCTGGATCCCTCCTAAGCCGATGAAGGCTGCATCTGTTGAGAATTTCCATTCCACCTTAAGGAGCAGACAGGGAACTGTTGCTTGTCACATGTCTGTTTACATTCCAGCACAGTCTGTTGGGAACTTCCGTTGTGTAAATAGCTTTTGCTTTTCTCTGTCTCTCTGAAAAGAAAAAGAGAGAGACAACATGTTTCTTTGTCCTGATTTATGATTAATAAATCCGTAGTTGTAGTATGCTTCCACAAGCCTCACGCCTATTCTGTGTGTGCAGTTCGATCTGCTGAAATAGTGTGCCCTGGCTTCGAAGCCCGGGTCGCTGATTTATGTTTGAGCAGAGGCCGATGGGTCTTCGCAACAGGACAGCTGGAAGGAGATGATCCAGCTGGGGCTAGCCAGCTGGCCTTGCAACCCTCTGCATGCCGACAGCATCGGGGGGGGGGGGTGAGCTCCTCCACTGGACTTGCCTGGAGTGTTGCTCAGAGGGAGAGGAGAGTCAGTAGGATTGGGATTGTCAGCACACATGCTGTGACTCTCAGCTTCTAATCCTACCCTGGAAGGCCCTCCTTCTGCTGACTCCCCTTGATCGCTCAAGTCTCCTGCTTTGATCAGCTCCCAGCTTGTCCCTTCTGCTGACTGCTCCTCAATGTCCCACCACCAGGCTCCGAGCTCTAAGGTGTCATCTTCAGAGCCCTTCCCACTCTTCTTCATCCAGCCAGTCCCTAACATAAACCAGCCTCTACTGTGGACTGAGCTTGAGGCAAAGGACAAAGGCATCAAGGAACTGAAGTGGGAGAAACCTGACAGCGCTGAAGATAAGGAATGGATATATGCCAATATGGTGTTCTCCAGATGTTGTTGAATTACAACTCCCATCAGCCCTGACCGTTGGCCATGCAGGATGGAGCTGCTGTGAGTTTTAGCCCAACAATATATGGAGGGCAACATGTTGGTTATCCCTGATGTACACTAACAAGAGTCCTTGTTCAAGAAGGCATAGATAAGAGCTCAGATCCACTTTTATTTTAATTGCCATGATCTAGACACAATGGATCCCACCCCCCAAAAAAAGCATTCTACTCCGATTGTAAACCTATTTCTACAGATAACACACTTTTTAAAATTGCCTTCAGCTTCCCAGGTGCCAGACGAGATCATCTTTAAAAATCTGTGCTCTTTGAGCAGTTATGTTCTTTCTACAGATTGCCTGACATTTGTCAGCATTAGAGAAAAACACACAACTCTGCCTCCGAAAGCTGGTAACCAAGAGCAAAAATATGATATTAAAAATGGACAGCTAAGCAGTAGAAATAAAATTGTAAAATGACTCAGTAGCTACTAGGCAGCCAGTGCAATTCTTTCAAAAATGATGTGGTAGGTGCATAGTCTAAGACTCTACCCAGTATCCAGATTTCCCACCTAAACTTTGTCTTCTTTTACAAGCAATGTGTACTTCAGAGGCCAAAGTTAATGTTTCAACAAACCAGATTTCAATTTCCAGGATAATGTGTATGTGTGTGTGTAATCTTTGGCTTTTCGAGCTTGTAGTACCAGATAGTTGACAATATGCATGATACAACTAAGCACACCAAGATTCAGTCAATGCTTAAACACTCTTTGGAGATAGTCAATCATTGAATTTGTGGATTTTAACGAACAAGAATGGTAACATTTTTATTTTATTTTTTAGCTACTTCCGACCAACAATTTTTCAGGAGGACTGCACAGCAGCATGATATGTGTGTGAGATGAGCCTCAATCTTCCACAATTTGAGTGAGTAGAAAAAGGTAATTTAGCATGAGCCATTGATATGCAAGAGAACATCTTGTATCTGTTTTAGGCTCAGATTGTCTAATTATTTAGGCATATCTCTTAAGACCAGGTTCCAGTTCGGAGACTTGATTGCACTGTCAGATTCTGAGCTTCATTTATACTTGAATGAATCGCAACGTGGTGCTTCCTCTTTCATTAAAGAAGGATATGGAGGAATTGTCCTCCTAGTTATGGTGCTAAAAATTGGGAAATAAATTATATCAACCAATCAACTGAAACTGAGCAGACATCTGCCCTAAAGGGAATGGTGCACCTGAATGTGCAAATTTGATTAGCAGTGAGATCATATTTTCTTTATAACTTTCTGAAAAGTTCATAGGAGATGTTGGGAGTTCAAAAAGGAGATGAAGTCATACACCTAGCTTTCCTTCCCAGATGTTCCAATAAAGTTCTTCCCCCTCCTGCTCCCTTCATTTGTAAAAAGGAGACAGACCAAACAGATGGCCTCTAGTGTATAAAAGGATCAAAGTTTGTTAACCAACATTTCTCTAGATGTCCATTGCAGAATTAATTGGAAGCCAAAATATAAATGCATGATGGGGATTTTGACATTGCTTCCAGCAGTGAAACACTATGCAATTGTAGATAGATAATTTCCAATATCTCCTTCATGATTCACTGCCTTGTTGTGGCAAAGGGGCTTAAATAACTCAGAGAAGCTATGAGCTATGCCATGCAGGGCCACCCAAGATGGACAGGTCATAGTGGAGAGTTTTGACTAAACGTGAGAAAAGCAATGACAAACCTAGGCAGCATCTTAAAAAGCCTAGGCAGCATCACCTTGCCGACAAAGGTCCGTATAGTTAAAGCTATGGTTTTCCCAGTAGTGATGTATGGAAGTGAGAGCTGGACCATAAAGAAGGCTGATCACCAAAGAATTGATGTTTTTGAATTATAGTGCTAGAGGAGACTCTTGAGAGTCCCATGGACTGACTGCAAGAAGATCAAACCTATCCATTCTGAAGGAAATCAGCCCTGACCGCTCACTGGAAGGACAGATCCTGAAGCTGAGGCTCCAGTTCTTTGGCCACCTCATGAGAAGACAAGACTCCCTGGAAAAGACCCTGATGTTGGGAAAGATGGAGGGCACAAGGAGAAGGGGACGACAGAGGACAAGATGGTTGGACAGTGTTCTCGAAGGTACTAACATGAGTTTGATCGAACTGCAGGAGGCAGTGGAAGACAGAAGTGCTTGGCATGCTCTGGTCCATGGGGTCACGAAGAGTCAGACACGACTAAACAACAGCAACAATTTCCAATGTAATCAATCCATCTCCCTTGCTTAGAAGAGGCCGCTTAAGAGCTTATCTGAGTAAAAAGACTGCAGGCCAAGGAAAAGATAACTTGGGAATCATTGATTAGGATCTTTTTGTTTTGTTTTGCTTTGTGTTGTTTTAAGCAGCTACAAGGAAGAGGGAAACTCCCCCCTTTCCCCATTTTATCATTTCCCCAATATCCCCACCCCATTCCAGCGGTTACATTCTTTTGCGGGGGGAAATGTGCAAGTATTTGTAATTTTCCCCTATATGAGGGATGAGGAATCTCAGGACTGGGGTACAAGGAGGCAGTTCAGCTGGTGCAATTTTTGCTGATTCCCCCTTCCTGCTGGAAGTTCCTGTTTAACATCTCACAGTGTTCCTGCGCATGGGTGTAGCCAGGATTTCTGTTAATGGGGGGAGGTAGCCAAAGTTGTTGAGATTTATTTTTTTTAGGAAATCACAGGTAAAATCACAGGCAAGCTTTAGTAGGGGAAAGGGAAGGAATCTACTGAGGGGGCAGAACCACAATTAACTGAGTACTTCCTGTGCTGTTCAATAATTTTTGTGGATCTGGAGGGGGGGCAGATGTTGGGGGCCCTTAGTCGCCCCCCTTGGCTGCGCCCTTGTTCCTGAGGCAGGGCCGGATTTAAGCTACTGAAGGTAACAATCCCATTTATATGTCCAGCTGACCTTTGTCAACAACAAATTGTCACTGTTTTTGTGTTGAATATATGCTATATGGTAATTTATGCACCTAACAGGTATCTAAAGCCATTTGCACATAACTAAATATGTATTTTGTCAAAGTAATTGTTGAACTGCAATACGATTAAGAAGTATATTAATAGTGAAATAATTATTAAGCTGTAACTTAAAATGATTTTTTTTATTCATAACTAAATTAATAATTTTTTTTCCTTCCAGTAGCATCTGAAGAAGTGTGCATGCACACGAAAGCTCATACCAAGAACTAAGTTAGTTGGTCTTTAAGGTGCTACTGGAAGGGAAAAATTTTTTTTGTTTTGTTTTGACTATGGCAGACCAACACGGCTACCTATCTGTAACTTAAATTAATAATGTGAACACATTGGCAATAACAAAAGTTCCTTTAGAAACACAATTTACAAAGACTCATAGTCTCTAGAAACTTGCTATACCATGAAATAAATATAAATAATAAATATATGATGCAAACTACTAATAATTATAAATAGCAGAATGTAGGCACCCTATATATAGAAATGAGCAAACCAGTGATATTTTAGGGAGCAGGCTAGCAGGCGGGTCCCATTACTTACATCACAGGAGCCTACACAACACAAAACACTGTTGCTGTATGTAGGTTTTATTTTATTTGTTTTTTATCTTATATTTTGGAAATGTAGATACAGTTTTCCCCCCTTTAAATATTTTTGGGGGCCCCAAGAGAGTGGGACCCTAAGCTATAGCTTGTTTAGCTTATACATAAATCTGGCACTGTCCTGAGGTTCACCAGAACCTTTTGAAGTGCAGTTACAGGAGACACAGCGTTCTGCAGTGGGAAGGTGGCAGTGAATGAGCTCAGTTCCGTGAGCACAATTCTGCTCAAACAGGAACCAGGAATCCAATCCACATTTATCAAACATCTTGAATCACCTCCTACTGTGAGGAACAGATTTTAAATTCTTGAACGGGCCACATATAGAACAGAATAGGCAACCACATATAGAACAGAACAGGCAGCCGCATATAGCTAAGGGGGGCTGCATTAGCTAACCAACTGAAAACATGACTAAATAAGGAAAGGAATGTTCAGAGGGTAAGAGGAAAAACAAGATAAGGTACCAGGCAGAGTAACAGGTACCAAGTATCTAGCAGCACCACATACGTAATAATCACGTGCACACAGGTACCAATGAATGTATAGCACATGAGCTGATCACGCGTTGCACAGGGCTGGGGAGGGGGACTGGGGAGGGGTACGTAGTTGGGGGGGGAAGTGAAAGGTATAAATATCGCTGTTTTGCTACTATGTGTCGCAGCCATCTTTGCAGAACTTATCTGCTGGTTGCCCCTGCATGCAGAGCTACTGAATAAATCTCTTTTCTTTGACAAAGAAGTCTCTGGAGTCATTCCTTCCCCTGAGGTCTGAGGGGATCTGAGGGACAGCTGAACAGCCGGACTCTTTTAACTAAGGCTTCATTTGGGGGCTCCTGTCCGGGATTTGTCCCCGCCCCTCGCATAAGACCAGGGGCCAGGCTCGACCGGTGAACAGCCAGGAGCGGCGTCTGCAACCTCCAGCGCGCACCCTGCCAGTTTGTAGGGGGAGATCGCTGCACCGTCCCTGCGTGGAGACACCTGGTCGAGGGAGAAAAGAGAGAGAGGCCGGCCGGAGGGGTGACAGTCCGCAGCGGAACAGGTAAGCCCTGGGGAAGGAAAAGGCAGGGCGTGAGGCCTGATCAGCCTCGACTGGCCGTGGCAGTAAAGTGCCGCCAGTAAAAGGTAAAAGGGTGGTACAAGGGGGAAAGGTTTTGGGTGGTGGGGTATTAGGAGTGAAGGATACTCCAGTGAAAGGATGAATGTGTGAGTGGCCGGGGCTTAGCGTCCCCTTGGCTAAGCGTGTGTAGGGCTGTGAGGTTCTTGGCAGCGCGAGCTCGACCAAGCCACAGCCTGTAGCGAAATTGTGAGTGCTTGTAAAACCCTGTGCAGGAGCGGAGTATCCTATTAGGAGATGGGGTCAGGAGGCAGTAAATGCACCCCCCTGCAATGCTTTCTGGATAACTGGAAAGCGGCCACGAAGGACGATGATTGGGGCTTTAAGCTAAGAAAAGAACGCCTACGAACTTTGTGCGAAGTGGATTGGCCCGCCCACGGGACTAGGTGGCCCTCGGAGGGAACCTTCGATTTGCAGTTAATAAATCCTTTGTGGCGAAATATAGTGAGCATCCACCCAGACCAAATCCCATATATTTCCACTTGGAAAAGGAACACAGAGAATAATCCACCTTGGCTACAGAATTGCCGAACGTCCTTGGGGCGTGGTGCCCAAGAGGCTCGGGTCTGTGCAGTAAAAGAAAAGCCTGTACCCCCAGTCCTCCCAGAGCCAGAAGAGGAAGAAGGAGGGATCTTGAGGCCCCCTCCCCCGTATGCCCCGCCAACGGCGCCGCCACCACCAGGTGCGCCGCTGCCGGATCCGCAACTACCAGAGGAGGCAGGGGCGGGAGGAGGGGCAGGAGGGACCCCTGCAAAGCAAGACACCTCAGATGATGAGAAGGATAGTGAGGAAGACGAGGTTCATTTTAGGGAAAGACTTAAAAAACGGAATAAGGCAGGGAAGAGGTGGTCAGAGCAAGATGAACTGAAGGTAAAGAGAGATGTTGAGCCGTGGAAAAGCGAGGTGGATGTATCCCCACATTTGCTGGACGTGGCAATGTATACGCCAAAACAGACAAAGAAATTGCAAAGGTGTTGGTTAGAAGCATGGGATAGAGCGAAGCTGCATGAGGTAGCTCAGAAACAAAAGGAAAAAGCAAGCACAATAGCCCCTTTGCGCCGAGTTTATGACCCACCAGGACCCCCGGGGCAAGATGGGACGATACCACCTCGGACATATACCGTCCAGCATGTCCCTTTTACTAGTTCTGATGTGTGTAATTGGCGCAACCAGAATCCCTCTTTTGAGGAAAACCCAGCAAAAATTATAAAGTTGTTTGAGGGGATTTTTCAAACGTATAACCCCACTTATGATGATGTGCAGTACCTCTTAAACTCTTTGCTGACTACGGAGGAGGTCCGAAGAGTTCATACAGAAGCCAGGGCACATTTGCGGGCCCAAAATGTAAATGAAGATCTTGCCTATCCCCTTCAAACCCCTAATTGGGACTACCAGGAAATAAATGGTCAAAACACCCTGAATACTTACCGTCAGTATGTTCTGATTGGGATGAGGAGGGCCTCCCGAAAACCCATTAACTTAGTGAAGGTCAGGGAGGTGGTTCAGAAACCTGAGGAACCCCCGGGAGCCTTTTTGGAACGACTAAAGGAGGCGTACAGGCAATACACCCCCCTAGACCCAGATGAAGGAGCAAATGCTCCCATCATAAAAGCAGCCTTTGTGGGCCAGGCAGCACACGATATTAGAAAAAAAGTTCAAAAACACGAGGGGTTCATGGGGAACACCCTAGAATGGATGTTGGAAATAGCGCAGACTACCTATAACCAGAGAGATGAGGAGGCCCAGAAGCAAAAGGAAAAATACCAAGCTAAGAAATTGATGGCACTTCAGGCAGGGGCCACAGGGGGAGGCGCCCGGGGAGGAGGGCGCGCCCGACTCGGCAGAAACCAGTGCGCTATTTGCAAGCAGGATGGGCATTGGAAGAGAGAATGCCCCCAAGCAAATTCCAAAGGGAGGGGCCAAGGAAGAGGAAACCTAATGAATCCAGCAGCTGAATCTTGGGTGCCGGGAAGGGGAAGAGGTCGTGGACAGGGACCGCCCTGGTACCCCCCCACTCCAGGAGGACCTGCTGGAGCCATGAGTCTCCAAGAGGACCAGTATTAGGTCAGACCGGGCCCAACTGACTTAGGTTCCCATGAGCCCACGGTCAAAATGAAAACAGGGAACCGGACTTTTTCTTTCTTGGTGGACACAGGAGCTGCCCATTCGGTTTTACCTACAGCTATATCCAAACCAACCCAACAAGCAATCACCATTGTAGGGGCCACGGGCGAACCGCAAAAGGCACCATTCCTGCAACCTGTCTGCTGCAAGCTGGGAGGACATACAGTCCTGCACAAGTTCCTTTATATCCCTGAATGCCCCATTCCATTATTGGGCCGGGACATGTTAGCTAAATTGCAAGCTCAGATCACCTTTACCCCAAGTGGAGAAGTAACTATGAACACGGGTGTAAAGGGTGAATTGTCTTTAGAAGTACCCCTTAGGGAGCAGTGGAGGCTGATGGTGTTACAAAAAGAGGAGGGGCAGATCCCTGAGGTGATTTTACGGGAAGCAGACCCCCGTGTATGGGCTGAGGACAACCCGCCAGGCATGGCCAAAAACATCCCACCCATTATCGTAAAGACCAAGCCCTTTGCCAACCCTGTGGCAGTAAACCAGTACCCCATCCCACGAGCGGCAGCAGAAGGAGTGTGGGTTCATTTGGAACGATTGTTGAAACATGGAATTTTAAGACCTTGTCAATCCCAGTGGAATACGCCCCTACTGCCAGTAAAAAAGGAAGGGGGAGGGTTTAGACCGGTTCAAGACCTTAGAATGGTAAACCAGGCCGTGGAGACCCTCCACCCGAATGTGCCAAACCCATATACTTTGCTCAGCCTTATACCACCCACTGCACAGTATTTTACTGTACTGGACTTGAAGGATGCGTTCTTTTGCTGCCGCCTAGCGGAAGAGAGCCAACCCTTGTTTGCCTTTCAGTGGACTGACCCGGGAACTGGCACTAAAGTACAATATACCTGGACCAGACTTCCCCAAGGTTTTAAGAACTCACCTACCCTTTTTGGGGTAGCTTTGGCATCTGATTTGGCAAGCTTCCCTACTGACCCCACTAGGGCTCTTCTACAGTATGTGGATGACCTTTTACTGATTTCTCCTGATAAGGACACGTGTCTCAGGGCAACTATAGAGCTGTTAAATCACTTGGCAGAAGCTGGATACCGTGTCTCAAAGAAAAAGGCCCAAATTTGTCAGCCTACGGTCAGGTATTTGGGGTTTGACATATCTCACCAGCAGCGTAAGCTAAGGGATGAAAGGAAGCAGGCCATAATCCAAATACCTGAACCTAAGAACCGCCGGGAACTTCGCGGATTCCTGGGATCTGCAGGGTTTTGTAGAATATGGATTCCCAATTATAGTGGTATAGCGCGCCCCCTGCATGAATCCACGAGAGGAACAGAGAAAGATCTATTTGTGTGGGGACCTGAGCAACAACAAGCCTTCCAGGATCTTAAAGCTGCATTACAACAAGCCCCAGCACTTGGCATCCCCAACCCAGAAAAGCCGTTTACCTTGTATACAGATGAGGATCGGGGGGTGGCCAAGGGAGTGTTGTGCCAAAGACTGGGAAGTTGGCAGCAGCCTGTTGCTTATTTATCAGAACAATTGACCCCGACGGAACAGGGCTTGCCCCCTTGCATGAGGGCAGTAGTGGCTGTGGCTACCCTGCTGGAAAAAGCAGACAAGTTTACCTTTGGACAAGAGACTACTTGTGTGACGCCACATGCGGTTCCGGCCCTGCTTGATATGAAAGGCACTTATTTTCTGTCTCAAGCGAAGATGAGGAAGTGCCAGGTGTTGCTACTGCACCCACGCTTGAAGTTTCAGGTTACAGCAGCCCTCAACCCAGCGACCTTATTACCGGTTGGAGAAGATGAGGAGCCGACCCACGATTGTGTAGAAGTCATGGACGAAGTGTATTCCAGCAGACCTGACTTGAAGGATGAGGCTAACCCACATTGGCCCACCTGGTTTGTGGATGGAAGTAGCTTTGTGGAAAATGGCCAGCGGAAAGCAGGGTATGCAGTGGTAGCCTTGGAAGACCAGGTTATTGAGGCGAAGCCCCTTCCGCCCGGTACTTCAGCGCAGCTTGCAGAGATCACGGCACTCACTAGAGCTTTGTGCCTGGCAAAAGGACAGAAGATTAATATATATACGGACTCCAAATACGCCTTCCTGACTCTGCATGCCCATGGAGCACTATGGAAAGAGCGAGGCCTACTCACTTCCAAGGGAAACCAGGTAGCCCATCCCCAGGCACTCTTGGACCTTTTGGATGCCGTTTGGGAGCCAGAAGCAGTGGCAGTAGTACATTGTTATGGGCACAAGACTGGACCGGGTGCAGCAGCTAGAGGAAACCGGTTGGCTGACCGGATAGCAAAGGAAGCAGCCCGGACCCCATTTCCAGCACCTTTTATTGGCGCTCTAGTGCCAGAGAAGATTCTGGACAACTCATCAAAACCAAGGTATTCTGCACGTGAGGAAGCTACTGCATCAGCCGAGGAATTCAGGCTTTCTGAAGAAGGATGGTACCTTACCCCTGATGATCGAATATGGATTCCAGCCTCTCTATCTCGCCAGATCATTCAGCGATATCACGAGTCCACACACACAGGACCAGATGCTATCGCCCAGCAGCTGGGAAAATGCTTTTATATGGCTAACTTATACCAACTAGCGGCACAAGTGTCGAGAGGATGCACTTTGTGTCAGGCGAACAACCCTAGGACTGGGCCTCTGGTGCCCCCAGGCACCCAACACGCAGGGAGTGCCCCTATGGAGGACCTTGTAGTAGACTTTACTGAGCTCCCCCGTTGCGGATTTTACCGCTACTTGCTAGTGGCAGTGTGCACCTACACAGGGTGGGTGGAGGCATGGCCAACTAAGACTGAGCGGTCTACCGAAGTGACTCGATGCCTCCTGAAAGAAATCATACCCCGTTACGGGCTACCTAGAACAATTGGCTCAGACAATGGACCAGCATTTGTACATTCAGTATTACAAGAACTGGCAAAAGCCTTACACATTGGTTGGAAATTACACACAGCTTATAGGCCCCAGAGTTCTGGGAAGGTTGAAAGAATGAATAGGACATTGAAAAACCAATTAGCAAAGCTCACTCAGGAGACGGGTTCAAATTGGGTGTCTATGTTGCCATTGGCCCTACTCCGGGTACGGAGTCTACCCCTGAAGCGCACCCATTTGTCCCCTTTTGAGGTAATGTTTGGGAGACCGGTCCCTTACGTTAGGATGATAACACCATACGCGAGCAGAGATGTCCAGTTAGACAATTATGTGCAATCACTCTCCCGAGTTTTCCTCTGTCTCAACAGGTGGACCCAGGCTCGCACGCCTTGTGTTTTAATCGAGTCTCTGCATCAATTCGAGCCAGGTGACGAAGTGTGGATCAAGGACTGGGCCCAGACACCCCTGCAACCGTGCTGGAGAGGCCCACATACTGTATTGATATCCACACCCACTGCTGTTAAAGTCGCTGGCATCACTCCATGGGTCCACCACACTCGTGTTAAGAAGGTCGTGTCAAACTGGACAGCTACACCGAATCCTGACGATCCCTTGAGGCTGACCATCTCCAGGAAGGCACCTGACAACCGCTCTGCTGATACCACTCCGGAGGCTGGTATCTCTTCGCACGGCTGAAGCAGTGGATAGGAGGAGCGCCCGCTGGCAGCGCTCCCAACGTACCCGAGACAAATACTGCTATAGTTTGGGACTACTCCCCTAATTTTAAATAATGTTCAGTTTCTGGGATAGTTGGCCCTGGTGGGTAGGTGCCTTAGTAGTTACCCTCATTCTTTGGATGCTATTCTATTTTTGCTGGCATGAGCGCCATCGCTTCTGGGGACGAAAGAAGCCCACTTCCCTCCCCTTTCTTCTAGCACTCTTGGCCTTAGTTGGCCTAGGGTGTGGGAAACCTACCCCAGCATCCCCTCCAACTAATGTATGGGAATCCTTTGCACAAACCCTTAACGTGTCATCTTTTTGCCTAACACAGCAGGTTTCCATCGGCGACCTTTTGGGGTCTTGTTTGATCCCTGTATGCCATGATCCTGGTGACATTAATAATGATACATGGTTCTATTCATCCCTGCCCCAAAATGACTCCCTCCAGGGTCTCGGATATCCCGGATACCACAATTGGGGTAGGCAGTATCAACGCCGTCCGCCTTTGGCTATTGATCTGCTGACCCCTTACGTGGCTTCTTTTAATACTACCTGTGCCAGGATGGTGAATTGTACAAAATCTAACTGCATAAGGCTCGGCCGAGACAATTTTAACTGCTCTAAGTATGTGAATATTTCCTATGTGTACAAATACACTGAGTTGCCAGGGGGTTGGTTTTGGTCCTGCCCCGGGTACACATTTAATTACATTCCTGCAAACATAAGCCATGGAACACCATGTTGTCTGAGCCGTCTCTCAATGATTTTACCAGAGAAGCACCACTTCTTTAACCATACACCACGGACTAGGCGCTCTGTGGAATTAACCAATGACTGTGATGATTCTGTTGCTCTTCCCAGCAAAGCTGAATATGTTTCTTTAGCAGTTTCCCTTGTAGGAGTCCCTGGATTGGCAACCCGAAATAGCAGAAATATAAATGGGTTAGCTTGCTCTGCTGCAAAAGCTCTCAATTCTACGTCACAGGCCCTTCACCTGTTGACTAAGGAGCAAAGTGAATTAAGACATGGGCTCCTACAGAACCGTGCAGCCATCGATTATTTACTTATGCTCCATCATTATGGCTGTGAGCAGATGGAGGGGATGTGCTGTTTCAATTTGACTGATAATTCCAAGGCGATAGAGCAGCAGGTATCCCACTTGCAAAATTTGACTCACCACATGAAAATGGACACTGGAGCAGATCTATGGAGTTGGTTGTACTCCTGGCTGCCGGACGGCAGTTGGCTTCGACACCTTGTGGTCCTGGTGGCTGGCCCTCTTTTAATTTCGTTACTAATTTTGCTGCTGCTTTGCTTCTGTATACCTTGCTTAATGCAATGCTTGCAAAACATGATACGCCGTGTAACATCTCATTTGCTAGGCCCGAAGGTTGTAGCTGTCATGCGTGGCTACCATGAGCTATCGGTGGATGCGCTCAATAGCGATCCACAAAAAGAGGAGGGAGTGTGAGGAACAGATTTTAAATTCTTGAACGGGCCACATATAGAACAGAATAGGCAACCACATATAGAACAGAACAGGCAGCCGCATATAGCTAAGGGGGGCTGCATTAGCTAACCAACTGAAAACATGACTAAATAAGGAAAGGAATGTTCAGAGGGTAAGAGGAAAAACAAGATAAGGTACCAGGCAGAGTAACAGGTACCAAGTATCTAGCAGCACCACATACGTAATAATCACGTGCACACAGGTACCAATGAATGTATAGCACATGAGCTGATCACGCGTTGCACAGGGCTGGGGAGGGGGACTGGGGAGGGGTACGTAGTTGGGGGGGGGAAGTGAAAGGTATAAATATCGCTGTTTTGCTACTATGTGTCGCAGCCATCTTTGCAGAACTTATCTGCTGGTTGCCCCTGCATGCAGAGCTACTGAATAAATCTCTTTTCTTTGACAAAGAAGTCTCTGGAGTCATTCCTTCCCCTGAGGTCTGAGGGGATCTGAGGGACAGCTGAACAGCCGGACTCTTTTAACTAAGGCTTCACTACCTCTGATTGCCCATGCTGATAGGTCCTAAGTGGAGAAGAAGTGGAGAATACGGCAGCCCTGATTTTGTTAATAAGCCTCTCAGGCACGCTGAATGGTTTAAGAGCATCTCAATCTGTACCTTAAAGTGTGTCTGTTGTAAAGGTGCATAAAAGGTGCATGTAGAGAAGCGTTAATGTGGGCAGGTATAAAACTACAGCCTGGGAATTATCAACATGGATAAAAATACTATATGGGGTTAAAAAAGAGAGAGCTCTTAATGATCCTAATGAGAAAAGTAAAAGCGTTTAATGCAAATATATTTTAGATTTCTTTGACCCCCGAGCATTAATCCAAATGGTATACATCAATTTAGAAGCTAAAAAGATGATGGTCTTGAATATCAAATCTGAAATAAAATGCTAATGATTTTACTAATACATGAGTCTGCTTGACTTTAATTATTATTTAGTCTCTCTTTTTGAACATGAGGTTAGAGGCTTTCCTTTCAAGCTGTTCTTGAAACATGTAAATTTGGTGTCTAAAGAGCTCAGTTTGTTTGGTTACATTAAATTTATTTCCCCATCGTCATGTTTATTATGGTTGTCTTGGTATATATTTGTCATTTGTTTGAACTTTCAATGTAATGTTTGATCACTAAAAAAAAAAGTTTTACTTAGTGGTTTGTGTGTGTGTTGCACATTAAGGCTGCAAGCCAATATCCACTTTTGTAAGCATAAGCATGACTAAATTCAATGGAAAGTCACTTAGTCCTGAGTAGCATTGGACAAATCTGTCCATTTTGGTTTCTAAGTTTTTCATTTTCCCTATCTTAAATTCAGTTCTCCAGTTCTTCACATTTCTGCAGCAGGAGGAAAAATCCCCACAAAAATTTGTTGGCATTTTTGTGTGATGTTTTTCTAATAAGCCTATTCACCTACCCATTCTTAATGTGCAAATTAAGCAGTAAAATAATTTCTCCTATTTCTCCTCTAGCTCTTCTCTAGAGCAGACATGTGTAGGATTATACTGCTGAATTAAAATAGATAAATGAAAGGTGAAAATAAATATTATTTGCGGGACTGAGAGATTCAGGTGCTCTCGTCTTCATTTTGGCAGTAGCAGGTTCAGTATCATATTTTTACACAGCTACACTTGTACAAATAATACTGACTGTCATAATACTGACTTCAGAGAGAGGTTATTATTGATAATAACTCATATTTCATTCACATTACAGGCATTATTTTCATAAATCTTTTCACTGGAATCACATCAAAACTGGAGACTTTTAGTCCTGAAGCAAATGTTTTATGCAGACTGTAAAATCTTAGAAATGTGTCGGGACTGATGGATTGTTCCTCATCTCTACAATGTCTACAATTTTTTTTTAAGCAGTAATATAAAGAACAGTTGCATCGTTTTGACTTTCCTCATATTTCTTTGCCTCCATTTTACATTCAGTGGTACGTGTGGGTTCTAACTATTGGGCTGTGATCATGGGCAGCTGGCTGGTGCCGAATGTCCAGAGGTATCTGGGATGTTCTCCAAGATTCCAGTCAGACAGATGGCAAAAGAAATGAATAGGAGTTAAGGAGGAATAGATTGAGAGGGGTACTCCTAATTTAATATAAGCCACTGCTTTCATGCAGGGTTCTTTCAGTTCTTCACGACGCAGTTTCAGAAAGATTGAACGTTTTCCCTTATTCATCTTACGGCTTCATGGAAGATTTGCAGCAGAGTGAATCTGTTGGATTGATCTCATTTGCATCTTCACCCAAATTCTGATGCAAACTCATATTTTCATGCATTTCTTACAAGCATTTTATGGAACAGATTGGATAAACTGCTGACTAAAACACGGTGAAATACGATGACGTAGGGCTGATGGAACACTAAAGTGTGCCAGGAAATAATTTGAGGGGACTGAGACTGAAACTACCATGCTGAAATTCACAGGCCCAAGAACCAAGACGGGACCAGACTAGACAAGATGCCATTCACGCAATTAGCGGTTGTCACAAATGGGAGCTTTGGTGAAAGCAGCTCCCTTTAGTAAGATGACAAGGTGCAAGTTCCTTGAACACATTAGCAAACAAACACTTTCCAGGATTGTGCTAACTGGCTGCTTCTCGATGTAGCTTGCTATCACAGTTTTTCTCTGAGAAAATGTTCACCTCAATCATGTTTGCTTTTCACCTGGGCCGAGCAAATGATCTGGGACTATCCAATATTGCAGTATCACTGAACCTAAGTAGGTGTGGACCTGTTCAGGAAATTGGTTAGGAGAGCAACTCAAACCTCTATTTAATTCTAAGAATAATGAATAACATATATTAAGAAGTTCAATATGAATCAATGGCAAAGCCAGAAGGCTCTGGGGACAGGGTTGAGAAAGCTGAAGGATTTTGAAAGTGATATTGCAAATGAATCCGTTGACTCAAAACAATAAAGTTGGACTGAATGCAAGCTTTTTCACAGATTTGCTTCTCAGTCCAGCTCAAGCTGTGAAGAGGAATATAGATGAAGCATCTGAACTGTTTTCCCTCAGTCACTTTTCTATACAACATATTACTGGTTGACAGACAACCAATTTTACTTGGTACGAATATTTACCACAATATTATATCTCAAGCAGTCTCTATGGTGTTCAGGTTGGCAAACATGGTGTCAGCTCAGAGGTAGACAATGTGGTGCAGTCTAGATGTCTCTAGATGACAACACCCATCATCCCTGACTATTGGCCATGCTCAATTGCCTCAACAGATGTTGGAAGCCCACACCTGGAGGGTACTACATTGGCTTTAAGGATGGTAACCATGACGGAAAAAAAGAGCGCATGGAAACACCGTTTACCTTCCTGCTGCAGCGGTACCTATTTATCAACTTGCACTGGCATGCTTTTGAACTGCTAGGTTGGCAGGAGCTGGAACAGAGCAACAGGAACTCACCCCATCACAGGGATTTGAACCGCTGAAATTCTGTCATAAGCATGGTGTGCCACCATACAGTTAAGTTTACATAAGGTAAAAATAGGGAACTGGGTGGCGCTGTGGTGTAGACCACTGAGTCTCTTGGGCTTGCTGATCCAGCAAGGCAATTCTAGTTGTCCACCTGTTCCCTCTCAATCACAGTCACTAAGGCAGTGAGTTCCACCTTCTTTTGTCAGCAGTATGGGACCCAATAATTTGCAAGGGCTCAGCATACCTTTGAATGTACTTTGAAGCTTGTTACAAGTTTCACACGGAGAAGAGTGATTTGTACTATTAACGAAAGCAATTTAGGTAGCCCTAACTTTCACGACCAGCTTACTCCTCTGATCCATACGAGGTCAGGGCCCCTGGAAGCTGTGAACCTGGGTAGATAACAGCAGGCTTCTCTTTTCCGCTTGGTACATTATGCTCCTTTCCCTCCATCTGCACATTTTGCATGGAAAAAGTGACACTTTGTATGAATGGCTGAGTTCACTTGACTTCCTCTGTTAAAGGCAGCGAGAGGGTGGGAAAACCAGGGAAAGATAACATTTTCACACAAAGAGGGGGAAAGACAAGCAGGAGTTAGCTCAAGAATGTCATCGCAGATTTTGTCCTTCAGGAGGTTGCTAGCTGGTGGTAGGATAGAGCCCCCTGATTTCAGAGGGAGTTAAGCAGGCCAAGGCATTTATTTCCTCGCCACTTCTGTTCTGCCCTTTTAACACATACACATATTCCAGGGTGGCTTACATCGAACAATAAAATATCAATCAGTACAATTAAACACAATATTACAGCCACAGAACCCAACAGAATGAATTAAAAGCTAATTGAATTAGATGCAAGCCAATGCTTTAAAAGTAGCTGTGGCAACATATACCAACAGCACGGCCCTGGTATATGTTACAATTCCTGCTCTGTGATTGCAGTCATGGGATTTTTGTCTATCACATGATTTTGTATGTTTTGACTCCACATAGTGGGAAGTGACGGAGACAGGATGTTTGTGTTACTGTGTTCGGTGAAGTGGGGCTATTGTCCTTTGTTCTTTTTCTCTTTGCTGTCTGATGCTAGAGAGAGAGGGAGCCATGTTGCAGTGCTCCGTGTGTGTTTATATGTAAATAAAGTAGATTAGCCGAAATGCTGAGTTACTGAGGTCTGTTACGCAAACTGTGAACACTCTGCGGATCCCTAAGTATGCCGGTGTCTGTTGGCATTGGTTACTGTGATGTTCGGGCAGAAGAAAGCTTTTGAAGCCTTCTGCAAACCTTGTAATTTCCCCAAGGCTGTTGAAAGCTTGTTTTTTTTTTAATTCAGGGACTGGGGAGCCCTTGCAGTACAAGGGCCACATTCCCTCAGAGGCAAGATTCTGTTGGCTGCATACAGGTGATAGGCATGGCATTTCCGAGCACAAGTCAAAGTGTTGGTGCTAACCTTTAAAGCCCTAAACAGCCTCAGCCCAGTATACCTGAAGGAGTGTCTCCACCCCCATTGTTCAGCCCGGACACTGAGGTCCAGCTCTAAGGGCCTTCTGGCTGTTCCCTCACCACGATAAGTGAGGTTACAGGGAACCAGGCAGAGGTTCTTCTCGGTAGTGGTGCCCGCCCAGTTGAACGCCCTCCCATCAGATGTCAAGGAAATAAACAACTATCTGACATTTAGAAGGCATCTGGAAGCAGACCTGTTCTGGGAAGTTTGTAATGTTTGCTTGAAGCTGGTAAAAGGCAGTTGTACCCACTACTTGTCCTACTTCGGCCACCTCATGAGAAGAGTAGACTCCCTGGAAAAGACCCTGATGTTGGGAAAGATTGAGGGCACAAGGGGAAGGGGACGACAGAGGACAAGATGGTTGGACAGTGTTCTCGAAGCTACTAACATGAGTTTGACCAAACTACGGGAGGCAGTGGAAGACAGGAGTGCCTGGCGTGCTCTGGTCCATGGGGTCACGAAGAGTCGGACATGACTAAACGACTAAACAACAAAAACAACCCACTGAGGTCACCTGGGCCTCTAGGAATGGAGATGGGACCAGGAGCAACCCCCATACCTTGTACCTGCCCCTTTAGGGGGAGTATGACCCCATCCAAAGCAGGCAATTGAACAATTATCCAGATTCAAGAACCACCCACCCACAGCACTTCCATTTTGCAAGAATTCAGAGTAAGCTGATTGGCTCTCATCCAGCCCACCACTGAAGATAGGCACCAGCCCAGGGCTTCTACAGCCTCGTCCCATTCAGATGTCATACAGAGAGATATCTGGGTAACATCCTACACGGATGACATCTCATGTCATCCTCCTACTGATGGTTTCCAATATATTTGAGGACAAAGTCCAGCCAGGCAAAAGCACTTGCCTCTGGGAAGTAGAGCAGAACCAGTGAAAGGATGTTTCATGGGAAAGGGTGTGGCCTGGAGAGAGACCAAGGGCTGGATAGCAAGCACTGGGAGGCTAAGGTTCTCTACTCCTGCTTTAGTTCACCAGTGATGTTGCTTTCCCTGCATACAAATCTACACTGGAGAATGAATTTGCCTATTTGAATATCGGAGATAAAAGAGCCACTGCTCATTGTTCCCCTGTTTTGCTTAATTTATAAAGAGAAGTACCCTTCTTCCATGCAATTACCCTCTCTTGATTCTCATTTAAACATCAATTACCTGAAAAGTGCAGGTTGAATGCCTGGACCGCTCCTATCTTGCAAGGTACTTAGAAATACAAAGTGTTGGGGGGGGGGGGGGTTGCCAATGTTTTCGATTAAAGCAAATTAGGTTACAGTGCAGAATAGGTGGCGCAGAGTCCATAGCACACAATCATCACAAAAGTTGCAGATTTGTTCTTATGGAGCAGCCTGCCTCCTTGGCAAATCGCCACATCCCAAGAACAGATTCCTCTCTCCGGAAAACTTAATAAAACAGATTACAAAGTCAGCTTGCTCACACATGGTGAGGTTTGGAGGAGACCCTGTCAATGTATCCATTGCTTCAAGCTACACTTTCACATTGAGAATTATCGCAGCATTCAAATTCAGGTGTTGTACGATTTTAAAAATGTATGAGGATAAGGAAGACAAAAAAAAAAAGTAAATACAATCTCTCTGTGTGTTTCATTAAATATGAGACAGCCGTATCAGCAATCTTTCTTGCCCTTGGAAGGAGAAAGTCACATTAGAACAGATAGAAATGGTTGCAATTAAAGCGTGGAATTCTTCACTCACTGTTCTTACTAGAAGTAGAGTGAATGGGCTAGATGCCCATTTGAAATGAGTATACAGTGGTACCTCTGGTTACGTACTTAATTCGTTCCGGAGGTCCGTTCTTAACCTGAAACTGTTCTTAATCTGAAGCACCACTTTAGCTAATGGGGCCTCCTGCTGCCACCGCGCTATCGGAGCACGATTTCTGTTCTCATCCTGAAGCAAAGTTCTTAACCCGAGGTACTATTTCTGGGTTAGCGGAGTCTGTAACCTGAAGCATATGTAACCTGAAGCGTATGTAACCTGAGGTACCACTGTAAATAGAACAGATTGTAATGTAACACAGTCTCAACTCAGGTGCCATCTCCTACGTTCAGCATCACCTTAAAGCCCTTAGTTTTCTAATAAAATGAAAAGAAAAGCATGAACAAGAAAGACAGGATCATTTATACTGAGAAATGTGGATGCTGGTTGTCATTCTTAGCACCAAAAGTTGCCAGGGGGGCTAAATCCTGCTCTAGGAAGTTCCACAGAGCAATATCGTTCCTCAGCATTTTCCAGCATTTTCCAGAAGAGTAGCAACCTTTGGACCCCTATCCCAGAAATCCATTTATGCCATACTTTGATTCTAAGAGATCAGGTGCCACTTCCATACCCTCCAACATTTCTCCGATGAAAACAGGGGTGTCTTATTCCATAGCAGCAGCAGCAACAACAACAACAACAACAATTTTATTACTTATACCCTGCCCATCTAACTGGGTTGTCCCAGCCACTCTGGGTAGCTTCCAACATACATAAAAACATAACAAAGCATTAAACATGTGGGGGGGGACACAACTTCCATATACAGGGCTGCCTTCAGAAGTCTTCTAAAGGTTGTATGGTTACTTCATACCCTCCAACATTTCTCCATTGAAAAAAGGGATGTCCTAAGAAAAAGCAGGACATCCTGGGATCAAATCGGAAACTGGGACTGCTTCTGTAAATCCAGGACTGTCCCTGGAAAATAGGGACACTCGGAGGTTCTGCACGTCCTACGTTCAGCTTCACCTAAAATGGTGGTGCGTCACATGGTCCCTGTAATGCAGTCAAATATGTATCATTTGCAAACTGAAAACAGCAGCAACATCAAATACTGTTTTCCATTCTGGGCATGAATAAGCAAACATTGGAAAATTCTGCTCCTGTTTCCATTTTCTGCATAATTCTTGGACACCCCTAAAGATAAAGGTAAAGGTAAAGGGACCCCTGACCAATAGGTCCAGTCGCGGACGACTCTGGGGTTGCGGTGCTCATCTTGCTTTATTGGCAGAGGGAGCTGGCGTACAGCTTCCGAGTCATGTAGCTAGCATGACTAAGCCGCTTCTGGCGAAACCAGAGCAGCACACGAAATGCCGTTTACCTTCCCTCCGGAGCGGTACCTATTTATCTACTTGCACTTTGATGCGCTTTCAAACTGCTAGGTTGGCAGGAGCAGGGACCGAGCAACGGGAGTTCACTCCATCGCGGGGATTCGAACCGCTGACCTTCTGATCAGCAAGCCCTAGGCTCTGTGGTTTAACCCACAGCACCACCCACACCCCACCTTGGACAGTAACAAGTAATTGTAACTGATGTCAAAGCAGACCGATATTTACTTATGAATTATCTTGAGATGATTTCTTGTTTCATACAAAGACTCCTGTGTAAGAGAATATCAGAAAAAAGATCCTATACATGCACTGGATTTCCTCTTATTTGCTGTATTATGCTCTCCTTTTCCCTCCTCACAACATGCATGAACGTGTTAGGAAATTTCCCACATGTTCATAGTTTCACAAGCTCACCTGATGACACAGACTCCCCGTATGCTCAACTCTGCCCCTTATGTATGTTCTTCTAACTAGATACAGCAAATGTGAACAAGGTAGCATCGAAATGATGGCAACAGGCTCCACCCCAACTTATGTGCATCATTTAAATGTAGGAAGAGGTCCTAACTGCTAATAGGTACATTGGGATCTTCACCGGAGTTTGGGAACCCTTCAAATGCATTTAAGATGAGGACAGAACACATTTCTGCAATGTGCACCTTCTTGAAACCTTCATTGTCATTGCTCAGAATATCTATAAGGGGCTCTTCTCTGGAGACAGAGAAAACTCTGCCAGTATGGTTTTGGGAGTTGTTGTTTTTTTGCTGTCTCCATTGATTTCAGCCACATTTTTTGCCACTTAAAAATCAAAAAAACTTTTGTGCTTCAGGAGAGAAGCAACAAGTACAACACAACATGCAACATAACTAGTAGAAAGTTCTAAAGCTGGAGAGATGGAGGAGAGAAAGGTCTGAATGAAAGCCGCTCTGTTACCCTGGCAACACTTCCATGCGCCAGAGTAGACTCTCTCTGCTCCCAATCATCCCCTTTCTATGAACACAATCTTTTGTTTAATGCCATTTTTTTGGAGTTATTCCCATTGCTTTCAAAGTTACCATCTCCCACCTGCTAGGTGGGAGGAACAGAAAACGGTCCTTGATGAGGGCACTGTCCAATAACAAAGAATGAGGGGGAAGGAAGGGCGAGATAGCTTTCTGAAGCCCTGAACTCTGCGAGAGTATTAGATTCAAACTATTATTCAGCCATGGGGACTAAAATAATTAAGTGCAAGGAAGACAGAGGCTGTCTGAAGGAGAAAAATGGAAAATGCATGAGAAACTAGGTGAAAGCAACAAAGTCTCGTTCTTAAGCGATGTGTTCAGATTGAGGCAAAGCCGGCCCTAGCATTAGATGGAGTGATATGGTCGCCTCAGGTAGCAGATACTGGGGAACAGAGAGTAGCATAGAGGTATTAGAGACTATATGTGCCATGTGACTTGTAGGGATGGAATTCCAAGGAAAATGGGAACAGGAAGGTTCTTATCTGAGAGATGTTGTTTGCAGATGATGCAGCCTTGAGAGCACACTTTGAGGAAGCTCAACAAAGACTCACCAACCTTTTTACACAAGCCTGCAAGGAGTTTGGCCTTACCATCAGCCTGACAAAGACCAGCATCCTGGGTCAGGACATTGCCAGCACTCCATGCATCAGCAATGGTGGCCACATGCTTGAGGTGGTAGATGATATTGTCTACTTGGGTTCAACCATTACCAGCAACCTCTCCATCGATGCTGGACAAGCATATTGGCAAGGCAGCTACCGCAACGGCTCACCTCTCCAGAAGGGTATGGGAGAATGTGATGCTAACATCAAATACCAAGGTGAAGGTCTACCAGAAGTAGAGATTATTGTTAGCTTCCAAGCTATAGTCAACCTACAGGAAGGCTAGACCTTTGCAGTATGTTCTATACCAGAATCTATTGACCGGGACAACTGACTATAGGATTCATTGAGACAACTATTTTGACTGCAACAAACGTATTACTAGCCCCCCCCCCCCCACTGTGTAGATGTACCACTAAATACTTTGAATTAATTGTCTGACCTCCATGAAAACAGATCAGGATGAATGCTTAATAAACCGGTTTTCTGGAAGCAGCCCCAGTTATCTGAGTGCAATTGTATTTGGCTGCAGAGAGATGTTTACAGTCAGAATGCCACTTACATTCTCAGAAGACTCTGGTATGCCAATGGAAAGCCATACCATCCAACAATTCTCTGATGAAAATAGGGATGTTCTATTCCATCATCATCATTTTATTATTTATATCCCACCCATCTTCCTGGTTTGCCCCAGCCACTCTGGATGATTTCCAACATATATAAAAACATGATAAAACATTAAACATTAAAAAAACTACCCAATAAAGGGCTGCCTTCAGATGTCCTCTAAAGGTTGGATAGTTACTTGTCTCTTTGACTTGGGGGTTGGGTTGCATAACTCCATACTCTCCAACATTTCTCCAATTAAAATAGGGACGCCCTAAGGAAAAGCGGAACATTCCAGGATCAAACCAGAAACTGAGATGGCTTCTGTAAATTTAGGACTGTCCCTGGAAAATAGGGACATTTGGAGGGTCTGTTGGAAAGCTCCAATTACCTAGATGGTCCATTGTTGGTGGCCGTGGTAAAAACAGAGTGTTTTGAGGGGGGAGGTAAGTCAAGTTCACCCATGGGCCTGCAGGATCTAAAGTGCTCTTGTTCCCTCAGTATGTCCACAAAATTGGCCTCAAACCTGATGTAACTGTTTCCCTCTCATTTAAGTCATTGGGAAGAAAAATTTTCTCTGCATTATCTTCCAAGCCACTTTCCTGCCCTGATTCCGGAGTCAGCAGGGCTGTAGGTGTAAGCAGTTGTTCCACCAAATCAGGATAGGATTGTTCTGCCTGTGTAGGATTTCCACTTAAGAATTAACCCAAGTGGGATTGGTGGAGCGGGAGGGGAGACTCGCAAGAACGATTGTAAAGCGAAATGTTGTTGAGGGGAGATGAGAAAGTCAAAGAGAATAGGAACACCAGCAGGAAAATAGAAGTGATGCTGAAGGAAAACAGAAGCAATATAAAATGTAGTATGGCGTTCCTGATACAATACACATTGTAATTATAATAATATGAGACACCCTGGTGCCAGATTCTTCTGCAATCATGCATCTACCTGGCTTGCTTTCTGACTCTAAGGAAATTTGACAGTCAGATCACGTAGGGAGGCTTTGAGCAGCCCCTAGATGTGAACTAACAAATCTTACCACGTTGAGAATGAATTTCTAGTTACGCCCCTGCTGTGGTAGATAAGTTTGCGGAGGGCTGTGTGTAAAATTTGGCTGTGTGCAACAGTCCTCAAAATTTCTAATTTCTTGCCTATGGTGGGGTTGCAGCTGAGATTTACATTTCTCCTTAGCTGTGGTGGAGAAATTAGGTCTAGATAAATGAAGGCCAGTATAAACTTGGTCCATCCAGTTTTTCATCCATGCTTTAACTAATTACAAGTCGTTTTAAGAAAGACTACCAAGAACCATTCACAATTGGTTCATTCACAATCCCCCAGTAGAACCACTCCCCTTGCTAAGATCAGTCTTCTCCTTATTAAAAATGGTAGAAATGATGTCACCTCCGTAATTTACAACCTTTCTAGTGATCTGACTGGAAGCAGCATAGTTGTGAGTGAATCTGAAGACTGGTTCCAAATTATGTATTATTTCTCCATGGAAGGAAACCTGTAGAGATCACCTTTGAAAACCAGTGTGGATTTTTGTACACCATCAATCCTTTTCACATCTATTCTGTACAGGGGGGAAAATATTGTGGGCTGATGTGGACACAACATGGCTTTGTCTCATTCCTGGGAAGAAGAAGAAGAGGAAGAGGAAGAGGAAGAAGAAGAAGAAGAAGAAGAAGAAGAAGAAGAAGAAGAAGAAGAAGAAGAAGAAATAATAATAATAATAATAATAATAATAATAATAATAATAATAATAATAATAATAGAGTAGTAGTATTTATACCCCGCCCATCTGGCTGGGTTTCCCCAGCCACTCTGGGTGGCTCCCAACAGAATTAAAAGCACAATAAGACATAAGTCATTTCTAATATGACCTCCTTAGTGAGAATAAAATAGAAAACAGTGTTGTGCCTCCACAAGCAAGCGGGGTGGGGTGGGAAATCCCATACACTTTTTTATAGCTTTTCACCATTCTCTCTTCCCTCTGCTCCTTTCTTTCTGACTTCTTTCTTCCTCGCTCCTTCTTTCTACCAGGGCCTCCAGGGAAAAACATCTGAGGAAAAACAAACTTGAGAAGTGACTAAGGATACAACACAGCCCATCTTTTAATCATGGCCGAATGAACCGTGGGATCATGCATCTCCTCTCCAAAAGCCTTACTTTTCAGGGGAAAAAATGCCTCCAGTCTCCCCTCACAAATGGTAACCACTTGACTATAGTTCTTGCAGAGTATTTTATTATTCTGTTTCAAATTGCCTTGTAAGCATTAAACAAGGGTTATGACAGTATTGGCAGAAACCTTATCTGCAGTAAGTTGCAGATGGGGATAAGGAATGCATGATCCCATAACCCATGTCCAATACCTTAAACTATTATTCAGAGACAGGCAGTGTTATGTGATGTCTGCACTAAACCTATGTCTGAATCCTTCCTAATTTTGCAAAGACTTCAATGAGACATTGGTAAAGCATTCTTTTGTTTAAACACACATACCTCGCTCAAACTGTTTATGTCACTGCCAGAGACCAAAGAGCCCTTTTGAGAATCTGATCCATATAACTTGAAAATATAGATACAGTATATATATTTACCCCAGTTCACATTAGTAAAATTTTAAGCAATTTCACAATTTCTTAAGTACAATTTTAAGTGGAAGAACTGATTCACAGGTCCAAATGAGCAGGATAACAACATGGCAAACATTTAGTCATGCGTTACTTTACTATGCACTAAAGTATACTATACACAATATATTTTTGGATGCTTCAGATTATGGAATGGAAGGTTGATAGAACAATACAATACAATACAATACAATACAATACAATACAATACAATACAATACAATACAATACAATACAATACTTATCCCCCATTCAGTGGTGTAGCATTGGGGGGAGCCAGGGGAGGTTACCTCAGGCACAAAATTATTAGGGGCACAAAATTTCAACACCCAGTGCTGCCTCAATACAGCCATGTGCTTCTGTAGATGATGGGCTCCATTGAAAGCAGCTCCTCCATGCGAACCAGGAAGTGACCTCTCCAGACAACAGAATGACTCATGTTTTCTTCTCTCTGTGGCTGAGATTTGCTGGGTGACGCGGATGCCTACTCCACCCATTTCCCTCCAGCCCACCCACCCCTCTCCATGCAGCCCTGGGCACTGGCAACCCTTGCTACGCCACTGTCCCCTATAAGGGAAGAGAATATTTCATGAGGTGTAACTTGGACAATGAGCTAGACCTTCTGAAATCCTCTCTCCTATACAACTATTAAAACTGCAGGAGTCTGGGGGCTCTTTTTCACTGGTCGCCCTGACCCTGAACTTTGAAGATGGGAAATGATGGAAACTAAGCGAGAAAGTGGCTTGCCTAACAGCACTCAGTAGACGCAGGTCAGAGGCAAGATGTGAACTGGGGATTTCTAGATTCACAGCTCAGTCCTTAAGCCACAGTTTTATGCATGTCTACTCAGGACAGAAGTGTTTCACTGAGTTCAAGTGGACTTACTCTCACGTACTTGTGTATAAGATTGCAGCCTGAGTCAGTATGCTACACCAGCTCTTCACCTTATTGAGTCGTCGTAAGGATTATTGAGATAATATATCACATGAAGCACCTTGGACACTCTGAAGTGCTATCAAAATCCTTTATCACTGTCATTCCCATTCATGTGGGCAATCATAGGGAAGAACAATGCGCAAGCAATGATTCTCAGTTGCTGTCACGGCCGGCAGTTGGATGGCTGCACAACAAGGCCAACCTAGACACAACGAGGGAGCTCTGTCATTGGAAATCCCCATGACTTTCACAGGGCTGACCATGGCATTAGGCAAAGTGAGGTGGCTGCTTTAGGCAGCTGATTCGGGGAGGGAATTTGATTGATATTATTTCTGATATTATTATTGCTATAGTTGTTGACATTACACTGCCCAGGCTTGCAGCTCAGGGAGGGCATTTTGGTGCTACTAACATAACGGTTTGACTTCACCTCCGAAGGAGCACTTGAGACAGACAGATGCCAACAACTGTTGTTGCTGTTGTTGTTGTTGTTTTGTACTGCCAGAGACAGGAATGAGTGAGATGTGTGCTTATGGGCTTTTCTGCATTAGTCAGTGCTATTTTTCTAGAAAAAGAGGTGCCGGAACTCACCATGAATGCCTCACTTGTTTTCTTATAGTGGCAATGGCACCCATCTGAAAGATTTCCAGGTTTCCAGTGAGTTCCATCTGAAAAATAGCCCTGATGATAACATGCACCTTAACCTGGGACCTTATGGTGAAGGGGAGATAAGAAATTGGATTAATAAATACAGTGGTACCTCAGGTTACATACGCTTCAGGTTACATATGCTTCAGGTTACAGACTCCGCTAACCCAGAAATAGTGCTTCAGGTTAAGAACTTTGCTTCAGGATGAGAACAGAAATCGTGCTCCCGTGGTGCGGCAGCAGGGGGAGGCCCCATTAGCTAAAGTGGTGCTTCAGGTTAAGAACAGTTTCAGGTTAAGAACAGACCTCCGGAACGAATTAAGTACGTAACCTGAGGTACCACTGTATATCCATATCATACAATCATGGTTCCCCTCCAAAAAAGGAATATTGGGAACTGTAGCTTGTTAGGTGTTTCTTAACAACCCTCAGCTCCCTTAACAAATTACAGTTCCCAGCAGTCTTTAGTGGAAGCATTGACTGCTAAAGTGGTTTAAGAGTGGTTTGAATTTCAGGTTAAGAACAGACCTCCGGAACGAATTAAGTACTTAACCTGAGGTACCACTGTATGGTGATATGCACCTTGATTGGGTGATGTGGTGGAAAGACATTTGTTGCTTGGCTATAAGCAGTAGAACGTGTGTTGTCCATTTTGAGTTCTATTTTGGCGGTACCTTCATGATTTTTTGTACTTGCTTGCTTTTAAATTGCTTTTAGTGGCCTGTATGTTCACAGGGAAAGGAGGGGAAAGGGAGCAGGTGAGTAGACTGAGTAAAAAAATTCCCTCTCTCTCCCTAGACATTTAGGAACATGTTATTAACATCCCAAGCATGAAGAGCAGTTCGGAAAGGCCTACAGCGGAGTTATGAAGCAGCAAGCGAGTGGGCTGAGCTGACAAACCTATATTTTAAGGGCACAGCACATAAATTTCCCCAGGAACCACTTCTGCAGGCCACGCTCAAGCTCAGCCCTCAGTGAGATAATTGGGAATTTTATTGGCGTAGCTATAGCAGGGGCGCACCTGCCATGAAAGTCTGCATTACGTTAGGGTCATTTCATACTGCTTTGCTACAAGGTAAAGGTGGCGAAGTGTGAAGGCAGGCTGAAAGTCTCGTTCGCCTCAGCAGATGCCTCATTATACTGAGTAAATAACTTGTCCCTGATATATGGTTTCGTACCAGTGCTGACTGGCAGCTTGTTTAATGAATTATGGGTTATAATGGAGGTGTAGATGCGAACCAAAGTTGATGTTATCTGCTTAATTCCAGCCCGCCTTAGGCCTGCCTTCGAGATCACCTAGGCTACCAAATTGCCTCACAGAGATTATCATTTTTTAAGCTGGCCTTTCCCACAGTCACAGCAAACATAAATTCAGAGACCGTGCTGTCAAACGGCCCTGGCCTTGTTATGTTAACATAACTGCTCGATCAGCTTCAGCGTACCTTTTCGCACCGAGCCATTTAAAACAATAACGTGAGCACAACGTTAACTCGAGAGACCTTAAAATAGCTAAACCGGATAAATGTATGCTTCAGGCCCACACCCCATGGCACAGCCAGTCATTCAGCAGGAGCGAGAAAACAGCAGTATGGGTTTTGCTGCTTCCCAGCCTGCTTTAAATGCTGTTCTCTGACGTTTGCATACCCTTAAATTAGTCTTCTTGTTAGCATATAATCATTTGATAGCGCAGTGCCGCATTTGCCCATTGCGGTAAAGCTGGTGGGCTTCTTCTGCGCAGAAGAAAACAATGTCGTGATTAGTGTGCCATTATTTCACTAGCTGCTTTGCAATGTGTCTGATCGCGCTTGAATTATGCCTTTTGAAGAATGCACAGCCTCAGCTAAAAAAAGAAAAGAAAATGAATATGAATTAAATTAAAGCATCTTTCAGAATTCACACCGAGTGACTTTCAAGCAGCAAGGGTGCAAGGCAATTTCTGATGGGAACATAATATGTATAGAGTACCTGATTTTACATTTGTTACCTTGAACAAAATAACACATAAATTTGCGGGGCCAGTGTTCCTCCCTTTTTAAAACCTCCCAGTTTTAGAAACAACCCTTTAGAAATTCAGACTGCTATACACACCGTACCTTTAAAGCAAATTTCCCACCTCAAAGAATTCTGGGCATGGTAGTTTGTTAAGGGTTGCTGGAAATTGTAACTCAGTAAGGGTAAACTATATTGTAGTGCCCAGAATTCTAGGAGGAGGGAATTTGTTTTGAATGTGCTTTAAATGTATATCAGTTAGAAAATGTTTACAGGATTTGTTTAGGAACCTTAATATGTTAAGCCATTGACCAAAAACAAAAAATAACAAAAAATGATGATGTTTCTTCCTGTTACCCAGAAATTATGCAGTTCAGTAAAATTTCCCCTCTCTGGTCCCAGAGAGAGATCCTAAACTTGTTCACATTGCGGAGCTTACATGCTACTACCACGCTGCTGCTACTGGCCATCCCTTGACAAAAATTGCTGTGATGTCAGGTTCCCTCTCCTGTTGTGAGAGACGTGCAGCATGGGTTTCTGGGGTGCATAATCAATGAACCTGAAGACTGAAATGGAAAAACACCAGCCTTCCGCATTTAGCTAGAGTGAAACCTCTCACTTAATGCAAATTCTCTGCTTCGCAAATGCAAACTGTAACATAAGCTTTTTTTTACTTCAGTGCAAACATTACATTTTATGCATATTAAGCATATCTTTAACAGACATGCTCTGGATTTCAGTGTTAATGATATTTTCTATACCTAAATCTGTATGTATAATAGCTGTAATTTTACACATACAATGACTACCATATTTCTTAAAGCCAATCTTCTATTAATGAGCTTTCTCATATCTCGAAATATTTTACTCAATTTCACTGGTGCATGGATACTATGAGATATAATCTTACAAAAGCTATCCTTAAGTGCCACATTAGTATTACTGTAGTTGCATAAATAGAAGTCAATTTTTCCTGAGGAATGGCAATTAAGAGGACCATCTTCCTTTGCTTATTAAATATCTTCCTTTGGGGGTTAATTTCATCAAAATGATATAGATATATGACAATACTGTTCTATGTAATTTGAAATGATTAAATAAATGATTTGTCACAACATTCCTTGTGTGTTCATGTCTTACAGCCTATTTTTCAATAGCATATATTGCTAATATGAAACATTAACTGCTAAGCTCTTTCATTTCACTTCATTTCATCGAAAGTCAGGATTCAGGAACACATGATTATTGATTAAAACATACTTTTCAGTTAATTTAGCTTTTCCTCATTACTGAAAAATTACAAACCTTGCTATATTATAAGGAACGTTCAACATTATGAAACGAATAGCTGATAACATGGATAATGTATCCTCCACTTTCCATATCCTTAGTATAGATCACCAGGCAGATGAATCTGTACAGCTTCTCACAGTGTGGAGATGTAATGGAATTTCTACTTGTATGCAGTTGTTAAAGTGCCGGGAAAACAGGAAAGTGTTCCGGGCTCTTAAGGCTATGGATTTATTTATTCATTTACGCTAGGTGCTCTAATTCCCTTCTTCGGGCCTTGGCTCTTACTGACACACTTTTATCTTTGCAGGAGCACCCCTGGAGCGACAGTTTTCCTCTCAGTGCCCCACTGGTATGCCTCATTCATGACCTGGAAATGTCAATTAGAAGCAGAAAGAGAAAGGCAATGCCGTCTCCAGGCCTGTTCAAGCCTTCTGAGGCTACGGACGCATTTGAGCCAAGAGAGGATGACTGTTCGTGAACCCCGGCGTAGGCTTGGACTCCCCACAAGAGACAGGAGAAGTGTTCCTGTTTTCAAATCTGTTAACAGGAATTAAGTTTTGCAGCCAAGAACAGTGTGTGCTGGCTACATTACAAACATACGAAGGCCAAGCAGTATTTTTCTTTCCCCCCTTTTTCTCCTAGGCTACTTGTCTTTGAAATAGGCCATTTCTGTCGTCAGCGGTGCCTGAAACTTTGCTAGGCTCAGGGAGTTCTCGTGCGAGATGTACCAGAGCCTAATTTGATGCTTTATTAATAGCTATTTACAGGGGTTATTTCCTTGCCTGTAATAGTTGCGGTTACAAATTAGAAATTAGATGAGACATTAGGAGGCTTATAGGAATTTGATTCAATGGTAAGAGCTCCATTAGTGAAGACTGGAGTGCACACTGTAGCCTTGGAAAGAACGGTTAATTTGTTATGGGAGTGCAGGTAACCGTGGATAGGTTTGCGGCTTTATCATCATTTGCTACTAACCATACAATCCTTGAATCATAAAAGTCTAGAGTTGGAAGGGACCCCTAGGATCATCTAGACCGACCCCCGCAATGCAGGAATCACAGCTAGGAATCATTAGATACTGGCTGTGTTTGGGTATCACAATAAACCATGATTTATTGCAGGGAGGCAGGCATACAAATTAAAAATGAATTGAATGCATTTTAGACATGGGTAAGTATTCCTGGGATTTTTTTGGTATTCCTAGGGCTTGCTGGTTAGAAGGTCGGCGGTTCGAATCCCCACGACGGGGTGAGCTCCTGTTGCTCGGTCCCAGCACCTGTGTGATGGTCTGGGAATCAGATTCATGAGGCTGAACCTGAGGAATCCCAGCCGACACAGGATTCCCCGCCTCCAGAACCAGCTGAGCCGGGGCTGGGGCTTGAACCTGAAGGGCCCTCACCTGTGCCGGATCCTCAGGAGCAGACACCAGCTGAATCTGCTCTGGCTCCGGAGGTGATCGAGGACCCATTGCCTGCAGGTGCTCCACTCTCAGCCCTGTCAGGGGAGGCTGAGCTTGCCTCTGGGTCCAGTAACCCTCCAGCCTCTCCTCAGCTGCAGAGGCTCAGGGCAGAGAGGCGGAGGGAACTAAGTTCTCGCAGGAGGAGTGCTCGCCTCCAGGCCAGGAGAGGCGAGTCACCTGTGGACTGGGACCGCCCTATGCCTCGGGGCAGATAAAAGCCAGCCAGCCCAGTCCCGTTGTTGCTAGCCTGTTCCTGCCTGCACCCTGTCCTGCTCTTCTGCCAGAGTTCCTGACCCCACCCGACTCCCTGCCTTGGACCCAGCTACAGCTTTGACGGACAGCCTCCATACCACACCCTCGACCTCGGACTTGGACCTCGCCTCTCGGTTAGCCCCCAGGACCAGCACATCCTGCCAACCTAGCAGTTCGAAAGCACATCAAAGTGCAAGTAGATAAATAGGTACCGCTCTGGTGGAAAGGTAAACAGCGTTTCCGTGCGCTGCTCTGGCTTGCCAGAAGCTGCTTAGTCATGCTGGACACATGACCCGGAAGCTGTACGCCGGCTCCCTCAGCCAATAAAGCAAGATGAGCGATTCAACCCCAGAGTCGGTCATGACTGGACCTAATGGTCAGGGGTCCCTTTACCTTTTTAAGTATTCCTGGAGTTTTTTGGTATTCCTAGGGCTTGCTGATCAGAAGGTCAGCGGTTCGAATCCCCATGACGGGGTGAGCTCCTGTTGCTCAGTCCCAGCTCCTGCCCACCTAGCAGTTCGAAAGCACATCATAGTGCAAGTAGATAAATAGGTACCACTCCAGCAGGAAGGTAAATGGTGTTTCCATGTGCTGCTCTGGTTTGCTAGAAGTGGCTTAGTCATGCTGGCCACATGACCTGGAAGCTGTCTGCGGACAAACGCCGACTCCCTTGGCCTATAGAGCAAGATGTGCGCGCAACTCTGGAGTCATCCGCGACTGGACCGAACGGTCAGGGGTACCTTTACCTTTACCTTTCTTGTTGTATAGGTAAAGGAAGAATCTTTGCGTTAAAAAAGGAAGGAAAAAAATGCCAATAACTACTGTTTTCTCTTGAAATGCAATGGAGGTGGGCTATTGGCTCAGCAATGGCAAGGCAACTTTCTTGACATTCATTGGAATTCGACTATCAGCCATAATAGCCACATAACCCAACGAACTGATACAACTTCATTTTCTATAGTTCTTCAACTTATTTGAAGAATAGCTGGAAGGAGATGCGAAAGAAATCGATTGGCAGCACTCTCCCGGGTTCATCTGCCATTATTATCCCTTTCGGCCATGCACTTTTTGTGTGTGTGTTTTCTTTTTATCTGTGTGCTTTCATTGAACCTTTCATCAGAACTGCAACAGGTTATGGAGGGGTTCTGAGCTGAAGCTAAGCTTTCAAGTCTTCTCTCCCCCACCCCCCACCCCGATTTCTAAACCAGAGGGCAATGGTAGGCAAATTTTAACACTGCAACGAGAGATACATTGCTTTAATGCTTCAGGGATTTTTTTTCTTGAACAGTGGTCTACAAATTTATTAAATAAATGAAAAAAAAACCCCTTCTCTTTGCGTATTTCTACCCATGGGATTTCGCACAGCATTTCTGTGAATTTGTTCCTAAAGCCCAAGATGTACATCTGTCTTTGGCAAGCTTTCCCTTTCTCCACTATCTCAAATTCCAGTATGATCCCTCATCTTCTGGAAGATAAAATTGTCAGCCAGGGTGACTCAAGAATTTATTAGACTTTTCATTCTTAGCAGAATTTTGGCTTCCAACATATATCAGGGTAGCTGAAGTCTCCCATTACTCTGATGTCTCTCCTCTTTGAAAAATTGATAATCTCATCTACAAAGGTGTTGACCAAGTCTTCTGCCCAGTTTGGTGGGCTTCAGCAGCTTCCCACAATGATATTGTTAATATTTCCTCTCCTGTTATTTCCCCCAGTTGCTTTTAATTGACCTTTCCTTTTGAGATTTATAAATTTCCATGCCTGTGAAATGCAACTGCTCCTTTACAACTTCACTTCACCGTATCATAGGCTACTGTTCATGCATATTTAGCATACACTGATAAGCTTGGTCTGGAAATGGCCATGAATAATAATAATAATTAAAATAATAATAATAATAATACCCCCACTCATCTGGCTGGGTTACCTCAGCCACCCTGGGTGGCTTCCAACACATATAAGAACATAATAAAATGTCAAACATTAAAAACTTCCTGGCACAGGAACTCAGGTGTCTTCTAAAAGTTCTGTACAGCGGTACCTCAGGTTACAGATGCTTCAGGTTACAGACGCTTCAGGTTACAGACTCCGCTAACCCAGAAATAGCATCTCGGGTTAAGAACTCTGCTTCAGGATGAGAACAGAAATCGTGCTCCGGTGGCACAGCGGCAGCAGGAGGCCCCATTAGCTAAAGTGGTACCTCAGGTTAAGAACAGTTTCAAGTTAAGAACAGACCTCCAGAACAAATTAAGTTCTTAACCCGAGGTACCACTGTAGTTCTTTATCTATGGATAATCACATGGAATTCCTGGAATTTCACACTGCTGGGGAGATTAGGGTGGTATGTAACAATATTTTTGGAGCTTGCTAAGATACATCCCATGTCTCCAGGGTTTTCCCATACAAATGAAACTTTGGGCAGTGTGGCTCATGGAGTGAAAAATTAAGGCGTCTGGGGAAGGCAGAGGCAGCTGAAGATTGACTACATAGGTAAAGAATCATAGCAAAGAGTCAAATGCAAAGCTGAAGAGACTTTGTGTGGATGCAAAGAGAATCAAGGTTAGGAAGGAGAAAAATGAATGGAATGTGGAGGGAGAGGGAGAGTGAGAGAGAATGTCAGACAAATAAGATGATTTTGACTGTAACGTGTTGCCTGAGGAGACATGAGATGCAGAGAAGCCAGGCTACATTTGATGAGGAGAGACGGGGTACTGCAAACGGGGTGGGAGGGAGGAGAGAACTGAGAAAACACTCATACCCTCATATCTTCCTCAAGGGACTTGAAGGGGCAGGCATTTTGTGATGAGAGGAAAGAGAAAGAGAGGAAAAAGGGGGAGAGCAGAAATTATTTTCATTCATTTGCATGGACTACAACTTCCGTGCCGGCTTTATAGGACTGCTGCAGAAAAGTCCATTTAACTACAGCATCCCCCAGTTCATCTGGAAAGAATGGTTTTCCTTTTCATATTTTTGTTTTATTTTATTTTGCTCCACAGAGATCAGAGCCATTCATAACAGCTGCTACCTCACTACTAGAAAACTTGTATTGTTGATCATCGTGGCAGAGTTTTCCCAGTGTTGCAATAAGTTGTTGTTGATACCCATTAAAAAGTGTCTGGTACTTAAGTTCGTAATAACACTGTCTTTAGTGCCTTCATCTTTTTTAATTTCTTCCGTATTTTATATACACCAACAGACTATATTTGTTACCAGTTATTTCTTTGGGGATATTTATGCGCATAAAGGCATCTACAGTTATAGTGCAGGTGGTTTTGTAATGAGACATTTACAGAGTTATACTTTTGCAGTGAAAAACAAGCATGTTTTGAAGAAGGACTAACAAGGAAGTGTAGGCTGGGGAAAGTCTGGAGGGCTAGGCAGAGAGGCCTGGAGAATTTTATTTGGTTCTGATACAAACCATCTACCCTAACTAACTACCCTACCCTAACACTGCTACTCATCTGTCTGTTCCCAAGTGTCTCTTAACAGGTATGTCAAACGTAGCCATTTAACTCTCCAGGAGGGAATGATATGACTATCATTATATATATAGTGCTTGACACACCTTAGTGACAAATAAATTTTAAATATGTATATTTCTCACAATTGAGACCCGCCAAATGGGGCTCAGATAAGCCTTCAGGGTGGCCTATATGGCATAAAATACCAATAAAACATCAAATCAATGAAATATTGGTGGTAGTAATTATAGTGGTAATAATTACAGTAAATCCAAGCTTACCTAAAGTGTGCATTGAGAAAGCCAATACACTTACAGTGCTCTGCCCCAATAATTTCTCATGATTGCTCCTCTATATAATGTTCTGTACAGGTTACAGTATGTTTGTTTGCTTTTATTCCATAATTTTAATGCTGGATGGTGATGGGAAAACACTTTCTGCAACCCCTGGTGATTGTTTTGTGGGATCTGGGGGGGGGGAGTCTCCCTTGCGTTTAGACTCTGCAAATTAGACGTGTCTAATATTTCAGCAAGACCCCTGTTGATTTCATGGTTATTTGTGTACATAGAGTTTGAATTATAGGTCCACAAAGACATTTCAATCCTTAATAGCTCAGATTTTGAAAAAGTGGGGCACAATGGTTCTTACAGAGGAATATGCGTTAGATTGCTAATTGATTGGCATGATTGTATGTTTCCTGCATATAATAAATATTTGGTGCGTATTTTTCTCCCAAAACAAAAACAAAACAAAAAAAAAACCCACTTCACAATGCTGTAGGCAGACAAGTCAGGCTTGTAATACTCTGGCATAATTGAAAGTGATGAAGTGGAAGACTGGAGATGTTTATTTCAGAACTGTACTCTTAAATGAAAATGCCAGAAGACAATGAAAATCAGTGATTTTTTAATAAATGGTTGAGGTGGTGGAAATGGACCGGGGGTGGGTGGGTGGAGAATAAGTATGAGAACAAGCATAATCATAAGTGTTTAAAACATCCAGTCATTTTCACTTTTTATAAACAACATATATCTATCTTCTAGGTTTCATCTGCTCATCCCTTGCACTGGTTCACAAAGGAAACCGATATTGCCTCAGTCACATTAAAAGATTGCCAAGTGTTTTTGCTTTGTAGATGCAAGTACTGAACTAGAAAACATGAAATTATATAGAGGGCTCTCAAGAACAAACCTGCACCAGAATCAGGATTGCGGTATGGAGGAGATAGTTTAATATTTTCTCTTTGAACCATTCCCATGCTGAAAATCACGTTGAAGCTGCAATAGCAGGGATGAGGGCAGGACTTTTTTTCAGAACTCAGTTCTGGCACCTCTCAGGTGGGTGCCATTGCCATTCTGAGAGAATGTTGGAGGCATTCATGGTGAGTTCTGACACCTCATTTTCTAGAAAAAATAGCTCTGTAATGAGGGTGATTGTCATTGAGAAAACGATGTAAGGGGAGAGATGTTTGGAATAAAGGCATGCCCCTTTGACCCTACTTTAAAATAACCCCTCTGAAATCATGACTAGAACACTGTTTTGGAAGGAAAACTGGAGTTCTCTTGCATAAACTTGTTACTGAGTAGTGCAATCCTAAAGGTAAAGGTAAAGGTACCCCTGACCGTTAGGTCCAGTTGTGAACGACTCTGGGGTTGTGCGCTCATCTCGCTCTATAGGCCGAGGGAGCTGGCATTTGTCCACAGACAGTTTTTCTGCGTCATGTGGCCAGCATGACTAAGCCGCTTCTGGCAAACCAGAGCAGTGCACGGAAACGCCATTTACCTTTCCGCCGGAGCGGTACCTATTTATCTACTTGCACTTTGACGTGCTTTCGAACTGCTAGGTTGGCAGGAGCTGGGACCGAGCAATGAGAGCTCACCCCGTTGTGGGGATTCGAACCGTCGACCTTCTGATCGGCAAGCCCTAGGCTCTGTGGTTTAGACCACAGCACCACCCGCAATCCTAGCTGTAAGTAAATTACACCCAAGTGTCTTCCAGGCAGTGCTTTATTTTTTCTGGGGGTACACAGGGGTACGCATACCCCTAAACATTTTGTGAATCTAAGTTTGGCCCCATTGAGGGGCAGTATTTCAATATGAGTAGGAAAATGAGAGTACCCCTAAACATTTTTTTTCAAAAGAAAAGCACCTCTTCCAGCTGAAAAACTATTTCGAAACTGATGGAAATTCTCATTTACTCTTGTCTTGTCACATCTACAAAGACTGAATCAGCACACTTTGAGGGCAGATTTCCCCTAATATGATTCTCAAAAGAGACTTCCAAAACTGGACGCGGGTGTATGAATGGCTCACACATTAATGCCTGTTCAACCTCTGTTCAGAAAGATGGCAGTTCACGAGATCTCTGAGAAACAGATTCCGTGGATGCTCTAAACTGTGACACCTAAAAAATGGGGGGGGGGGATGAGCCCTAAAGCTAAGTGCTCCAGACTTTGACTTAAATTTGTAGCCAATTTTACTGTAGTTTTTGAAAGCTGTGTACTGCATTTGTGGTCTCCGTTGAAAAGGGATTGCGTGCTTTTGTGTTGTTTCTTTTGCATTCTGTTTCAGCTCTGCAGGCATCTATCATCCATTATTTTACTTTGTGGGGCAGCTTATGTCAGCAAGGACCTGCCCTTCAGGCAAGCTGCAATGACACCGGCGTATACATATTTGATGTGTAAATCGGAAAATGCATGAAATGTTAATGCTAGTTATACTACCCCATAGTTCAGTGCTTGTGGACTTGCATGTGCCAGACTCAATATATTTCCTCTTTTGAGGAGGCTGCAAATTGACAGTGCCATTGTTTATCTTAACTTTCACCTCACAGAAGTTTCTAGTTGTGAGTAGCCATTTGTTCATTGGCTAGCCATTCATTCATTTCATTTCATTGATGAATCACTTCCTATGAGGCCTCACAAGGTGATACATAATAACATATGTAAAATAGTTACATATCGATAAACAGTTAAAAACAGTTGCTCATATATATACACTGAATTAATTCAGATCCAGGACAGATACCAAGTGGGATAAAGATTTTAGATGGCTTGTTAAAAATTGAGTCAATGAAAACCAGTTCTTTAATTCCACGTGCATGCACACAAGCAATGTGATTTTTACAAGACTTTAGTCTTTTTGAGCCGAGAAAGAGGAATGATCTGATGCTAGTGTATTAGTATTCCAGTGCTTGCTATACAAAATGATAGGGCCAGCAATGCCTCCTGGACAGGATTGCTTGGGTCTGCGTCTTATGATATTTAATGGTTTTATTCTTCCGGAGGTGTTAAAATGGGTGAATCTCATACCCATCAGCTGTCCCACCTTGAGCGGGACATCCTTGAATTACAGAAGCCCCTCCAGATTCTGATACTGGGAAGTCCCCATTTTGGCTCCTGCGAGAGTGTGGCAACCCAAGATGCCCATTTTGGGGTGCCAAGCTCTCTTATGAGTCACCTGACTCCCATGAGAGCACAGCCCCCAAAGATGCCTGTGTTCTCGCGTGAGTCATGTGACTCATACAGGAGCGTGGCTTTGAAGGACCTGATTTTCCTCTGCAGGACATTGAAGTGTATGGAATCTGTCAGTTTCCATTTCACCCAGTTTCCCATTTTTTCCAATATAAAGTTTTGTTTGGCACATTTCTATATCACTTTGCATCGCTTTCATCCCTACGAAAACACATCAGTGTTTTAATGTGTATTCTTCCTAATATATACATTTTCTATGCAATTCTGCCTAATATGTTGATTTTGTTTTGTTATTAATTCATTTTATATCTTGCACTTCCTCCCAAAAGAGCTGAGGTGGCAAACACATCTATATATCTATATCTATATCTATATCTATATCTATATCTATATCTATATCTATATCTATATCTATATCATCTATCTATCTTCTATCTAACTATCTTCTAAAGCATTCTAGAAACACCTGAAAGCGTGCTAAACCTGCTCAAAATATTCTCACAACCAGCGAGTTCAGAGTTATCAGAAGCAATCCTGAATATAATAATATAGATTTTATTGCATTAGCCGTGTGGCCATAGCACAACATACATAGAAATAACAGCATAACATAAAATGGGGGTGGGGAGGCAAAGGCAGACATCGTCCTGGGCAAATACCCAAAGGGGGGGGAAAGGAGATAACAGAAACAACAGGGGATCCAAAACACCGAATGACCGATAGTTCAAGAACAAAAAGACAAAAAACTGCCGAGGCTGGAGGAGGATCATCAAAGGGGTCCTTCAGCTCCCCGGATCCGTCCCAGCTCCACCGTCCTTGCACTACAAAGCTACCTGGAACCTCATCCGACTGTGCAGAGTATCGACTACAGCTGTGGTGCCGAAAAAGAAGCCAGTGCAGCCTTCCTCCTCATCACACTGAGCAGGAAGTTAGCTGTCATCTCGGTGATCCAACAATCAGAATCTTGCAAAAAGAGGGACACTATCCAGGGCTGGATTGGGAGATGAAGCTTGTTCATGAGAGGAGTTAAAAACCGAGATCTTTCATCTGTCCAGTTGGGACAGAAGAGCATTACATGTTCCATAGTCTCCAGGGCCGAGTCATTACAGTTGCATGTTCTGTTTGCGATGGGGACTCTGGAATAACGACCCGACAGAACTGCTGTAGGAAAACAGTTGAGACGGGCACAGGTAAAGGCCCTTTGCTTAGCCTCCGAAGAAATTGTGAAGCAGTATAGAGGGATTCCTTCAGGGGGAGGAATAGCTAGGGCTAGGCCTGAACACGGCCCTCTTGCATCGGCAGCTGTGTTAGAGAAGTCAAGTAGCTGTAACTTCTTTTTAATTGAAGGTAGGGCCGCCGGACTGATACACTCTAATTTAAGAACAGTTTTGCAATTCAGATTAGAAAGAGAGCGGAGTTTGAGGTTGATTGTAGTTTTCCAAGGGGAATTATGAATATCTCTTAGGATCAGGTTGGAAAAACCACCTCTAATTCGAGCATCCGATGCTAGTAGGTGGGAGCTATAGGAAATGGCTCGACACCATGCTCGTTTTACAATTGAGGGCTGGGCGAACTCAAGTCGTAGGGCTGCACCTGAGACGCATCTCGGGACACCGGAAAGAGATAATCCTGAATATATACATTGTGTCGACCAATTTTGCCTGATATAATGCATTTTTGTCTGTTACTTTCACTAATACATTTGCTTTTATGTGCGCACATCCATTTTTTTTCACCAGTCAGATTGGACTGGCTATAAATAAACAAACAACAACAACAACAACAACAACATTGAATAAGATGTCCCTATTTTCATCAGAGAAATGTTGGAGGGTATGGAATTCCCACACCTCAGTATCATAGCTGTCAACCTTTCCCTTTTCTTGTGAGGAATCCTATTTGGAATAAGAGAATTTCCCTTAAAAAAAAGGGAAAAGTTGACAGCTATGCTCAGTATGGTTAATAATATTAGTGACTTACATGACAGCAGATGCCCTCCAGATGTTGTTGGACTACAAGTCCCATCAACCCTGATGATTGGTCATGTGGTTGTGGCTGATGGGAATTCCACAATATGGTTATATTCATTGAAACATTTGTTGATTTTTAATGCTGTGGTGAGCTCCTTTGAGCTCAGCATCATTGTTGGAAAACCAGGATAAAAATCTTAAATCCAATCCCATCGAACACCTGGAGGGTGCCATGTCTGCTACTCCTGACTTACAGGGTTTCTGCAAGGATGACAGCTACACATCGCATGCGAAGTGCTTTGACCTGAGCACACCATACAATTGTGACATATTCTGCCACCAAGCCTCCTCAAACTCATTTAGCGCTTCACCCCTTCACATTGATCTTCTCACGCTTTTTCTACGCCAACAAGGGAGTTCCACCATTATTATATTAGTTCCCATTTTGGCACAGTCTACCTACACACAGAGATCATAATATTGAGTATTATTAAAACAGTGTTATATGAAATATCATTTTATATAAGGAAGCAGGGATGAGGGAGGAAAAAAAACCCTGATGTGCTGTGAAATACCCAGTTGAAAGGAAGCTCAGAGCTGGTGTCTGACAGCTTATGCATCCAATTACTGATATGTCACAAGAAATATGTGGGGAAATTGTAATGAGATGGCAGGCTCGCTAACAAAGGGTAACATTGTCTTCTTACATCTGGATCACTTAAAAAATACACTGTGCAGATCTGCATTCCCGTTTAACTCTTTAGTGTGGCACTGGCGTTTTCATAATGGGTAAATGTAGATTTGAACCACAACTGAAGGCTGTGTTACAAACAGACAGGGCTTCATTGGATTGTCAGTAACTTCACATGGTCAGCCCTACCAATAGGCAGTGTGAGGCAGTCGCCTCAGGTGGCTGATTTCAGGTGTCATGCATTATAGCCACACTATGCATTCAAACCACTCTTAAACCACTTTAGCAGTCAATGATTCCAATAAAGACTACTGGGAACTGTAATTTGTTAAGGGAGCTGAGGATTGTTAAGAGACGCCTAACAAGCTACAGTTCCCAATATTCTTTTTTTGGAGGGGAACCATGATTGTATGATATAGATATACAGTGGTACCTCGGGTTAAGTACTTAATTCGTTCCGGAGGTCTGTTCTTAACCTGAAACTGTTCTTAACCTGAAGCACCACTTTAGCTAATGGGGCCTCATGCTGCTGCCACACCACCGGAGCACGATTTCTGTTCTTATCCTGAAGCAAAGTTATTAACCTGAGGTACTATTTCTGGGTTAGTGGAGTCTGTAACCTGAGGCGTATGTAACCTGAGGTACCACTGTAGACATAAAAGGACAGTGAATTGTTATTTAAGGTAAAGGTAAAGGCACCCCTGACCGTTAGGTCCAGTCACGAACGACTCTGGGGTTGCGGCGCTCATCTCGCTTTACTGGCCGAGGGAGCCAGTGTTTGTCCACAGACAGCTTCTGGGTCATGTGGCCAGCATGACCAAGCCGCTTCTGGCGAACCAGAGGAAATGCCATTTACCTTCCCGCTGGAGCGGTACCTAATTATCTACTTGCACTTTGACGTTTTTTCAAACTGCTAGGTTGGCAGGAGCTGGGACCGAGCGACAGGAGCTCACCCCATTGTGGGGATTCGAACCGCCGACCTTCTGATCGGCTAGCCCTAGGCTCTGTGGTTTAGACCACAGCGCCACCCGCATCCCTGAATTGTTATTTAATTTATTATAATTGTATTTTTAGTGCCAGAGAAGAAGGGAGGCACTTGTGAGACCTTTCAATATATACTCCATGTTCAAATATTTTTACTGGCGTAAACACCTTGACTTGCTGTGGAGAGGCAGAATGATGCAGAGATGCCATTTTAGGCTCCACAACAGACAGCTAAATATCTTGGAATGGTCTTGGCACCTCTTCCTCAGAAACCAGCATCTACAAAGTTGGACCTGACCAAGCAGGTAAGAGAATCTGATCCAAAAACCCAACAGTTTGAAAGCTGGTGCAAAACTGTGGTTTTCTTTTGGCTATATTCCTCCACTTCTGTTTTTTCCTAAATATGAGTTCCACCATCAAACGAAGAATTCTGCTCTGAAACGCTCAGTAAAATGTGGACGGGGGGAGGAGGGACACACTGATATTTTGTTCCACAGACAAGCCCTTCATTAAATATTTTCCATCTCAGTCCCTCGGGTGAGTAGGACTCTTTTCTTCCAGAGTCATTAAACTCTTTTATGCCTCAGTAATTGCTACATTAAGCATTAAAAGTAGACCAAAAGTTGGGGCCCGGTGGCTCCAAGCATTATTATTTATCTGGAAACAGAGTGAGACTTCAGACATGCCAAATCTCCTAGGGGAATAGGGACCACAATGACTCTCTCTCTCTCTCTCTCTCTCTCTCTCTCTCTCTCTCTCTCTCTCTCTGTGTGTGTGTGTGTGTGTGTTGCTTATTTGTAACAACTGAATGGGGTCTGGAGCAAATCCTTGTGGAAATGTGGGCTGTCCTTCTATGATAAACAAACATATCTTCCTATAAAAGAGATCTGAATTCCACGGCTGCTCTGCCCCATTTCGTATAATAAAGGATCCATCAGGTCAGAAACAATTGTTCTTTCTTCCTATCCTCCTCCGGACAAAGCCACTCAAAGAACCTTCCACAATTAACCCCCAAAACATGTTTTTAGCCGAGATATATGTGTTGCATGGTGACCAGAATGAGACCGCTGCTTGAGAAACGTTGAGGAGAATGCTGCCCTCTTGCCTTTGCCTTGTCCGTTTAGCTAGTGTTCATATGTTCTGCTTATTATTTATTTTATTCATTTATATCCTGCTTTCAATAGAAATTCTTTCCAAAGTGGCTGACGATAGGAGAAAATCAACAATAAAGAGCTGCTCAAGGTACATCTAAGAATACAGCAGAACGTTATCAAGCAGCCTATCTATGCAGCAGTCCACATATAAAATGGAAAACTACTGTCTCTTGTCTAATAAGCGTGGCAGCACTTCCAAGCAACTGCTGAAAAATGCCAGGCCCATCCAAAGAAAGTGTTTGGAGCAATGTAGACAACACTGGATCCCAAAAACAGGTCTACAGTGGTACCTCAGGTTAAGTACTTAACTCGTTCCGGAGGTCCGTACTTAACCTGAAACTGTTCTTAACCTGAAGCACCACTTTAGCTAATGGGGTCTCCTGCTGCTGCCGCGCCGCCAGACCACGATTTCTGTTCTCATCCTGAAGCAAAGTTCTTAACCTGAAGCACTATTTCTGGGTTAGCGGAGTCTGTAACCTGAAGCGTATGTAACCTGAGGTACCACTGTACCTTCTTTCTCTCTTCTTTTTTCTGGCGTGTCTCCAAAAAAACATCACAAAAACAGAAATGTGCCATTTGTTCCCATTTTAGTAAGTTTAATTTTTTTTGCATTGGAGTAAGGAAAATAAACGTTAGGGCCTGTTCCGATGCTTCCAGAAACAGCAAAAATGGGTGCAGAAATGTGTGTGAGAGTAGGAATGGTTGCCACAGGACCTCTGTCCATGCTTCTCTGCGCCGAGCTTCTAACGTTACTGTATCAACCAGAAACTGGAATATGTTTTTGTTTCCGCACTCTGTTTTTGTTGGGGAGCCTTTAGACAAAGCTTCCTTTCAGTGGGACCCTACAATATTTGAAGTAGTAATTACTGAATGCCAGAATTAATTTTTCTCTGATAATTATTCCTCAGGCAGAGTTGACAATTCCAGTCATTTACCTCATTCATTAAAATTCAATAACAATTGCTCCAAAGGCTTTCGCTCAGAGTAATGGCATGCATTATTATGCATCACTAATTTCCATGAAGAACAATAAGGGACTATTTTCTTGACATCTACCATTATTTTCCTCAAGTAGAAAGTTTACTCTTTTTCTGTTGCTTCAGTACTCCGATGGGTCACGTAAGCAATAACATGGCAATGTATTTAAAAACTAGCTGAACCATTACAGAACATTAGGGACAGTAAAATCCCACTGGTTTCCCTTTCTATTTTTTCAGACTATTTAAAATTTCTTATTTTAGCATTTATACCCTGTTCTTCTACTCACACGAACTTCATGATGGTGGCAAACAGGTATCATCATTTCTTACACAATATTTCTATAAGATGCTTCAGAAAGTTTAAGGCCTGGTTTGCACATAACATTAAACCATGGTTTATTCAACTATGGTTTATTCAACTGTGGCTTAGCATTATGTGTAACCCTGCCCAACTAGTTAAGAAATCAGCTAAGAAATCAGGATTTGAAGCCGTAGTTTGTTGTTAGCTTATGAGCCTTTCTTTCTTTTAAATATAGCTTTTCTGGGGATATGTGTGAAGGAATAACTTCTATAGGTGAAGGACTTCTTAGTCAAAAATCTATTCTCCTGTATTTTGCTTATATTTTAAACTGTGACATTTATTGATGCTACTGAATTATAATAAGGTGGTGGACTCTCCTTCAGTGGACGTTTTTAGGCAGAGGTTGGATGGCCGCCTGTCATTAATGCTTTAGTTCAGGCATGGCCAAACTTGGACCTCCAGATGTTTTGGGACTACAACTCCCATCCTCCCTAGCTAACAGGACCAGTGGTCAGGGATGATGGGAACTGTAGTCCCAGAACATCTGGAGGGCCAAGTTTTTGCCATGCCTGCTTTAGTTGAAATTCCTGAACTTTGACTTGCAGCTCAGTAATGTTAACCAGCTGAACTTCCCTCTTCTGAAAGGCAGAGAAGTTCCATCTGCTGTTGGATTTTCCACCTGAGCATTTGAAAAATTAGGAACGAACCCCATAATGTTTGATTGGAAGAGAACAGTTAAACAGCTCTCATAGGTTGCATTCAGGGGCTTTTACAGTGGTACCTTGGGTTAAAGACGCTTCAGGTTACAAACTCCACTAACCAGGAAGTGGTTGCTCCAGGTTGAGAACTTTGCCCCAGGATAAGAACGGAAATCGTGCGCCGGCTGTGTGGTGGCAGTGGGAAGCCCCATTAGCTAAAGTGGTACCTCAGGTTAAGAACAGTTTCATGTTAAGAACGGACCTCTGGAACAAATTCAGCTCTTAACCCGAGGTACCACTGTATATGCAGAAGGCTAAAGGCAAATATTGTGTGAGGAAAGGAACCACATTAAAAGAGACAATGTGGCCGAAAGAAAAGTAATTAGCAGAAATATGCTGAACTTTCTATTATTTCCAAAGGCAGAATAATATGGGGCATGTTTTTATTAAATGTGCAATTAGTATATTTGCCTAATATATGCCTGTAGACTCTCTTGTGGTGAACCAGATTATCCCGCCACCCCCAGATCCATTTTATTTCCTGATTCATAAACTGTATTATTTATTTATTTACTAAATTTACTAAATGTCACAAAGGATAAGAAATGAAAGTTCACTGGGATGGGGGAATCTTCCGGCTGGTTAATGTAGTAAAAGAGTTGTGCCAGCAGACATGACAGAATTCCCTGTTCCATATCTCTCCCTTTAGACCACTCACACCCCCAATCTTTTCTGGAGGCTCTCCGAACCTTCCACATTTTCCAAATGGGGCCACAAATGCACCAGGACAGCATTGAAACATGACAGCGTCCCCATCGCTTCAAAAGGCATTTGGGGGAGTGGGGAATTTGCTGTCCCTATAGATTTCTAACCTCTTGGAGCAACTTTTCCCTGTAAAAAAGAAAAAAAAAAAAGAAATACAGTGGTAACTCAGGTTAAGTGCTTAATTCGTTCCGGAGGTCCGTTCTTAACCTGAAACTGTTTTTAACCTGAAGCACCACTTTAGCTAATGGGGCCTCCTACTGCCGCTGCGCCGCCGGAGCATGATTTCTGTTCTCATCCTGAAGCAAAGTTCTTAACCCAAGGTACTATTTCTGGGTTAGCGGAGTTTGTAACCTGAAGCGTATGTAACCTGAAGCATATGTAACCCGAGGTATCACTGTACCATATTTTTTTATGTATTGGCCGAGGTTTTTTGACTCAAAAATCACGTCAAAAAACTTGGGCCATCCAATACACGGATAGTGGCATGGGGAGGGAGAAGCGGCGTGCCGCCAACCAGCACGTTGGTGGGGTCGCAACTCCCTCGATGCTGCTGCGCATGCTGGGTGCTCCTTGGGTTATTTCCCATGCGCGGCAGCATCGGAGCACAATGGCTTGCAGGACTGCAACTCCTCCTGATGCCACTGCACCCGGGACCAGATCTAGGAAATGTTTCCTGCCCTCAGCTGCATGGGGGGAGAGGCTCAACTTTGGGCCATCTCCCCTCATTTTCCTAAAATTGGGTCCCCTAAAATAGGGGGGTCTTATACACGGGGGCGTCCTATAGACGGAAAAATACAGTAGGTTTTAAAGTCCACCTGGTAAAGTACCTTTCAAGGTAAAAATATTTAACAAACCAAAACACCACATATTCAGTGCCTAGGACCCTCGTACCTACGGGACCGCCTCTCCTGGTATGCCCTGCGGAAGGCCTTAAGGTCCATAAATAGCAACACTCAAGAGGTCCCAGGTCCTAAGGAAGTCGGATTAGCCTCAACCAGAGCCAGGGCTTTCTCAACACTGGCTCCGGCCTGGTGGAACGCTCTGTCTCATGAGACCAGGGCCCTGCGGGATCTGATTTCTTTCCGCAGGGCGTGTAAGAGTTGTTCTGCCTGGCCTTTGGCTTGGAACCAACCTGATCCCCTCCCCCTCTTTCCTTTTCCTTCTGTGATGGAACCCGTATTTGGGGACTTCCCTGGCTTTTTTCTGGCTCACGTAGGAGCAGTCTGGATAGTTGGCCTTGGTGAAGATTTGACGTTTTCTCCCCCCAAACAGTTTTTGATCTGGGCTTCCACTGAAATGAGGCTGCATTTTAAGTAGTATTTTAATCTTGTTTTTAAGTTGTATTTTAATCACTTGTTTTTATACCTGATGTTAGCCAGGGAGGGCAGGGTATAAATAAAATAAAATAAAATAAAATAGGTGGGGTAGTATTTTTAATGGCCACATCTGAAGCTCACATGGACCACAATTGCACTGATCTGTCAATCTCTATGGTGTCCATGTAGACTCTGTGCTCAACATGCCATCGGGAGGTTGGGGGTGGGATCTGATGCCTCCATTTTGCTTCACACATGGATGCAGGCCGTAGAAAGGCTAACATTTTGAACAGTAAACGTTCTGTTCCTCATGCAAAGGAGGCCACCAATATTTTCACGGTTTGTACTCAAGACAACATGCTCAGTGCCAGGGCTCCAAGGACACCTCTATAATAAAGATTAAATAGGCCGTGTAAGAAGAGATGGATTTAAAACCTGGTACCTCAAATTCATGAATGTTACACCATCCAATATAAATGGATATACCTTTTACATGTTGCATCCATAAACCTTGCAGTCATAGGCGCCTTAACCTCTTAAATGGAAACAAGCAATACATTCAAGGCAATAACTTAGATATACCAAGACAACTTAAACTGTATAAACATTTGGGACTTGAATATTTGTTCAACACTCTGAATTATTGAAAAGGCTTTCTCCGTCCCGTTTAATATTTCTTGGTGGTGCCTTTTGTAATGCATTACATTGTTCAATCAATATTACAGGAATGCTGAAATGTTTATGTGGGCGCAAAACCATCACATTTTCTAGCGACAGTCATGCAGGCAGGACACAACTAATACCAATATCATAACAGGCCGTTTACTCACTTTGTAAATTGCTCTTGACATTCACAGTACACAATTAGCATATCTATAACCTGGAAAATAATTGAATAATTCAAGTATAGGTTTAGGCTCCTTAATGAATATGGATGGTCATGTTTACATTTATTCACAGCAACTCCAGATAGACAGGGAAACTCACCTATGCTTGGAACTCCAAATCCCTCAAGCCACTGAAAGAAAATGGGACTCCTTCCCTTCAGATTGCTTGGGGACGCACATAGCCAGAAATGCAGTCCAAGTAAAAGCAGAAGTTTTGAAGATCTGAAAGAACAACATCACAGAGCACTGTTGTCCTCTGGCTTCCCTCACTGGGCCTTCTCTTTGCCTGAAGTCTTCTGACTGATATTTATTTAAAATATTGGTTAACCCCTCTCCATTGCCACCAGGAAGCCCAGAGCATGATGCTCCACTTAAAAGGAAACAATACCATAAAAACAGAGTTAAAGATGCATACCAACCCATTTAAATTTTAGCACAATGGTGTGGGACCTATGGCCTCACATATGCCAATGGACATAGAAGCATTAATAAAAGTTATGTATGGTTTCTAGGAAAGAAAGACTGCGTTGGAGGCTACATTATACCACTGTGTTATAAATTGGACAATATTTACCATCAAGTTACAAAAGAGGCTGTAAGGTTGTGGTGTGCATTTGAGCTGTGAGGAACAGAAGTAATTAGATAATAATATTGTGGTTATGATTTGATAGATAGAAGATAGGGTTCAGCAGAAGGGGAGAAACACCATGGGGAAAAAGGGGTTGGAAGTCAACAAAAATAAGAGAAAAGGTGAGTTTTGACTGTATATATTAAAAATGTTGAAACTTAATAAAATATAATGGGGAAAAGGTTGTGATGTGCAAAGCCCAGAATGACACAAGCAAGGTTTTTCTCTTCTCTTTGGCACTCAGTATTTCCCTCACAATACTGGTCACTGAGCAGGAAACAATACCCTCTGTTGTTTGCGGAGATTCACATGGTGTTTTTGTTATCAGACATTCATATTTACAGTACTGCTCTTTGGGCCAAACTGTTTCTTTTTCCAGGCTGATGGTTCTCAAGTCTTGCCTGGCAACGTTCCTTCTCTGTCATTGCCATGCCGTGGTTTTGAAAATGGGGACAACAACAAGGCGACGTCTCAGAGATGTTTGTGAGATGCTGACGATGACAAGTGAATATTAATTGGGTGGTGAAGCATGGCTCCGTAATTGCTCTGTGTGGACGGCGGAGACGGTTCTTTTAATTGGCTGGGAAACACAAAGCCATGTGGAGACTCTGTGTCCCAACGCATCTGCAATCACGTTTTCACCCAGATTCCTTCCTGAGTGTTCACTACGAGATTTGGGTTTGCTGAAATAAAGTGGGCTGTTTGCGCTTTGAGGTGCTCTCCCAATCAATATGATGTCAAATTGCACATAATTATGATAAATGACAGCTCTGGGTCACATTGATTATGATACATGAAGGCTCTTGATCATATTGACCCAATACCAACATTTTTTTTTGCCAACACACAATATGTCCTTGGGCTTCTGCCACATCCCTTCTCATCTTAGCCAAGGTGCTCTGTTGTTGTTTTTTACAATGTGCTGCCCACAACTATAGAAGTTCTTTTAAAACCTGTGATGTGATAAGTGTTCATGAAGAGCTAGCGTATTATACTGGCTTGCATCCCTGTGCTCTCCTACGTTCCTATGTTCTTGCAGAGTTTTCGTTTATTTTTAAAGTTTTCAAATATCTCATCAACTGGTTTTCATTGCTAGCTCCCACCATTATTTGATTTTGTTTTATCAATGTAATTGGCTTATATTTTACTCTCATATGCCCTGGGAATTGTTTTGCTGATGGATGATATTGGCGATGGAGATAGACAGACTTCTTACCATCAAACTGTACAGTGGTACCTCAAGTTACAAACGCCTCAGGTTACAAACGCTTCAGGTTACAAACTCCGCTAACCTGGAAGAGTTATCTCGAGCTGAGAACTTTGCCCCAGGATGAGAACAGAAATCGTGTGCTGGTGGCGCAGCGGCAGCAAGAGACCCCATTAGCAAAAGCACGCCTCTAGTTAAGAACAGTTTCAGGTTAAGAACGGATCTCCAGAACGAATTAAGTTCGTAACTAGAGGTACCACTGTATAGGCATTTTCCATAGGAAATGGCTTAGAAGTCTGAAGAGCAGAGGAAAAGCTTTTCCGAGTGTTTCTGGTAGCAATTTTAATCTACAGTGGTACCTTGGTTGTCAAACTTAATCTGTCCTGGAAGTCTGTTAGACTCCTGAAACCATTTGAAAACCAAGATGTGGTTTTCAATTGGCTGCAGGAGCTTCCTGCACTCAAGCGGTAGCAGCGTTGGACATTCGGCTTCTGAAAATCGTTCACAAACCGTAACACTGACTTCCAGGTTTGGGGCTGTCAGGAGCCGATTTGTTTGGGAGCCAAGCCGTTTGAGTACCAAGCTACCACTGTATTTAAGGGAACTGGGTTTACCTAGGGAAGGGGAGTATCAAAGTGAAATGAGAGCAACCTGCGAAGGATTTATATTCAGACTTTCCTAGGACAAATGGCAAGCATGTTAGTGTTGCCTGTTTTCCATTAATATATGGAGGAATGCGTCTCTTTCAGCCTGTAGGACTGGAGCATAGGATTAAAAAAAAAAGGTGTAAGAATACATTTTAGAATCACAGACATCTATGTCCCAAATACATACATGGGCATAATGACAAAAATGAATCATTTTTGTATACCATTTTCACTGAAATTTGCATTGTTATGCACACTTTATCTGAGCCTATGCATTTTTGTACACTTTACCAGAGGCAGGTCTTGAGGCCTCATATTTTAGCAGTGTCCTGCATGATTCCAAATTTCAGCACCTCTCCCTCCCTCTCACCCTCTTTCCATTCTACATAATAGTTGTGTTGCCACCTGCAGCACCCCAAGGCCCAGTGTGACTGAACCGGTCGTGCTCCCCCCAATCCGCCTCTGACATTACTTGCCTGGAGAGCGACTGCGTTGCAAAATTCAGAGAAGCGTGAATTTCACTTCTCTGAATGACCGTGTTTTGGTTCAATGTATTGTTATGAAGGGACGCAGGTGGTGTTGTGGATTAAACCACAGAGCCTAGGACTTGCCGATCAGAAGGTCGGCGGTTCGAATCCCTGCGACGGGGTGAGCTCCCGTTGCTCGGTCCCTGCTCCTGCCAACCTAGCAGTTCGAAAGCACGTCAAAGTGAAAGTAGATAAATAGGTACCACTCCAGCAGGAAGGTAAACGGTGTTTCCGTGTGCTGCTCTGGTTTGCCAGAAGCGGCTCAGTCATGCTGGCCACATGACCCGGAAGCTATATGCCGGCTCCCTCAGCCAATAAAGCGATAATCATAATAGTGTCATGGGTTTGGTTGCAATGAAAATCAGGTTCACATTTTTTCATGCCAGAATGTGTTTTATACATACTGCCCACCTATATGACAATCCATCACAATAATTTTAACAAACCTCACTCTAAGTTTGGCAGCCGTTCTGGTGAACGCAGCAACTTTTTGTTTTTTTTTTTTCACATTTAATTTTTTATTACTTGCATCAAGAAAAAGATTAAACAAAAGAATTATCTACACACACATGAGCTAATAAAAATAGAAATCATACACAATCATACACCACTAAAGAGAAAAAAAGTAAGAACAGAAGAAATATAAAAGAAAAAAAAACTTAATTTTCACATTTACTCCTTCTTAAATTAACACTTTCGGGACTTCCTTTAGCTTTCCCGACAATCATTCGAAATAATACTTTAAGCTACGCATTTCTTAGTAAATATTGTCATTATACTTTTTTATATTTATTTCTTAATATATACTATTCATTATTCGTTATACATTATTTGTACTCCTATTATCTTCAAACAATAACTCATATTCACTTACAGTGCATCTCTAAATCCCCTTAGCGTTATTTTCCCTTGACTAATAAGTTCCAGATAATCCACATACTTTCCCCAATCCTTGGTAAATTTTTGGTCTCTTATGTATCTTACTTTACCTGCAAGTCTATCCATTTCCATGTAATCTAGTAGTTTAGATCTCCACTCCTCTACCGTTGGTATTTCCTGTCTTTTCCACATCTGAGCAAGCATTACTCTTGCTGCTGTAACTGCATAGTACACTAGTTTACAATCTTTTTTCTTTATCTCATGGCCTAACATGCCTAATAAGAAAAGTTCTGCTTTCTTTGAGAACGTATATTTTAAGATCTTCTTTAATTCTATATAAATTTTTTCCCAGAACTGCTTCACTATTCCACACTCCCACCACATATGGTAGAAGGAACCCTCACTAACCCTGCATTTCCAGCATTTATTATCCACCTTATACATCTTTGATAATTTCATGGGTGTTAGATACCATCTATAAAACATCTTCAATACGTTCTCCTTTATCATTGTACAGGCCGTAAAATTTAATCCTTCATTCCAAAGTCTTTCCCAATCTTCAAATAGTATACTATGTCCTACGTCCTGTGCCCAGCGAATCATCACACATTTAACTTCCTCATCTCCTAAACTCCAGTCTAACAGTATCCTATACATTTTCGAAACAGTTTTCTCTTCTTTATTTATAATCTCCATCTGAAACTTGGATTCCTTCTCTCCATAGCCTCTCTCTTTAAGATCTTTCTTAAACATCTGATTCACCTGGAGATGGTGTAGCCAATCGAAAACATACTCTTTGACCTGATCGTATGGTCGGACCTTCCATTTACCGTCTTCTTTAATTATTAGCTGATTATATCTTGCCCAGTTACTTCTCATATTAATAGCCTTTACGCACATTACTTCCAGAGGTGAAAGCCAATGTGGCGTTTTTGGTTCCAGCAAGTTTTTATATTTTTCCCAAATTTCAATTAGTGGTCCTCTAAAAATATGATTTCCAAACCCCCTGTGTATCCTCCATTTTTCCCGCCATAAATAGGCGTGCCAGCCGAAGTTGTTGTCATGACCCTCCAAATCCAATAACTCCCTATTCTCCAACTTTACCCAGTCCTTAACCCAACATAGGCAAACCGCCTCATAGTATAACTTCACATCCGGCAATGCGAAACCTCCCCTTTCTTTTATATCTGTCAATAATTTAAACTGAATCCGCGGCTTCTTTCCCTGCCAGATGTATCTCGAGAGCGTTCGTTGCCACTCTTTAAAAATTCGGCTTCCTTTAATTATTGGGATAGTTTGAAACAGAAACATCAACCTGGGTAATACATTCATCTTAATTGTGTTAATCCTGCCCCAAAATGACAGTTTTAACCTCCCCCATATTTCCAAGTCTTTTTTTATTTCCCTCCACGTCGGTTCATAATTATTTTTAAATAAATCTATGTTCTTAGGTGTTATCCAAATACCAAGATATTTCACTTTTTTGACTACCTCTATTTGTGTTTGCTGTTGAATTATTTCTGTGGTTTTCTGATCTAAGTTTTTGCTTATTATTTTGGTTTTACTCTTATTTAATTTGAACCCTGCCACCTCTCCAAATTGCTCTAATTCTTTCAATATTTCTTCCATTGCAGTTGTTGGTTCCTCTGACATTATTACAACATCATCCGCATATGCTCTGATCTTGTATACATTCTGTCCGACCCACACTCCTTTTATTTTTTGGTTCTGCCGTATAGAATTTAATAGGACTTCCAATGTCATTATGAACAGAAGCGGGGAGAGCGGGCAGCCCTGTCTCGTTCCTTTTTGTATCTTTATCTCTTCTGTCACTATGTTATTAATGATCAATTTGGCTTTCTGGTCTGTATATATAGCTTTTACTCCATTAAAGAAATCTTCCCCCACCTCCATATATTCTAAATTTTTCAGCATAAAGTCCCAAATGACATTGTCAAATGCCTTTTCGGCGTCTACAAACATCATTATAGCTTGTTTGTTAATCCTAACAGATAAGTACTCCAACATATTGATTATATTCCTTGTGTTGTCTCTCATCTGCCGACCTGGCAGGAATCCTGCTTGATCTCTGTGAATATTTTCTGATAACAACCTCCTCAACCTTCTCGCTAGGATCCCTGCAAAAATTTTATAATCTATATTCAGCAGTGAGATCGGTCTATAATTTTTGACCTGGGTTAAATCCGCGTCCTGTTTAGGAATGAACGTAATAAATGCCTCCCTCCAAGTCTCTGGGAGTTCTCCTTTCCTTAGAATATTATCCATAATTTCTTTCATAGGTCCCATCAATACAGTTTTCATCTCCTTATAATAACCTGCAGTAAATCCGTCTGGACCTGGGGCTTTTCCTCTCTTTAGCTCTTTTATTACATCTTCTATTTCATCACTTCCTATTGGGGTATTTAGTCGTTGTTTTCCCTCTATTGAGATTTTCTGCACCCCTTTGTCCCTCAGAAATCTTTCTATTCTCCTTAAATTAGTTCTCTCCCTGTTAGAGTATAGTCTTCTATAGTAGTCATGAAACTCTCTCCTAATTTCTTTGGGGTCTGTTTTCTCTTCCTCTCCTACCTTTATTTTATTTATTGTACTCCGTTCCTTCCTCTTTTTTATTTGCCAGGCAAGCCATTTGCCTGATTTATTTGCAAACTCAAAGTTTTTTTGTCTTAATTTTTTGATATTCCACTCCACCTCTCTGTTTATTATTATGGCAAATTGGGCTTGTAATATTTTTATTCTTTCTTTTGCTTTCTGACAATTGGGTTTTTGGGCTAATTTTTGTTCATTTACCATTATCTGCCTCAAAATTTCCTCCCTCCCTTTCTCTCTATTCTTATTTTTAATTGCATTTTGCTGGATAAAGTAGCCTCTTATTACTGCCTTGCTTGCGTCCCACACCACATTAGCTTTTGTTCCTTTACCACTGTTTTCCTTAAAGTATTGCTTTAGTCTTTCCTGCGCCGTCTCAACAATTTTTTGGTCTTCCAGAAGATAATCCTTCAATCTCCATCTAAAACTTCTTGGCTCCAGGCTTTTTATTTCTAACTCTATCGGGTTATGATCTGAAATTACCCTCGGTCTTATTTCTATTAGTTTAATTCTTGGGCATAATTCACTTGAGGTCCATATCTGGTCGATCCGTGACATAGACTGATTGGGTTCCGAGTGGAAGGTGAATTGTTTATCTAGTGGGTGTTTGAGACGCCAGATATCTATCAAATTACTATTATCCACCATTGAAAAAAAAGATTTTGGTAGTTTCCCGTTCCTACTTCCTCCTTCTCTATACCTATCCACTTCTAGAGAAACCACCCCGTTCAAATCACCCATTAGAACAATTTTCTGATCTACATATTCACATATTTTCTCTTCCAATTTATTAAAGAATTCCGACTTATTGTCATTTGGGGCATACACCCCTATTAACACCAAATTTTCTCCTTGCCAATTAATACGGACCCCTATTATCCTACCCTCTTCATCCTTAAATATTGTTCTAGCTTCAATCTTATTTTTAATATATAGTACCACTCCTCTTTTCTTCTCTTTATCCAATGATTCAAATTCCTTCCCCAATCTCTTGTTAATTAATATTTTCCTGTGCCTTCTGGCTATATGCGTTTCCTGGAGACAAATAACATCCAAATTTTTCTTTTTCAAATATTGCTCGATTTTATTCCTCTTTTTTTTCTCATTCATCCCATTGATGTTCCAACTCCAAATTTTTAACCCCATAATTTCTAACTCTCCCTAACTCTCCCGTGAATTTTCCTTTTCTTTATGGATTCTCTGGGTCCCCCTCTTCTACTTCGCCCTCTGTTTCTTCGTCTGGTCCACTCCCCCCTCCCTCCTCTTCCTCTTTCGATTCTGATTCTCCTGAAGCTCCTCCCTCCGCTCCCCCCCTTCCATTCATCTGTGCTCTTAACTCTTTATATTTTCTCAGGAATTTCCCGGTTTCCTCCTGATTTAATAACTTGTGTTTTTTGCCTCTATATGCAAAAGATAACCCCTCCGGGAATTCCCACCTGAATTCAATTTTATTTTTCTTCAGTGCCTGCACCAATGGTTTATAAGAGTCTCTTCGTTTGAGTAGTCTGATTGGGATGTCTTTAAAAATAATGATGTAATTCCCCTCAATATTCAACCTCTTTTCCCTATTCTTTTGAAGAATCTTGTTCCTTATATCTTTATCTTTAAATGTAATCAGGCAGTCGCCTGTATATCTCTTTGTTCTTGTTGAGCTAACCCGCATTCTAAATGCACTCTGCACATTTTTGGCCATTTCTTCCACTGATATACCCATCCATTCCGCTAGCTCCATTACTAATTTCTCCTTAATATTTTCATTTTGTGCCTCTGGCACTGCCCTCAGCCTTAGATTCACCTCCCTCTGTCTCAATTCATTCATTGCTATAATGTCCTTCATCTCTTCCTGTGCCTTATTTAAATCCATCACTTCTGCTTTCACCTTTTCCTTTTCTCTTTTTATATCCTTTAACTCCAATCTAGTCTTTTTTAATCCTTCTTCATTGAGCTGCGTTCTCCTAAATATTTCCTTTATTTGGCCTTTAAGTTCACTCACTGTTTCATCCATCTTTTTGTCCATTCTCCCAATCCTGTTATCTACTTGTTCTAATTTATATTCTACATTATTTTGACTCTGTTTAATTTCAGCAAGCACCTTCAAAATATCAGTCTTAAAATCCACTTCTTGTTTAGATCCCCTTCTATCACTAGGTACTCCCCCATTCGTACCCCTCTTTCCCGTATGCGACATCCTTCAGATTTTTCTTTTCCCCACCTCCCAGAAAGTATCTTCCTCCCTTATTTCTTTCTTGTGTTCTAATTGTATATTTTTCACCTCCTCCCTTTCGCTATATTGACTTTTCGTCCTTACCCCCCTCCTGGGCTACCAGACCTTTATACAGATCTTTCTATTACACTTATAGTCAGTATAGCGTTTTCCCAATTAGTCCCACAAGTTCACTTCTCTCCGATCTGGTTATCTCTCAGCCAGCTGTTCTTCTCGCCTCCAAACAGGCTAATCCGCGCAATTGAGCAGGGACTCAGGTACAGTTAGTAGCAGTATCGCATAACAGCAAAGGGAGGGGAGAAAAAGGGGGAGGAAAGATAAACAATAAAAATAACAAATAGGGGAGGTAGGGGGGATAGGGAGAGGTAGGAGGGATAGGGAGAGGAAGGAGGAAGAGGAACCAGCCGAAAAAAATTAAGCAATCTCCATCCCAACGCTGGGCGACATCAAGTTCTTAAATAAACATTAATTTTCTGATATCTCAGTTCTACCTCAAAGACAACTAGCAATCCAAGTCTCTTTCTGAAGTATATCTGTATCTTTTCTGAAGATATAACTTAGATCACCAAATCTTAGTTCGTCAAGTCTTAGTTACTCATATGAGTCAGCATTTAGCATTTTCGTCTCCAATTGAAAGAGAAAAGAAGTCAAACGCCTCACAGGGAAAAAGGGAGACACCTACAGTGGGGTGGTGTCCACGCTAACTTACTTCGCCTTCTCCTCTTTTTTCCCTTTCTTCTTTCACCGTTTTCACACTGAGGCGGTTTCTAATGGCGACGGGGCTTCTCTTCCGGCTCGAAATCCTTTGCGTTCTTTCATGCAAAACCGAGAAGCACCTCCCCTCTTCTCCTCCCCTCCGTTTCGCCAAGGACCTTTTAATCCAACAAGTTTTTCTCTGGCCCCTCTTCTTCTCTCCTATTGCAACAATATTACTTCCCTTAGAAAGATTCTCTCTCGTCCTGAGAGAGCAGCCGAAGGGCAGTGTTTTATCCGCCAGGGCAGCTCACTTTCACTTTCCCCCTGCACTGACGTTGCGCTGCGTCTGCGTTGATTTCGGGATTCAGCTAAACTCCGTTTACTCCTTTTATTCCTCCGAGACTTCCTTGTTAGTATTTGGGCTCTTGGCCACCAAATTCAAGTATTTTCCTTTTTTTTTTTTGTGTCGGAGTTCTTGGTTTTGAGAGCGGACCGCTGTTCTCTGCAAGCTCAGGGCTTCGCTAATTGGAGGTGGATAATGGCGTCCCTCGACCTGCAAGATCTCTCCGCCACTCTCTTCACCTCTCTCGAGGCTACCTGGCAGCCGGGTTGATCTTTTTCTGGTCACGCTGGGAACCGGACCTTCTGAACACCCTCCAGAAGTATTTTTGGGGGGTCTCCGCGCCCTGGAGTTGCCCCCTCCCTCCAAAATAGCTCAGGCTCTCACTCCCGGTAAGAACCTTGCTTGCGTCGAGCTCGCGGCACACCGGAAGTCCCCGTGTGGGAGATAGTCCAAGTGGAGAACTCCTGCAGGAAGCACCCAAAGGCCAGCGAACGCAGCAACTTTTTGAGTAATTGCCTTATCCCTTCCTTTAAGGAAGGAAACTCAGACCTTTCGGTTTATTGACCAATAGGGCACTTCAGCTAAAATGATGGGCCATCACTCATTTTTGACAGTTATGTATAAAGGGCAAGTAAGAGACAATGAACCGAATCCTTTAGTGCTGCTTCTCTGTACGTGGACACCCTGATTTCAAGACCTCTGGTTTTTGAACATCTTTTCAAAATCATTGGTTCCATCCTCTGGAGTTTTAGGGCTAGGGAACTTTCTTGTAACTTAGCCAACTATAAACAATCAACTATTTTAAACAACCATTTATACTGATTTTAATGTGAGTTGCTTTTACTGGATTAATCGAAGTTATTGTGATGTAATCCAATTTCATATTTGACCCAATTACTTTTCGTTTAAAATTTCAATTTCGTAGAAAATGAAGTAATAGTTACTACCGATCAATTTTGGCACAGCTACTGGTGAACTACATAGCAAGTTTTTTTTAATGTCACAGATATCTGGTATTATGTCATGAGTTTTATCAACTACCTAATTTGGCTGGTATGCCAACTGCAGCCATTCCTGGACTGAGAAAGCTTTACGATAGCAGATCTGGCATTGATAACTTCACAACTGAGCTGGTTTGGGAACCTGCAGTTAGTACAGAATGCTACAAAAATGATTGCTGACAGGAGTGAGACCCTCTGCTCAAAGGTCTTCTTTGGCTACTGATCTGTCACCAGACCAAATCTGAGGTTTTACTATTAGTATATAAAGCTCTCAACAGTTTGGGACCAGTTTATTTGAAGGATCACTTTAGCTCATATGTTCCCACTTGACCACTTCAATTTGCAGACCAGGCACTTTTACGAGTGCCACATAATGTTTTTTTCTCAACATGAAAGATATCAATGTTTGAGTGTGGCAGCACCTAATTGCTGGAACTCTCCACCTTTTACTACCTTTGTTGTACTGTTGCTAAAGTCTCCTAAACCTTTGTTTGTCTGTTTAGGCAACCCTAGCTAGTCATGTAGGGGACGCGGGTGGCGCTGTGGGTAAAACCTCAGTGCCTAGGACTTGCCGATCGCATGGTCGGCGGTTCGAATCCCCGCGGCGGGGTGCACTCCTGTCGTTCGGTCCCAGCGCCTGCCAACCTAGCAGTTCAAAAGCACCCCTGGGTACAAGTAGATAAATAGGGACCACCTACCAGCAGGAAGGTAAACGGCGTTCCGTGTGCTGTTCCGTGTGCTGCTCGCCAGATGCAGCTTGTCACGCTGGCCACATGACCCGGAAGTGTCTTCGGACAGCGCTGGCTCCCGGCCTATAGAGTGAGATGAGCGCACAACCCTAGAGTCTGTCAAGACTGGCCCGTACGGGCAGGGGTACCTTTACCTTTAGCTAGTCATATAATTTTATTATCTACCTTCGTTTTAAAAACTGACTATTTTTATCTATATACTGATCATTTTCTTATGTCTACAGTTTTAAAGTCTTCGATTATGGGGACAGCTCCGTGCATAAATTTCTTTGCAAGCACATAGCAGCAGCACCCCCATTGACATGAATGAGTAAGCAGGGGCAGTCTTGTGAAATGGTTAGAGCAGGGGTCGGGAATCCTTTGCCAGAACCAAAAGTGGACAGATTTTTACCTTCGTAGAGTACAGTGCTTGATACACAGGCTAGATCTAGACACATTAAAAAAAACAAACACGGAAAACACGTTGTAATGTTCATAATGGGAAATCATGTTTCTGAGGGCTTGAATTCTACAGTGCCATCAGGGGTCACAGAGTTATAACGCATTTAAAGCACTTTTTTGACTAATGTAGCTGAGTCCACACATTTGCACACCTCTCTCTGCCCTTCATCTGGGAACTCAAGGAGGATGCAAAGTAAGACTGAGGATGGATGACCAGGAGGACCAGACAGAGTAACCTGGATGTTTGTCCCTATCCCTGGGTCAGAGTGTCAAACGAGGACTGGAGAGGTCCAGGTTCAAATCCTGTCAGCCATGAAGCTAACAGGCTGACTTTGAGCCAGTCACACACAGAGATACACTCTCAACCTAGCCCTAGCCTATTTCACAGGATTATTCTGAGCAGAAACAAACAAATCAACAAATTACACTTTCACATTTGGTGTATTTTTTGGTGTGTGTGTGTGTGTGTGTGTGTGCAATTTTGTACCTTTCGGTTTCTGTACAGCATAATTATCCATTACTATCCTCCCTGCCTTCCCTCCCCAGTTTAAACAACCTAACTCTACTTATTTTGTCGCAAGAGAGAGCGGAGGGTTAAAAAAGAATTCCGCAATAAATTGCTGCTAACTGCCAGCCGTTAACAAACGCCATACTGTCTCCCTCCAGTATCAATGGCTGTGCTACAAGAACTGAATGAAAAGGACCGAGAGGGGAAAGCTGCTCGCTAGAGCAACACTGTGCCAGCGATCTTTGTATGCTTTTGATTTGCAAAGAATGGCAGGTTTGTGTTGCAACTGAACATGAATGCCTTAAAAGTAGATGCAAGCGTATGTTGGAGGAGGTCTGCAGCATGGTCAAGCGGGGTAGATGGACACCTGTTTCGGATTTTGTGAAGTGTGCTTAATGAAGTCTATTAGCATAACCTCAAAAGTGTTTGCTGTGTGTAAGTGCTGGCTTGATACCATAGGCCTCTCATTGGCTGCTATGCGCACTTGCAGAATGGAGCACCAGAGGCAATCTAGGGCTGGATCTACATTGATCTTGTAGAACATTATGTTTAATGACATTTAAAACGTTTAACGCAGTTTCCCATTGACAGTGGCTCAGTGCTCTGCAGCGCCCTCTGGTGTCACATTCTAATAACACATTTCTAACATTATAAACGGCAAGTGTAGATCCGCCCTATCTCAGATGCTGAGAACAATAAGAGGAGGAGTGGTTCCTTCCATATGCCTTTCCCAGCTTGGTTCCCTCTAGCACATGCTGACCCTGGCTGATGGGAGTTGTAGTCCAAAACATCTGGAAGGTACCAGGTTCAAGAAGCTGAATTAGATCTCTCCCATCTCATGTCTGATTCAGCTTGAATCTGGGTTAATGTGTTGTATGGATTCCTATTAATTATTATTATTTAACTGGTAAATTTATTTTATTTTATTTATTCAACAAATTTGTATGCCACTTGATTTTAAGAAATGAATGAAAATGCCATAACGATCTTTACATGTAAAGGATGGCAGCGATTGTACTATACTTGATGTTGTGTATATTTGAAAGAACCATTCAACACACATTCAAAACCCATGATCTCCACCAAAGAATCATGAGAACTGTAGTTTAAGTTGGGGGAAGTCATATAGCTTAAATGAGCAATGAATGTGCTTTAAATATATGGTGCAGTTCTGCACTATGTTAATTTTTGAGAGAGAAGATTGTACTTAACCATGTAAGTAACACAAACAATAATCACATTTCTAAACAAGAGATCATTACCGTATTTCCTTTATGATTCTGCTGTCACCAGTGACTTTTGGAGTGAATGGGCACAGCCCTCATTTTGCATACATTTATGCTCTAATTGAATTGTCGCAGGAAGCATCCATTGGACTTCCCCTTTGTACCCAGGTGTACATATACCTGCCAACTTAGGCTAATACTTGAAACATCTGATGAAAGGGACCCTAGCCCACAAAAGCTTATGGCACAAAAAATGGATTAGTCTTTAAGGTGCCTTAGACTCTAGGCTGTTTTTTGCTGCAGCAAACAAGCAAGGTCACACCTGTAGAAGTTATGGATTATATCTATTGAATATGAAGTTGCCCTGTTTATGTCAGGACTTGAACTTACACAATGAAACTACCTTTATCTCCCTATTCCTTGCTTCCCCCCCCAGCCCCCAATCTCTTCTGGAGGTTGGGGGAACCCCGGAATGGATTGGAAGAAACAAGGGAGAATGAGACATCCCTGAAGAAATGGCATGTCTTTGCTAGACACAACCCTGTATTTCCTTCTCACATTTCTTTACCAAATGCCATGTGTTTGATAAGATGGGGGGCGGGCGGGGAATTCCTTCCTTTTGCTTACCAATTCACAAGTAGGAATGCATGTCTCAAAATATGCGGGAACATTTAAAAGCAGGCATATCAAAAATGATTTCGGTAATTGTAAAAAGGTAAAGGAACCCCTGACCATTAGGTCCAGTCGTGGCCGAGTCTGGGGTTGCAGCGCTTATCTTGCTTTATTGACCAAGGGATCTGGCATACAGCTTCCGGGTCATGTGGCTAGCATGACTAAGCCGCTTCTGGCAAATCAGAGCAGCACAGGGAAATGCTGTTTATCTTCCTGCTGGAGCGGTACCTGTTTATCTACTTGCACTTTGACGTGCTTTCAAATTGCTAGGTTGGCAGGAGCAGGGACCGAGCAACGGGAGCTCACCCCGTCACGGGGATTCAAACCACTGACCTTCTGATCGGCAAGTCCTAGGCTCTGTGGTTTAACCCACAGTGCCACCCCTGTCTTCAGTAATTGCAGATGGCCGCAAATAACCTTTGGAATGTGTGTACATGCAGCAGGAAGAAAACACTTCCCCAGGCACATCCACGTGCAATCAGAGCTGCGGAGCATGAAATCAGTGACACGAAGAAAAAAATGGTTGGACGGTGAAGCCAAGTCAGTTGCACTTGGAAAATACTGTTCTACTTGCTAAGCACCAACAAAGCAATTGTGTGAGTCAACCACATCAAGAACGAACCCAAATTTAACACAAGCAAATCAAGGCCTTAACTGACTTTTACTGTCACAGTTGGGGGCATGACAAACAAGCAAAGGCCAGCCCTCTGCTGCTAAACACATTTATTTGGAACTGAGTCCCGTTTATTATCCAGCACCGATGCACAGGACAGCAGCCTGTCAGAACAACATCCCGTGGTTGATACAAGGGTCATAAATTCAGCTTGAAGGTTTGCCCAGGCCACTGCGGCTTTCACCACAATGTTTCTATAATGCTTCTGATACTTTGGAAGCCAGGGATATAAGCGCAATGCTTTGTTGGAGTTTTATAGACCTAGATGTGGTTTTATGAGATGCCTCTAGGCCAGGACTCTTTACAAACCTATAAAAGAGTGTCAACAAATGGGATCATTTTAATAGATGGTTCTGGTTGTGGGCAGGCTCTCAACCTGGTTCCCCCCACCCTGGCGTGGGTGGAGCTATCACATGCATGCCAGGGTGGCACCACAATTACCCAGGGCTATTGCCCAATCATGTCAAAGGGTGATAGTGGGGGAAAGTATAAAAGCAGCAGCACGACGTATCCCAGGATCCTGCTTCGCATTGCTGAACACCCGCCCACCCTCCCTTTAATTTAGATCCTTTGGCCTTGCTTTGGACTTTGGTTGGTTGCCTGGCTTATGTCAGGGGCCGGGTAGGAATTTTTCCATTTGGCAAATTGGCATGGGCCACTTGGTTTTTACCTACCTCTTAGCAATCGTCATAACTTTGTAAGGTTGGGCGGTTAGGCATTGGCTTATGGTAAATGGGGGAGGGGAGGTCGGCCATAACCTGCCCCTCCATTGTCCAAGGGTATTCCGTTAAAGGAACCTGGGGCCTGGATCTTGTCCGAAGTCCACTTGAAGGGTGAGGGCCATGCCAGGCCTCTGGGAACACCATGGGAGATGCAGGCGGGTTCCCCCGAAGCAATTTCCCTTTGGGTGTTTTACCCTTACAGACTTCCTGCAAAGGGGACAGGAGTCAGATATAGCCAATGCCCAAGCCAATACCGCTCTCATTCCTGTAATCAATAAAGTTGTGGCCAAATTTTTGCCCAAAAACCTTAAACAAAATATCCGTGTCCGTGTGAATTTATTTATCTTAATGGGGGGTCAGCTTGAGCGTCTTGCCACGCAAACACCCCCAAGCCAGGGACTAACTAGTGGGCCTGAATGTGTAGCCATTTCCCCAACAGAATGAAAGGACACAGGAGAAGGGCCAATCCTAATATAAAACCTTGCATTAAATCAACGAGTCATCAGTAAGACACAGCTAAACTGTGCGACGATGAAAGTGAGGGAGAGGCTGTGATCCAAATCTTGCTACGTAGGGTTTGTTTATGCAAGAAAAAAGCTCCTTGGGATGTCATAGAAATCTCACAAAAGCAGAAAAATAAGCAGAAATTGCTGCAGCATGTGGGTTTGTCTGTGGTTTGGAATGGTAATCAGTGAAACACATAACTCGGCTGTACCTTGGATCCTGAATGCCTTGGTACTCGGATGTTTTAGCTCCTGACTGCTGCAAACCCAGAAGTGAGTGTTCCGGTTTGCGAATGTTCTTTGGAACCCAAACATCCGACAGGGCTTCCGCGGCTTCTGATTGGCTGCAGGAGCTTCCTGCAGCCAATCGGAAGCCACGCTTTGGTTTCCGAATGTTTTGGATGTCGAACGGACTTTCGGAACGGATTCCATTCGACTTCTAAGGTACGACTGTATTTGTTCACATGGCTGTTATTCTAAGTCCGCAAATTGATACAGGACTTTCTTTGCTTTGTTTCCATCTCTCATTTACAGTGGTACCTCGGGTTAAGTACTTAATTTGTTCCGGAGGTCTGTTCTTCACCTGAAACTGTTCTTAACCTGAAGCACCACTTTAGCTAATGGGGCCTCCCACTGCTGCTGCGCCGCCGGAGCACGATTTCTGTTCTTATACTGAAGCAAAGTTCTTAACCCGAGGTACTACTTCCGGGTTAGCGGAGTCTGTAACCTGAAGCGTTTGTAACCCGAGGTACCACTGTAGTGTTGATTGTGATGAATGCAGGTTAGAATGGAAATCACTGTCTTCTTCTATCCCTAGCTGTAGCATAGAAAACAATTCAAGCCAGACTCAGTCAATAATTAGTGCAAATGAAATCATCCCTCCTCAACATCTTGTTGAGGACTTAACACCTGATGGTCCACTTACGTTACTGCTTAGCAGTAAAGTCTGCAGCAACTGTTGTTGTTCATGTAGAGAGATGGCTTAAGCCTTCCCATCTTCTAAAATGGAGGTTTTCAACCTTTTTTGTGTCCACAGCTTCCTTGACCAGCTCCAGGTCAGCCGCTGCCCCTGGGCTCTGAGCTGCCCCCACCCTGCCCCAAAGAGAGGTGCCTCCTCACACTGCCCCACGATGGTCTGGGACTTGTCTGTCCACTCCCAACAGCAAGGGCAGGTGAACTGGCTGGTTGGGCTCCCTCGCCTGCTTGCTTGCTTACTGCGAGGCTGCCTCAGTTTCTGTCAACCAGCCCATTCACCTGCAGAGCTTGTAGCCAGGGCCGCTGCAACAAACAACTGTGCAAGCCTTTGGGATGTGAGAGGGTATCCAAGGAGGGAGGCCAGTGTTGCCCACGGCACCCCTGACCATCATTCAAGGCACCCCAGGGTGCCATGGCACACTGGTTGAAACCACTGTTCTAAAACATTTGGTGCACTACAAAAGAATTCTGCACAGAGCGTCTATTCAAGTACAAACTGCATGCACACAGGCTGTCTTCCTGTGCAGAGGGTAGGGATGGGGAATAAACTTGTTTCAGTTCACCTTTTAGTGTAAACACAACTAATTTGCCCTTTCTGAACCAATATATGAACTGGAACGCAGTTGTCCTTCAAAATTTGCAGTTGTGTGAATGTTGCAATGCAGTTTGCCAACAACAGCAAAAAAAAAAAAAAAAAAGAATATATGGGGGAAACATGCACACAAATGTGCAGTATTAGTGAAAGTACCATGCAAAAAAAATATTGCATTTTGCCAATAAGCAAAATAATAATCCTGTGTGGATTTCCCGTTCCTCCACTAAGTACAGATGGTTTCCATATATCTCCTTCGTAGATAACATCGCTCTTTCCATCATAAATTTGGCATTTGTCGCTCTTAAGTCCCACCGAGAAGTTGATCCACGATATGTAAACAACTCTATTTCTCTCTTTCTCCTCCCAGACCCAAGAGCTCCAACAATGCCTCCCAAAATGGCGACGGCATTTTTAACTGCGTCATTCCAAAACTCTTAGCTTTCCAGCTTCATCTTGAAACATTGCTTTGGTTCGAAAGTTTATCTCTACACAGCCTTAAATCCACAGCTAAAGTCCTTAGTTTCTGACTCATTAGGGGAGGGGATTCTTGTTAAATCACATAAGTAAAAGGAAGGCAGGTTTTCCCCCCCTCCCCCCTCAGTCATACCGTATCTTGACGTATCTTCTCATATTTTATTCTTGTCTTGTTATCAGAGATCTCTTCTGTCAGCAGTCTTTACTCCCCTTTTTCCTTGAAGCATGTGCAATTTATCTCGTCCAAATTGTTTCTTTTGAAGATGCTTGCAACTAGCGGCGCGAATCAGGGACGGCGTCCAGGAATGCCGGAATCCCACAGGAGGGCTTTGTGCCTAGTGCCCCCACCCCCACAAATTCGGGGGTGGTATAGGGCACAGCAGGCAAGGGCCGTCCCCCCCACAATCCTGGGGGGGTTAAGGAGGCTAATTACCCCCGTCATAGCCTCCAAATTACCTTGTGTGGGTCGGAGAGATGTTACTGTCAGCCATCTTCCGATGCGCCACCTAGTGGCCCCCCCAAATGAATTAAGTTCTTAACCCGAGGTACCACTGTACAAATATTCACAAAATGTTTAGGGTTATGCATACCCCTTTGTCCCCCCAGAAAAAAGCACTGATAATGCATATTAGCCAAATGTGCATATTAGCCAAAAATGTGTACAAAAATGTGTTCCAAACGAGAAATGTGTCCCAAAGTGCGTATGTTTTTATTTGTTAATGTTTCTTTTTAATATAAATAACACACTTGTGTAGTAATGTGTAGTAAAATGAATATAAGGCTGGAAAAATGACCAACTGAATTGACAGATTCTTACATATCCCAAGTGGAACATGGGTCCATCAGGCCTAATCCCAGCTCCTCATCCCTGCATTTATTGCTAGGCAAATGTATATGTGAACAGGCTTTTTGCTGTCTCTCCTATATTCAAATACATTGCAAATACACTGGGGCTGGTTCCTTTGTTTACAAAATTATGTCATGCACAAAGAGTGCTACATAAATGCATTTCTAAAGGTAGGCAACATTATTTTGCAGTGACCTTGCCTTCTGTACATAGAGACTCTGAAACTGAAATGGCCAAAACAGGAAAAATTACTTTTCATCAAAAAGAAAAGAAAAGCTGGGACTTTGCTTTTAATGGAACTGTTTGGGTAGGAAGGGGCCTTAACAAGATATTCTGCCTCCCAAATTGAATCAAGCAAAGCATCTAATCTATAATTCTTACTTGTCTTGAACTCCTACTGACACCAGCAGGATTTCGAGGCACAGAGACCTCGCAGTGTCAAATCCCAAGTAGTTGTTGTGGCAATTTGTTACCATGCAGGTTGTCAAGTTGTATTCTCTATGGGAAATGATAATGACTTCATATACCGGTCCTGCTAATAGAGACTTCACCCTATTGCAAGAGTCCGGTTTCCACATGCATTAAAGATGGGATAGTCTACCTTGAACATGGTTTCATTCTTTGGAGAAGTTGGCTTCGATGGAAAGTGAAAGAGGATGGGATCTAAAGAGAAAGTGAAAAAAAAGATTTGTTTCCATGGATGCAGTTAAATCTTGTTGCTAATACTGGCTATTCAGATAGCAGAATATTTTCTTACTCATAAAATCTCTATTTTATTTGAGTTGTGCTGTTTCCTTAGCCACACACACACACACACACGCACACACGCACAGGTGAGGCTCATCAACCTGGGAAGGTAAAGGTTAAAAAAAAAAGGTAAAGGATCCCTGGATGGTTAAGTCCAGTCAAAGGCAACTATGGGGTTGCGGCACTCATCTCTCTTTCAGGCCGAGGGAGCCAGCGTTTGTCCACGGACAGCTCTCTGGCTCATGTGGCCAGCATGACTAAACTGCTTCTGGCACAACAGAACACTGTGATAAACCAGAGCGCACAGAAACACTGTTTACCTTCCCGCTGCAGCAGTACCTATTTATCTACTTGCACTGGTATGCTTTCGAACTGCTAGGTTGGCAGGAGCTGGGACAGAGCAATGGGAGCTCACCCCGTCGCAGGGATTCAAACTGCCAACCTTCTGATCGGCAAGCCCAAGAGGCTTAGTGGTTTAGACCACAGCGCCATCCATTAGCCTATTAGGAGAAGGAAAGCTCTGTAACTAAACCTCTGCTGCTTTGCAGGCTATCTCTGGGAGAATAAAAGGCTATGGAGTAAACGCTACAAAAATCTGGAATGGATGGTGCCTTGCACTCCCCCTTCCAGCAATTCTGTATTGCTCTGCTTTCCATTGGACCACATCAGCGAGGTTGAGTGGGGGGTCATGTGATCTGGGCAGTCCAGGACCTCCGTACACCCTCTCCAGGCTTGTGCCCCAGGGAGGTCACTTTGGTGCTGTCAACACAGCAGTTTGACTTCACCCCCGGAGGTGCACTCTATTATTCTTATTCTTATGAAACGGGGCATCCCTATTTTCATTGAAGAAATGTTGAAGGGTGTGTTTTTAAAAAAGGTTTCCAAACAGTGCAAGCGTCTTGTCATACACAACAAGCATAGTGACTAAAAAGGTTTATTTTGGTATTGTTTAATCCTGGAAACACCAGTCTAGAGCACACACAAGAAACTGCCTGGATATGAAGATCTTCCTCTGAAGTTCTCCATTGTGATTCTCTGCCTTCTGAGGTGGGGTTGCCAGTTTGCTAAAACAGGGCCTTTTCAGTGGTGGCACTGACCTATATTTGGCAGCAGGTAATAAGGGATGCGGGTGGCGCTGTGGATTAAACCACAGAGCCTAGGACTTGCCGATCAGAAGGTTGGCGGTTCGAATCCCCACAACGTGGTGAGCTCCCGTTGCTCGGTCCCTGCTCCTGCCAACCTAGCAGTTCGAAAGCACGTCAAAGTGCAAGTAGATAAATAGGTACCACCCTGGCGGGAAGGTAAACAGAGTTTCCGTGTGCTGCTCTGGTTTGCCAGAAGCGGCTTAGTCATGCTGGCCACATGACCCAGAAGCTGTACGCCAGCTTCCTAGGCCAATAAAGTGAGATGAGGGCCAGAACCCCAGAGTCGGCCACAACTGGACCTAATGGTCAGGGGTCCCTGTTCCTTTACTTTTTAAAGACCCTTTAATTGATCCAGGCCTTTTAATTTTCCATTGTCCATTCAGGGATGTGCTCAGACCTCTGAAGTAATGCCTGAATAGACCCCCCATGACCCTGCAATCTTTGAAATGGGAGGAGGTGGGTTGCTGATTCAGAAACTTCCTGCATTGAAATGAATGTAGCAAATTTCAGATTACTAATTCTCCGACTAGAAGGAAAGTGGGGGCGGGAGTGTGAAAGCCCAAATTTCAACCAGGTTGAAATTTCTCCCTTGAAAGTAACGAGCCAACAAAGGCCAGTTTCATTTTCTTGAATTTACTTCATCTTGTTTCTGAGCGATTGCTTTTCAGAAACGGTGTATTTGCAACTTTCCCAAGACTAACGCAAATGTTTGTGAAGCCAAAAGCTAACAACGAATGAAGTCATTTCAGAAAGAGACTAAAAGATCCTCTGCGAAGCTTCAACCATCAAATTATTATTTGCAATTTGCATAGATCTTCAATGCCTGGCTGTTTTCAACACTTTCTGCTCATGCTTATCACTTTATGATAAGCATTTTTGAGTTATTGGCAGAATAAAATAGCTTTCATTGGCAGAACATCTGCATTTTTTGCCTACACACAGCAATGAAGCTTTAGAAACTCAGAGGCATTTCTCATTGATAAAGCAGATTCTTTGAAGCATGAAGGTACAGTTTTGTGAAGAAAGCCAACCTCAAGGTTTTGTTTGTTGAGTAGGAAAAAAAAACAGAAAAAGAAGACAGTATGAAAATTTTAAATGGTTTTGGAAATATAGCAACATTATTAATAAACGATTGCCTAAGAATATGGGATCTTCTCTTTGGGGAAGGGTGAATGCTCTCAAATTGAATATTATTCCCAGATTCATTCATGTCCTGAGAGGACTTCCACTTTTTATATCTGGATCATATTTTAAAAAGATAAACTAATTGTTTAGGAAATGCAACTGGGGCTCAGCAACACCAAGAATATCCTGGCACAGAAGGCAGCTACAAATTAAAGAAGGCAGCTTTGGAACCCCAAGCCATGCTGTTGCACCCCGCCCCCGGTCAGACTTCCAATCGGCGGGGAGCCCAGGGGCGGGGTTTAGCCGTCTAAATGCGGCCGCGGCAGCTCTTCCCATCATTCTGCTGCCAGTTTCTTTCAGGTCACCCACCCACCCTCCCTTTAGTTTAGTTTCCTTGCTTGGAAGACACAAGAACTACCCACGCTGGAAGAGTGGCAGACGAAGGTGATTGACTATATGGGACTGGCTGAGATGACTGGCAGAATCCGTGACCAAGGGAAAGAGACGGTGGAAGAAGATTGGAAGAAATTTAAAGTTTATCTTAAGAACTGTTGTAAAATTAATGAGTGCTAAAATGTCATGGGTAATGTAAAACAGAATTGCAGTGACAAATAACTGGGTGAGAAAAAGGATTAAAGAAAGTGACTTATAAGTAATTGAAATTAGGGGTTGCTGGGAAAGTTTAAAACAGGGATGCAGAAAAGGGAGGTATGGGGAAGTCGTTGAAACAAGGCTCAAGAAAAAGAGGTTATGAAATTATACGTGTTTATATGTTTGTTTGTTTATGTGTTGTTAGTTGTATTGTGTCTTAATATATGTTGGAAAATCAATAAAAATTTATTTAGTTTAGTTTCCTTGCAATTGACCTTGCTATGGACCTTCGGTTGGTCGCCTTGGTTGTCCGAGGGGCCTGGTAGGAATTTTTTTCCAATTGGCAAATTGGCACCAGCCTCTTGGTTTTTCCGCCTACCTTGTAGCAACTCGTCACAACTTTACGGTATTTGGCGGTTAGGCATTGGAATCTGTGGTTGGTGTATGGAAGGGCAGGGTGTGGCCATCGCCTACCCCTTCACTTATGGGTATTCCGTTAAAGGAATCCGGTGGTCGTGGATTCTGTCTGACGCCCTTGCTGGTGGCCAGGGCCATGGCACGACCCCCGGTGACACCAAGGGAGAGCTTACAGTTGTATTTGCATCAACAGGCTCCCCCTACTGGTGGTTAACCCCTTTTAGACTCGCCCCTCCCTGAGGGCGGAGTTGAATGTTGGTGTTCTTCCAATGCCTAAGCCAATACCTCTCACATGCTGTAATCAATAAAATTGTGGCCTTTTCTAGCCTATTAACCTTTAAATCTGTGTCCATGTGTCTTTCTTATCCACAAGTGTGGGGGGAGGGTCCTCAAATCGCAATAGTAGGATCGAAATATTTGAGATATCAGTGACTCTGGAAATAATTAATTCACTTAGAACAGGGGTGCCCAAACTTTTTTCAAAGAGGGCCAGATTTGATGAAGTGAACATGTGTGAGGGCTGACCTTTTTTTACTGTGGGAATTTCCCCCAAAGTTGTTGAGCTTTTTAAAGGATTTGACCCCAATAAATAAACTGCCACAGGGGCCAGATAAAACTAGCCAGGGGGCCGGATTAGGCCCCCCAAACAGACTTTGGACATGCCTGACTTAGAATAATATGGAATATATTGGCTAATAAGAACAAATCTGATCCATTCTCACATGCTAAACTTACTCTGTGGGGAAACCCCACACAAAGAATTACAAAAGGAAGAAGAAGAAGAGTTTGGATTTGATATCCCGCCTTTCACTCCCTTTAAGGAGCCTCAAAGTGGCTAACATTCTCCTTTCCTTTCCTCCCCCACAACAAACACTCTGTGAGGTGATTGGGGCTGAGAGACTTCAAGGAAGTGTGACTGGCCCAAGGTCACCCAGCAGCTGCATGTGGAGGAGCGGAGACGCGAACCTGGTTCCCCAGATTACGAGTCCACCGCTCTCAACCACTACACCACACTGGATGGAGATATGGGAAAATTGGGTGGAAGCAGGTGTATTGATATTGGACCAACTGATAGATGGGGAAGATGAATTTTATACTTTTGTTATTTTAAGGCAAAAATATCAGATGCAGCCCAATGGCAATATCTTCAATTACAACATCTCCAAAAAGTGTGTTTGGAGTAAAGATGATTGGAGTAAAGAATTGGAAATTTCATTATTACCCAGACAGTGGGAAAATGTATTAGCTTCAATACCTAAGGTGTCATTAGATTTAAAACTAAAACTAATACAACAGAAAATAATTAGAGTTTATTGAACTCCTTTACGGTTGTATAAAAATGGGTTAGCTAAGACAGCTCAGTGTTGGAGATGGGGCAAGGATAATGCCTCTCTGAAACACATGTTTGTACAGTATTCTTTACTTAACAAGTTGTGAGAGAAAGTGCTCCACAGTGTAACTATGTGCAGAAAAAGTTAAATCTTTCAGCGGAGAATATGAGAGTATGAAAATTATCAACGGGACAATCAACGGGACAACGGAAATGGATTTTTCATGCTCTAATGGTGACCAAGAGTTTGATATTGAGGAACTAGAAAAATATAGATATGATATGGTATGATAACCTTCAATCAATGGACAATGATATGATATCACTGGCAATTTATGAATGGACTGCTTACAGGCAAATGTGTGTGATTGATTAGCAGCTTGGAGGGAGGACTCGGGAAAGCAACCCCCTCCTTGACAGGGCTGGCCAAAGCTATTTTGCTGCCAGAGACAGATACCTTGCTATGGATGGATGGCGGCTAAGAGATTGAGGTTGAATCCTGAAAAGACAGAAGTACTGTTTTTGGAGGGGGGACAGGGGGTGGGCTGGTGTGGAGGACTCCCTGGTCCTGAAAGGGATAATTGTGCCCCTGAAGGACCAAGTGCGCAGCCTGGGAGTCATTTTGGAATCACAGCTGTCCATGGAGGCACAGGTTAATTCTGTGTCCAGGGCAGCTGTCTACCAGCTTCATCCGGTACGTAGGCTGAGACCCTCCCTGCCTGTGGACTGTCTTGCCAGAGCGGTGCATGCTCTGGTTATCTCCCGCTTGGACTACTGCAATGCGCTCTATGTGGGGCTACCTTTGAAGCTGACCCAGAAACTACAACTAATCCAGAATGCGGCAGCTAGATTGGTGGCTGGGAATGGCCACAGAGACAATATAACAGTGATCCTGAAAGACCTACATTGGCTCCCAATATGTTTCCGAGCACAATTCAAAGTGTTGGTGCTGACCTTTAAAGCCCTAAACAGCCTCGGCCCGGTATACCTGAAGGAGCGTCTCCACCTTCATTGTTCAGCCCGGATACTGAGGTCCAGCTTTGAAGGCCTTCTGGTGGTTCCTTCACTGTGAGAAGTGAGGTTACAGGGAACCAGGCAGAGGGCCTTCTTGGTAGTGGCTCCCACCCTGTGGAACTCCCATCAGGTGTCAAGAAAATAAACAACTATTTGACTTTTAGAAGACATCTGAAGGCAGCCCTGTTTAGGGAAAAGAAATGTTGGGGGTATGGACACATCATCTAATGAAATGCTTACAATCATTATTTTTGCACAGATTTATGACCAGAAATTGAATAGTCTTGAGGGTCGCATCCACACCAGCCTCATCCTTTGCCTTTACATGCACTACATTTATGTTCAATGGGACTAACTCCCAGCCAGGAAGTTTACAGATAGGGTCACAACCTTAGTCACTGCTATGTGAGCTGAACTGTAACCATTTTGTATAAATCCAGCCAAATGGACAGAATGACAGTAGCTGTGAAAAACAAGAGAGCACATTTGGAGAGGAAAAGCCCTGTAGTGCCTGAAATCACAAGAACCCATTTTTCATAGTTAATGCACAGTTCATCATCTTCTTGTCTACTCAAGCAATGAAGTTTCCAGAAGCAGGAGAAATAAACAAACTTTATACCCAGAGATCCCTGACACTGTTATATTAACAAGTGCTGTTTGGGGGTGTGCTTTCTTGGAATTATTATTTTTTATTGTTCTAAATAAGCACAGCTGCAATCAATAGAGTATCTCAAGCACTTTTAAAGTAGGACTGTATTGATGCCATTCTATTAAAATTTGCCAACTTGGCCTCTTCCAGCTGAAGCATAAGCCTTAATGGCTGAAAGCTGATGTTAAGAGTTCTAATTTATAATTGACTGATAGCTTTCGAAACCTGGCTTTTAACATTCAAAAGCAGACAAACAGCACTCTGTTCTGTTAGGGCCAGAATTGTATAGAGTACACATATATTTTAAAGGCTTGAGGCACAGCACATAACTTGCATTATGAGATGCTCAGTGATACTTGTTTTTCCCCCTCCTCACACATTATCTACTCTGGAAAGAGTCACTTGGTTTCTACTTTCTCCCCACAATATATTTCCTACCTTAACTTTAACTTCCAGGTGATCAATTCAATTTCACAATGGCCAACGGTCCTTGGCATTTTCCACTAAAATAGCCTTTGCACATTATCTTGATCTCTCCCTTTTCACTCAGTTATGAAAGGAAGTGTCCAAAATGCTATCAGCTGGAACATTTCCGGCATTTTATTAATTTCTACCAAGTCTGACATTACGCGATAAGTCACATTTAGACGCTCTGCAAGGTAGAAGGAGAGCAACACAGGGCAGGAATTGCTTAAAGTTCCACTCTCTGAGTTTGCCATCTTTGTGGGCACTTTCATTATTTTCAGATGGGATTCGACCACAGGCTAACCAATTCAGCTTGCATGGTTATAGCTAAATGGGAGGCCTTGCATGATGAACCCCCTTCTTGAAAAGACTGGACTTTTTGTGATAAGGAAAGTGAGGTGGGAGATGCAGTGGAAAGAGTGAGATAACACTTGCTTTGACACAATGTTAACCGCTGTCAAGGTGCTGTCAGTGGCTCCCGGCTGGTTGCCCAGGAAAGTATAAAAGACAAGGAAAAGTTTCTTACTGTCCTTTTTTATTTCAGTCTCTACAGAGAGAGGCTATAGAATCCATCCTCTTGGATAATGGCATTGTCCCAAATGAATCTCCACCTCCCGTCTCTCCCACTTCCTCATTCGTCATTCTCATCGTCTCCTCTATGGGTGCTGCTACGGGTGCCATCTGTCTTCAAGCTCTTTGCTCTCCTACTTTTAAGGCTCACCGTGTTCTGGGAGATGGAGGGTCTGGAATGCTTTCTAATGATAGCATGTCAGCCGGTTGTTGTTCTGGCTCTCCCAGCTTCCCCCCTCATCTGCCTCTGAACTGCTACCTCTCTCAAACCCCCGTTGTGAATCTATACTGTCTTCCTTCTCCCTGGAAGGGTCAGGATGGGGAGGCGGTCTCCACCATTTCTCCTCTGACAACCGCAGACAGATCAGAATGAATGGCCAATAAACAGACTGTCCAGAAATGCTTTGTTCCTCACTTCTGCCCCTCACAAATGCCCTTAGTGCTTGCAACAGGCCAGGTCTCTGTGATGGAGAATACGTGAATGGTACTGTGGTGTGCTGAGTGAGTATGGCTTCTATGGGGGCAGATACTACTCACGAGGCTTCAGTCTGGGATAAGGGGTAGTCTGTGTGCTGTGCCCAGCATTTGCCTCATCTGAGGCCATTGACTGTAGCTGTGGTTGGATGATACTGTGGTGTCCTTGGTGAAAGACATCCTAGGGGACAGTTGTGAAGTCATCAGTAACCATCTCCTTCCCCCTGAGGCTTCCTGATCTCTGGGATCACCTCTTGGCCCATTCTGGGGGAGGCCTTCAATATACCTGGCATTATATATCATGATATCACCACAGGATGGTCCAAGTACTGAACCATTTCCAGCTGGCCCAGCAGGGAAGAATCTGGAAGCCATGGATGGCACATTTCCTAGCAGGCCAATTCTCATGTTACTATTCGTACATGGAGTTTTTGCATCCAGTGCATCATAAAGTGATCAGAATGAACCTGCAACAGAATAACATGCCCCAATCCACAGATTGCAACAATTTCTATCCTATCAGAATCAGCATCCCCAAACAGTTCCCATCCGTGCCTATCAGGACCAAAAACATACACTTAACCAGTTACAGTGGTACCTCGGTTTAAGAACTTAATTCGTTCTGGAGGTCCGTTCTTAACCTGAAACTGTTCTCAACCTGAGGTACCACTTTAGCTAATGGGACCTCCTGCTGCCACCACACAATTTTTGTTCTCATCCTGAAGCAAAGTTCTTAACCTGAGGTACTATTTCTGGGTTAGCAGAATCTGTAACCTGAAGCATCTGTGACCCGAGGTACCACTGTATTCTTATTTACAGTGATACCTCCGGTTACGAACTTAATTTGTTCTGGAGGTCCGTTCTTAACCCGAAACCATTCTTAACATGAGGTGCACTTTCACTAATGGGGCCTCCCGCTGCTGCTGTGCCGCCGGTGTGTGACTTCCACTCACATCACGGGGCAAAGTTCAAAACCAGGAGCATCTACTGCCGGGTTAGTGGAGCTCGTTACCCAAAGCGTTCGTAAGGAGGACGGTACGTAACCTTAGGTTTCACTGTACACACTTTCTCTTTTTTTTTATAATAAATTTTTATTGGTTTTACAACATATATTAACACACAAGACAACTAACAATTCACAGCATAACACATTAACAAACAAACATGTAAACACATATAATTTCTTAACCTCTCTTTCTTAAACCCTGTTTCAACGACTTCCCCATACCTCCCTTTTCTGCATCCCTGTTTTAAATTTTCCCAGCAACCCCTAATTTCAATACTTGTAATACAATTTCTGATCTTTTTTCTCTTATCCAATTACTTTTCACTGCAATTCTGTTTTACATTACCCATGACATTTTAGAACTCATTAATTTTACAACAGTTCTTAAGATAAACTTTAAATTTCTTCCAATCTTCTTCCACCGTCTCTTTCCCTTGGTCACGGATTCTGCCAGTCATCTCCGCCAGTCCCATATAGTCAATCACCTTCGTCTGCCACTCTTCCAGCGTGGGTAGTTCTTGTGTCTTCCAATACTTTGCTAAAAGAACTCTTGCTGCTGTTGTAGCATACATAAAGAACGTCCTATCTTTCCTTGCCACCAATTGGCCTACCATGCCCAGGAGGAAGGCCTCTGGTTTCTTATGAAAAGTACACTTAAGTACCTTCTTAATTTCATTATAGATCATTTCCCAGAAGGCCTTGATCCTTGGGCACGTCCACCAAAGGTGGTAGAAAGTACCTTCAGTTTCCTTACATTTCCAGCATTTATTATTGGGCGTACTGTACACACTTTCTCATGTAGTGTTGAGAATCCCTGTCTACAAAAGTACAAGCCAGTGTGGTGTAGTGGTTAAGAGCGGTAGTCTCGTAATCTGGTGAACCGGGTTCGCTTCCCGCTCCTCCACATGCAGCTGCTGGGTGACCTTGGGCTAGTCATGCTTCTTTGAAGTCTCTCAGCCCCACTCACCTCACAGAGTGTTTGTTGTGGGGAAGGAAGGGAAAGGAGAATGTTAGCCGCTTTGAGACTCTTTCGGGTAGTGATAAAGCGGGATATCAAATCCAAACTCTTCTTCTTCTTTTTCTTCTTCTACAACTTGAGACTTAGCAGCCCTCACTTTTAATATTCTACCTGCGTTCACCTAGTAAATCTATTATCAAATGATGGTGAGGTCTGTTTTTATTTTTAATCTTGCTTGTCTCCTTTTTGAAATGCATTTCCGGCCCCCTAAACTCTTGATGAGGTTAGACCTCTCTTTTTTTCTAGAACTGCCCACTCTGGAGTTGAGTGTTTATGAGGATCCTGTCTCAAGCCAGTGTTGTTTTGTGGAAGACCTGCAGGGCATTCATTCTGTTTTTCTCATTGGACACTTCTTGTCACCCAGTACATTTTGTACGTAAGGACTTCACTCCAGCACAAAATATTATCTGCACCTAACCAGGCCGTATGATTTTGTGATTACTTATTGTACCTTTGAGTGATTGCTTGGCAGCGAGCCTAGCAAGAGGCACCTGCAGACACCATGCTACGGCTCCAACTGCTTTTGCCAAGCTCTGTCGGGGAGGGCAGCTATTCATCCACATCTTTTTGGATGCCGATCAGCTGATGTGACATGCATGGATATTCATAAAGCCAGTGCAGGTACCAGATACAGCAGGAGGAAAGGTGGGTGGGCAGTCTGGGTTGGCACATACAGAAAATGGGAATGAACAGCAGCTGCAAAGGCTTAGCCCCAGGAGCAATGCTTGTTTGCTTAGTGAGACACGGGCAGCTCTTCAAAGGTTGAAGATTGATCGCAGTGGGATTGAGGCAACACCTGACACTTGGAACCTTAAAAGAGAAACTGTATTATTCTTTTTTAAAATGTGTTTTCATTAAGACAACTGGAGTTAAGATGTCTTTAAGAAGACAAAAAGGAGCTTAAACAATTGTCATGGACTGGTGGGCAATCGGGGACTTTTAGTCTCGACAACCAATTTCATGAAGTAGGACCTACAGGGCATGAGCTGCTGTTCTCATTAGGCCTGAAACCCAGCCAAGTCTGTGAAAATTGTGTTTTTCTAATAAAGAGTTTAACTCCAGCTTTGAACTGTGTGAATTACTGACCGGCTTTCTCTGTGACAACAATATCGATGTATAATAGACTCTTAAGGCAAGGATAGATACAAGAAAATTAAAAATTCACCCAGTTCCCAAAATATGTGTCTCATATATATGGTAAAAAGGTAAAGGACCCCTGGACAGTTAAGTCCAGTTAAAGGTGACTATGGGGTTGCGGTGCTCATCTCACTTTCAAGCCATATCGAGCATCAGAACAACCTGGCCACTGTAAGGAAATTCTGCCCTTGGTATGTTCATTTTCCACCTCTCCAGTTTGATTCTCTGGCCCTATATCTGCACAAACTTATCCCAAAACACAGACGTGCTTTTACACTTGCAAGACTGGATGTTTTGCCATCTGCGGTACTTGAGGGTCAATTCCAAAAGATCCCGCCTGAGAAACGTCTTTGCCCCTGTGGAGATGGTAGTACCGAAACAGCGGCACACGTTCTCCTGTCTTGTACTCTCTACAAAGACCTGAGGAACGAGATCATCACCCCACTCGTACTAACCATCCCAGGGCGCTCAACCACTGCCACAATGTCCTTTCTTCTATGAGATCAAAATGAGCAGATAACAGCAAATGTTGCTAGGTTCATAGCTGGGGCAATCAGAATAAAGGCCACTAACTGACTGCTGACTCAGGACTTTAAATTGTGCTCTTATATCAAATTTCCTTTTCTGCGTATACTGTAATGTTTTACTGTTGCTATGGCCATTGGTTAATGCGAATAAAGTTTTATCTATCTATCTATCTATCACTTTCAGGCCGAGGGAGCTGGCATTTGTCCACAGACAGTTTTCCGGGTCATGTGGCCAGCATGACTAAACTGCTTCTGGTGCAACGGAACACTATGACGGAAACCAGAGTGCACAGAAACACAATTTTCCTTCCTGCCACAGCGGTATCTATTTATCTACTTGCTCTGGTGTGCTTTCAAACTGCTAGGTTGGCAGGACTGGGACAGAGCAATGGGAGCTCGCCCCGTCGTGTGGATTCAAACCGCCGGCCTTCTGATCAGCAAGCCCAAGAGGCTCAGTGGTTTAGACCACCACGCTACCCACATCCCCCCATGTGTTCAAAATATATAAATATGTATAGCATACACTTTGCTTTTTGTCTAGAACATAGAAACATAAGAAAAGCCCTGCTGGATCAGGCCAAGCATCTATCAAGCTCAGCATCAGTTGCAGAGGCTAGATGTGCTGAATGGAATAGAAGTTTTCCCACCTCATATTTGGTCCTATAACAGGCCTCTGATCTGTGACACATCCTGTTCCCACATTGGCCAACCACACAAGTAGGACATGAGTGCAACATCAACTGATATTCAGAGGCATACTGTCTCCTGTCATTAAATGTATTAGCCTGGGAATTAGACATAGTTGCTTAATGGTAATATTTCATGGTATGCGACTAATGAGATCATGGATAAGACTCTTTTTATCACAGAGTCATTGAATTAAGCTAGAGAATCTGCTGTAAGCAATGCTATGACTGATGTGGAAACTGAACTTCAGATTAGAAAAACGAAAAACCAAGAGAAACCGAAATGGACAAGATTTACCCATTGCTAGAATCAACAGTCCCAACCTTGAGTTTAAAATTTGGCATGGTCAGTTTGGTGATCAGCATACCTCTCATGGTCCCCTTTTCCTTTTTTTAAAAAAAAATCTTTTTTTGATTTTTCACAAAAACATCTTTTACACATTTTAACATAGACCATAAATTACTTTATTCATTGACTTCCCCTCCTCCTCTTCCATTGTTTCCATGTTTACCCTTGAATGTAGCATATTTCACATATACTATTCAATGCATCCATTTTAACCTATTTGCCTTAATAATTCACACTGTTGCTCGTATTTCAAGTCCTGCTCACGTTTTCATCTCGCTATAGCCGTTCTTTAAAAACTCAGTAAAAAAACCTCTCCAGTCCTCAAGGAATTTGCCGTGGGCATCTCTCAAACCATGTGTGGATTAATATTTCGCCAACTCATCCCTATCCAATCTTAAGGTGATTGTTTAAATTCAGTGAAACATTAGGTTCAAGAATGCAGAATGGGGGCTGGGTGAAAAGACTAGTTAGAGTTAGGTGTGAACAGAAGGAGGGATGGATAACTTGGAATGATAAACAAAGTTCTTCCATACACCAGCTCAGCCAAGGGTTGGCAACTCAGCCAGATGGGTGGGGTATAAATAATAAAATCATCACCATCACCACCACCACCACCATCATAGCATGAAGCAGCTGGCTTCATATCAGGCCATATTGGCTAGTGAATACAGTCGTACCTTGGTTTTCATACAGCTTAGTTCTCAAACATTTTGGCTTCTGAATGCCACAAACCTGGAAGTGACTGTTCTAGTTTGCAAACTATTTTTGAAAGCCGAATGTCCAACGGGGCTTCTGCGGCTTCTGATTGGCTGCAGGAGGTTCCTGCAGCCAATCAGAAGCTGCGCTTTGGTTTCCGAATGTTTTGGAAGTCGAACAGACTTCTGGAACGGCTGCTGTTCAACTTCCAAAGTACAACTGTACTGTAAATGATTCCTCCTAAAGAATTAAAATGGTTGTAGAGCAGCCATCCTTAACATGACATCTTCCAGATATTGCTGAAATATTCAACTAAATTTTACTCAGAGTTCGTTCATTTAAATGAAAGGACCTAATTAAGTCAAGTTCATTGATTTCGGGGGACCTTTTCTGAGTATATCTTAGCTGAATGCTACCCATGGCTTCAGAATTATGGTCAGTTACCATAATTGTATCAGAGGGTCAGTTGCATTTCCAAAATAAGTCAGTTTCTTACAGCACAGTGCTATGAATTTTTACTTGGAAGTAAATCTCACTGTGTACAGTGGAGCTTCTCTCCTATCTAGTGTGTTTAACACTGCCGTCTAATAAATGGAACGATCCTTTAATTTAATAATTAAGATTCTATTTGTCAGTGATAAAATGGTGGGTAGTCAAAGTTATTGCACAAAAAGGAAACAATTTCTCACTACAGCATAATAGTTATTTCTTTTGTGGGAGGCAGTGAGTGTTGTGCTCCTATCCCTACTGCTTGCTATCCCTGTCACAGAAATAGCTTTATAAGGTGTTTACTCATTCTGAGAAAGACAACAATGTATTGACTGTATTGACCTTTTCATTCCCTTTGTAGTTTGACTGACTTGTACCTTCCTCTCTTCCACCCTTGGCAGCTAGTCAAAAGATCAGGAGCACACAGCCAACCACGCCAGTGAATTTTGAAAAGGTGAAAGCTGTAGACCTTAGCTCTCTCATAAGGTGAGGAATAGAAAATCAGGGGTTTCAATATAAAGCTGAATTAGGAGGATGACGTTATGTCTTCAATATTACTGGATCTCTTTCTGTCACCTTAGTGTGTGTGTGTGTGTGTGTTCAGCTTTTACCAAGGTACTACAGCTGCCCAGAGGTCATGCTTGCTACGTAATAATCTTTTGCCAGCTCACCACCTGACTTCTCATCAGAGTTGCTTTGCACAGAAAATGAAAAATGCGCAGACTTTTAGAGAATCTCATTACATGCCACATGCTGGTATTATATATTAAATTCATCTGCATCTCTTTCTTTTGGATGCAAATCAGTTGATGTGACATGCGCAGATTCTGTACTGCTAGTGTAGGTAGCGAGAGGTAGGAAGAGAAAAGATGAATGGGAACCACAAGATGAATGGGCAACCATTGGGAAGGGTGCACCAATTCAATCCTATCTCTTTCCTTTAATATAATTGAAGGCTGTTGGCTGTTCCTCTTTCTGCATAAGCCTATGCCATAGAATCTAAAAGACTTCCTATTCAAGCTGTCCTGGTCTTTCCATCCATTCCCTTGTTCTTGCTCGCTGTGGATAATAGAAATTGTAGTCCAACAACATATGGAGGGCCATAGATTTCCCATCCCTTCTCCCCAAAATTCTATGTTTTTTAAATCAAGCCTGCCTTCTAGTGATTATGCCAGTGCTGTCCGGCCTAGAGGGCTGCTGATCACAGGGACCGATTTTGCCCAGTGCTATTCTATTCTGCTTCTGAAGAAGGTTCTGAGGTCTGAGCACACATAGGCTATATGACTATACCTACCAACATTCCACCAGTTAAAACTGAGACATGTGAGCCATGAGAGTCACTGTGGTGTAGTGGTTAAGAGCAGTAGACTCGTAATCTGGTGAACCGGGTTTGCGTCCCTGCTCCTCCACATGCAGCTGCTGGGTGACCTTGGGCTAGTCACACTTCTCTGAAATCTCTCAGCCTCACTCACCTTGCAGAGTGCTTGTTGTGGGGGAAGAAGGGAAAGGAGATTGTTAGCCACTTTGAGACTCCTTAGGGTAGTGATAAAGCAGGATATCAAATCCAAATTCTTCTTCTTCTTCTTTCTTCTTCTTCTTCTTCTTCTTCTTCTTCTTCTTCTTCTTCTTCTTCTTCTTCTTCTTCTTCTTTTATATTATTTATCTTGCCTAAGGCAACCCAAAGCATACACTAAAACCAAGGGAAAAAGAAGTACTTCTAAAGTACTTCTAAAAGGCCACAGATAAAGGTCCCTTCACAAACTTTTAATATGTGGAGTGCTTCCTTCTAAGACACAGACACCTGTGCAGTTGGATGTCCACCAGTTACAAATATTTCATTAAATTCCTGTTACTACTGTATAAATATTGGGCTTGGAGATGGGCAGGAGGAAGATGGGAAATACTGTTCTGCACAACCCAAATGGCCACTTGTCGCCAAAGTACGCTACAGGATCCTGCCCTTGCTGAAGACCCACAGAGATGAAATAGATTGCTCGCCTCTTCTTCCCTTTGGCAAATGACTGTACCGTTGAAATGGCGACGAGATCGCCCTGGCCTATCTATTCTGAATGTTTGTATGTGATGCCAATAATGTTTTGATGATGATGATGATGAGATAAAGGTCAAAAGCCTGGTTATAGAGGACAATTTTTTCCCTGGCACCAGTGGCGTAGGAAGGGAGATACGGTGGGTGCGGGAAGCCCTGGGTGTCATCCCTGAAGGGACTGACAAAATGGCTATGGGCTATGTGGTGCGTTGGCTCGGGCACCTGAGGCTCCATGCTGTCCAAAATGGCAGCGTGGAGCTTGCATCTGCCCGCCATCTCTCCCTCAGCCACCCTACAGCTGGGGGGGGGTGAGGCTCGATGAAGCGCGCCATGGCCCAGCTTGCCCCGTCCCAATGGGTGGCTTGCCATGTGCCTGGGCGGAGAGCACATGCAACGTTCCGAGGGCCTGAGCTATGCTGCAATTTGAATCTGCACAATGGAGGGAGCTCCCGTTGCTCTGTCCTAGCTTCTGCCAACCTTCTGCCAACCTGGGGCCAGATCTGATGTGGGGCAGGTGGTCCCTGGGGCAGCACAGCCTGATCTGGTAGCCACAGATTGAGGGTGTGTGTGTAGTAATAGTGGGCAACTATCCCCCCCCCCGACCAGTCCTCCTGGCAGGACCTGGCAGGAAGAGGGAGAGTTTTCTAGGTGTTGCAAGTCACAAGCCAAATGGTAAAGCTGCCACACCTCCTTTTCCAGGGCTACCCTCAAATGGGGCTCAAAGAGGGGAACCCCCCTTCGATATTTACCGGGTTGCCCAGTCCTGTGTCACTGTACCATGACGCAGACAGAAATTCAACAGGTAGAACAGGTAGGTGTCCAAATGGCCAGGCACTAGTTTAGCTTCTCCGGGCAAAAGGTACAGAACACAAAAGACAAAAGTCCCTTTCCAAATTTATTGAAAAAGCCACTCAAAAAGTAAAAGCTTGCACATTTCTTGAAAAGTTACAAACAGAAAAATAAAAACGTTGTAAAATACAGGGGGGGTGCCTGTTTGCACCCCTGATTTCTACAGTTTCATTGTGTGCGTTTGTGTGATTTGCTCTGTTTCTCAATCTTCTCAGATCCTCAGGCAATAACCCGATCTGTTTCTCAATAATCACATTTACATAGGATCAATATGAGTTGCTCTCCCAGGTGACGTGACAGTTCCCCAAACCTCTCCGTTTGTATCAGATCTACACTCACCCTTTGAAAATAACCTTCAGCTCTAAGGCTGCCCTTGCCAGAACTGTGTCTTGTCTAATGAATCTCATGCTTCATCCACTAGTACTGCTTCTTCTTGCAGTAGGCTTCTGTCTTTATCTTTTTGTCTCAATGACATTTAGCCCCTTGCAGATTTGACATATGGGTTCGATCACAACTTCCTACAATTTTCTAACCGCATGTCCATCTAACACCATCTTATTTGGACTGAAGGGTGATCAGTGCCTTAAAAATATATTTTGCACCTGTATAGGTCACCCGTATGGCGATCCTATGTAAGACTCAGATATAAGTCTCACTGAGTTTGAAGATGCTTACGCCCTTGTAAGTGGATGCAGGATCACAGTGTGTATTCATCATGTATTATAGCTACTACGGTGCACGGAGTGATTTGCACTGAGATAGCTACTGCAAATCTTTCCTTTGCCAAGCAATCAGGGCAAGGTCATTCTGCCAGGGTCCCTGTCAATTTCAGGATTACTGCCAGAACTGTAGTCCTGACATTGCTGGCCATGTAAGCTATCACAGGCCCTTTATTTTATGCCACCGCCTGCTACTTTGTGGTCCCCTGCAGTTCAGAACAGCGAGGTCTTTTTTAGAATATTTGACATAGCATTGTATCATACTAGAGACAACGTGTTTGTTCCTGATTTGGTAATAGTAAAAAAAAAAAGGTTAAAGGTTAAAGGACCCCTGGACAATTAAGTCCAGTCAAAGGCAACTATGAGGTTGTGGTCCTCATCTTGCTTTCAGGCCGAGGGAGCCAGTGTTTGTCTACAGACACGTTCCCGAGTCATGTGGCCAGCATGACTAAACCGCTTCTGGCACAACGGAACACCGTGATGGAAACCAGAGCACACGGAAATGCCGTTTACCTTCCCACCGCAGTGGTACCTATTTATCTACTTGCCCTGGTGTGCTTTTCAGCTGCTAGGTTGGCAGGAGCTGGGACAGAGCAAATGGGAGCTCACTCCATTGCGGGGATTTGAAGCTCAAGATATACCCCTGATATATCTATATATCTATAAATCTATATCCATCCACAAAGTGAGTTCTAGTCCATGAAAATTTTTGCTGCAATACATCTGTCACTCTTTTAAGCTGCCTTTCCAGTATATGAAGTAGTCAGTGCTGTAGTTAGGTGATTTTAGACTTTCAACTGTATGGTCTTATGCCCTTTTCCCTATTAGAAAACAGTATGTATTACTTTATTTCAAAATATGCTAACCCAGCCTTGCTTCAAAGTCTTGCACTGATGCCAATACTATTTACCTTTACCAGACTGGTAAAAGTAAAAGGTAAAGGACACCTGGATGGTTAAGTCCAGATAGGCAACTATGGGGTTGCAGCGTTCATCTCAATTTCAGGCTGAGGGAGCTGGCATTTGTCCACAGACAGTTTTCCGGGTCATGTGGCCAGCATGACTAAACTGCTTCTGGGGCAATGGAACACCGTGACAGAAACCAGAGTGCATGGAAATGCTGTTTACCTTCCCGACCCAGCGGTACCTATTTATCTACTTGCACTGGCGTGCTTTTGAACTGCTAGGTTGGCAGGAGCTGGGACAGAGCAATGGGAGCTCACTCCATTGCGGGGATTCGAACCGCTGACCTTCAGATTGGCAAGCCCAAGAGGCTCAGTGGTTTTGACCACAACGCCACCCTCAGGAAGCCTATATGAGCCACACAGGCTCCCCGCTGCAGAAATTCAGCTTCCAATACATAGAAAGGAACAAGGACGGTAATGGAAGAGATGGAACAAGTGTGTTTGTCCTCACTGCCCTTATCACATGAAGAATTAAAATGTTTGGTGAATAGGGCTTAGGAGCAGTGATGGTGATGTGTGAAAGAGGGTGGGACCAGAGAGTACATCCTTTCTCTCCCCCAAGACAGCTTGGAATTGGTGTATCTTAAGGTGTACCTGTCACTCACATCTGTCTACCTTGATGTCATAATGGCAGGGTCTTCTGAGCGCCTTGGTCAGATCCCTTTCAGAGGTAAGGTGGAAAGAAGCCAAATAAAGCATCATTGCAGGAGGGGGGCTGCCTTTGAAGTTCTCCCTTTCCAAGTAAGCTTGCCTCTCGCTGCTGATTCCGACATCTTTTTGGTCCTTTCATACTGCTGTGCTGTACTATCCTTTTACATGGTTTTTTATGCATTGTGATTTGCAGTTATTCTTCTTGATCATAGTTTGGTAACTATTCGTCGTAATTGCTAGGAGTGAATTTCTACTTCATTATTATTTGCTGATGTTTTGAGAGTTAATTTTATTGTGTACTATTATATTATAATAGATTGCTGAATATTACTTTATTTGATACGTTGTCCATTTTAAACCTACGTTTTGTTATTACTTTTTGTATCGAAACTTATTATAAGGCGTGTTTTCTTTGTTGTATATTTTGCTGCTATAAACCGACTTGTGTATAGCAATATAGAAAGGCGGTACAGTGGTACCTCGGGTTACAGACGCTTCAGGTTACAGACGCTTCAGGTTACAGACTCCTCTAACCCGAAATAGAACCTTGGGTTAAGAACTTTGCTTCAGGATGAGAACAGAAATTGCGTGGCAGCACTGGGAGGCTCCATTAGCTAAAGTGGTGTCTCAGGTTAAGAACAGTTTCAGGTTAAGAACGGACCTCCAGAACGAATTAAGTTCCTAACCTGAGGTACCACTGTATACAAATTGAAAGTGAAATGAAATGAAAATGATTTGTGGTAATGAGTCTTTGTAAAAATGTGTTATGCTCCCTCTTAGGGTGATGGGGGGCCTTTTATGGAACTAATCTAGTGCCAGATCTATCAGAACTAATAGGATGAACTATTACTTTCAATGGGACTTAAGTGTACCTAGCAAGGGACTTATGGCAGCACTAACAAGAACCTATTTTCTTTTTCCCTTTATTCAAGTATCCAATGTCTGTCTGTGTGTGTGTGTGTTCTATTCCACCTCAGAGATCCACATTTCCCCATCTAATAATGCTTTCTTTCTTTCCTACCATATTTGTTATCACCTTAAATCGTATGTTTAAGTCATCATCAAGTGTCATAGAAATGGATGGCTTTCAAGAACTGAAGCTGAAATGTGCTTTTTAAATAGCCTATAAAAAAGAATTTCCCTTCAGTGCAGGCTCATTGAGTCCGTTATATTTTGTCTTTCCCCCCCTTCGCCCGGCAGCTTTTAGTATGATAGATAAACACAGCGAAAGCCAGTTGGAGAAAGGATGCTTTCAGAGGCCTGGTGAACAATGCAATCGTTCTCTGCCTCCCAGACAAGAAAGTCTATGAAGTTTTGTCCCCATTCTGCTGTTCAGAGACTTTATCTTCCCTTAAATAAATAAATAAATAAATAAAGGCTTCTTCATCTTTCAAATGCAGCCCCAAGTTTCAAATATTCAAAATGAAAAATGTGCCAGGGATGAAAAGCCAGAGACAGTTCTTGAGCCAAAGGCAAAAATAAATACCATAACTGAATAGAATAAGCCTGTGTGGAAAGGTGAAATGTGTGGTTGAAGAGATGAAGGAAAGAGGTGGATTGTGGATGCAAGCCCTGTTCTCAACATCTACATTCTGATTGGCTGCACAGGGATGCAGGCTGCTCATGCATTGGTTCCAGTGAAGATTGGTCCATTAGAGGGATTCAGACACTGCCCCACCAGCCTCAATCTGCCCTCAGTCAGCCCCTGCATGTCTGCCTTGTTACAACCAGTTCACAGGGCAAAAATACCTGCTACTCACACCAACCGACTAGCTTTCACTGGACCATCTTCATATCAGCTTTAGAGTATTCAAAACACAATCTCAACAACCCCCTAAGTCAGACCAGTACCGTTCCTTTATTGCCAATGGGAGGTCGAGGGTGGCTCTCTGTGGTAGAATCTAGTGAGCATGTGGCAAAGGAAAGATGCAAACTATGGTTATATGTGCATCATCCAGCGAAACCTAAAATCAATGTGAAAAGTTTTCCTTTTCATTATTATTATTTTTTTGTTGTTTTCACCGACCGTTTCAGATCTTGTACATCAGCTTTATAAATTAGGGCGGTAGCTATAGCAACAAATGCAAAGATCGCTAATAATGGATCGGCAAGTAAAAATCAGTACAGTGTTATGTAGAGAGTTATTGTAAAAATGTGATGGGTGTTTAATTAAGCACTGCGAGTTGGCAAATAGTTTATCTTTCCTTTGTCCCCTATTTATTTCTTTGTGCTCCTTTTGCCCCAAGTTCACCTCTGTATGTTCCAAAACTTTCCCTAAACAAGGTTGCCTTCAGATGTCTTCTAAAAGTCAGAAAGCTGTTTATTTCCTGAACATCTGATGGGAGAGTGTTCCACAGGGTGGATGCCACTGATGAGAAGGCCCTCTGCCTGGTTCCCTGTAACCTCACTTCTCGCAGTGAGGGAACTGCCAGAAGGCCCTCGGTGCTGGACCTCAGTGTCCGGGCTGAACGATGGGGGTGGAGACGCTCCTTCAGGTATACTGAGCTGAGGCTCTTGGGACATGAGGCAACAGGCTGCAGCCCAAGCCTGAGGCCCTGCCTAGTTCCCAGCACCTCTGTTTCTGGTGCTGCTGGCCTGATGGATCTGGCATTGTGGAGGAAGGAGAATATGGTGGAGAAGACCAGGAGAAAATTCTGCAAAAAAAAAAAAAGGTCTTTGTTTTGGGGGTAAGCTGTGCTATTTTTCTAGAAAAAGAGGTGCCAGAACTCACCACAAACTCCTCCCTTGTTCTCTTATCATGGCAATGGTGCCTACATGAGAGGTGCCAGAACTGAGTTCCAGTGAGTTCCAGCTGGAAAAAAGGCCCGGGAGGGTTAGTAAGAAATAGGAAAATCTTTGAAAAATGGCCCCTGATAATTTTTTTGTTTCAGCTCTATTCTGAACCTTGGGAAGAGAAGAGTTCTCTGTTAATCACTTTAAAGCTACTGTGTATCCTGGCAGAGAATATGCTCGGCTTGTTCTCCCAGAAAAAAAAATTCCTTCCAAGTGTAACTCATCGACAGCTCTTAATTGAATTTAAATGCAAATAGAGAATGGCTCACTGTCTGCTGAAAGAGCTAGTTGTGAAGCATTGTTTTTGGAACCAGCACACACAGTTTGCCTCTGCTTTTTCAACAGACAAAACTATTAAAAACCTTGCAACAAAGACAAATGTACACAGCTTGCAGCCTTCATTAAATTCCCAGCCTTGACAATCAAAGAACAGGTTTTAGCGACTCTCACTCTTCTCACCCATAAAGTGGTTGGGCTCCAAAACAATTAGTTTTGTCCTTTACTAATGTATGAAACTTTGCAGTCACAAAGTCATTTTGAGAGGTGGCATTATTAAGCATCTGTGCTGCTTCCACAACAGGCTACTTGAGGAACAGGGCATATTTCCTGTCTTCCTTCCTACCCCAAACTAGGATTTATAAGAGCTAAAAATGAGCCACCGAGGCCGCAATCCTCTATTTCAAGTTACCCTTTCAAGCTTCTTGTGATGGCAGTACAGTGCTAAGTATAATTGATTTAATTTACACAGAAATGAAAAACGTATGTGCACTAATGACTAAATGTGTATTGCTAACATGAGTTTTCCATACAATTGTTTTCTAAATGACTCTGAGGTCCTTAATGGGTTAAGGAATAACTGTTGATTGTTTTCTATTACTCTAAACTGTTGTAACCTTAGATCAGGTGACAAAGGTATTGAGTTGCAAATCTGGCATCTTGAAAGGGTGGTGGCTGATAGTCTTTTTCTGAACATGTCAGAGAACAGAAGGATGTAAATGAAGCTCTCCTGAAGGGAGAGCAAACAGTATAAGGCCAATGGAGGCTGGAATACATACTGTGGAAAGGGATATTCCTCAGCTTCTAGGTCTGTTTGGATTATTTCATCTTTTCTAAAATGCTGAGCCTGTGCTGGACAGTGCAAGACGTTGTATGGGTATTTTGGTTGTATCTTTGATGCTTATCTTTTTGTTTTTAAAGAGTTCTGCCAGTAAAGTTTCAATAATATTTTTTACGGGCCTGGATAATGCTTCATTTGCAAAGGAGTCCATTCTTAAGCTTCCAGTCGCTTCAAACTGTGCTATATTCATATCAGCAACATACCGTACCAACAGTACAACATGTGCTTATGGCAGTGAGTTGTGAGCTTCTTGTATTCTCTTCCATTCTAAAACAGCTGATTTCCGACTCCCATGTTTTAAAATATCAGGGAAACCTGCACATCATTTCTGGAGGATAGGACAGCACCGCTTATGCTTTTCCTACACAGGCACACAAGTGTGTGTGTGTGTGTGTGTGTGTGCATGCTTTCTCACTTTCTCTGCAGCTTCCAATACCCAGAACCTCCAAGTAGATGGGGAAATCTCCTGGCTTGAATCCCTGAAAGGTCACTGCCAGTCTGTATAGACAGTGCTGAGTAAGATGGACCAATGTTCTGACTCAGCAGAAGGCAGCTTCCTGCATCCCTAAGTCCATCCATAAGCATCCATAAGCATATAGAGCGTTAGAGATTAAAATGGCACTGCTGAAGGCACAGCGAGACATAATCAAATGCGACTTATCAGTCCGGCATGCTGTGGGTAATTTTCTTCAGCCACAGTAAGGGGGTGGGGAATGTGACTTTTGAATCAAAGCAGCCCGTTTTTTTAAAAAAGCTAAAAAATGCCGTATTAAAGGCAAATGCAGCACCAGAGATGCCAAGCGGACCTCATTGTAGCAAGCAACCCGAGCTGTTCAAGCTGGTATTTCACTGTAGCTAAAAACAGTCGGTTTCTTGTATTAGATCTAATATTCTGCATGGGGCATTCTGTAGCCTCTAGTTTAATCCTAAATGTTGCAAAACAATTGCCAGTAAATGATAAGCAGCCAAGGAAGCATTTTTAGAACAGTGTCTGATTTTCTTCATTGATCGACCTGGCAAAATACAGCCATGGTTGCTTAAAACCATGGGGGACAGGGGGCGGGCTGGTGTGGAGGACTCCCTGGTCCTGAATGGGGTAACTGTGCCCCTGAAGGACCAGGTGCGCAGCCTGGGAGTCATTTTGGACTCACAGCTGTCCATGGAGGAGCAGCTTAATTCTGTGTCCAGGACGGCTGTCTACCAGCTCCACCTGGTACTCCACCTGGAGGATGGATGGCGGCTAACAGATTGAGGTTGAATCCTGACAAGACAGAAGTACTGTTTTTGGGGGACAGGAGGCAGGCAGGTGTGGAGGATTCCCTGGTCCTGAATGGGGTAACTGTGCCCCTGAAGGACCAGGTGCGCAGCCTGGGAGTCATTTTGGACTCACAGCTGTCCATGGAGGCACAGGTCAAATCTGTGTCCAGGGCAGCTGTTTACCAGCTCCATCTGGTACGTAGGCTGAGACCCTATCTGCCTGCGGACTGTCTCGCCAGTGGTGCATGCTCTGGTTATCTCCCGCTTGGACTACTGCAATGCACTCTACGTGGGGCTACCTTTGAAGGTGACTCGGAAACTACAACTAATCCAGAATGCGGCAGCTAGACTGGTGACTGGGGGCGGCCGCCGAGACCATATAACACCGGTCTTGAAAGACCTACATTGGCTCCCAGTACGTTTCCGAGCACAATTCAAAGTGTTGGTGCTGACCTTTAAAGCCCTAAACGGCCTCGGTCCAGTATACCTGAAGGAGCGTCTCCACCCCCATCATTCTGCCCGGACGCTGAGGTCCAGCGCCGAGGGCCTTCTGGCGGTTCCCTCATTGCGAGAAGCAAAGCTACAGGGAACCAGGCAGAGGGCCTTCTCGGTAGTGGCGCCCGCCCTGTGGAACGCCCTTCCAGCAGATGTCAAAGCGATAAACAACTACCTGACATTCAGAAGACATCTTAAGGCAGCCCTGTTCAGGGAAGTTTTTAACGTGTGATATTTTACTGTATTTTTGGTTTTTATGGAAGCCGCCCAGAGTGGCTGGGGAGGCCCAGCCAGATGGGCGGGGTATAAATAAATTATTATTATTATTATTATTATTATTATTATTATTATTATTATTATTATAAAAGACAGCCTGTTGGGAAGTGAAACAGGGACCAGCTCAAGCTTCCTGGCTACCACCAACCATTCTTCCTCTCCATAATGTATATGAAGAGTTTTGGAGCCAGCGGCTGGCTACCAGGAAGTTGTGACAAAGTGATGTCTGTAAAAATTCATTTTTACGCAGTGGGCTTTTCACTGGAAGGGAAAAGTGGGGCACTGTAGGTAGAGGAAGCGAGAATGCTTTAATCGTGGCAATTCACCAGGGTTTATGTGCTCCATTAATATCAAAGTAAAAAGGCTTCAAGTCCAGAAATTGAATTCCCTGCCTGCTTACATTAGAGAGGAGTACACTTCCCACCTAGACTGACAAGTGCGAAGAAAGCACTTGTGTTCGCCCAGGTTATTCAACCAATTTAATTTCACTCCATGGATTGTTTTCTGCTCACTGCCCTGAAATGCTCAGTGAGCCGGTAACTCAGTATACATAAGTTGGGGGGTGGTGCAGCCTTTAAAAAAAGTTTCCTTCCACAGAGGTGTGATGTGCGGTGCTAGCTGTTAAGAGGAACAGGAAAGCTGCAAACAGATGAACGCCTAGTTATTTAGAGATCTCTCTAACTCTTCCAGACTTGCACCCCTTCATCTGAGGTCGCGTCAAATGGTCTCTAGCCTTCTTCCAGTGCAACAGTCTTCTTTCTTTGGCAATCAATCATAGCTGAGTAAGATTGTCTTCATTGAACACAGTATTAACAGTGAGTCCGTAAGTGTCTGTGGAGGCCAATTCTGGATCCACATGTCCTTCCACAGTGGGGACATAGGTTTTTGGGTGGGATTTGCCAAGTGTGCCTTCCTCTTAGCACGTTTCTCCCTTTTGTCCTGAGTTTGAGCATCTTCAAAGTCCATTACACCTTTGGTAAAGGCTGTTCTCCAATTGCAGTGCTTGCAGGCCAGTGTTTCCCAACTGTCGGTGTTTATACTCCTTTTTTAAAAAAGTTTTGCCGTGAGAGAGTCTTTAAACCTCTTTTGCGTAACAGTACTGTGTTAAATAAACACACAAGGCTTCAAGGATATGTACAATAGCTTCACACACCGTTGTGATCATCTTCTGAAGTGACAGTTGTTCTTGTGGAAATGCTCCACAAGATTTAGAACCCTGGAAAATATAAACCAGCTCCTCTTTGATTTGTTGTTGTTGATGTAATTACTCTTTAAGGATGGGAGAGAAACTTGATTCAGTTTACATGCAGAAGCAAATCCATCAAATTTGCACTTTCTGAAACAACATGAGAACGTAAAACACAGCCAGCCTGCGTTTCACAGAAATTCACAGTTCTCAGAATTTTGTGATGCAGTTTCCTAACCAAATATTATTAACTTAACAAGCATATATTTAGGGGGATGACATACAAAAATCTACAATGTTAGGGAAAAATGCTTGCGAATTGCTTGCAAGAATGAAAACATAATTATTAGTTGTACATTGCATACACAGTTTTGTTTATTGGAAGAAATTCACACTAAAGTGCTAGAGTTCAGGAATTTCCATGAATATTTTTAATAATAATAATAATAATAATAATAATAATAATAATAATAATAATAAACCCCCACGGATTTCTGCAGGAATGTGTGGAACTGAATTTAAGATCGGTAGAATGTGAAAGTCAGGGAACCAGAATGGATGGGTCCTTCCATCTCTATTTAAGGGAGATTGTATTTGTCAAGTTGACTGGGATGCTAGTTGTGAAATGATGAACATCAGGTGGGCTGCTGGCTACACACAACCCCTTGTAGAGAGAGACTCTGTGCAGAAGAGTCTAATTTCCTCAGGTGAAGGAGAGGGTGAAAATGAATGTGTGTGTGCAGTTGTTTTCTGCTCTTGTGGGATTCTTCTTATTCAGCAGATCTGTTTTTCTGTACATGATTATTGGTTAGCTGAATATTTTGAGTGCTTTATTGAAGTAAGAATTGATTGGATGGATTAATGTGATGGGTTTCACGAGAGTGTGATGGTTGAGTGATTGGGTTCATGGGGCTTGCGTCTTTAGTTTTGTGCAGTGTGGATGTGAATGATTTTTGTAGCCATTATTGTAGGTGTGTTTTGTAATATGCATGTAATTCTCAAGATGATATATACTGCAATTATATTGCATCTTGTGGTTAATATTTTTTGAGCCTTAGTATACGACTTGCTTTGGAGGTTAGTGTTTATTTCGTTCACTGTTGCTTAATTATAGAATATATTCTACTCGTTTTCATGTATGTGTGTATCTATATCTATATCTATATCATCTATATCTTTCTTTCTATCTATCTATCTATCTATCTATCTATCTATCTATCATCTATCATCTATTGTGTGCCCAGTCACAGTCCCCATTTCCCCAACCTGCTTCTGCAAGATTGAAGAAAAAGATCAATCAAGGCTTCTTCACAAGGTGATCCCAGCCCACTGGAAATCATGTATCAAACCTTGCAGCTTTGGCTAAGTAGTAATGGACGTGAGAGTAAATAAGAGGGAATATATCTGGACTGATGCTGCCTTGCCCTCACTGCTGTAATGGTCTCACCGTCTGTCAGCACAGCTGAGCGATATTTTGGCGCTGGTCCTAGTTATGTGTAGTCACCTGTAAGCAACCGCAGCAGAATTTGGGTGAGCATGTGCATTCAGATGCCTGTTTAAATTAGAAGTGAGTGTTAATAAGATTACATTACTTTCAATGGGGTGAGCATTCAGTGAGCATCGAAGTACAAATTCACATTCTGCCACAACTGGTCAGGGAACTGAATCACAAGGAGGGAAAATTGGGCTGATTGCCTTGGCAAAGGGCATGCATTCTTTCTGACCCCCAACACCAACCTCCTAGTGAATATTTTCTACATCCTTTTCACAAAGTGAGGGTGTGCGAACTTCATAGCTGGAGATAGTGTCCATGAAGTAATATTCTCCTGCCTACCCAAGACTTCTGGATTAGCACTAGATTATGTGGGATAAGGTAATCCCTAATGGAGGCTAGGAGAAATTCAATTCAGTTTGCATTTAAATGAGAACTTACCTTCCTGCCTTAAAGGTAAAGGTAAAGGGACCCCTGACCATTAGGTCCAGTCGTGACTGACTCTGGGGTTGCAGCGCTCATCTCGCTTTACTGGCCGAGGGAGCCGGCGTACAGCTTCTGGGTCATGTGCCCAGCCTGAATAAGCCGCTTCTGGAGAACCAGAGTAGCGCACGGAAACGCCGTTTACCTTCCCGCCGGAGTGGTACCTATTTATCTACTTGCACTTTGACGTGCTTTCGAACTGCTAGGTTGGCAGGAGCAGGGACCGAGCAACGGGAGCTCACCCCGTCACGGGGATTCGAACCACTGACCTTCTGATCGGCAAGTCCTGGGCTCTGTGGTTTAACCCACAGCGCCACCCATGTCCCATATACTTAGACATAGACTTAGGCTCCATCCTGCACCCCAGAGAACTAGCAGGCTTCTTAGTGACTGCAGCACAATTAGCAATAGCTCAGCAGTGGAAGAATGAGACTGAAATGCCCCCGAACATACAAGAAAATAATATTTGGGATATAGGAATGTCTGAGTGTCTCACCGGACACAGGAGGGCAATTAAAGGCATAACAAATAGTGTCAGCTTCCAAGAAACGTGGACCCCTTTCTTTAACTGTGTTAATGACCAACCTTCTTATACCAACCGCTCAATATTCTCAGTGAAGGGGTTACATTAAGTAATATATTTGAATGTTGAATGTGTAAGTGTATGTCTAGAGACAATGGATAAAACAAACACCATTAGCTGTACTGCGGGATAAGTGTTTAATGGTTATTGTATTTGTTTAAAAACCAATTTTTTAAAAAAGAGAGCTTACCTAGATTGCTATTTGCCCAACAAAATGCAGCCACCCTTCAAGATTTGCCCTTCTCCAGGTAAATTGTGTATATAGCAGTGTATATTGGTGACAATAGCCTATTCAAATAATTATATTGAGCAAAATTGCTTGGTAAAAATGTTTCTATTAGGGTAAATTCACGCTGAAATGCTGATACATTCGCATGGAAATGCTTTTTAAAAGAATCACAAACTGACAGGGAACTGAATTTAAGACAGGAAAACCAAGAATCCAAGAGTAGCCGAAATGCTTTGCACATTCCTAGCCTGGCCTCAATCTTACCAGCGCGCCAACTGCCGCTCCGTAGTCCGTTTATCAAGCACCACTTCCTCTGCCTTTGCATGAAGCGAAATAAGAAAGCACAGTTTAACCGTTCAAGATGTTTATTTAATTTTATAGAGCATTTTTACTTTTGCTGTCAAGACGAATACTATTTATCCTCCCTGAAAAAGTGTAAAACAGTCAACTTTGCTCACCGGAATGCAGACTAAGCTGCATGTAAAAAGAGATTACACTGCCAAAAACGCTCTATCTCCGCGGTGTGTAAATAATGCTACACCTCCTAAAAGCCTGTCTCTTCCTATTAGATAAGGTTGGTCACATTTGCATAGGAGATATTGGAAGGTGCTGCTTAGATAGGCGAGAGACACCCGTGCAGTTTTAGCAGGGCCAAAGCTTCTTAGCCATTTTGGTAAGGGGGCATTCGTGGGTCAAAGAGGGTGATTGTGTGCTGTTGACATGAATAGCTGCAACATCATCGAAGGCTGCCAGCCAGGATGCCTCCACAGTTGGAGCCAGAAATGCTTCTGAATTCCAGTTGCCAGAAACCACAGGAGGAGAGAGAGCTCTGTCTTGTGTTCGAATCCTGTGGCATCTGGTTGGCCACTGAGAACAGGATGTTGGACAAGATGGGTCATTGCCTCTTTTAAAAAATGTAACCCAGTCAGACGGGTGAAATAATAATAATAATAATAATAATAATAATAATAATAATAATAATAATATCATCATCCAGTAGGCTCTTCTTAAGTTCTTACATTTGCCGAGGGTGGAGTTTGTTAGTTAGTTGAAGTTTAGTTTAATGCCACTGGGGGAGGGGGGCCTTAAACCTGCCCCCAAGTGGCATGTTATCATTATAATGCAAAATAAGATATTAAAATGCAAATTAAAAGGAAACCATAAAAAAACAAATTCAGCCCTAATATGGCAAAATTGCATAGTTTGATATAGATATATATTTTAAAAAACACGCATTGGGCTAGCGTTTCATCCGGCACCATTAATGGCCCTGGCAACTGCCAAAGGATGTTGGGTGATGATGCTGGTTGACCCTGAGTCATAGAAAGTAAGAACAACAATAATATTAATTAATTAATATTAACAATATTAATTTATTATTTACACCCCACCCATCTGGCTGGGTTTCCCCAGCCACTCTGGGTGGCTCCCAACAGAATATTAAAAACCCGATAAAACATCAAACATTAAAACTTTCCCTAAACAGGGCTGCCTTCAGATGTCTTCTAAAAGTCAGGTAGTTGTTTATTTCCTTGACGACTGATGGGAGGGCTTTTCTCAGGACGGACGCCACTACTGAGAAGGCCCTCTGCTTGGTTCCCTGTAACCTCACTTCACGCAGTGAGGGGACCACCAGAAGGCCCTCGGAGCTGGACCTCAGGATTCGGGCTGAACGATGGGGGTGGAGATGCTCCTTCAGATATACTGGGCCGAGGGAGCAAATAGCAGCGAAAGTGATTTGAGGTATGCAGCAAAGATCTTCTGAATTTTCCTGCCAGACTTATGAGACATGTTCCACCTATGCTGTATCTGTTGCACTGGTTGTTAGTACATGCAACCCATTTCAAGTCCTGGTACTCACCTCTACTGCCCTGAACAGTTTTGGACCATGTTTGGACCCACAGCTCAGAGTACCTGGTCACTGTCCACCAACTAAGACGGTATGGTTGGTGTGTACATGGAGCAGCCTTCTTTGCGATGGGCCCACAGGTGTGGAAAGTTCAGCAGAACAGAAACAGCACAGAAGGGAAACCAGTGCCATCTCACATCCCTACTCCCATGTAGAGCACACATCATTTCAAGCAGAGCAGGGCTATGTTCCTCACGCTACCCATTGTTGGGCTAACTCTGCCTTCTGGTAACTACAAGAAGAGTGTGGTTGCCTGCAAAGGAACTGCTAGGTGCTGTAAAAATTGGGGTTTGGCTTTCGCTGCCCAACTCCCCATGGGACTCTGAGTCCCCTAAGTCCATGATCGGTCAGAGAAGAATGGATGGAGGTAGGATCCAGTGGAAAGCAAGGCAGATATTTATTTTTCTGTTGCAACAGAGTTCTCTCCCCTTCCTTCCAAGGAGGGAGAGACCCTGAACAAAAGTGTGCAGGAACCTTTAAAGACTTTTGACATTGCCCAACCCCCTTAGCCAAAGGCCACCCTAAAATCATCATAGGAGGTGGTCCACAGCAAAAATCCTGTCTGCCAGGATACCTGATAATGATCACTGAGTACATTACCTGGGCAGCCTGGCCATTCTTTTGTGATGGTTAATACTTTAGTTCCTGAATCCAGGTCACAGGCTCACCCTATTCATATACAAATATGCCCTTAAGACAGGATTTGTAAGCAAAAGGACAGTAGGAAGTGTTATGTACTAAGCTTGGATCCTACAACAATAGGCAAGTAGGATCCTAGAATGCAACAACTGATTGGCTTGCAGGAAAAAACCAGTCAGGCTCTAGGAGGAAGTTAATCAGCCTATTAGGCTGGTAGGATCATAGAATGCAACAACTTATTGGCCTGCAGGAAAAGACCAATCAGGCTCCAGGAAGGAAGCAGAATCAGCCAATCAGACAGGACTTATTGTGTAAATAATGTATATAAAAGCCTGAGATTTGGGGGGCAATTCAGTCACTGTTTTACAAGCTGCAATAAAGAGCATGAAATCACTACAGGACTCCATGTATATTTCAGGAAGCCTTTCCCCATTTGCCTCCCTTACTGCAGAGGAATTTTTGAGGTCATTGGGAGAGTCAAAATGGCTTCAGGATTGCTCTCCTGTACTGTTTCAGACACACGGTTTATATATTTAGATATGTGTCTATTTATGAATATTTATTCTATATTTGAGACCTTAGAATTCTTATAACAATTGTCCAGGGTTCTTGACGGTATTGCTCCCCTGTGCATAAGTAGCAGGTCATAGGCAGAGATTCCTCTGCTAACATCTGTGCTCAATAAGCAGACATCAAAGGGCAGAGGGGCTTTGCGGGTGGAGGTGCAGCCCCACTACACCTTGAACATGTGAATGCTCTAAACCTGAGTAACCTGAATAGATATCAAAAAATAAATTGAATCCAGAGTGGTTACATATTGGCTGTGTGCAAGCATTATCAGCGCCAACCCACGGCATTCAGTTCCTTTCATCTAGCTGCAGGGTTCTGATTCTCATGCCAAACTTGTTTCCTTTTAATTAACTGGCAGAAATAAATAAACAATTACAATGTATCTCTCTGCAAGGCTACAAGACAAATAGCTGCATTTCCAAACACCGTTTCCTGGACCTCATCATTTGCAGCGAAAATGTTAAGACCTCAACCCTCACTGTACATACGAGCATCTATGTGCAATTAAAATAAATGAAATGTGTATGCCTCTAAGTGTGTGTGGGATCAGAACCCTCCTGAATTTATGGGATGTTGATAGTACCACTGAAATCAGGAGCCTCAGGATTCCTAAACTGGTTTATATAATCCTGTTTGAAAGCATGGGCTGATTAATAGGTTTTGATAGTATTAATTTGACTTTTATTACTTCTAAACAATGTTTATTTAGTACCAACAGCATGCTAGCTGCTCAATAAATTACTGATCTTAATTAGGTTTTCACTACTATCAAATGGAATTAAAAAGTGGGTTTTAATCCATTTCTTCCCCTTGAATGGTACAATGGTGTTTGGCACTCTTGCCACGCTTGAGTCAGATGACGCATTTGAGACAAACGACATATGAGTCAGCACTCACAACCTTCATTAAAAATCCTTACAATAAGGCTGAAATCTGAGCTAGAGCAAATATGACAAATTTTCCAGTTTCATCCATTTATTAGTGAATGAGCAATTTTGAACGTTCAAGATTCAAATATACAAAGGGCTGTCAAATGGAAGATGGGGTAAGCTTGTTTTCTCTTGCTGCAGAGGTTGGGACCTGAACCAATGGATTCAAGTTAAAACAAGTAAAGAGATTCTGACTACAGGAATAACTTTCTGACTCTAAAAAAAATAAAGGTAAAGGATCCCTGGATGGTTAAGTCCAGTCAAAGGTGACTATGGGGTTGTGGCACTCATTTCGCTTTCAGGTAGAGGGAGCCCACGTTTGTCCACAAACAGCTTTCTGGGTCATGTGGCCAGCATGACTAAACTGCTTCTGGTGCAACAGAGCACCAGAGCTCAGGGAAACGCCATTTACCTTCCCGCCACAGCGGTACCTATTTCTCTACTTGCACCTTGACGTGCTTTCGAACTGCTAGGTTGGCAGGAGCTGGGACAGAGCAACGGGAACTCACCCTGTCGCAGGGATTCAAACCACCGACCTTCTGATCGGCAAGCCCAAGAGGCTCAGTGATTTAGACCACAGTCTCACCCGCATCCCTATTTCTGACTGTAAGAACTGTTTGACAGTGGACCTGTCCTTCCTTGGAGGTTTTTGAGCAGAGGTTGGATGGCTTTTTGTCATGGATGCTTTAGTGGAGATTTCTGCACTGCAGGGGTTGGACTTGATGGCCTCTTCCAACTCTACAGTTCTATAAATCTATGAAATATGCATTTGGAATGTGACATTTTAACCTCAATAGTCAAATGTTTTGAATTGTTGGAATGCCCTCGTGCGTGAAATCTTATGAATAGTCAGTTTAGTTACTAATCATAACCATGTATGTTATTTCTGAAATGCTGTCAGTCCCTCTCTATTTCTGAGGTTCCGGCTGTCAATGCCATTGCTCGTACTGCCAAAATGGAACCACAAAGACAAACATGACGGAGATATTAGCAGGTTTTGGGGAATAATAGAAAAGAAAAGGAAAAGATGAAAAGAAAAAACTTTAGGAAAAACCTTATGGGGGAACTCCCCCAACCAGCCCACTGAGGACTGTCAGGAGTTCAGCCTACACTTGAGTAGAACCCTGGCAGAGACACATGCCCAACTGGCATGTTCCCTCCCTCCTGGTCATTTGTTCGGGAGCTTCAAAAGCTTTCTTCAGCCCAAACATCACAGCGACTGATGCCAACCGACACCGGCACACTTAGGGACCTGCAGAGTTTTGCGCACCTTGCGTGACAGACCTCAGCAACTCAGCATTTTGGCTAATCTACTTTATTTACATATAAACACACACGGAGCACTGCAACATGGCTCCCTCTCTCTCTAGCATCAGACAGCAAAGAGGAAAAGAACAAAGGACAAAGGTCCCACTTCATGGAACACAGTAACACAAACACCCTGTCTCTGTCACATCCCACTCTGTGGAGTCAAAACATATACCGTCATGCGAAAGACAAAAATCCCATGACTGAAATTATGGAGCAGGAATTCTAACAAGGGCAGCATGCTTAGGGGCAGTGGAATGTTCAATGACTGTTGGGATGGGGGGGGGACGGACACTGAAAATGGAATTCTAAACAAAGGGCACTCCAAACTGCAATATTTTGTTTCCGGTCATATTGTCAGAGGTATTCATATTGTTTCATGTCACTTCCCAATACTGCCAAATATGATGTACTAGAGCAGAGGTTTTCAACCTACTTGAGTTCATGGCTCCCATGACCAACTGCATTCTTTCTGTGTCACCCCTGTGGGGCTCAGGAGCCCAGTTATGTCACCCCTTGCCTGACAGAGCTGGCAGCCTCTCACTATTTTTCAAACACCCTCCCTTGTGGAGTGTTGCCTCAGCCTCCTCTCCCCTCTCCTTGGGAGTCCTCTGGGCAGCCACTGCTGCTGCCCCTGATCTTTGAGCTGCCCCCTCTGCCCCCCAAAAAGATGCCTCCTCACACTGCCCCACAGGGGCCTGGGACTTGTCTGTCCATTCCCAACAGCAAGGGCTGGCGGACTGGCTGGCTGGGCTCCCTTGCCCGTTTGCTTGCTTACTCTGAGGCCACCTCAGCTCCTGGTAACCAGCACCCCCTGGCCAGCCCCAGAGGCACCATTCGCCAACTGAGCTTGTAGCCAGGGCTGCTGCAACAAACAGATGTGCAAGCCTTTGGGAGGCAGAGATGTAAGAGGGCACCAGAGGAGGGAGGGAGGAAAGAGGGACAGAGGCCAGTGTTGCCTGCAGCACCCCTGATCATCATTCAAGGGACCCTAGGGACCCACAGCACATTAGTTGAAAACCAATGTACTAGAGATTTTCAAAGCTGTTCTACAGCTGAGTCGGGAATCTTTGGAAGTTTATCAGTGATTCCTCATGGAGTGGATCAGTAAAGCTCTCAGGTTGCCTTTTTACATATTTTTGCCCCATTGTATGAATCAGTTCTGAATTAGAATTTTGGAAGGGAACCTATCTATTCATTAACTACTGTGGTTGCTACCTCTTAAAAGGCCATTTATATTCTTCAGCCAATGACTGGTGTGCTGGAAAAAAACATTACCTCTGATTCACCATATTCATTAGAGTACTGAAAATGAGTATCAACTTTCCAATTTAGTGGAAATTGAAGTTGTCAGGGCAATGCCTTTGGGAATCTGTTATGAAAAGTAAAATGATTTTGGCTTTAATGAAAATTATGTGATCATTGGTTTTGTTCATAAGAGACTGAGAAATCACCTTTAATAGATTGCACATCTAAGCCGATTTACATAATAGCATCATATGCATTAAAAATACATTGTCCTTGCAAAAGCACACTTATTTGACGAGATCCAAGGTTCATGAAAGAAAAATAAAATATAGTGAACTGGTCGTTCCCAGATTCACAAATGATTAGGGAGCACAAATTCTCTTTAGATGTTGGTGTCGGTTTACGTTGCATTAAGCAACTTCCTAGAATTATATTATGTAGTGAGAAAACAGTGTTCTACTTGAACAATTAGACTGCAATCATATACACATGCACCTGGAAGTAAACTCCATTGAACTCAGTGGGTCTTACTTCTGAGTAGACCCAAATAGGCTGACACTGTTACTTTCCCCACAATCCTAAAATTGCAATAGATCATGTTATTCCACACATGCAGCCATAAATCTTATATAGATGATCAGTGAATAGATGCCCAAACATTTAGTTTTTGTGTGATAATCTACGAGCTCTGTTTGAAATGTAATCATGTAGTAATATCTAGATCATAAATAAAAAGTGGGAGCTATGCTTGCTTCTAGGGAAATACATTTTCTGTGAAGGAATGGTGTCCAGTGTGAGTGTTTCTAATGGAAAGAGATGTGCACTTTGAAAATGAAAAAGGAGAGAGGAGATATCCCTCAGAGATCCCTCACACACACACTCAGAGAGAGAGAGAGAGAGAGAGAGAGTGCTGCTGCAAAGAAAGGAATAGCCTTGCTCATGTCTGCCTCTTCATGACCCAGTAAGCTAGAATTCAACTTGTAACGAACCCTTTCAAAAATAAAAATAAATAAATGTCTGAACAACTGGAATGTATATGGAAGTGGAGGTTGGGAAGCTAATCCCTGGTAATGCCAAAGGTACTATAAGAGATGCAGTGCTTTGAGTTTTCTATCATAAACAGAAAACTTGGGCCAGAAAGGGATGTCTCACTCCTGTCTTCTAAGCTTTGAACCAAGCTAAAGCTTTTGCTTCCTCCATGGGGCTCCTCTTCTTCCTTATAACTCACCTTTCCTACAAGGTGGCACACATGGTTCTTCCACCTCTCCATTTTATTCTCACAACAACCCTGTGAAGTAGCTAAAGCTGAGAGACAATGACTAGTCCCAAGCCACCCCGTGACCTTCATGGATGGGTGAGGACTTGAACCCTGGTCTCCCTGGTGCTAGTCCAACACTCTGACCACTACACCACTGTGACCCTGAAAAAAAGCCTGCAAGACTTCCTGCTCAAACATAGATATAGGGGAGTGTCTACTATACCTTGCGCGGGTGGCGCTGTGGGTAAAACCTCAGTGCCTAGGGCTTGCCGATCGCATGGTCGGCGGTTCAAATCCCCGCGGCGGGGTGAGCTCCCGTCTTTCGGTCCCAGCTCCTGCCCACCTAGCAGTTCGAAAGCACCCTTAAGTGCAAGTAGATAAATAGGTACCGCTTTATAGCGGGAAGGTAAACGGCGTTTCCGTGTGCTGCGCTGGTGCTGGCTCACCAGAGCAGCTTCGTCACGCTGGCCACATGACCCAGAAGTGTCTCCGGACAGCGCTGGCCCCCGGCCTCTTAAGTGAGATGGGCGCACAACCCTAGAGTTGCACACGACTGGCCCGTACGGGCAGGGGTACCTTTACCTACTATACCTTGACTTAAGTTGCATCTCCTGCTCAGATCAACACCCTTTTGAGATGGCACCCAATGGCCTTGCCATGGAAACTGGGTGCCTGCTCATTGCCCAGACAACTGGGTGTTGTGAGAGCTGCTATCTCACTTCCAGTGGAGGACTTCATCATGCAGAAGACTCTCTTCTGACCTCCTTCAAACAGAGATCTGTCCTCCATAGCATGGGGCTCACAACCACATGACCCTGAGGACCAGAGGCCTGCACTTTAGCCAGCCCATTCTGAAGCAAGCAAGACAAGAGCACAATTCTGCAACCATACGGCAATTTTTTAGACATGACTTCACGCTTTGCTTTGACGTTTTCTTCTAATGAATCATGATGGCTGGTGCGAAAAGCAAAACGAAACAAAAACCAGAGAGATGGAGTCGCAGAAGTTGGCAGTCGGTATGAAACACACCTTTGTTCCCAAGACACCTGATAGCTGCTGCCTTCAGGTTCTCCTCTACAGCCACACAAAATCAAAGGGCGAAGGAAGCTTCAGATAAAATACAAACCTTCACCTTGACAACCATCAAATCCCCTAACTGTGTAAGCTACATGAAAGGTGTCGCTTCCTTCCCCACACACCCCTCTTGCATATATTTCTTGATCATGAAGATCTCTATAAGCCTCTGAGCCTAATGTATTCCTTTTATTTGAAGCTCCTTTAAATAAATAAAGAATGTCGCTGAAGGTGGGGGTTTTGTTGTCGTTTTTTGACAGGCTTTCTGGCGGCCTCGTGCAAATTCTCTTTATGTTGGGAGAAGAAGAGGGAGGGAAATGAGATCTAATGGTACTCAAATCCATCCAAATGCGAAGCTTGAGAGAGCAAAAAGCAAAAAGAAAAGTGATTGGCGAGCTGCATTGTCAAGGGATAATCTAGTAAACAAGGTTGGTTTTAGATGTTGACGTTAACAGATGAAATCAACAGAAAATTTAAAGTAAGGATCATCAATGCGCTTTGAGGATTTTTAATTTCCAACCCTAACATGTCATTACAAAGTCTAAGGCCAACCATCTCCATCTCTCTCTCTCTCTCTCTCTCTCTCTCTCTCTCTCTCTCTCTCACACACACACACACACACACACACACACCTTACTGAGTTTTCTGGCAGGAAAGAGACATCTCATATTTATGTAGGACAATCCTTTCAGTTATTCAGCAGTTCTTTAGATATGACAAGTCAGTCTGCTACAGTAGTTCAAGGCCCCTACCTCCTCAGACTTGACAGCAGCAAAGGAACTGGGATATCACCTCAAAGATTTCCGCCCCTTATTTGTGTTAAAACAGCCCTTGGTATTTTAACTGACTCAACAGCTAGTCTCCAGAGATGAAGAAACTGGGGGCCTTGTCCTTGAACAAGCCCAGTGCAAAAACAAAAGGATTTTTGTGCATCTAAAATAAGATGACCTTGAAACCGGTTTCATCTTTTTCAATGAGTCAGGGAGGTTGTTTTGCAATTTAGTTTGACGACAGCAGGACAGAATGACCTCTGCATTATAAAATGGTTGTTGACACCAGAGTCTGGATCCTACATTTAAAACAGAAGTTTGAGGATGGCTGCCACGAGAGGAATTAATGCAGTCCATTTCTCCATGCGTTCAAGAAATTTGATCTGTCAGGGACGGTCTGCCTCTGAACACCAGTTGCTGGGAATCGCAAATGGAGAGTGCTGTCGCTCTCAAGCCCTGCTTGCAGGCTTTCCATTGGCATTTGAAAACAGGATGCAGAATGAGATTGGCTTTGGCCTGATCCTGATGGGGATTTCTTATGTTCCTAACTTTCCTACCTCGCCACATTCTCCCAACTCCCATTACCAACAAGTACAGCCTTCACAGGGCATATAGATGAACAGGGTCCATTATATTATTTTTTATCACAGTCATACCTCATGTTACGTTTGCTTCAGGTTGCGCATTTTCATGTTGCGTCCCACGGCAACCTGGAAGTAATGGAATGGGTTACTTCCGGGTTTCGCCCCTTGCGCATGCACATACGTGCAAAATGATGTCATGCTCATGCGCAGAAGCGGCGAATCACGACCCGCACAGATGCGCAGATGCGGGTTGCGTTCTTTTCAGGTTGCGGATGGGCCTCCGGAATGAATCCCATTCACAACCAGAGGTACCACTGTATTGTTAAAGATTTCTTGGTTTACAAAAGTATGTGCAATGTCTCTTTTTTCAAGTTACATTTTCTACAGGTCAGTTTCATTTCTTGAGACATTAGTGTTACATTAGGAAGAAAAGGGGGGAGGTGGAGGGGGCAATGGTGGGTGGGGGTGGGGTCGGGTGGCAATGTTTCTATTTTACTTAATGTATGTGTGAGGTTTTGTGTCGGCATTGTTTGTGCGGGTTCTCTTTGCTATTCCCTTGTGTTCCTTTGGTGGTGAGAGAAGTTGGGGGTGGCCTAAGGTGTGGTTGCTTGTTTGTGATTGGCTGTGGTGAACTTTGTTTTCATGTGTGAGTGGGGTGGGTGGGTGTTTTTGAATCAGGTTAGCTGTATTGATTTGTATGCTGATGGTGGATTCTTGTCGTTGTCTTGTTGAGCTGTGTATGTGATAAAGGAGAGCCATACCAGGGTGAAGGCATCTTCTTCTATTTGTCCCCATGTCAGTTTCAGTTTATTGGGTTTTTTTTCTAGTAAAGGTGTTTCCCATACAATTTGGTACCACTGGTCCATGCTTACTCCTGACAGGTCTCTCCGGTGTCTGGTTATGATGTTTCTGGCTGCTGAGAGTAGGTGGGTTATGAGTTCTTTGTGATGTGAGTGGGTATTATTGTCTTGGAAGACATTTAGTAGGGCCAGTTCTGGGGTGATTTCTAATACTTGCTTTGTTATTTTACACTTTTCTCACATGTTGTTGGATTTTTGGGTTTTTAAGGTTTTACTGGCCCTTGGGCTGCAGTCGTATCAGACTTACCTGGGATTTAACCTCACTGACAAGTGGGATGCGCTTCTGAGGAAACATGTGTAGGCTTGCACTGCACATCACACCTTTCACATACAGAAATACACATTTTTAGATTTCAGTTTGCTGACAATTGCTGTACCCAGAGTTCTTTGGTCTGAAAAGGTAAGGCATAATAATCTGCTTCAGAGCACTCACATTAGAACTGAATGTAGAAATATTCGCCTGAATGCGAGACAGCAAATTGGAGAGTTTTTCTTTTAAAAATATATCAAAAGAAAAGACAAGCACATTCTGCTGTCAGACTGAACATGGAATAACTTAGATTTCTAGTTCAAGATGGGACTCCTTTGATAGAGACCAGACCCTGTTCTGACTTCAACATATAATTAGGAAGGGTCAAAATCTGTTTCTTAACATGATTCCGAATGCAGGTTGAGTCTAGGAATTATGTTCCATAATCCAGCTCCAAAATTATTTGCATTTTTTCTTTTTATTTTGCCTTTATACAGATTGATTTACTCCAGGGATGTCAAACCACTAGATCAACTGGAAGATCCCCAGCTGATCCTGGTAGATCGTGGGATCTTTATCATGTACAAAAAGTGATGGGGGAAATGCTCAACAACTCTGGGCAATCCACCCACCTTATGCACACTCTTCCTCCCTCCAGTGACAACGGGTAGATCACTGTCAGGTTTTTTTTATGATGGGAATAGATTGCAGTGTCTTGGGAGTTGGACATGCCTGTTAATTCATTTAGAATACAGTGGTACCTCGGGTTAAGAACTTAATTCGTTCTGGAGGTCTGTTCTTAACCTGAAACTGTTCTTAACCTGAGGTACCACTTTAGCTAATGGGGCCTCCTGCTGCCACTGCACGATTTCTGTTCTCATCCTGAAGCAAAGTTCTTAACCTGAGGTACTATTTCTGGGTTAGCGGAGTCTGTAACCTGAAGCGTATGTAACCTGAAGTTTATGTAACCCGAGGTACCACTGTAGTAGGATACCCCCTCCCATTCCTCCTCACCTCCTTCCAGTGGATCTGAGCCCCAAGGTGATTCTGGAGTCATGGGATGAGTTCCTGGGAATCCTGGCTCTGGGTGCTTCTCTGCCCTCCTCTCATCCAGCAATCCTTCCTTGGTATACCCTCGCCATGGCTGGGTACCCATGCCCTTTTTGCTTTTCTTTTAATTCTGCCCTGATGCTGAGGACCTTCACCTCCCCTCACTTTGATGTATTTTCAGATACATTATAAAGAAGGGGGCGTATGCAACATCTCACTGATCTTCCATTCCCTTTTGGTTTGTTTGTTTGTTTGGGGTCTTTCCCTTCCTCTTTCCGTGTCTGCCTCTCTAGCTTTCCTGTTTCCACTGTTTCAACCTCTCTCCTTTCCCCCCAACGGCTGAAGCATCACCATGCAATTTGTTAGTCTTCAAGATGCCAGAAGAGTCTTTGTTGTTGACTGGTTGGTGTCCCTCTCCCCACATGTCTATGACAAGCCTTCAGTAATTTACCTTGCAATCAGCCTTTTATTTGCTCTATTAGTAAAACACTCTTTTTCTGAAAAAGCTCTGGTTTTCTCACTCCCACTTATAGTCATGCACACTGTCCTCCTCTGTAGTTTGGTAAATGGGCTCATTTCTGTGCCAGCTCTGCCAGACCAACTGCAACCTATCCTCTGGCAGAATAAAGCTAGGGTCATAGATGGAAAGGGTTATCTCTAGCATGACGGTAAATTCCCCAATTCCACCATTCACATTCCAGAAGGGCTTCCTTAGAGAAACATAGGTGTCAGATGTGTATACAGTAGAGGAACCTTTCTCAACTTTGGCTGCCCACATGTTGTTGGACCACAACTCCCATCATCCCTGACCACAAGTCCTGCTAGCTAAGGACTGTCCTTAATGCTGCCTGTGGAATTCTGAAGAGCTCCAAATTGGGAAGATTTTGCTCTGTGTGGGCATCAGAGGTTCCATACTGGACCTGGACCGAGGACATTGGTCACAACTTCTATGGGTCAATGTAACTCCAACACCCTAAACACAAAACTATATTGGTAGGAATTTTCTCCACAGGGATGATTAAGCCTGCCCAGCACATAATCCCCACTCTTGACAAGGCTGTAGGAAGATGGAGAAAGGTATTGAAATTCATAATGACAAAAGAGTCTGTGCTGCTCTGCCAACATCTGGCTGAGAGAAACTGACACTCGGTGAGGTGGTGACCATGGCAACCGGCCCACTCCTTCTTCCCCAACCATAAAGCATCAGCCTTAAGTGCGGTTGATCTTCTCTCAGTGATGCGGCTGTCGGGTTGTGATGTGGTGGACATCCGTTCCGGTTGTCAGCAAATCTTGTACTCAAAATCATCATTACGGCTGACTCATGCAACTGCTCCACACTCGACCCTGATTATTATTCATTATGTCTAAGGCTGCTGCAGGGATAAGTGCCTTGCATGGTAAATATTGACTTCAGTCCTTCATCCAATATTTTGCCAGAAGTATCATTCGCAGTGGTGGTTTTATTTCACTTTAATTTTTTGTTATGTATTATTCAAATGCGGAAGAGGGAGGATGCCAAATCAGTTTTGTAAACAGTTCCTTTGCATTGACAATCTCTTCGCCCCCAATTTGACAGAAGAGATTAACCCCAGAACTGCCAGCTTTCCAGCTTTAAATCAGATTGGAAACAGGGATGGGGGGAGCTGCTAGCAAACACCACACGCACACAAAGAGCAGGAGAGCCATTGGCACAGAGCGGCCAAGGCTTTTGATGTTTCTACATTTATGTGCAGAGTTGTTGTTGTTTAGTCCTTTAGTCATGTCCGACTCTTCGTGACCCCATGGACCAGAGCATGCCAGGCACTCCAGTCTTCCACTGCCTCTCGCAGTTTGGTCAAACCCACGTTGGTTGCTTCTATAACACTGTCCAACCATCTCATCCTTTGTTGTCCCCTTCTCCTTGTGCCCTCAATCTTACGCAGCATCAGAGTTTTTGGCCAAAGTGTTTGAGCCTCCGCTTCAGAATTTGTCCTACCAGTGAGCAGTCACTACGTGCAGAGTAGAGGACATAAATCAAATGAACTCCTAGTAGAGGAAGGCAAATGCAGCTTGATAGGTATAACTGAGACTTAATGCGATGGCCCCCAGTAATGGAATTTAGAAATTGAAGGATAGAGCTCTTTCAAAAAAGAGTAGACATCGTAGGAAGGAATGGATAGTAGAATTATATGTTGTCACCCCAATCTCCAAAGAGTTCAAGACAGCATGTTTAATTCAGAGTGGAAATCATTTATTGAATATTTAAAAAGTTATTGTAAACAGATCAAATCATTAGCAGGATTAATACAAAGACGTGCAGTGATAAATATTAATTTTGAGTATATTGGATAAATAATAATTAGGTTTAACTTGGATATGCATTGAAAATAATAAAAACATAAGCAACCGCAGAAAGGCAGGGTGTGTGTCAAAATTGGGTATTGGAATTTGATGTGAAAATAATTTTTTTTTATGTAAAATGGAAAATTAAATAAATAAATAAAAATATTCCAGAGGTTCCAGGTGTTTACCCAGGGGTTGTGTTTCCTTTGGAAATGAGACACAGCAAAGGATTTGGTGTCTTTATGATATATGGTTTATTTACACATATAGACAACTGAACTTACGATGGTGTCAGGGGCTGTTCTGGATCAGAAGAGTGGGGAATGCAATCTCAGGAAGATCAGCTCTTAACAGAAGAGGAGGGGGAGTATTCATCTTCCTTGCATTTCCAGAGGCAGAGAGACAGGCAGACGCAGAAGCTGCACAGTTGAGAGAGGAGCTACCCAGCTATGAGATAGTAGCTAAGCAACCAGAAGGGAGGGAGCAGCTGGGCGATACATCAATCGAGAGTGGGGGGGGGGAATCCCTCCCTCCCCCCGAACTCGGAGGTCCGAGTGTGTCAGAGAACAAAGGAGATGGGGGGGAGGAACTTCCCTTTGGCGCACTTCTTGCTGCGGAAGTGCGGAGGAGTCAGAGTAGGTAACTGATATCCATCGGAGGGTTGCCTGTTTGTGCTTGTAATATCCTGCTGTAATAAAAGGACTATAAATCTACCAAAGGCTCGTTAATTCTTATTGGTGGGCCACTGAAAGGGAGAGAGGAACTCCCATACTTGACAGACGGAGGGGTTCAGAGCATCAGCACCTCAAAAGGGTCTTGTTTCTCCCATAGCTGCAGCCTTGGATTCAAGAAGACATCAAATCTTGCTCCTTCTCTCTGTCTTCTCCCAGCTTGCTGCTTTGCACTTGGCCCACATCATTGCCACTCTCAACTCCGCCCTTTTCCACTGAGTGAGAGGGTCCCGCCCAGGTGACAGGCTTCTGGGAGATGATATATAATGAGATGAAAAAAATGTTGAAATATACATTTATAAAGAAACCAGAAGCATTTTTACTGGGCATTGTTGGGAGTGATATAAATAGAAAGAAATATAAGCTCTTTTTATATGCAATAACAGCAGCAAGAATATTATTGGCCCAAAAATGGAAGCAAGAAGAATTACTGATGATTGAAGAATGGAGGACGAACTTAATGGACTATGCAGAACTAGATAAACCAACAGGAAGGATTCGAAACCAGCGAGACCAGAAATCCACGGAAGATTGGAGCAAATTTTCGGACTATTTGAAAAGTATTTGTGAAGATCAGATGACATTTGTAGGTTTGCAAGAAGTTTTGTGAGGAGTATTATTGGAAGTATTGCAAAAATGGAGAAGGGGAAGGATGATTTGTTAAGGGATGTAAAGGCAATATAAAGTTAAGAAATGCATAAGAAGTGGTTAAAATGGTGGATCATCAGAGGTGCTGATGGAAGTCTAAAAAGATTGTATAAGTGATAAGTTTTGTGGTACATTTTATAATTTAGATGTTAAAATCAATAAAAATTATTTTTTTAAAAAAAGAGTGAGAGGGTCCTGCCCATTTGCCATCTCGTACCAGAAAGCTAGCTTGGCTATTTCCAGGAATTAGAAGGCTTGATTAGACTCTAACACTTGCTGGATTCAGGGATTAGAGGGGCCTGGCATACGTTTTAACACACACACCAACTCATAATACTATGAACAATGGGTACACTCACCCAGACATTTGGCACGTTGTAGCCCTATGGAGATCAGCAGGATTGTAAATAAATGGAGAAATTTTAAAAAGCAGCACTGTGGCCAGAGTCTACTACAGACTGCCAGGGTGTTCAGAGAAGCAAGAATTATTCCTAGTACCAGAGTAGTTCAGCTACCCTGATATCTGCCCTAAGACAAACTCTGTGAAGCATGAAATCCCTGACAAATTTTGCACATGATTTGCTGATGACTTTGTCTTTCAGAAGATGGATGATGGACAAGACAATCTGCTCTCCCTGACCTGATCCTAAACAACAGCGAAGCGTCAGTCAAAGAGATTAAAATTATGGAAACTTTGTGGGAAAAGGATCGTGAACAGAAATGTAGGATGGTGCCAAAGACAAGCCCTCAGGTATCAGGACCCAAGTCATTTACGATGATCACACTTACAAAGGCATCTTTATCAGCTTCCAAGGTTTTCTTGAACATTGTTTATGTGCCAAAAAGCATAGAGAGATGCTCCAGCAAGGATAAATGATGCATCACCATTTGTAGCAGTTATTAATATTTGAACTATATCCAGGGACTACTTCTACTCCAATGAATCTGGCTAGAGCTTTCCCCCCTCTCTTCATGCTAATGAAAAGTGCAAACACATTCTGAAAATTCCTGATGTGGAATTTTAAATATTTAGAACGAAGAGGAACCCATTGCTTAAGTGTCTGGCTATGCACCATACATCAGTTGAATTAGTCATAATCCACGTTCCAATTTAATACTTGAATAAATACAAAGGTGGCTTTAAAATGCAGTTTGCTCAGATAATAGGAAATAGATTCTCTTGTCTAGTTTAGCTTCAGATTTGCACAAAAAGTGAGTCAATAAATTATTTTAAGTAGTTATTACAATGCAATTTCCTTTTCTGTATATATGTGTTGCAGTTAACAGTTGTTCACTGGTGAATGTGCATATAAACAATAGCTATTGTTTGACATTGAAATTATTGCCAACAGGGGATTTTGCACATTGCCTCGTGAATATGGATACTCACCAACAGATGTTAGATGATGAGAACTGATCACAGCTGTTTCAAAGGTCTGCAATCTTTCTTTTTGTCCTAGAGCAGGTGGTTGGATGAAGATGAATATTTGGATTTCCCCCCCCCCCCCAATTTGGATCCAGGCACAGCTTTTGGATTGAAAACAGCTTACATTGCCCTGGTAGATAATGTCAGGAGATAGGCAGGAGAAAGGGATCCTTATTTATTTTGCTGGACCTTTCAGGGGCATTAAATACTATTGACCATTCATAGAATCATAGTGAAAGCATCCATGACAGATGGCCATCAAACCTCTGCTTAAAAACCTCCAAGGAAAGAGAGTCCACATCCCCCCCTGCCCCCCAGGGAGGCCATTTCACTGTCAAACACCATTTACTGTCAGAAAGTTCTTCTTGCTGTTTAGTCAGAACCTCCCTTCTTGTAACTTGAAGCCATTGGTTCGAGTCCTACCCTCCAGAGTAGGAGAAAATAAGCTTGCTCCCTCTTCCATGTGACTGCCCTTGAGATATTTGGATGGCTATCATATCGCCTTTCTGTCTCCTCTTTTCCAGGCTAAATAGACCTACCTCCTTCAACCGTTCCTCATAAGGTTTGGTTTCCAAACCATTGATCATCTTGGTTGCCCTCCTCTGCACATAGATGAACCTTGGGGCCCCTTCCAACTCTATGATTCTATGACTCTAAGAGGTGCTTGGATTTAACATGAAAGCAGCACTTCTCCATGGACTTGCCCACCCTACCTGGAAATGTTGAGGATTGACCCTGGACCTTCTGTTTGCAAAGACCATCCTTTATTGCTGAGCCATGTGTCTGCACATCTATGTGTGTGACATCATACTGGTTCATAGGGAAAGGGTTAACTAATTGTAAAATGACTAACCAATGGGAACCCAGGGGGCAGAGTTAACTGTGTATAAGGTTTAAGCACAGAGGTTTTTTTAGGGAGTCAGAGTTAGAGTTAGAGTTGTTGAGAAGACAGTCTAGAGTTAGAAGAGACAGAGAAGATAAGTCTGTGGGTTGGGCTAGTCTGGTGTGAGAGAGGGAGAGAATTTGTTAAGAGGAGTCAGTCAAACAGTTGAGATAATCAGTCAGAAGGTATTAGGAAGGTATAGGCCGGTAAAGAAACTAAAGTTAAGATACTGACAGGAATATTATCTGAGAAACCATAAACTTGTTAATGTTTGTAAAATAAACTTTTTGTTTTGTTTTGTTCACTTTTAACAACTGACTGGACTCAGTGTTTTACCAGAGAGTAACTAGCTGGTGGCAGCGGGGAAGCGAGCACAGTGGTGGCACAGGGATCAATAGACCGTTAAACGTCTGGGGACCCTGTGTGATCGCCACAACATCCAACTCTTCTAAGTGAGGATACTTTGCCCGAGAGCCTCCAAATTCTGAACCCGCTGCTAAATCCACACGCAGGAACCACAGCTTTCTCACAGAACCAGAAACAAAATTGCTACCCGAAGTTTCGCGCAGGAGTAGAGAATGTGCCTGACAGTTCTAATTTAGAGTTCAGTCACATTCTGTATTACAATGCAAAGCTTAATTTGTGTTAAGAACACAAATGCATCAACAAATGTTTCTGCCTTGGGGGGCACACAGCACAATCATGTCTTGTTCTATAAGACAAAGAACGCTTCTGTCATTAAATCACTCCGGACTGACTTGACGGAATACCAGGTAGTTTGTTAACATTACTGCTTGACCAGCTGCCTTCTGGTGTCTACATCACTGAAAAAGAGATGAATAAAGAATGTGTAATGAATAATCATAAGGGGGCAGGGAAACATATGTGCATGAGCAAAATGGCACACCCTTCTACAACAATTATGCCTTTGTGTACCCACCAGAATTAATCAATACTTAGGATGTTCATGAGTCATGCTTATAGGTGGTCAAAATATAGCAGATGAACAAAGAACTGGGTGGGGTTTGGTTTTGGTTATTTTAGGCCTCTCTGCACCATACATACAAAGAAGTATGTATAATCCTGATAATTGTAGTTTGTTAAGGGCACTGAGGGAAAGATGGAGGGCACAAGGAGAAGGGGACAACAGAGGATGAGATGGTTGGATAGTGTTCTCGAAGCTACCAACATGAGTCTGACCAAACTGCGGGAGGCAGTGGAAGACAGGAGTGCCTGGCGTGCTCTGGTCCATGGGGTCACGAAGAGTTGGACACGACTAAATGACTAAACAACAACAACAACAAGGGCACTGAGAGAGTTTTTTGGATGCCCACAGTACCCACATAGAGCTACAATTCTCTAAGTGTTCATCAGCCAGTCCTTCTTCGCAGGGAACTCTAGGAATTGTCACTCTGTGAGGGAAATTGGTACCGTTCCAATGATTATTTGGGTGAATGGAATCAAATTTATCTCCCATCCCTACACACAGTGCACAGCCAAGCCATGAAAAAAGATCCCACTCAAGACAGTGATGGCCTCCAGCATTAACAGCTTTAAAGGAGGATTAGATAAATTCCTGGAGAATTTATCAATACCAATAGCTATGAGCCATGGTGGCCACTCCACTAACAGAGGCTGCATGCTTTTACCTACCTTTTGCTGGGAATTAAAGATGGGAAGAAAGCTGCTTAGGATCTGCTCACAGGACTGCCATAGGCATCTGTTTGGCCACTGTGAGACCAGGGTGCTGTACTAGATAGGTCTTTGGTCTGATCTCGACGGTCTCTTCTATCTACTCAGATGTGAGTTCCATTTCCATCTTTGCCAAGACCTCTCTATGTTCAGAGATCTGGCCTGGATCTTGTGCAAGCATGCCACCTTCTTTCCTGTTCTCAACAACTGCACCAGGAAACCTGGGGTTCAAATAAACATAGCATCTCCTTTGCCCTGCAGTAAAGAGCTTACTTACATAGTTAAAGCTATGGTTTTCCCAGTAGTGATATATGGAAGTGAGAGCTGGACCATAAAGAAGGCTGATCGCCGAAGAATTGATGCTTTTGAATTATGGTGCTGGAGGGGAGACTCTTGAGAGTCCCATGGACTGCAAGAAGATCAAACCTTTCCATTCTGAAGGAAATCAGCCCTGAGTGCTCACTGGAAGGACAGATCCTGAAGCTGAGGCTCCAATACTTTGACCAGATCATGAGAAGAGAAGCCTCCTTGGAAAAGACCCTGATGTTGGGAAAGATTGAGGGCACAAGGAGAAGGGGACGACAGAGGACGAGATGGTTGGACAGTGTTCTCGAAGCTACTAACGTGGGTTTGACCAAACTGTGGGAGGCAGTGGAAGACAGGAGTGCCTGGCATGCTCTGGTCCATGGGGTCATGAAGAGTCGGACACGACTAAATGACTAAACAGCAACAAAGAACTTAACCCTAGATCTCACATCCCTTACAGAAGCTTAGGAAGGAAAGTTGCTTCTCCAAAGACCATGAGTCCAAGAAACCCTTCAAAACCTCATCAGAAGACCTACAAGAGCTCTCACTCTTGAGCTGTGAATGGAAAGCGTTGCAAACATTGCAAGGGGCACAAGAGTCCTGCTGGGGAAAAGTTGAGAAACCTGATTCTGGCTGAAGAAAGGCCCATACAGTGGCATGTTCCTGCGAGGATAACTAGCTTCATGTTGTAGATGCTTCCTTAAACATCACTTGTTTTCTAATGCTTCCAAAATTCCTTAAATCTTGCCTGACACTCATTTAACTCTGAACCCTTAGAGATTCAGTGCACTTTCCTTCTTCGTAATATTCCATATTGAACCAGCAAGCCACCTCAAGCTGACACAATTAAGCTTAATTAGTTGCAACCTTTATTCCTGAGCCTCTTTGCCCAAAGGGACTTCACTTTGTAATTTTAGACTGCAGTTGATTAGAAATGCCAAATCTTGTCTCATACCATTATGGTAGCCAAAGAAAGTTCCACTGCAATATTAATTCATTCCTCCTGCAATCATGACCTGCCCATTAACTAGTATTTTATGTCTTTAGGCAGAAATGGCAATGGGAGATGAAGCCTAGGACAAATTGTTCTCCTTTAAAAAAAAAAAAGGAACCAAATCTTTGTACTTTTCTGTGCTAAACTTGAGACAGAGGCCATCTGTTGAATAGTGATTCACATAATTCTGGTCTTGTCATCTGTTGTTGTTTTTAGTGCATTTTGTTCCATTCTCAAGGCAACCCCCTTCCTCACAACTCCACAAACATTTTAACATGTGCAAAGAGTGAGACACTTGTGATGCTTCTAGTTTCAGACCAAGCTTCAATCTCTGCCCTGGGCTCCTTTGGGAGTAAGGATATGGGCGTTAATTTAATAAAGAAATACAGCCTAAGATAGGGGTCACTGTAGCGTTTGCCCTCCTATGTGTGTGACATCATACTGGGATCATAAGGAAAGGGTTAACTAATTGTAAAATGACTAACCAATGGGAACCCAGGGGGCAGAGTTAACTGTGTATAAGGTTTAAGCACAGAGGTTTTTTAGTGAGTTAGAGTTGTTGAGAAGACAGTCTGGAGCTAGAAGAGACAGAGAAGATAAGTCTGTGGGTTGGGCTAGTCTGGTGTGAGAAACTGAGAGAATTTGTTAAGAGGAGTCAGTCAAACAGTTGAGATAATCAGTCAGAAGGTATTAGGAAGGTATAGGCCGGTAAAGAAACTAAAGTTAAGATACTGACAGGAATATTATCTGAGAAACCATAAACTTGTTAATGTTTGTAAAATAAACTTTTTGTTTTGTTTTGTTCACTTTTAACAACTGACTGGACTCAGTGTTTTACCAGAGAGTAACTAGCTGGTGGCAGCGGGGAAGCGAGCACAGTGGTGGCACAGGGATCAATAGACCGTTAAACGTCTGGGGACCCTGTGTGATCGCCACAGTCACCAACATGGCGCTTGTGAGCACAATTGTGCTCTTGAGGTCTTCCCCCTCATTCCCACCAAGCCTCTAAGCCCTCTCCATCACCAGTACATAATTGTCCCTTTGGTTGGGATGTCGGTTAGCTTTTTCTCCCTTGGAAAATACATATAGGAGACAGAGGAAGTGACATTTTGTACTACTTCCTAATTCAGGTCTATGTGCTTCTCAAGGCTCAGGCGAATTCTGCTGGATCTGACTTCCATCTCAGTCTGTTGGAAAAGCGAATCATGCACACGCATGCTTTCAGTCTTCCTCTCTTGTGGGAAGAGGAAGTTGACGCAGGGAAGTATAGGCAGAAGTGACGAGAATCCATGGCACCCAAAAATTCAGGCATGCCCAAGGGTCTAAAACTGATGGCAGCCAAGAGCTGAAGGCTATCTGTTGCATCAATCCACTCTATAATCAGCTGTTCTGTTCTCCTTTAACAAATAAAAACATGCTGCTTTTTTTTGTTTTGTTTAAATATGGTAGAAGACGGGGGTGGGAGGAAAGAGAAAGCTTCTCAACAATGCAAAGTGAACCACACACGTGAGAAGTGGAAGGCTTCAAGTCACTTTCAAGTCCACACAGGTGCACTTGAAGTGCACAAGTCCACCTCCTAGAACTCATAGATTTAACAAGTGAGACCTGCAACAAAATGTGACGGCTAATGGATTGAGGTTGAATCCTGACAAGACAGAAGTACTGTTTTTGGGGGACAGGGGGCGGGCTGGTGTGGAGGACTCCCTGGTCCTGAATAGGGTAACTGTGCCCCTGAAGGACCAGGTGCGCAGCCTGGGAGTCATTTTGGACTCACAGCTGTCCATGGAGGCGCAGGTCAATTCTGTGTCCAGGGCAGCTGTCTACCAACTCCACCTGGTACGCAGGCTGAGACCCTACCTGCCCGCGGACTGTCTCGCCAGAGTGGTGCATGCTCTGGTTATCTCCCGCTTGGACTACTGCAATGCGCTCTACGTGGGGCTACCTTTGAAGGTGACTCGGAAACTACAACTAATCCAGAATGCGGCAGCTAGACTGGTGACTGGGGGCGGCCGCCGAGACCACATAACACCGGTCTTGAAAGACCTACATTGGCTCCCAGTACGTTTCCGAGCACAATTCAAAGTGCTGGTGTTGACCTTTAAAGCCCTAAACGGCCTCGGCCCAGTATACCTGAAGGAGCGTCTCCACCCCCATCGTTCTGCCTGGATGCTGAGGTCCAGCGCCGAGGGCCTTCTGGCGGTTCCCTCATTGAGAGAAGCAAAGCTACAGGGAACCAGGCAGAGGGCCTTCTCGGTAGTGGCGCCTGCCCTGTGGAACGCCCTCCCACCAGATGTCAAAGCGATAAATAACTACCTGGCATTCAGAAGACATCTTAAGGCAGCCCTGTTCAGGGAAGTTTTTAATCTGTGATATTTTAGTGTATTTTTTGTTTCTATGGAAGCCGCCCAGAGTGGCTGGGGAAACCCAGCCAGATGGGCGGGGTACAAATAATAAATTATTATTATTATTATTATTATTATTATTATTATTATTATTATTATTATTATGGGGTGCTGCTATGGTTCTAGTCTGCCAGATAGATAGCCATGCCCAGGATATGCCATGGATTCCATTCACACTCACACTAAGAAAAATAGAATACAAAGCAAAAACAAAACAAAACAGGGGACAATGATTTACCAGAGGTAGCAAGCAGAAAATAGGGACAGTTGGAGCACATGCAACTCCACCCCCTCTCTTTTCTGAACCTGCTAGATTTTAATTAAGATGCAGCCTGGAACCTACCAGAGATTATCGCGGGTCACACAAAACTATTACTGAAAGGTTACGAGGATGTTAGCAAAGGAAGTAGGTTAACCACAGGGGGGCTTGAAGGTTCATGATTGGCTCTAGCAGTATATAATCTTCATCAATGACCTACAATGGATGTTTCACAGCAGGAGTGAAACATCTGAGGACAACAGATTTATTTTGACTTTTCAGCTCCAAGGAGCATCTTAATGGTTTTCACAGGGATCCAACAAAACAGGAACTAACTTTAGAACTTTAGAACTAACTTATTATGAACTAATTCAGTGGCAGCAGCAATAAAATGAAATAAAATGAGGGCTGGCCACAGGAGAGACACAGGGAATTTCTTGTGTGGGTTTCCACCTTCATCTCACTCATTTGTGCAAATGGAAATTCTGTTCATGGCAGGAGCTTTCTGACACATGGTCTATGTACACTAGATTTAAAGCAGGTATTTTGTGAGTCTGAGGTGTTTTAATTTTTTTAATGCATGTTGAAGTTTATGGTGGTGTGGCGATCACACAGGGTCCCCAGATGTTTCACCATCTATTGATCCCTGTGCCACCACTTGATTTCTCGCCACCACCACCCAGGCCCTACCTGGGACAATACTGAGTCCAGTCAGGGTTAAATTGGAACATAAACTTCTGTTTATTTATTGCAGTTTAACAAGCGTGTGGTTTCATAAACGGTATCGGTCAATTACAATCATAGGGTGCCTATCCAGACCTATAACTTCCGCTACCTGCTCTCACTCACTAAACCACCTCTCAGATATTTACTTGTCTTCCTAGCTCCTAACTGTTCCTGACTCAGCTTATTTCGCTACACTAACTCAACCTACCCACAGACTCTATCGCAATTCACTCCCATTCCAACCACCCAACTCCCAATGAACTCCTCCCTTTGCACCTCCCAGAGCTGGTTTTATAGTCCCCCTGACTCCACCCCCCTGGGTTCTGATTGGGTACCTGTTTAACTTTTTCACCTCCAGCACTCTCATATGTTAACGTCACAGGTGGTTCCAGATTGGGGCTTAATTTGCTGATGGGTTGTTGAGATGTCATAAATGGGTAATAGGCAACAAGGTTTGGGTCGTCCCCCCCAATATTGAATCCCTCCACCCTCAATTTGGATTAAATGTGGGGGGAACATGGGCTGGTGTTCTACTGCCAAAATGTCATGTGGACATTGCAAAACAAACAAACAAACAAGCAAACCCTACTCTGAACAAGGGGCACTGGTCCCTCAATAAATGTCCATCTGAAAGCACCCTTAGTTTTCTTAGCTTTATTTTCTTACATTTAAATCCCATGTTTCTTCCACCATCAACCCCAAAAAAGCATGCCTGTGGTTCCTTTGAGGTCTTCCATTGAGGTACAGATGAGATCCAGGCCTGCTTAGCACAGGTGAATTCAAGCCATACTCTAAGAGATCCACCATCATACTACAATTGAAGCATAGTGGATGGTTTAGGTGTAGAAAGATCTGAGCAGCATTGTGGTCCCACAGTAACATCGCATGTTTCATTCCTGGCTTTGTAACTGCTTCTCATTCAAAATGAAATATGTCGGTCACATCTAATTAGGCACAGTTCACCAGAAAATGAATCAATGCCAGGATAACAAAAAGGCGAAACAAAAAGTGCTTCTTTAACCCAGGTTTTGGTGTGCTTTTTCCCATTTCTAGACGCACATATTTCAGGCTGAGGCATATTCGCTTCACGTACAATCTTTCCCATTGCTAGAGGTGGTGGAAATGACCCAGTGTGACAGGGGCTGTCTGATCAATATCTCAAAGCAATACCTCAAAGACCTTGTCCCAGTGAAGAAAACTCTTGCGCTGAAGAATCCCTGCAAAGGCCTCTTTAATCTACCAAAAGCAAAGAACAAAACCCTGACAGAAGCAGTTTCTACTGCAAATATTGAAATTCATGGCTGATAGCTTTCTACATCAGCCACAAATTTCCACCATGAACATGTGTGTTTCCCCCCAGTGTCTCTACTACCCTAAAAGTCTTCCTCTAACTTTGGATTCTTCCAAAACAGTGACAAAACAAATTAGTTATCTATTATATGCTTGATTGACAGGAACGGACTGGTCAAAGAGATGGTCTGAGAAGATTGCTGGAAACAGGTGAGTCCAAACGCTTGGCCTCCCTGCCTAAACCAAGGCTGGTGAATGTGACAGTTGGAAGACTTCAGGGAGCATAAGAATGATCGGAAGAAGGAAGAAGTTGGTCTGCCTCAACACTTCAGATGGCCCAAATGCTGACAGGCTAAGTAGGAAGGTGGCGGCAACCTCAGTTCTTAGAGAGGCAACGGAAACATTGTGAGGAAAACTGTAGTCATACTGCTTCTGTTAATTGTGCTCAGGGGCCAGTCTAGGAGAAGGAAGGGGTTGGAATCTGAACACAATAAGGTAGGGGATGTTAAGTATAGTAAATTAATTTGCTGAAATTGTAAATGCCTGTATGCATTATTATGTGTTTAAATTGGATTGGTTGGTAACTGAATTCTAGAGAGTTCTCTAGTAGTTCTCGTGTGATTGGTGAACATTGGTCACATGGGAGGCATCTAGTGAAGGAGAGACTCCATTTTACGTGAAGCAAGATGACTGCGTTTTTGAATCCACGGTGAACACTGCCATGTTGAATAGAATGTCGGAGTGCTTCTTCTCTGATTGAAAGAGAGAAAAGCTGCAGGAGAAGGTAAAAGTGGAAATCTCTCGTAGGAGATGCAAGGCATGGCCTAACTGAGATGCAGAAGGCTGAGTGCTGAGCTCTGGAAAGCGAGAAAAAAACAGTTGCTTGGAAGTCAGAAGAGAAGACGTTAAGCCCATTCTTGGAGAAGCATGTGACTGTAAAAATTATTTTTTAAATTCATCTATAACCATAAGTTTCTGCAAGCAAAGTTTTTGAATGTCAAAGTCTGGACATTGGTTTAATTTCCAAAGAAGGGTGTCAGTCATATATATGATTTGTGGTTCTTGGCTGCGTTTTCACTACTCTAACTTCAACAGAAGACACTTACAGGAGGACCCTGTGATGAACAGGCTTCTAAGTTCTGAGAGCAAAGGACTCGTTAGGTCTCCTGCGAAGCAAGAGTGTCCTGGCATTCTCCGCGGAACATCAAGAGAGTGGGTTGGAGAAGACAACACTCCACTGGGAATTGTAACAAAGGGCTTCACCCATATTTTTTCCAGGCTCAGATGAGCTACCCAAACCACCTAATGTCAGCCACTGGGTGGACTGTTTTCAAAATTCCCATTAACTGGGAATTTTTCCATCTCCGCCATATTAAGCAGTTGGTCCCTTACCTTTCTCGCCCTGATCTGGCCACAGTGATCCATGCGTATTGTAACTCGCTCTACTCGGGGCTGCCCTTAAAGCTGACCCAGAAACTCCAGCGGGTGCAGAATGCCGCGGCGAGGCTCCTTACGGGGTCCTTGCCGTGGGATCAAATTCATCCAGTGCTTTACCAACTGCACTGGCTCCCGGTGGAGTACAGGGTCAGGTTTAAGGTGGTGGTTTTGACCTTTAAAGCCCTATGCGGCCTAGGACCCACATACCTATGGGACCGCCTCTCCTGGTATGCCCCGTGGAGGACCTTAAGGTCCACAAATGACAACATTTTGGAGGTCTCAGGTCGCAAGGTGGTTAGATTGGTCTCAACTAGGGCCAGGGCCTTTTCAGTACTGGCCCTGACTTGGTGGAACGCTCTGTCACAAGAGACTTGCCATCTTTCCGCAGGGCCTGCAAGACAGAGCTGTTCTGCCTGCCTTTGGTTTGGACTCAGTCTGACCCTTATGTTTCCCTCCCCTTATGGTTTTGATGAGGCTGCATTTTAAATTGCATTTTAACCTGTATTTTAAATTGTTGTTTTTTTTCCTTTTCCTGTTATGTTTTTACTGTAATTTTACTGGTGTTAGTCACCCTGAGCCTGGCTCTGGCCAGGGAGGGCGGGGTATAAATAAAATTTATTATTATTATTATTATTATTATTATTATTATTATTATTAGTTCATGCCCAAGCTTCTTTCTGGCTTTGTTTTGTTTTTAGAGACAGCCTAGCAACCGCCTGCCATTCCAAACAACTTTTGAAAGGTACCTAACAAAGGCAAAAACAGGAAAGCTTCTCAGCACTGGGATCAAATGTAGAGCTTTGGTGCCACGAGTCAAAAGCCTGCGAATTCCTGCAGCCTCTACAGCTGTCAAGATTCAGCCTTTCTAATGCAGATTTTGGTTTCAAGACTTAATAAGCACATTGCCTAAAAATAAATAAATAAAGGCCTGCTGCTTCACCACATTGGGTGGGGGGGGGGCAGGGAGAGAGATGCTCACTATATTTAGTGTTGGTAATTGTGGTGTATCAAGAGCAACGATGTAAAAATCAGAATCTCAAAAGATGGAGCTCAGGAACAACTCCTGCATTGGTTAACACAAGTAGGCAAGCTTAAAAAAGCTGATTGTGATGAAACAACTGCTGACTGATTCATTTCCCAAGACGTTAAGGCATGTTATATCTTTATATGAGCTGCCTGTCTTTGGTTTGAATAAGAACATAAGAGCTGTCCTGGATCAGACCAATGCCCCATCTCATCCAGAATCCTGTTCTCCCAATGCCCAACCAGATGCCACAAGCAGAACCCGAGCACGTCATCTATTTGGTTGGATCCTGCATTTAGCATAGGTTCCACTGAGATCCAAGTGAAAAAATAGTTGTCCCATTGATTTCAAGGGTGACTAACTGGCTCTGCATCCATCCAACTCAACATTTCCTGAGTATCCATCAACTTTTCATTTGAATGAGAGGCAACCACCAGTTCCTCCAGGTAATCTGTTTATTGAGTGTTCATCTGTGCCTTTGCACCATGAATGCTGCCCTGAAGTTTACTTGATGTTTTCATATATTGTATTTTTATTTATTTTGTAAGCTGCTTTGGGACCAAGATGGTAAAAAGGCAGGGCAGAAAATTAAAAAAGAAATGATAGATGAACAAGATTTGCTTGCACAAAGGTTATATGGAGGTTAGACTGTATCTGGTCTTCACTGAGCATTTATTCCAATATGTTTGTGGGGAGGTCATATGGCAATGAACATTCGTCTTGATGTGCTTGCAGGATTATACATCTTTAATTGTTCATTCATCCCACATTTCTCAGTGCATTTCTTTGTCATTAACTGCAAAAGACATTCTTTTTTCATTTCTGGTATACATGTGAATCTATCTCCCAAAACAGCATCTGTCTGAATGGACCCCATATTATTTCCATAGTGAACATATCATCTGCTTCAAGCCTAATTTCATAATGTGGCAAGGACGCATTTCTCTGTGGCTTAACACACACAGCACACTTTCGTGCAAAGCTATTTCAGAGTCTCAGGCCATGGCAGCAGTTATCAGCTTCTTATTTGAAGCTTTCATCACACGGTGCCTAATCCAGGTAGCATATATCTCCTCCGAGCAGTAGCAGTCAGTTGGACGGCGTCTTCTAATACAATGCTACATGGAAGGGTTGCTAATAGATCTTTTCACCCACCCGCTAACATTCCCCTAGAAGGCTAGGATTTTCCCTGTCCATAAATGAACAGGGCTGATGGCTCTAAGTTGCAGAGTGAAGAGGTGTAATGTAATCAAAGAGATAACATGCTGTACTGTATCAGACAATATGCTGGGATTTTGCATATAAACTCATACATTAGGTTTCTTCCAGCAGCCCACTTTGAAATTCATTGTATTATCATCCCCTAGAGAAGCGAATGCCTTCTTCACATTCTACAAATACGTTTTTAGTGAAAGCATTATAAAGTTAATAGGCATTCGCTTTGATCCTTTTTCTGAACAAATGGGGGCTCCGAGCTCTAGATCTTCTTGCTTTTTAAGCTCCTTCAAAAACCAAAAACCTGCACTATGAATAAATTTATTACTGCCCTGATTTGCCCTTTTAGCAGTTATACCATGAAATGAAGGCACATTGACCAAGGAATTGGCATTTCCATTATCTCTGTGCTTATTGTCCTCCCAAAAATAAAATAAAAATAAAAAGAAATAGAGTGAGAATGTGCTTTATTTTCCTGTCACTGCAAAGTGCATTACCATCTATAATACCCATGAATGTTAATGTGGGTTAGACAGTTAGCACATTGATATCACTTTTTCAAAGGTATCTTAGCCGGCAGGAAGTTCTTACAGCAAGTAGACTTCCTACTCTGTTAACTGTGGTGAACTGCTAGGAGGCAAAATCATTCAAGTTACTTGGGATGACATTAGTTTAAGTAAAACTGAAAGTATATTTGCTATATCTGTATTTGCAGGGGTTAATTTAATTAGCATTTTCTTCTTGCTTCTCTACTTTTTCAAGAAATCCTTGCTAATTCCCCCCACAAAACATCCCTAAAATCCCATGACAGTTTTGAGCCCATCTGAGTATTGAGCTCTTGGTCACAAAGTCACTTCTGTGTAGCTGCTAAGATGTTTAGAATCCCTGTTACTGTGCAAAACATGGAATGAAACATACACAAGGCAGGGGATGTAGGTGTCAAAGTCAGCAAGCCGCAGCTGTGGGTGACTTCACATGGTTCTAGATCAGGGGGACAAAGCTGTGATCCTCTGGATGTTGTTGGACTCCAACTCTCATCCTTCTTCTGGCTGGGGATGATGGAAGTTGGAATTCAACAATGTATGGAGGGCTGCGGTTTCACCACTCCTAACCTAGATTGTTAGAGACAAGTAGAGACATCACCTTGCCAACAAAGGTCCGTATAGTAAAAGCTATGGTTTTCCCGGTAGTGATGTATGGAAGTGAGAGCTGGACCATAAAGAAGGCTGATTGCTAAAGAATTTATGTTTTGAATTATGGTGCTGGAGGAGACTCTTGAGAGTCCCATGGACTGCAAGAAGATCAAACCTCTCCATTCTGAAGGAAATCAGCGCTGAGTGCTCACTTGAAGGACAGATCGTGAAGCTGAGACTCCAATACTTTGGCCACCTCATGAGAAGAGAAGACTCCCTGGAAAAGACCCTGATGTTGGGAAAGATGGAGGGCACAAGGAGAAAGGGACGACAGAGGACGAGATGGTTGGACAGTGTTCTCGAAGCTACCAGCATGAGTTTGACCAAACTGAGGGAGGCAGAGGAAGACAGGAGTGCCTGGCGTGCTCTGGTCCATGGGGTCACGAAGAGTTGGACACGACTAAACGACTAAACAACAACAACCTAGATTATCCAGGCTTGCCTAATGCACCTCAATATCATGAGCTGAAAGCTGCAGAGCCTTGAGGCTGAAGCACAGTGTGTAAAAAGTGTCAAGGAGCTGCTCTGTTGACATGGCAAATGCAGAAGAGAGCCTGGTGTAGAAAAATAGCTAAAGAAGCTGAAAACCAAGACCAAATAAACCAAATGAAGACAACCTAAGAGATATATATATAAACCTTTCCCTCAGTTTTGCCTTTAGTCTGCTGTCCTTTTCATTCGCTTCACCCATTATTCCCCTCCCTTGAATTCTTCTTTTCCTTTCTGTCAAATAAATCATTTTTCTTTCCTCCCTGTACCCCATTTCCTGACTTTACCCTATCTCTATTTTTATAATTGTATCAAAGCATTCTTTTGTAATTGTAACCAAGCATTTTTTATAATTGTATCCAGGCAATTTTAAAATGTATCTAGTTTTTTGTTTTTGTTTCCCCCCTCTTGTAATTGTGTCTTTACTACTTGTAAATGTGAATCCTTACTGTGACCCTTATGCAATTGTTATATTTGACGTCTTTGCAAATGGAATCGACCCCTTTGTATTCTTGTGCCTTATCAGTGTTTGTTCAACTTCTCAATGATTGTAACTACTTTCAGGAAAATTGGAATTGGAACCCATGTATTCAAATTGCACCACTTAATTGCAACCATGAAAGTATAAATGTTATTTTTAGCCTCAAGCTAATCACTTCCGCTCAGCTCCCCTTCCTTCTTTAGTAAAGTGCCAGAAGACCAGATCCATTTCCTTTGACCCTGCTGGGGAGAGGAATTCAGCTGTTAAATAAAACTCTTATCCCTACTGTTATTCTAGAAAAACTGGGTTACCATATCATTTGTCATCTCTTCCTGGATTTTGAGGTATAACCTTACTCATGTACATAGGATTTGCACCCCCACTTTTTATCTTGCACCCAAACCTCCCTTTTGCACCCTGCACCCATGTACCTTGTAAATTGACGAATCTGTGATGAATAAGACCACCCACAATTGCGACTGTATAAAATTCTGAACTTACCTTTGGGCAACTTACCTTACCTTTTGTGTCACCTTTGTGTAGGGAACCTGGTTGCAACCGAATAATAGATCTTTGGCTTTTTAAAAAAGCTGTTTTCTTCTTTCTCTCCTTGGTTGGACATCACCCGCATTCTCCAACCACAGCAGACCTCTTTGGGGCCTGAAACAAAATTCTAAGTTTTTTACATCAAGCCTGCCTTCTAGTGGTTATGCCAGCGCTGTCCAGCCTAGAGGGCTGCTGATCACAGGGACTGATTTTTCTCAGTGCTATTCTATTCTGCTCCTGAAGAAGGTTCTGAGGTCTGAGCACACATAGTCTATATGACTATACCTACCAACATTCCACCAGTTAAAACTGAGACATGCTCCCACGTGAGCCATGAGAGTCAGTGTGGTGTAGTGGTTAAGAGCAGTAGACTCGTAATCTGGTGAACCGGGTTCGCGTCCCTTCTCCTCCACATGCAGCTGCTGGGTGACCTTGGGCTAGTCACACTTCTCTGAAGTCTCTCAGGCAGAGTGTTTGTTGTGGGGGAGGAAGAGAAAGGAGATTGTTAACCACTTTGAGACTCCTTAGTGTAGTGATAAAGCGGGATATCAAATCCTCCTCCTCCTCCTCCTACTCCTCCTCTTCTTCTTCTTCTTCCCTGCCCCAGCCCCCTATCTCTGTTACTACCAGCAGCTCCCTCAGTGAGTGCTAGACTGCTACCTCCAGCTCCTCCTCCTCCTCTTCCCCATCCTCGTCCTTGTCTTCATTGTCTTCTCCTCCTCCAGCAGGGGCTGCACCACCTGGAGCAGGCACAGGATCTTGGCCTGGTGGGGGTAGCCAGCAGCAGCCCCCCCCCATGAACTCCAGCTCAGGCACTTTATTTTGCACAAATGACAAATGTCTTTCGGTGCTAAGCTCTCACGGGATCCAGCTGACTCATGAGAGCGAGCTCATGCCTGAAAATGGGACATCTCATCAGAAGCCAGGATTCCATAATTCTGAGATGTCCTGGTCAAATAGGTACTGTTGATTGGGTATGTAGGGTATGTATTAACTCATTATCTAAGCATCAAATCAAGACCAGGCCTCATATCCTAGGGACCAACAGCAGTGAGCCAGAAGCCAATGTATTTGTTGGAATGCATTCATTCCCCAGAGTCCAGAGCGCCATAGTTCTGTGGAATGTGGGTGGCTTTGTAGTCTAAACCACTGAGCCTCTTGGGCTTGTTGATCAGAAGGTCAGCGGTTAGAATCCCTGCAATGGGGTGAGCTCCCGTTGCTCTGTCCCAGCTCCTGCCAACCTAGCAGTTTGAAAGCACACCAGTCCAAGTAGATAAATAGGTACCGCTATGGCAGGAAGGTAAATTGCGTTTCCGTGCACTCTGGTTTCCATCACGGTGTTCCACTGTGCCAGAAGCGGTTTAGTCATGCTGGCTACATGATCTGGAAAGCTGTCTGTGGACAAACACCGGCTCCCTCAGCCTGAAGTGAGATGAGCGCCACAACCCATAGTCGCCTTTGACTGGACGTAACCATCCAGGGGTCCTTTACCTTTTGACCTTTATAGTTCTGTAAGCTGCATCTCTGGTGTGCCAGCTGGAGTTTCAGTCCTTTTTTTATGATACTTGCAATTGCTTAAGTAAACACCCCAAACTGAAGGTGTCACTGAAGCCGGTGAGCTGTGAATCTTGAAACTGTTGGATGAATTCACGTTTGAAACAAAGTGCAGACATTTAATTGGAGAAGTAATTATGATTGAACAAGTTGCCTAAAGAGATGACGGGTGACTGATGTATGACATTCAGTCAAAGACCAGGCGCTGTTCTAAAAATATAGAAAGAGCTGGAAGAATCGGAAGCTCTGTAGCCATAAAGAGAAAGAAAGTGAGCAATAAAGCAAGCATGGACATAAGTCATGTAACAGAGCATGGGCCTTTCAGATGTTGCTGGACTCCAACTCTCATCATCCCCAACTAGCATGGCCAGTAGTCAGAGATGAAGGGAGTTTCAGTCCAGCAACATATAAACCTACCCGGACCCTGAGATCATCTTCTGAGGCCCTCCTTCGTGCGCTTCCTCCTTGAGAGGTCTGGAGGGTGACAACATGAGAACAACCCTTTCCTGCAGTGGCTCCCCGTCTGTAGAATGCTCTCCCCAGGGAAGTTTGCCTGGTGCCTTCAATTACACACCTTTAGGCACCAGTCAAAAATGTTCCTTTTTTAACCAGGCTTTTGGTTGATCTGATTTATATCCTATGCCCTTAAAAAAAAAAAAAAATATTATTATTTTTGGTGTGTGGGGAGGCTATTGGGTTTTTGCTCTTATTTTTATTATATACTTTGTGGTTTTATATCTTAATTTTATTCTGTGAACCGCCCTGAGACCCCCGGGTATAAGGTAGTATATAAATTCAATTAATAATAATAATAATAATAATAATAATAATAACAACAACAACAACAACAACAACAACAACAACAACAACAACAACACCTGAAAAGTCAGAGGTTAACTGCCCCTATAATAGAAGATATTATGAAACTTCACCTTTATGAGATCTCTGCCTGAGGATTGGATTCTGAACAAAATTACCGGTAATACACTGCTTGATTGTAAAAAAAACAAAAACAAAAAAACACCAACAACCTCAAAGCAGTTTACAAAAGATAATGACTAATATTTTACAATTTTTTATGTGCTGTAAGCTGCCCAGAGTGGCTGGGGAAAAATATTATTATTATTATTATTATTATTATTATTATTATTATTATTATTATTTTATTATTATTATCAAATGGTACAATCAAGAAAAAAATGTCAAAGTTATGATACTAAAACAGATTAAAAGTACCTCAATTTTCTAAGCACCTGAGTAGACTGGTCCAAACAGAAATGTTTTTAGCAGACACTGAAAAGAGTACAGTGGAACCTCAGGTTGCGGATGTAATCCGTGACGGAGGCACGTCCACAACCTGCAGCGTTCGTAACCTGCAGTGCCGTGTCTGCGCACACACGCGACGCAATTTAGCACTTCTGTGCATGCGCAAGCGGCGAAACCTGGAAGTAACCTTTTCTGGTACTTCCGGGTTTCCTGTGGTCCACAACCTGAAAACGTATAACCCGAAGCGTCTGTAACCCGAGGTACCACTGTACAGCTAAAGGGGCCTGCTTGATCTCAAAACGCAGGGTTGTCACATAATATGCACATTTCAAATTTAAAATCCCTCAGTCTTCCTGCTTCTAGTACTTCTCAGCTTGTCCCCTCCTCTGAGGTGTGGCCTGTGTCCTACTACCAGGACCTGGGATCTAAATCATCTTCTTCTGTGACTTTCCTGGGGGGCTCTTGGGGGGGGGGAGTAGCTTCCACTACTCTTCTCATCCAGCCAGTCCCTGACAAGGCCACAGCTTTCCCCATCCCTAGTTTAAGGTACCTTGCAGTTTTTACTAATGCTATCTGCTACCAAGCTTTGGTTTTGCTTTCTGGGAAAATGCAAGCTGAATGAATGGCGCATAAGCACAAAGAGCACCAGGACCTTGAAAAGAAATCAGCCATAATGAGGGTAAATTGGACGATTAAGCAGTGGGTAATTAACTGGTTTAATTGAGGTTAATTCAATTATGGCCGATTGCATTTCGAAAAGGGTCTTAGAGTTACAAAAGCGGGATTTTGCTCGAAGATCTTTTCTGAATAAGAGAGTTGGTTTTGGGTTCCACTTTGCAAACACTGCTTGAAAAGCATTGACATTCCGGGCATCTCGGTTTCGCACACAAAATAGTTTGCTGCTAATTAAAACGGTCATATCAGTATATATAGCATTCCGACTCTAAGCTATGGCAGCGTTGCAAGAAAAGTTGATTGTGTCCTTGGGGAATGATAAGTGATAACAACAACAGCAAATGATCAAGTAGCCCTAAGGCAAGCCAGGATGACAGTGACTGAGGTGATTGGAAAGAGGGGGCAGAGAACTACGATGCTGGAGGCCAGATAAGGATGATAGAAGCCTCTGAGGCATTTGTTCTCTTTTATTCAAAAATGTGACGACAGATGCTCCGGCAAAAACATATCAAAAAGAAGGAGTTTTGACAGACCCGTAGGAATAATCGGTGATTGAAATCATTCACTTTCAAACCTTCTTTTTTCAAAACAGTAATCCCAGCACCGCAAGCTAGACCTCACTCAATCTCGATGTCATCGCGGACGCATATTAACATTCACAAAAAGGAAAAGGCTGGGAATACCCATGGCTGCCTCTTTTTTTCCTTAAACAGTCAGCACAACAATTTGCATCAACCAAAGCCTGGCCTTCACGGAAATGCTCACTGGGGGGCCTTGGGCAACACAATCTAAAGCTGTTGAGCGGATAAGTGAATGGAAGCTGCAAAAAGCTGTGTTCTCTGAACAGTGCTACAGAAGTTAATCATAGTAACAAAATACTGGAAGAGCCATAGAACCTCCTTTCTCCTTTTCCACCTGCTCTTCATAGTTTGGAATTAGAATGGTGATTTGAAGATGAAGCCTTTTATATGACATACACACTGGTTGGGTTTACATGTAAGGTTTTGAGTTACATGTATGGAGTTCAGGGATCACATCCTCCCTTTTACTTCCTGAGCCTGTATAAACCATGGTTAACACCTAATATACTGGAAGGCAAAGTATACCTGAGGGTGTGTCTCCACACCCATCGTTCAGCCCGGACACTGAGGTCCAATCCCAAGGGCCTTCTGGTGGTTCCCTCACTAAGTGAGGTTACAGGGAACCAGGCAGAGGGCCTTCTCAGTAGTGGTGCCCACCCTGTGGAACATCCTCCCATCAGATGTCAAAGAAATAAGAAACTATCTGACTTTTTAGAAGACATCTGAAGGCAGCCCTGTTTAGGAAAGTTTTTATTGTTTGATGCTTTATCGCGTTTTTAATATTCTGTTGGAAGCTGCCCAGAGTGGATGGGGAAACCCAGCCAGATGGGCGGGGTATAAATAATAAAATAGTATTATCCTCCTCCTCCTCCTCCTCCTCCTCCTCCTTCTTCTTCTTCTTCTTCTTCTTCTTCTTCTTCTTCTTCTTCTTCTTCTGACTGCGGTTCAGAGAAACAAGCAGACTTTAAATTGTGGCTTACAATCCTGATTTGTTTCATTAAACTATAGTTAACACTACCCGCTTTTCTTGGTTTGAACACAATGAGTAACTGCTAGTTGAAAAGCAAAGCTTTCCCACCTCACAGACAAGGAAGAGACATGGGGAATATTGTGAGCCCATTCCTCACCCAGGCTTATGCTTATAGCACGAAACTATGATTTAGTTTTAATCTCCAAAGCCAGGCACTACTTTTTGATCATTTCCCCATCAAGTGGATAAAATTTGGACTCACAGACCATGATTCAAGTTTTGAAATTTACACTGAGACCTGTACACTCAAAAGACTCGCCATTCTTTTCAACTGGCTGATTAATCTATTAATATATGAATGATGCCGGGAAGAATTTCTGTGTGGTGATATTCCACACCATGGGTGATATTCCACACATCTGAGCTAAAAATGTGTGAGTGAAACAACTTCTGCTTGTGCAGCAGAACTTATCTCTCCTCCCTCCATGCACATCCTGTGTCTTCCCCAAAATTTCTCCTGCAACAAATTCAGGGGGCACACAAATTTAGAGGGGGAGCCATTCTCCTCATGCAGATTGCTAACTAGCACTATGTTAAACAGCTCAGGACCGCAATACCTCAAGGACCGCCTCTTTCCATATGAACCTACCTGGACCCTGAGATCATCTTCTGAGGCCCTCCTTCGTGTGCCTCCTCCTCGAGAGGTCTGGAGGGTGGCAACATGAGAACGGGGCCTTCTCTGTAGTGGCTCCCCATCTGTGGAATGCTCTCCCCAGGGAAGTTTGCCTGGTGCCTTCATTATACACCTTTAGGTACTGGGCAAAAACATTCCTTTTTAACCAGGCCTTTGGTTGGTCTGATTGACATCCTATGCCTTTTTAAAATATGTTTTTTGTGGAGGGGGCTATTGGGTTGTTGTTTTTATTTTTATTATGTACAGTGGTACCTTGGTTTAAGAACAGTCTGGTTTAAGAATGATTCGGTTTACAAACTTGGCAAAACCAGAAAGAGTGTCCCGGTTTGAGAACTTAAAAAAAAAAGGTAAAGGACCCCTGACAGTTAAGTCCAGTTGCAGACGACTCTGGGGTTGCAGCACTCATCTCGCTTTAGAGGCTGAGGGAGCCGGTGTTTGTCCACAGAGTTTTCCCGGGTCATGTGGCCAGCATGACTAAGCCGCTTCTGGCGAAACCAGAGCAGCGCACGGAAACGCCATTTACCTTCCCGCTGGAGCGGTACCTATTCATCTACTTGCACTGGTGTGCGTTCAAACTGCTAGGTTGGCAGGAACTGGGACCGAGCAACAGGAGCTCACCCCATTTGTGGGGATTCGAACTGCTGAGCTTCTGATCGGCAAACCCAAGAGGCTCAGTGGTTTAGACCACAGCGCCACCCACGGCCCTTTGAGAACTTTACCTCAGTTTAAGAACAGAATCCAAATGGTGGAAGGGCACCGGCAGCCGGAGGCCTCATTAGGGAAAGCGTGCCTCGGTTTAAGAATGGTTTTGGTTTAAGAACGGACTTCTGGAACAGATTAAGTTCATAAACTGAGGTACCACTGTAGTTTGTGGTTTTATATTCTGATTTTATTTTGTGAACCTCCCTGAGACCCCCAGGTATAGGATTGTATATAAATATTATTATTATTATTAATGTTGAATACAACTGTGCGAAGCATCTCACCACATGATAGTTCAGACAGTACAGAAGTCCTTGCCATGGATGTGTGGCGTTGACAGGGATTATCCACACCCTGAGTGTAGTCTATGTGGTGAACCACTTTCAAATGTAGCAGGCCCCACATGGACTGCTGAGTGATGTCCATGTGAGGGATGTTTTGTTGACACTGGTTTCATGCCCAGAACCTTCTGTGCATGCACACTACACAACCAGAGCTCAAGGCTTCAGTTGGTGTTTTAATCCACCACACAATGCAGCATTGTGTGTTTAATTGTACACTGCTTGTAGCCAGACCCTTTTAACAAGAGGCTGGCAAATACTGCTTGCACATTTATGAGAGTCACTATTCCCACTTTATTTCACTTCTGTAGATATTAATTAATTAATTCATTAATCTTATTACCTGTTCTCATAACCTGCCCTTCACGAAGTAGTCCCAGGGCAGATTGGAAAAATATCACAGAATTAAAAACAAACATGAATTACATTGAAATCATTGAATAAAGCCACAAAATAACAATGTAGTTGTTGTGTATTGAGTCAAAGGATTTTATATCTGTATTACTATTGTCTGTATTTGCATTAGGGTAAAGTAACTGCCTTTTGGTTCCAGAGGGTACAGCTACTATTGGTTCATTTAAGCTGCTGTATTTGGATCCTCTGTCTTATTGGTTTCCTCCAAAAGGCAGGACTGTGATTGCCTGATATTGTTCCCTCCAAAATGTATCCTTTGTAGCTAGTTCCCTGTCCCTATAAATGTAGCTCTCCCCTCCTCAGTTCTCAGTCTTGTTTGCTTTAATAAAGAAGTGTTACTACAGAACTGTCTCCAGCATATTATGTCAAGAGAGCTGAAATCACAAACCCCACGTCACAACAACTGGCGACGAAGGTGGGATCCGGAATGCTGAGGAGTGGTTAAATGCAGCCCTGCCTCAGAGTCCGGATTGTAGCTAAGAACAAGACTCACTGGCCGGCTGAGAAGACGACCCTGCCCACAGGACAATGGAGAGTCCAAGGGTATTGGAGCCCTTCCAGCCATCAGAGCCCCACACGTGGGAAGACTACGTCGAACGCTTCGAGTTCTTCGCAGTGGCTCAAGGGATCACTAATGCCAGCAAAAGAAGGGCCACATTCCTGAGCTACTGTGGGCCTGAGACCTTCAAGCTGGCCAAGGCATTGCTTGCTCCAGCGAAGCTTAGTGAGACACCTCTCAAAGATATTCTTGCCTGCCTGACAAGCCATTTGGCGCCTACTGAGACCAAGATGGCCCGGCGGTTGGAGTTTCATAAGAGGGAGCAGCGTGCTGGGGAGTCTGTATCTGCATTCCTAGCTGAACTGCGGAAGCTCGCTCAGCACTGCGACTTCCAAGATCTGGAAGAGACTCTCCTGGATCGGTTTATCGGTGGTCTGAGCAGCAAGAAAGCCAGAAGACGCATCGTGACTAAAGAAGAGGTTACCCTTGCTTCAGCCTTGAAGGAGGCCACCGCCACGGAGAATTATGAAAGAGAGGAGCTTGATGCCAGTTGCAAGGCCCCTAAGCCACAGATAGAAGTTGTGCATGCCATGGACGAGCTAGAGGCTACTCCGAGCCAAAGCCCAGTCCGTGGGGTCGAGTCAGTGCGTCAGGCCTGCACAGTGCACAAAGATCACCGAGGCAGGTGCCCTGGTTGTGGCGGAAACCATGAGCGGAAGAGTTGTCGTTTCCGGGATGCTATGTGCTGGACGTGCGGGAAGACAGGTCACATCGCCAGGGTCTGTAGATCGGCGGCGTTGGGAGCGACAGGAGCAACTAGACTGGAGCATCGCAGACCGTCCACAGCAAACCATGTTCTAAAGGACTGCCACTACGTAACGGAGATCAACAGGAGGGTCATGCAGTTTCCAGCGCAAGGCAAGGCACACGTCAAGGTGAAGATTGAGGGTCAGCTGTGCGACATGGAGGTGGACTCCGGATCTGGATTCACTATCGTGTCGGACCAGACCGTGAGGACATTCTTCCCCAGGGGTAAGTTGCCCCCTCTGGAGCCCTTCCCGGCAACCTTGCAGTCATACTCAGCGGGCCGCATCCATGTCATGGGAATGTGTGCCGTGAGAGTACAGTTCCGGGACAAACAGGCGGTACTCAAACTGGTGATTGCGAAGGGCAGTCGCCCCAGTCTCCTGGGCACTGACTGGTTCCCCGCCCTGGGACTGAGTATATCAGGGCTTAATTCAATCCAAACCTGCCCTGAGATGAGCGAGGCATTATGCAAAGAATTTGCTGGTCTCTTTAATGGAAAACTGGGTTGTTATAAAGGGCCCCCAGTTGACTTCGAATTGGACCCTGGGGTGGCCCCAATCCGACTCAAACCAAGGCGAGTGCCATTTGCACTGCAACCCAAGATCGAAGCAGAGCTGGATAAATTGGTCAAGCAGGGAGTTCTCTCACCCGTGGACTCTGCTAAGTGGGAGACTCCAATCGTCACGCCCCTTAAAGCAAATGGGGAAGTCAGGATCTGTGCAGATTACAAATGTACTATCAATAAGGCACTCAGGGGAAACTCATACCCCATTCCAGTCGTATCACATCTGTTGGCTAAACTGGCTGGGGGCAAGGTGTTCGCCAAAATTGACCTGGCACAAGCTTACCAACAGCTGCCAGTAACCCCACAATCAGCGGAAGCACAGACTATTGTCACACATAAAGGGGCGTTCAGAGTTAACAGATTACAATTTGGAGTTTGTGTGGCCCCAGGGATTTTTCAAGGGCTCATGGAACGCCTGTTAAGAGGTCTGCCGGGGGTCTTGCCATTTTTTGATGACGTTTTGATTGCTGGAAAAGACCCACAGGAACTGGTTGCGCGTGTCCGTGCAGTGTTGCTCAAGTTCCAGGAGGTGGGGTTGCAACTGAACAAGGAAAAATGCAGTTTTGGGGTGCCAACTGTGGATTTCTTGGGGTTTAAAATTGATGCATCAGGCATCCACCCCACAGATGCTAAGATTAAGGCCATCATCGAGGCACCACGACCACAGAACAAGACGCAGTTGCAGTCATTCCTGGGACTTATTAACTTTTATCATTCGTTCTTACCCCAGAAAGCTTCGGTAGCTGAACCATTACATCGACTGTTGCAGAAAAAGAATGTGTGGCGATGGGGGCAGGGGCAGCAGAAGGCTTTTGACTCCTTGCGAGGAATGCTGATTAGCAGGAGCGTCCTTGCTCATTATGATGAGTCGAAGCCGCTGGTCCTGGCATGTGATGCCTCTCAATACGGCCTGGGGGCGGTGCTGAGTCATAGGGAACCGGATGGGTCGGAAAAGCCCATCTCTTTCTATTCCCATACGTTGTTGCCCACGGAGCGCAACTATGCTCAAATTGACAAAGAGGCGCTTGCAATTGTGGCAGGAATCAAAAAGTTCCATGATTATGTGTATGGTCGCCATTTCTCCATTGAAACGGACCACAAACCACTGTTAGGGCTGTTCAACCCAAACAAACAAATGCCACAAATTCTCTCCCCCAGAATGTTGCGTTGGTCTATATTCCTGAACGGGTTCCAGTACACCTTGACCCATGTGCCGGGGAAACGGTTGTGCCACGCTGATGCGCTGAGTCGATTGCCTCTTCCTGGCGGGAGCAATGTGGATCCTGCTCCAGCGGAGCACATAATGATGCTGGAAACACTTCCGGGGGCTCCTGTAACGGCTACTGATATAGCTGAGAAAACGAGGAAAGATGCTGTTCTCTCCCGTGTGCTCACTTGGGTGGGGAGGGGGTGGCCAGGTGGTCCGCATGAAGACAAATTCAGGCCTTATGCGACAAGGCAGCACGAGTTGTCCATGCATAAGGGTTGTCTCCTGTGGGGAGATAGGGTGATCATCCCAGCACCACTGAGAAACAGGGTTCTTGAGACGCTTCACATGGGACACCCGGGAATGGTCAGGATGAAGTCGCTAGCCCGATGTTATGTGTGGTGGCCTGGAATGGACCAGAACATAGAACAATGGGTACGAACATGCAAGGCATGCCAAGAGGTGCGGCCAGAAGTGGCCAGAGCACCAGTTCACTGGTGGGAGCAGTCCAGATCTCCCTGGAGCCGGCTGCACTTAGATTTTGCTGGGCCATTCCAGGGGAAGGTCTTTTTGGTTATCGTCGATGCATATTCCAAATGGTTAGAAGTGGCGATGGTCCCTAGCATGGCATCAGCTGCTGTAATCAAGGTGTTGAGGCAGCTGTTTGCAACCCACGGGTTACCTGAGACCATTGTATCAGATAATGGGGCAGCTTTTGTATCCCAAGAATTCAGGGCATTCTTGGCTGATAACTTCATAAGAGGGGTCACATCCGCGCCCTTTCACCCATCCTCCAATGGGCAGGCTGAGCGCATGGTAAGAACAGCCAAAGAATCCATTGCGCGCTTAATGGAGGGGAACTGGTCAGCTCGCATCGCGCGAATGTTATTTTTGCAGCATGCGACGCCGTGTACTGCGACGGGCAAGTCGCCAGCTGAGCTGCTCTTGGGTAGAAGACTGGTAACGGTGCTGGATTATGTCCACCCCGATAAAATGCCAAACCGTAATTCAAGAGCAACCCCCCAGGCTGAGGCTGACACAACAAGGTATCTCGCCCCTGAAGATCTGGTCTGGGTGAGGAACTATTCACGAGGTTCGCGGTGGGTGGCTGGTGTGGTCACCCGGACTAGTGGACCAGTGTCCTACTATGTGACCTTGGAAAATGGGCAAGTTTGGAAGAGACATATAGATCAGCTGAGGCGCCGGGCGCTCAGCAGGGAGGGGTCAGATAATTCATCCCTGGCTAACGACGCAGAGCTGCAAGACCAGAGTGAAAATGGCCCAGAGGTGCAGTCACCAGGGGCTTCAGCAAATGAACCAGGGTCTGCTAGTCCTCAGGATGACAAGGTACAGGTAGGGGACCCTGCGATGTCTGGGACTCCATCTGTTCCTGACGAAACCCCTATAGCACCCCCCCTACCACAGGTAACATCCAATCCAGAACCGGCAACACCTGTTGTCAGGAGATCAAGTAGAAGTTGTAGGACCCCACAGTACCTGAGAGATTACGTCTGCGGTGCTCACTAGGGGGGGAGGGGTGTTGTGTATTGAGTCAAAGGATTTTATATCTGTATTACTATTGTCTGTATTTGCATTAGGGTAAAGTAACTGCCTTTTGGTTCCAGAGGGTACAGCTACTATTGGTTCATTTAAGCTGCTGTATTTGGATCCTCTGTCTTATTGGTTTCCTCCAAAAGGCAGGACTGTGATTGCCTGATATTGTTCCCTCCAAAATGTATCCTTTGTAGCTAGTTCCCTGTCCCTATAAATGTAGCTCTCCCCTCCTCAGTTCTCAGTCTTGTTTGCTTTAATAAAGAAGTGTTACTACAGAACTGTCTCCAGCATATTATGTCAAGAGAGCTGAAATCACAAACCCCACGTCACAACAGTAGTCTTTACTCCTATCCCAGTTTCTATCTGAAACCTTGTCTTGGCAACTAAAGTAGGCCTCTTTCTCTGGCTAAATAGTGGATTTGGAATAAACAGTTGATTCCCTAATGTGCTGATGTCACATTTCAAAAATAAATACAGGGCTGGGTATTTAGCAGCACATTTGTTGAATCGTTTTTATTTCATAGAATCATAGAATCATAGAATCATAGAGTTGGAAGAGACCACAAGGGTCATCGAGTCCAACCCCCTGCCAAGCAGGAAACACCATCAGAGCACTCCTGACATATGGTTGTCAAGCCTCTGCTTAAAGACCTCCAAAGAAGGAGACTCCACCACACTCCTTGGCAGCAAATTCCACTGTCGAACAGCTCTTACTGTCAGGAAGTTCTTCCTAATGTTTAGGTGGAATCTTCTTTCTTGTAGTTTGGATCCATTGCTCCGTGTCCGCTTCTCTGGAGCAGCAGAAAACAACCTTTCTCCCTCCTCTATGTGACATCCTTTTATATATTTGAACATGGCTATCATATCACCCCTTAACCTCCTCTTCTCCAGGCTAAACATGCCCAGCTCCCTTAGCCGTTCCTCATAAGGCATCGTTTCCAGGCCTTTGACCATTTTGGTTGCCCTCCTCTGGACACGTTCCAGTTTGTCAGTGTCCTTCTTGAACTGTGGTGCCCAGAACTGGACACAGTACTCCAGGTGAGGTCTGACCAGAGCAGAATACAGTGGCACTATTACTTCCCTTGATCTAGATGCTATACTCCTATTGATGCAGCCCAGAATTGCATTAGCTTTTTTAGCTGCCGCGTCACATTGTTGGCTCATGTCAAGTTTGTGGTCAACCAAGACTCCTAGATCCTTTTCACATGTACTGCTCTCAAGCCAGGTGTCATCCATCTTGTATTTGTGCCTCTCATTTTTTTTGCCCAAGTGCAATACTTTACATTTCTCCCTGTTAAAATTCATCTTGTTTGTTTTGGCCCAGTTCTCTAATCTGTCAAGGTCGTTTTGAAGTGTGATCCTGTCCTCTGGGGTGTTAGCCACCCCTCCCAGTTTGGTGTCATCTGCAAATTTGATCAGGATGCCCTTGAGTCCATCATCCAAGTCGTTGATAAAGATGTTGAATAAGACCGGGCCCAAGACAGAACCCTGTGGCACCCCACTAGTCACTCTTCTCCAGGATGAAGAGGAACCATTGATGAGCACCCTTTGGGTTCGGTCAGTCAGCCAGTTACAAATCCACTGAGTGGTAGCATAGTCAAGACCGCATTTTACCAGCTTCTTTACAAGAATATCATGGGGCACCTTGTCAAATGCCTTGCTGAAATCAAGGTAGGCTACATCCACTGCGTTCCCTTCATCTACCAGGCTTGTAATTCTGTCAAAAAACGAGATCAGGTTCGTCTGACATGACTTATTTTTCAGAAATCCATGCTGAGTATTGGTGATCACAGCATTCCTTTCTAGGTGCTCACAGACTGTTTGCTTAATGATCTGCTCCAGAATCTTCCCTGGTATTGATGTCAGACTGACTGGGCGGTAATTATTTGGGTCCTCTCTTTTACCCTTTTTGAAAATAGGGACAACATTTGCCCTCCTCCAGTCTGCCGGGACTTCGCCTGTTCTCCAGGAATTCTCAAAGATGACTGCCAGTGGTTCTGAAATCACATCTGCCAGTTCTTTTAATACTCTTGGATGCAGTTCATCTGGCCCTGGAGACTTGAATACATCTAGACTAGCCAAGTATTCTTGTACTATCTCCTTAGTTATTCTGGGCTGTGTTTCCTCTGCTGAATCATTTGCTCCAAATTCTTCAGGTCGGGCATTGTTTTCTTTATCGGAGAAGACTGAGGCAAAGAAGGCATTGAGGAGTTCAGCCCTTTCTGTGTCCCCTGTTTGCATTTCACCATCTTCTCCTCTGAGTGACCCCACTGTTTCTTTGTTCTTCCTTTTGCTACGAACATACCCATAAAAGCCTTTTTTGTTGCTTTTAACCTCTCTAGCAAGCCTGAGTTCATTCTGTGCTTTAGCTTTTCTGACCTTGTGTCTACACGTGCTGGCTATTTGTTTGAATTCCTCTTTGGTGGTTTCCCCCCTTTTCCATTTTTTGTACACATCCTTTTTTAATCTTAACTCAGTTAAAAGTTCTTTAGATAGCCACCCTGGCTTCTTTAGGCACCTTCCATGTTTCCGTCTCATTGGTATTGCCTGAAGTTGTGCTTTTACTATCTCCCTCTTAACAAACTCCCAGCCATCATGAACTCCCTTTCCTTTTAGTATTACTGTCCATGGGATCTCACCCAGCACTTCCCTAAGTTTTATGAAGTCGGCTTTCTTAAAGTCGAGAAATTGTGTCCTAGTATGCTTGGCTGCTCCTTTCTGCTGTATAGTAAACTTCAGAAGAGCATGATCACTCGCGCCTAATGATCCTTCCACTTCTACCCCACTAACCAGGTCATCAACATTGGTTAGGACCAGATCTAAAATGGCTGTTCCTCTTGTTGCTTCTCCCACTTTCTGGACAATGAAGTTGTCTGCAAGGCCAGTGAGGAATCTGTTTGACCTTATGCTCTTGGCTGAGTTTGACATCCAACAAATATCCGGGTAATTGAAGTCCCCCATTACTACTATCTCCCTTCCTTTTGCATGCTTGGCCATCTGTTCCAGGAAGGCATCGTCTATGTCCTCCGTTTGGCTTGGGGATCTATAGTAAACTCCCACAATGAGGTCACTGCTATTCTTCTCTCCCTTAATTTTGACCCAAATGCTCTCACTTTGGCTTTGAGGTTCTAAATCTTGGATCTCTTCACAGGTATACACATCCCTGACATATAACGCCACTCCTCCTTTCTTGTCTGGTCTGTTTCTCTGAAATAGATTGTATCCCTCCATTATTACATTCCAATCGTGGGACTTATCCCACCAGGTTTCAGTGATTCCTATTATGTCATATTTAGTTTGCTGCACCAAGAGCTCAAGCTCATCTTGTTTATTTCCCATGCTTTGCGCATTAGTGTACAGACATTGAAGTCCATTAATCATTCCCCCGTGTCTCTTATTTAAGGATTTTTTCCTCCCACCACTAGGTCTGTGTGCTGTTTGCTCCATTCGGTCTATGACATTTGGATGATCATCTTCATCAATTGATAGACTCCTACCTTCAGGACCACTGTCTCCCTCCCCCACATTAGTCAGTTTAAAGCCCTCCTGATGAGGTTTCTGAGCTTTTTTGCAAAAACATTCCTCCCAACCGTTGTGAGGTGCAGCCCATCGCTTGCCAGAAGTCCATCTTCAAGAAACTGCATTCCGTGATCTAAGAATCCAAACCGTTCCAGTTTACACCATTTGCGAAGCCAGTTGTTCACTTCCACTATTTTTCCCTCTCTCCCTGGGCCACGTCGTTCAACTGGGAGGACAGATGAGATGACAATTTGTGCATTTAATTGCTTCAATTTCCTACCCAGAGCCTCGTAATCTCTTTTGATCTTCTGGAGGCTATTGCTTGCAGTGTCATTGGTTCCCACATGAACCAAGAGGAAGGGGTATTTGTCAGGGTATTTATGTTTTGCCTGCTCTCTTGCAGGAAGATTCATGGGCCGCACACAAACTCTCCCTGCAGACAGAAATTGTTTGATCAGTCTTCTGCTTACTGTTGATTTCAATTATACACGAATATTAACATGAACTGGCCCTGGCCTCTGAGCTGTGCAGTTTGGTAATTAGTTTGGCCTACATATGAAATGTGTGGCACGGTTACCTCAGGATGAAACAGTGGCACAATTCATACTGTGACCTAGCAAGCAATTGTACACCACCTCATAACGCACAGCTTGAATCACAACTCCTCTTGCTTGATGCTAAGACTTGATTGTAGCTGGAAAATGAAAAACGGGGACTGCAAACAATTCAGCAATTCAAGGTGAGCTATTCAAGGATGCAGATGGTTTAGTGGAAAGGTTGCTCAATCTGTATTCTCCCAATTTCAATCCCAAACATCTTTGCGTAGAACTGGAAATGACTGCTGGCTGAAGCCCTGGAGAGCCACTGACTGGCAATGTGGACAGTACTGAGCTCAATGGACCATTGGTCTTACTCAATATAAGGTATCCCTGTTTCATGAGTGGAACATTCTCCATCACCCAATGAATGAGACTATTGTGACATTCACCTGAAATGGTTTTGAGGGAGCATCCAGGCAGTGTAAACAAGTCCTGCCCCCAATGTCCCTGCCCCCACTAGCTGTAGGGTGCAAAGTCTGAAGTGGGGTGGTTCTCCTTATCTTAGAATTCTCCCTGCAGCCAGGAACCCTGATCTTGTGAGTTTCACAATCATGGAGAGGCTTCCGCTGAACACAGTTTAGATCTTCACACTCAACACAAAATGTGGAGTGGATCTGGTGGGGCTGTCACAGGCCACACTGTCCACACATGGGGTCTGCACCTAATACATGCTTTACGAGTTTGGGGCTGCCCAGCGCCGCCCAGGAATTTGTAGAAACCCCCAAATATTGTAATTTATAAATAGATAGTTTGATTTGGATGTTTGGGTAGGCCCTGCCAAAGTCACCTTTGGGTCCACCTTCTTGAATCAAAATGGTGCCAGCATCCAAATGTCTGTGAAGACCACTGCTCTCACCTCAGGAACCCTCATACTGAGTTTGGCAATGATATCTCAGGAGGTGGTCAAACTTATGCCAGAAAATGGGCGAAGTCATGTGTTGGCCTAGCTTCTTGATTCAAAATAGTGCCTGGCACCCAAACATTGACAGAAACCACTGCGCCCACCTCAGGAACCTTCATGTCGTGGTTGATGACAATTATCTCGAGAGGCATTCAAAAGCATGGAAATCAGTCTGAAGAAGGCTCCCGTCACACCCACTGTAGTGTCATTCCAACAGCCACTTCAGAAAGGAGAAGATTACCTCTGGTTGTTTTCTTTCTTGTTGGCTGTCTGCTTTAATTTAGCCTCAGTGTTCGCCAATAGACAATTATAAATTTGCTTGTTTTAAAATGGATGGAGGGGTGCAAGGGCCAAAGCGGAACTAATCTGGATTGGGTTTGCAAGCTTGGGTTCAGAAAATTCTAACACAATCATCTTGACTCTTGCCTGGTCACTAGTGAATGTATTTAAGTCGACATTCTTATGCTGCAAATTAAACAGAAAGAAAGAAACCAACTTTTAGTGCACAAATTGTGCATTGTTTTGTACACAGCACTCAAGTACGAAAACCACTGCGTTTAATCAGCATGAATGCATTGCTGCAATTGTCCACTGGGTATCATTTTTCACTGTTGCCATGTTTTCACTGTTGCCTATGTTAGGGTACACTTTCACTATCGCAGCACTGCTTCTGAGATCACAAAGAGTGCTTTTCTGAATTGCATGCTTTATTATAAATGAGAAACATCTGCTGACGTCTGAAGCCCAGATCAGAATTTGTGGAACTTACTAGCTAACCTTATGGTCAGGAATATAAAATAGCAAGTGGACCTACAACAAAATGTCGCAGTGTTCAGTAATCCAGTTCAAGGTTCCAGACAGCTAAGCATGCCCTATTCCAGGATGCTCCATCCCCACCCTCTTAGTTTTCCCCACAATAGCCAGTTAGCATCCGCTGATCATGCTCAGTCCTACTTAGGCTGTTTGGGGTTTCCTTCTGCAATGATTTTCCCTAAGGATTTTTTTTTGGGGGGGGGGTACTTCTGCATAGTAGTGATGTATGGAAGTGAGAGCTGGACCATAGAGAAGGCTGATCGCCGAAGAATTGATGCTTTTGAATTATGGTGCTGGAGGAGACTCTTGAGAGTCCCATGGACTGCAAGAAGATTAAACCTATCCATTCTTAAGGAAATCAGCCCTGAGTGCTCACTGGAAGGACAGATCCTGAAGCTGAGGCTCCAATACTTTGGCCACCTCATGAGAAGAGAAGACTCCCTGGAAAAGACCCTGATGTTGGGAAAGATGGAAGGCACGAAGAGAAGGGAATGCCAGAGGACGAGATGGTTGGACAGTGTTCTCAAAGCTACCAGCATGAGTTTGACCAAACTGCGGGAGGCAGTGGAAGACAGGAGTGCCTGGCGTGCTCTGGTCCATGGGGTCACAAAGAGTCGGACAAGCCTAAACGACTAAACAACAACAACAATAATAGCAACTTCTGCATATCTTCAGGTTTTTCCCTCCCCCAACCTGCCGATATCACCCTGTTCTGCATTGGTGGAACTCTTTTGGCTACATAAGTATTGGCTCTCTTAGAGTTCATAACAAATAGCTGAGTTTATTTTTTGACATATACTATTTATCTGAACCAAGGCCATAAGGTGCAGTTTAGAGAAGCAATTTGTATACAAGTTTAATACACAAATAAATTAAAGCAAGATCCTGGACATTTTAAAAGCAACATAGCACCTTCAACTGCTGTGGTCCCCAATGAACCACAGCAGATCACTGTCCTTTATGCAGGAACAATCATACAACCTTTCATACGCAAAAGATTCTGTCAAAACATAGCTCTGGCATTAGAACATTTGTTACTTTGTCCATCATGAGCAATTGCTTTTTTCAAGGAAATTGCATATCAGATGAAACGTTGTCTGAAGTGTAGCGATTTGGATTATAACTACAAAGCAAAGCATTAAACAAAATGGCTTAAAAATACATGGAAGATTAATTGCACTTGCTCCCATTTTAGGTATTTATATTTAAACTAAGGAAGAAGGGAGGGATCTATCAATTGTGGTTTCTCTGAGTTTCTCCTTCTTCCATTTTTAAGTTCCATTTTTGCATGTCTGTGAACTTTAAAAAAAAAGTTAGTGTGGAAATTCTGCATCTGTCTGTATTTTCCCAAGCATTTTTTCACTCCATTTTTGTGTGCTATTTTCACACGTTTGGTATACTTTCCCCTAATATATGCTTTTTGAACGTATTTTTGTTGTTGTTGGAGAAGGATAGCTGCATTTCAGTTCAGATCAAAGTTGTGAAATAGGTATGTTTCTGTTATAATGCAAACTGGACAAATTTACCCCCCATTCCTAACAGAAGCATTAGTTTGCTCGAGATCGTTAGGATATATTATGTAGAGAAAGCCGGCAGAGAGCATTTTTATGTAGGATGCATTACAACCACTGTGTTTTATCCCACATGATCTGTGCCCTTCGGTGCCCTTTTCCTCAGCAAACACTGACCAATTTATATTACATGTATTCAGCTGCAGACAGGCATTGCTCCCCTCCCTTTTCACCCTTGAGGTCATAGTCCGGTATTCAAAATCAGCTTTACAAAGCCGTAGTTCAGTGAACAAGTATATCTGTGTTGGGGTAACTTTAATTGGGTCATAAAAGAATCTGAGCAAAGAGAACAGTGAAATATGACTTAGCTCAAGATATCAATTATATATGGTAATGTATGCCTCATTGTCTTAAACATTTATCTCACGTTTCAAACTTTGTCACACCAGTTTGCCGAAATGAAGATCAGTTATTTTAACAGTCCGTGATACTTTGTAGACATGAGCGAAACAAAATAAAAAAATTCCTTCCAGTAGCACCTTAGAGACCAACTAAGTTTGTTATTGGTAAGAGCTTTCGTGTGCATGCGCACTTCTTCAGATACTTCTTCAGAGCTTTATGGTTTACCATCTACGGAGAGCTGCATCAGATGTTCTAAAAGGAAACAGACATGACTCATTTTTCGTCTCCCACCACTTTCAATGTTCTGCCCACCTCCTTAGGAGAACACATCAGAAATAGCAGAAGTGGAAGCATGAATCACTCAGATCCTATGTCGCCACTTTTTTAAAATGTCCTAAGTAGCCCTGAGAATAGTTTATGCGGCCTATCCTGTCAAGAGGGTGGGAACTCACCCATGTCAGTTATCTAGGTGATATACAAGACGTAACCAGCTGTACATTTGAAAAAATAATATACAGTGGTACCTCGGGTTACATATGCTTCAGGTTACATATGCTTCAGGTTACAAACTCTGCTAACCCAGAAATAGTACCTTGGCTTAAGAACTTTGCTTCAGAATAAGAACAGAAATCGGGCTCCGGCAGTGCAGTGGCAGCAGGAGGCCCCATTAGCTAAAGTGGTGCTTCAGGTTAAGAACAGTTTCAGGTTAAGAACAGACCTCCAGAACGAATTAGTTTACAGTGCAGAGTGTTCTTCTTCTATGGCAATCACTCATAGTCGAGTAAGATTGTCTTCCATAAACACGGTTATAACAGTGAGTCTGTAAGTGACTGTGGAGGCCAATTCTGGATCCACACATCCTTCCACGGTGGGGGCATAGGTTTCCGGGCGGGAGTTGATCATGGTGAGGGCTTGCCAAGCATGCCTTCCTCTTTGCGTGTTTCTCCCTTTCATCCTGAGTTTGAGTGTCTTCAAAGCCCATGACACCTTTGGTAAAGGCTGTTCTCCAACTGGAGCGCATGCAGGCCAAAGTTTCCCAGTTGTCGGTGTTTACACTACATTTTTATAGATTTGCCTTGAGGGAGTCTTTGAACCTCTTTTGCTAACCACAAAAGAGTGGTGCAGAGTAAGCAGGACTGAGTCTCCTAAAATGGGATCACTTTCTCACTGGCTGGCTGCTACTGAAGCTTTGGCAAACTTCAGTTGGAATGTTTTAGAGAAATTAAACATCGGACTCAATTATTTTCCTGAAATGGGGAGGACACCAATATGCACAGACCATTCAGGCCTATTTGGCATATGAAGGGTTTTTTTCCTCTGAGGGAAATTTTGGAACTCCCTGCCTAAAAAAGCTAGACTGTTCTCCAGAAATGAAGAACAGAAGAATGAAAGAAGAGCGGCACCTTAAAATGTTGGAATATGCGGAATTAGCAGGAATGACCAGTAGAATAAGAAATCAAGATGATAAAGGGTTTAAGGAGGATCCAGATTACATGAAAAATTATTAGAAACAGACAATTAACTTAGCAGGATGTTAGTGACTTCAGCAGTGTAAGTTAGAACAAGAGAGGGAGTGGATTATAAAAGGAACTATGGAAGGACAAGAAGGGAAGTCCACTGTTTGCATTTGAAAATAATTAAATACATAACCATCTTGTATCTGAAATGCAAATAGATAGATTGATGATAGATAGATGGATAGGATAGACAGACAGACAGACAGACAGACAGATAGATAGATAGATAGATGATAAATAGATAGATGCATAGATAGATAGATAGATGATAGATAGATAGATAGATAGATAGATAGATAGATAGATAGATAGATAGACAAACAGATGATAGATGATCGATAAATTAGATCGATATAGATGATAGATGATAGATAGATAGATGATAGATAGATAGATAGATAGATAGATAGATGATAGATGATAGATGATAGATGATAGATGATAGATGATAGATAGATGATAGATAGATATGGATAGAAGCTAGACTGTCTCCCTCCTTTCTGTCTCCTGCCAGCAGATGAAGACTTTCTACTTTCTTGTTCCAACAGGCTTTGGGGTACTGATTGCTTTTGATGAAAGGGCTGGTGTCGTGCTGCTTTTATTGTACGGTTTGAATAGATTTTATATATTTACATCGTTTTACTTCTAACAATGTTTAATTGCTTTTTTAATGATTGTTTTTTCTATGTTTCAAGCCGTTCTCATTTTTATATGTTCGCTGCCTTGAGTCCCACCAGGGGAAAGCGTGGGGTGTAAATTATCATCAAGAACATCACCATTATCATTATTAACAATATCATCCTTGTAGGAAAAAGCATGTCGACTGTCGGTTGTGAATTGTAGTGTGTTTTATTTTGTCATCAGCATGCACAAGTTTGGAAGCCGAACTATGCAGGGAAAAATATCTGCCGCTTTATTGTTTTGTTGAGCACACAGGCTTTAAAAAAATCTGTTCTCGTTTTAATCTGTGCACTTGTATCTGCTATGTTAATAATTGTTAGCTGTCGTTGACATTGTGCATGGAAAGGAGGGCCATAAAATTAATAAATACATGTTCATGAAAATGTTTACATCCATATAACCCCCCCCCCCCATGAAACTAACTGTAGATACTCACAGGCCTGAAGTGAGAGATGGTCAACTAAGTATTGTACTTTATTTTTCCTCAGATTCTTCAGACCCAGCTTAAGTGAGCTTTTCCTGAAATCAGCAGAAAATCCTTCTTGCTGCCTTCCACCGTTTCGATAATTTGACTTTTGAGAAAACGTATTTCTGCAGCAAGGATGTGAATGTTAAATTATTGTTTGGATTGACTGATTATCATGCATGTACATCTGGGCAGCTGATAATGAGCCGAGAATAAACCACGTACGCACACTCTCTAATGCACATAAAATTATATTTGTCAGACTCTTTTAACGTCAAACTGAAGGGTGGTGCCCAAAATGGATGCAAAAACTGCCATTTGCTATACCATTAAAGAAACAAATTAAGCCATCAATCATGGCTTGTTATGCTAGATGCCATTTCGATGGAATTCGTGTTGCTTTTTAAATATTGTGGCATCAAGCAGGGTAGTATTCAGACACCAAGAGAGCTGTCATTGTAGTTTTCTCCCCCATGCCAATATTCACAAGGTAGCAAATAGAATTCCTTGTTAAAATTAGTGTTAATTCAGAGATGCTTTGGAGAGGGTGCTAATTTGTGAGCCGGGGTTATGTGTGCCTGCAACTTCCTGCCTTGCCATGTCAAACAGAATTATACAGCCATGTCTATAGCTAGATACCGCAGGTAGCAGTCTTAATTAAAGATTCAGCGAGATCTGCAGGAAAATGATAAAACATTGCTAACGTAAAAAGTACAATATAAGAGAGGTGCAAACCTTTAATTATTTTCTTCTTGCGGGGAGCCATATTTCTTTCATGAAGGAGACTTTCACACATTGCAATGCCGTGTTTTTCCACTGCTGAGTAGACATGTATACTAGGATTTCAACTTAAATATCACTGTTACAAATAATTGCTTTGCCAAACATATGAGGTTGGATCCAGGAAGTTGCACTTAGATCTCGGCAGAAGCAGTGGCACTAGTTAGTTAGGCTGAATTTAGACATATATATAAAATGCAAAAATGCTTTTAAAAATGTTTAGAAATATATATTGAATTTCCCATTAGCTCACCATCGCCATCTATTGCCACATTTGCATAAGGCACTTAAAACATTATATTTGCATCTATACAGCTTAGTCCTTAGTTATGTCTTAAATCCCATTGATTTCAGCAAAGGGATTAAGTTCTAGGGCTGGACAAGATATCAATAGATCATCCAAAATCCGTTTGAATTCTGCATCGTGATATCGGTTTAATAATTTTTGACCTGTCAATGTATTGCGAATCATTATGTTTGTGTGTGTACGCGCTATGTAAAATTCATGATTGGGGAAAACCATGAAGCCTGCTAATTTAAATGTATACATGCATGCAGTGGGTGCGGGTGGCACTGTGGTCTAAATCACTGAGCCTCTTGGGCTTGCCAATCGGAAGGTCAGTGGTTTGAATCCCCACAATGGACTGAGCTCCCATTGCTCTGTCCCAACTCCTGCCAGCCTAGCAGTTCGAAAGCACACCAGTGCAAGTAGATAAAGAGGTACTGCTGCAGTGGGAAGGTAAATGGCATTTCCGTGTGCTCTGGTTTCCATCACGGTGTTCTGTTGCGCCAGAAGAGGTTTAGTCATGCTGGCCACATGACCCAGCAAACTGTCTGCAGACAAACACCGGCTCCCTCGGCCTGAAAGTGAGATGAGTGCCGCAACCCCATAGTCGCCTTTCACCGGACTTAACCATCCAGGGGTCCCTTACCTTTTACTTTTACCAGTCAGGTAAAGGTAAATAGTATTGGCATCAGGGCAATACTCTGAAGCAAGGCTGGGTTAGCATATTTTGAAATAAAGTAATACACGTTGTCTTCTAATGGGGAAAAGGGCATAAGACCATTCAGTTTAAAGTCTAAAATCATCTAACTACAGCACTGATTACTTCATATACTAGAAAGGCAGCTTAAAAGAGTGACAGGTGTATTGCAGCAAAAGTGTTCAAGGACTAGAACTCACTTTGTAGATGGATATAGATTTATAGATATAGAGATATATCAGGGGTATATCTTGAGCTTCTTGGAAGAAAAGTTGGATTGAAAAGTGATAAAAACAGTAATATGCATTTTTTCATGAAAAATAACATACAATAATGCAGTACATTATTTATTTAATGAATTTTATATAACCCTTAAGGAAAAAAGATCGAAGCCGTTTACCAGATATGAGGGGAAATTGCTGGTAGAAAAAATGTGCATTGCTAAAAATTGCGCACAGAAATGTGTTCATTAGGAGAAATCGGCACTAATGCACTGACCATTTTTAATGAAGATCTTTTCAAATTTTAAAAAAATCGCAAATACCTCAGAAATATGGAGGACTGCATTTACGACTGGAAAAATGAAAAACTTTGGGAAGTAATATTGGGAGATTGATCCATCCCTATCTGCAGCCTGACCTGATGCCTATTGACGCAGAAGTAAGTCCTGCTTTATTCCAGTAGGCTTACTTGTAGGTAAGTGTGCATAGGATTGCAGTCTTAAAGTGATTAGGGCTGCCAACCAGTGCACACCTGACTGGCCATATGCCCCCTTAAACACAGTGGTGATTACTTCTGAGTAAACATGCCAAGGACTGTGCTACCAAGAGGGAAAGAATAAATCAGTTCCGGTCTAGGTGGTCAACTAAGTCCCTAAATCAGCTTCCACTGCTTGAAGTGACACTCATTGGACCAGCAGAGCCTGTAAAAGGAGATGTATTGTCATTCTCTCCCTCTAGCCCATTGCTATTTGATGAGCAGTAAACATTTAGCTACCGATTTAAAACGCTGTAGAGCCATTAACCCAATTAATCTTCACAGTATCCTCAGTAGGCAAGTAACTCACCAGGGCTACACTAATAAAATAGAAGACGTTACAAGCTCCTATATCCGGATGACAGGTTGGTATTTAAAGAACCTGGGTGATCAGATGTTTGAAGAGCAGCTTCCAGATGTTTAAATAACAGCTTTGTTGGAGGTTGCAGTCAGTGCTTTTTAAGCCATAAATTGTCTCTGCTTACCTTCGGGGACGCGGGTGGCTCTGTGGGTTAAACCACAGAGCCTAGGACTTGCCGATCAGAAGTCTTAGACCTTCTGTGTCCTATATGGGTCAGCCAAAGTGCAACACAGGGCTGGGAGCAATGAGGGATGACCTTATTCAAGCTGTTTTGTGCTTCTATGGTTCACCTTGCTTCATTTTCCTCATCTCATCTATTAAGCCAGCCACGTTTTTAATGCCGATTTCAGCTGGCATCCACATAAAGAGATTCCCGGGGGAAGGAAACCAGCCTTTCATCCTCATTGGAAAAGGAGCAAAATACTTTGTACTCATTCTGACCCCGCTGGTTTTTGACTTTTGTGAATGAATGAGAAGATCCTTTTCAGATTGTTTGGCTCCGGCGCACAAAAGAGGGTTTGTTTGGGACGTATATCCTATTGCCTTGAAAAGCAAAGCAGGCCTTTCTTTGATGGTGAGAGTATTTTACACTTAGCTAAAACTGCACTGCTCTGTGTGTGTTGTTCAAGGCACAAAATGATTTCTTTGATGCCTTCAAAGCTCGTGGACTACAAAAGTATGAGGACAGGAGGTTTGTCTTATGATGTTTGTTTTTGTACACCCAGTTATCAAACTGCTCTTGGTTTTAGGTCTCCCTGGTTTTTCTCTGTTCTCTAGTTCTCTGATTGCCTTTGGAGCTTCCCCCCTTTTGTTCATATTTACATATACAGTGGTACCTCGGGTTAAGAACTTAATTCGTTCTGAAACCTGAAACTGTTCTTAACCTGAGGTACCACTTTAGCTAATGGGGCCTCCTGCTGCTGCCATGCCGCTGCTGCACAATTTCTGTTTTCATCCTGAAGCAAAGTTCTTAACCTGAGGTACTATTTCTGGGTTAGCGGAGTCTGTAACCTGAAGCGTCTGTAACCTGAAGCATCTGTAACCTGAGGTACTACTGTACAGTTCTTTGTTCTGCTGGCTGGATAGGAAAGACCCTTTTCCATGGCACCACAGCAAATTTGCCAAGGAACCATCTTTAACCAACCGAACCTTGACCATTCACTGTGGACTATGTAGTGTTAAAGAATCTGCACTATCCCAGGAGACCAGAGACCTTCTTCCAAGGGTAATGGGCTCAGAGTGTTAGTTTCTGTTTGCCACTGAGCAGCTGCTTAGAGTCACAGGACTCTGTTTACATTCCAGACACATTCCATACTGTTGGAAGTCTCATGGGAGATGAGAGAAGGATGTGACGTTACTGGTTTCCTGTTCCTTTGTTTCCTTTGTTGTTGAGTTGCTCTCTGCTTTCGTAGAGAGAGGATGTCTATTTCTGTGCTGTCTGCGTAGTAAGAAATAAAGCATAGCGATGTAGCCATAAATCTCATCACTTCCGCGTGCTGCTTTGATTCTCTGCTGAATTGGAACTTGCCTGGAAGCCTCATCAAAGGCTCAGGTCGTTAATTACTTGTCGGGAGGGCGATTCTGGAGGAAGATGAGCTTTATCAGCTTGGCCGAGCGGAGATCCCGACACAGAGGTCCTGAATAATCGAATGAATATTTTTGTATGCGACTACTGGAGCGACAGTACTATATGCCCCAAAATGGCAAGCTGATGTACTGCCTACAAAGGAGGGTGGGAGCCTGTGGCCTGCCATACCATCATCCCTGACCATAGACCATGCTGGCTAGAGCTGATTGGAGTTGGAGTTCAAGACCAACAGCATCTAGAATGCCATGGGTGACCCACAGGTTTATTAAAGGTAAAGGGACCCCTGACCATTAGGTCCAGTCATGGCCGACTCTGGGGTTGCGATGCTCATCTCGCTTTACTGGCCGAGGTAGCCGGTGTACAGCTTCCGGGTCATGTGGCCAGCATGACTAAGCAGCTTCTGGCGAACCAGAGCAGTGCACGGAAACACCGCTTACCTTCCCGCTGGAGCGGTACCTATTTATCTACTTGCACTTTGACGTGCTTTCAAACTGCTAGGTTGGCAGGAGCAGGGACCGAGCAACGGGAGCTCACCCCGTCGTGGGGATTTGAACCGCCGACCTTCTGATCAGCAAGTCCTAGGCTCTGTGGTTTAACCCACAGCGCCACCCGCCCACAGGTTTATTACTAAGCATCTATTTAGTTTGGGAGTACAGTCCAACTCAGATGCCTCAGAAGCTGGAAAACATCAGAGGGGTTTAACAAAGTTATTGCCTTGTCAAGAAGAAATGGAAAGCATCCAGCAGAAACTAGTTCTTTCAGTTTCCTCTTTGAAGAACAGTCTGAGAAGCAGAGACGCATACAGAGAATTTATATTCCATAGATATTTTCCACATCTTACGGTGTGGTTTTATTCAGATTACTAGTTCCTCTGACATTTACACAGATAAGTTTCCAAAATAACTTTTTCAGTGTCAGTTGCCCTCTTTGGCTGTTCATTATTTCTCCCCTGACTGAAAGTGGTGTCTGCCTCATTAATGCGAATGAAGGCTGTGCATGTCAAAATTGGAGGGGAATCAGCATAAATACATTCTCTTTGCTCAATTCATTATGGTGATGGTTAGTCCTTAAACCGGAAAGCGAACGTCTTAAGATTTTGAAAGAAGTTTGCAGCATAAATTAATCTGCCTCTCGGAGAAACATGCACTCACGAAAGTGTTGTCACTGATTGCCAGCAGAGATGCCTAAACAAATCCCGTCATTTTTAAAAGGCAGAAAAAGTAAAACAAATACATACCTCATCTATTTTTTTAAAAAAATTGTGGGTATGATTGTAGCAGTAATACTTTTGGCAGGCACACTCCAGTGTTAAGATGCCACTTTCAAATGGCAACAGAAACAATAGAAAGGAGCATGAGGGAAGTTTGGTGATGACATGCAAACAAACCTACTGAAACCAATACCCAAGTATTTTTCCAGTGTGTGCTTTGCTCACGGTTACATTGCATCATGGGTTTTGTGATCTTAAGTGCACAATTTTGTGGCCTGAAACGTAGATTATAATACGGCAGCAAAGCAGGTCAGTTTTGGGTTTGCATGCATGGATACTAAGGATGGAAGTATCTGCTTCCTCCGTTTCTCATTTTTACCGTCTTAAATTTACTTCTCCATATTTTGCAACAATTGTGGGAGGGGGAGGTCACAAAAATTCGTCAGTGTTTTAGTGTGGATTTCTACTAATAAACACATGTTTATATGCGGTTTTGATTAATGTAGACATTTTTGCAAGCCGTTTTAATGAATCTAATGCAATTTTGTGTGTTATTTTCACCAATTATTCATTTTTTATGCACATTTTTCCCTAATATATGAATTTTCGTCAACATGGTTTGATTTGTGAACTCCACAGCAAATTTGGATGAGCGTGAATTTAAAAAGGAAGCTGTGGTTCAATTCACATAGTGTTTCAGAAACTGCAAATTTGATAGATTCAGCTTCCAATGAGACCTGAATCAAATTGCTTCCCCATCCCTAGTAGATTTTGGTCTGCTTCACCTACATGATTCCTCTGCCTCAAAAAGAACTGAACAGATTACATAGGTGCAGGTACAGACCGACATTTTGAAATCATCGTTATCAGCTTGCCATTCCCAAGACAAAAATAGATAAGAGGTTATGTCTAGCTTAGAATCATTCTGTGCAACTACCCATTTCGTAAGTGCATAGCCAGCACCCAAAAAAGTCAGCATGGTCTTTTATTAGAAATGCATCAATCTAAAAATTCCAATGAAAGTCGACTTTCCTCTTTCTCTTGTCCAGTCTGCCCAAAAGAAAAAGAAAAAGTGATGAATTGTACTTAAGAGGAAACATCTCAGCACTTCAAGCAAGAGATTAAAGGACTGGTTTCCATTATTGTTAATAGATGCTGTATATCTAATTCATCACACGATGTACCAAAAACATTACATTTAAATGCCCTTCCTCATTGCTGAGTATTGAAATAGATTAATGTTATTTTAGATAATCCAGTTTGCCTGCACTGGGTGCTGAGCTGTGAGGGCAACCATGGCAAACAATGGGCAGTGAGAAGCAGGGGTTGCCAAATTTGGGCATTGCACAGGATGCTGCTGAAATGTTGAAGCCCAAAGTCCACCACTGCTTCCAGCTCCATGATCCTAAGATTCCTTTTTCCAGGGTGCAACAGTTCTAGGCTAAATAACTAGGTTCTTAGCTACCTAAACAGATAATTATTGTTAGACTAAAGCTCCCACCATCCCAGATCATAGGTCATGGTGGTTGGGGCTAATCAGAGGTGTAGCATGGGGGTGCATGGCAGCATGGCACACATTTTTGAGGGGGTGCAAACAGGCACCCCCATGACAGGCACAAAGTCCTGACAGCTGAGGCACAGCAGCAGGTGGGTTAGTCTACTGGGCAGGTGGATGGAGGCAGTGAGCAAGGAGTCTGTTGGAGGCGGGCTCCATTCACCCTCCTCTCGGGCTTCACATGTACGGTCCCACCCCCAGCAGTCCAGTCCATCAGGGCGGCCTAACACTTGCCCCGCCCCAGATGCCAGCAACCCACACTACACCACTGGGACTAATGGGAGTTGGAGTCCAACATTATCTGGACAGCGATAGGTTCCCCACCCCTGGTTCTTAGCTAGTATGTTCAGTAATCCTTGGTCCCACCCAGAGCACCTCTTATGTTTGCCAAAAAGGCAGCTAGCTTGAGCATGTAAAAGATGTGAGGGTATAGGAGAGCCTGCTAATGTGGTCAAACAACTGCATTTCAGCTATCCAGTAATCACTGCTACCACACCCCCTAGTAACCTCTACAACTCCCAGGTTAGGGTGAAGTCTGGGAAGTCAGGGGAATTGGTTCCAAAGGACCCTGAATCAATACCCGCTATGCTCATCAGCCAGGTCCCTTTCAGATTACTCAGGGAATAGAGCCAGCACCGAACACCCTGTCTCTCTCAGAGATGGGGAGGAGTGTTTACTTGCCACTTAGGCCTTTTGTTGCTAAAGATTGGTTTAACTTCTACAATCTTGAGGTTCCCTCAAGTCTGCTGATATAGGTGAGTGATTCCATTTTGGTTTGTCCTTCACCCCTGCAGACTTTACAAATGCTTCCTCCTGGTGTCAAAACCGAGCAATTGACTAAAACATAAATCCCTGTTTGATATTTTTCTGTTTTAGATGTGTGGAAGTATATCAATACTGCAAGAAGATCAAACCTATCCATTCTGAAGGAAATCAGCCCTGAGTGCTCACTGGAAGGACAGATCCTGAAGCTGAGGCTCCAATACTTTGGCCACATCATGAGAAGAGAAGACTCCCTGGAAAAGACCCTGATGTTGGGAAAGATGGAGGGCACAAGGAGAAGGGACAACAGAGGACGAGATGGTTGGACAGTGTTCTCGAAGCTACGAACATGAGTTTGACCAAACTGCGGGAGGCAGTGGAAGACAGAAGTGCCTGGCGTGCTCTGGTCCATGGGGTCACGAAGAGTCAGACACAACTAAACGACTAAGCAACAACAAATAACAGCAAATATGACAGGGGACTTTAGCTCTTTGTCCTGTACTCTAAAGTGATACAGTTGAGCAACAGGTAGAGAAGAAGAGTTTTCTTGGTGCCTGCAGCTAAAGGTCTTACGTATGAGACCTGGGAAGGAGCCCTTGCTCAGTGCCTTGGAAATAGAAAGCTGTTTCAGGTCACAATAAACAATATTGGATTACAAGGGTGGATAATCAGCAGGTGTGTTCACGCAATGCCTCCCCCCATGTGCACCCAGTGTGGGGTCATGCCTTTCAGCAGTGCCCTTTGCACACCAGTGTGTGGTCCAGGCAACCTTCACCTATCTGCCTATTCAGCATCAATATGAACAGGCCCTACAAAGCTTTGTACATACGTAGGACTTATTCACACTGACAATGAATGTGCAGTTGGTATAGGCATAGCCCGAATGCATGTCAGCCTTCACAGTGGGGCGAATAGGTCACATGATGCTCTGTTGGCACTAGTGCTGTGATATTCCATGCAATTCCACTCCCCAGTGTTGCACTTTCCAGGTTACAGATTTTTTGACATGGGACCCATCCAAGCAGAATACATTTTCTGGCCACCACTGGCCCCCAGTAATAATGCTAGAATCATACAGAAGTTTCAAAGCAAGAACTGGCTGCTACTGACAAGGCCCAGACATAGCAGTTGTGGCCTTTGGAGATGAGCCACAGAAATGTGCAGAATGTTGCAGGAAGCAACGTCTGCAGAACTGCAAAGTTCAATTACAGTGTGCTTTTTTTTTGAAAAAAAAAATACATAAATGCTATCGATGGCTTGTTAAAATAAAATCTCAAGTGTGTGTTGTTTTATTTACAAGGGGGAAAGGCTGAACCTATGCTTAGAACAGCATAATTAAAGCCAAGGACATTGTACTGCACATTAAAAAAAATTAATCTATCCCCTCAAATATATAATAGCAGTAAATAAGCTAGAAAAGCCTTGCAAATCGAACCAGGAGAAAACTACCACACTCCTTATAGGCTCCCTAGGGCATTAGATAAGTAATGTCCAGTGCAATTCTGTGCACAGTTGCTTAGTACATTTCCGAGCACAATTCAAAGTGTTGGCGCTGACCTTTAAAGCCCTAAACGGCCTCCTTTCAGTATACCTGAAGGAGCGTCTCCACCCCCATTGTTCTGCCTGGACACTGAGGTCCAGTGCTGAGGGCCTTCTGGCAGTTCCAAGCGCCAAGGAGAAGCCAAGTTACAGGGAACCAGGCAGAGGGCCTTCTTGGTAGTAGCACCCGCCCTGTGGAATTCCCTCCCACCAGATGTCAAAGAGAAAAACAACTACCAGACTTTTAGAAGACATCTGAAGGCAGCCCTGTTTAGGGAAGCTTTTAATGTTTAATAAGTTATTGTATTTTAGTGTTCTGTTGGAAGCCGTCCAGAGTGGCTGGGGACACCCAGCCAGATGGGTGGGGTATAAATAAATTAGTAGTAGTAGTAGTAGTAGTAGTAGTAGTAGTAGTAGTAGTTGTAAGCCCAAACTGTATGCAATGAGGCAATGGCATGGCAGGTGCAGTTAGGAGCAGCAGAGAGAGCATTGGATTGGACCTGCCACTGTGACTGTACTGCATTTTCTTCTCTGCCACCTCATCACCTCCCTCTCGGGTTATTGGCAATGGCCTCCATGCCAGCCTGTGCCCTTCTCTGCTCTGTCAGCCGCTATTGCTGGAGGGACAGTTGCGTCAGTCAGTTGCAGCAAAAACAATCAGCAGTGTTGTGGCCCAAAGGTCTCTCCACAACCCTGCTTCTTAGTTACCCCCTTTCCTCCATTCAACCCAAGCACTCTCCTCTCTCTGCCCCCACATCTCTGTACGACATGGGGAGCTTCCATGCAGAATGACTGCTCCCCACATCAAATGGGGGCGCCTTTCGTGTGGTTGTACGCAGCCCCCCAGATCCCAGTGTGACTCCTGGCAGTTCGGGCTGGCTTCATCCTCCCCAGGCTGGATACCTGGAGGTCTCCGCCTACCTCAGCCAATCGCCCAATCCCTTTTTTTTTTTTTAAATAAATTTTTTATTGGTTTTTCCACACATAATACAAAACAATACAACACAATACATGGACATACAAACATATAAACACGTATACTTTCTTAACCTTTCTTTTCTTGAACCTTCTTTCAGCGACTTCCCCATACCTCCCCTTTCTGCATCCCTGTTATCAATCTTTTCAGCATCCCCTAATTTCAATATAACACTTTCTTTAGATCTTATTTCTCATATCCAATTGTTAATCGCTGCAATTCTATTTTGCATTACCCAAAACATTTTAGCATTCATTAATTTTACAACAGTTCTTAAGATAGATTTTAAATTTCTTCCAATCTTCTTCCACCGTCTCTTTCCCTTGGTCTCGGATTCTGCCGGTCATCTCCGCCAGTCCCATGTAGTCTATTACCTTGGTCTGCCATTCTTCCAGTGTGGGTAGTTCTTGTGTCTTCCAATACTTTGCTAACAGTACTCTTGCTGCTGTTGTAGCGTACATAAAAAACGTCCTATCTTTCCTTGACACCAATTGGCCTACCATGCCCAGGAGAAAGGCTTCTGGTTTCTTCACGAACGTGCATTTAAGCACCTTTTTCATTTCATTATAAATCATTTCCCAGAATACCTTAATCCTTGGGCACGTCCACCAAAGGTGGTAGAAAGTACCTTCAGTTTCCTTACATTTCCAGCATTTATTACTGGGCATATGATAAATTTTTGCAAGCTTGACTGGGGTCATGTACCACCTATAAATCATTTTCATGATGTTCTCTCTCAAGGCATTACATGCCGTGAACTTTATGCCGGTGGTCCATAACTGTTCCCAGTCAGCAAACATAATGTTGTGACCAATGTCTTGTGCCCATTTAATCATAGCTGATTTAACCGTCTCGTCTTGTGTATTCCATTTCAACAGCAAGCTATACATTCTTGACAAATTCTTAGTATTGGGTTCCAATAGCTCTGTTTCTAGTTTTGACTTCTCCACCTGGAAGCCAATTTTCCTGTCCTGTTTGAAAACTTCATTTATCTGATAATAATGGAGCCAATCTCTTACCTTTGACTTCAATTTCTCATAGCTCTGCAGTTTTACTTTTCCCTCCTCCTGTTCTACAATTTCCCAGTACTTTGGCCATTTGGATTCCATATTAAGTTTTTTCACTTCCTTAGCTTCCATTGGTGACAGCCACCTAGGGGTTTTGTTTTCCAACAAATCTTTATATCGAATCCAAACATTGTACAATGCTTTCCTAACCATGTGATTCTTAAAGCCTTGATGAATTTTTACCTTGTCATACCATATATATGCATGCCAGCCGAATCTGTTGTTAAACCCTTCCAAGTCCAAAATGTCTGTGTTTTCAAGAAGCAGCCAACTTTTCATCCAGCAAAACGCCGCTGATTCATAATACAGCTTTAAGTCCGGCAGGGCAAACCCCCCTCTTTCTTTCTTTCTCCCCAATCCCGCCTGGGGAGGCGTTGCCAAGGGATTGGCCAGGTAAAGGGAGGGACCATCCTGCCCACACAACAGAAGGTGAATCTTACCTGCGGAGCTGGGAATGTGAGACTGAAAAGGGGAGGTCTGGAACAGCAAGGTGAAACTATTATTGTTGTTGTTGTTGTTTTAATAGATGGGATTTTAACATGGGTGAGTGCTGTTTTATTTTGAGGGTGGTGTGTTTTAAATTGTTGCCAAATGTTATGTGCTAATTTGGATTTTTGGATTTGTGGGCTGGAGTATTGTTTAAGGGCTCTTGTGTTGGGAATGTATTGTTTATTAGTGTGTATATATTAGTATCATTACTTGTTTTGACTATGTTTCAATTATGCTTGTTTTGATTATGTTTTTTATTATGATGATGTATTTTGCGCTTTGATTACAGTGGTGCCTCAGAAGTTGAACAAAATAAGCCCGTTTGACTTCCAAAACGTTCGGAAACCAAGGCACGGCTCCTGATTGGCTGCAGGAGGCTTCCAATCGGAAGCTGCGGAAGTCATGTCGGACATTTGGGTTCCAAAGAATGTTCTGAAAGCGGAACACTCACTTCCGAGTTTGTGGCGTTTGGTAGCTGAAACATTTGACTCGCAAGGTGTTCGGGACCCAAGATACGACTGTATTTTCATTATGTATTTTGTGCTTCATATATTGTAGCATTGTGTTGTGAACCACCCTGAAACCTACAGGTATAGGGCGGTATACAAATTTAATTTAATAATGATGATGATGTCAGCATAAGTCTATGGATAGTACTGAAAGTTATAGGAGTTGATGTGGACACCCAGGGATGGTGTGGAAAATGAGAGGTTGAATGCAGCCTCCCAGAGGAACCAATGGAAAAGGGTAAAGCAGAAAAAGCAATTACACTAGCGCCGTGACGAAGATTCTCCTGCATATTTCTTTTTTAAAAAAAACTATTCTCCACCAGTTAATGAGAAATGAAATTGCATTCAAAATCTATCAAAGCGGAGAGAAAGTATTCGTGAAATTCTCATGGGTGGGATGCCAGGTTTTTGTGGCACTTTCTTTGTTTTCAAAGGGCAGGAGGGATATTGTAAGTCTCTTTTCCTTCACTCTGCTAATCATCGACATTCTGCAGGTGCCCACACTTCCTCCAAACGGCATGTCGTCCTCAGCTGGGCTTTCCTGTAAGCGTGGGAAGGCAGGGAGACTGTCTGGTGTGCGCATCAAGCTGCTCATTCTTTTCCTTTTGAGTGAAGTTTTTCTACTTTTAAAGAAATCAGTGCATTTAAAAAAAAGATAAAAGGAAAGGACTTCAGCAAGTACACTGATCTCAGGGGCTTAATAGATGGCCTCATCAGCTTCCCATCATTCCGTCAAAGCCCAGGAGGGGAGATTCTGAGGTAATTCCTTTCATGGTGGTTTTTCAAATTAGAAAGTGCAGGAAACAAGGAGGCTGAGGGAGATTTTAGGGGGTGGCAGGGAGCTGTAAGAAGGAAAAATGACACATTTATTTTGGAGTTTAACAGGAGGGGAGGTATCTGAACTCTAAGAACAGTGTAGCAATGGAATGAGACGTTTAAGAAATCTTCAGGCCTCAAGGAGCCTCAAGAACTAGCCAAGCAGAAATAGGTGCACATTTCAGGGTAGAATCTGAATTAAATCATCCCAGCAATCTTGACTAGTTCTTAGATTTTACCATTATTTTCAAGGACTCAGATCCAGTGGGAAAATGAAATACACCATGATGTGAAACCATCTGATTTCCCAAAACGCACGCACACATAATCCATGATTTGCCAAATTGTTAGCCCAGCAGTGTTACACAAAAGCTTGTCCCTACAGTCTATTTTCTTTATCAAGCTGGTTCAGCTTATATGGGCAGCGTTCCCTTTGTGTATGACATCATTAGGATGCTAAAAGGAAGGGAAGCTTCTGGGTAACAGCATAGAAAAGTAGGTCAATATACAGAGACATTCTCCCTGTGACAGTTTTATGACTTAAGGCAAGAGCATATCCTAGACGGCTTGTGTTTTGAATTTTAATAGCAATTTAGCAGGTAAAACTGTGGGGTTGACATACAAGTCTATGGTGTTGAAGGGCAACCCATTATCCTGTTTGAACTTCTACATAATGGCTGGCGGGCAGATTAAGTCCGGTGTGTGCCATTCAACAGTCTTTCAGTCTTTACATTTGATTCAATAAATTAGATTTCCTTTTTTAAAAGACACTGCACAAGAATATGTACTGTGATAAGAATAAGGGGAGTACAAAAAGAATGTCCTCAGTCGTAAACTGAATAATTCAGCATCTTTCTCATATCAAATGAAAAGCAAATTCCGGATGGAAAAGAAAGGAAACCGTCCAAGTAGAAGATGTTATAGCCACGACTAGAGATGGGATTTCAGCTTGAAGTCAAGCCTGGGGTGTAAGGAGAAAAAGACAACATTTTGACCATGTTCAACCAAATAATTCCAGGGATGCATGCCCAGTTTTTTCAGACTGTGTAGGAGTTCAACTCCTGCAGTATGTCATCTGTTCCGTGACTGCAATTTGAATCATCAGATTGTGCCATATGTTGATATCTAGGGATGATTCATGAGCCATTCCCACAGTGATCTTAGCTGGAGGCCACCTTTGACTTGCAAAGGAGAAGTCAGAAGTCCAGGGTCATTCGGTAAAAAGTCAAATAAAAATGACTTCCATAAAGTCAAGTATGGCATTTAGAGAAGGGTTACTGATGACCCATGAGTCAAATTAGGCCGGATTGGATGCTTTGTGGACTTGCCAGTCAGGAACAACCTAGTTCAGGCACATCAAATTCCCAATAGACTGTGATCTACTACCAGTATAAAAAACCAGGCAGTGATCTACCCAGAATTGTTCAGCTTAGCTTTTGGGGGGGAAGATTCCCCATAGTTATTGAACTTTTTTTCCCGTTGGTTGGTTGGCCAAATTTGTTTAATCCCATGATCGACCTGAAGCAACTTGGCAATCTATCGGTAAATCATGATTGACCGGTTGGACATGCCTGCCCAATAATAATAATATTAATAATAATAATAATTTATTTCCCCAGCCACTCTGGGTGGCTTCCAATAAAATATTAAAATACGGTAATACATCAAACGTTAAAAGCTTCCCTAAACAGGGCTGCCTTCAGATGTCTTCTAAAAGTCTGGTAGTTGTTGTTCTCTTTGACATCTGGTGGGAGGGTGTTCCACTGGTGGGAGGGTGTTCCAGTGAGCGCCACTACCAAGAAGGCCCTCTGCCTGGTTCCCTGTAACTTGGCTTCTCGCAGCGAGGGAACCGCCAGAAAGCCCTCAGCGCTGGACCTCAGGTAGAATGATGGGGGTGGAGACGCTCCTTCAGATATACTGGACTGAGGCCGTTTAGGGCACCAACACTTTGAATTGTGCTCGGAAACGTACTGGGAGCCAATGTAGGTCTTTCAAGACCAATGTTATGTGGGCTCGGCGGCCGTTCCCAGTCACCAGTCTAGCTGCCGCATTCTGGATTAGTTGCAGTTTCCGGGTCACCTTCAAAGGTAGCCCTACGTAGAGCGCATTGAAGTAGTCCAAGCGGGAGAGAACCAGAGCACTGCCACCCTTTTTGCTAGCATAAGTTCCACCAGGCTTCAAAGGCACATGACTGAGCTGAAAGTGGTTTGGAATAGATGTACATCTTGCCTTGCCCTGACCTAAGTTCCACTGTCTGAGCTCTGGCTGAGACAGCATAGCTCCTGTTCAGCCAGTTTCAGGGATATCTGTTGGGCATATCTGCAGCTGAGCCAAGATGTGGAAGTTTTGCTCAGCTAGGACAACCCAAGATCCACATATTCCAAACTTGCTTATCCCAGCAAACCTGCGGTTTGGATTACATTGTAAGTCGAACTACTTTGTGGGATTGCTTTGAGGGCAAAACAGGAGAAAAGGGCATATGCTGTTTTGAGCTCCTTAAAGGAAAGGCAGGGTATAAATGTTTTAAATAAATATTATGAGTAGGCATGAAAGATCTGTCTCACCAGTTTGCTTTCTGAGTACTGGTGTGGATCTGTTGATCTGATAACCTATTTGGCCCAGTTAGGATCTTTGGGTAACCTTTGGGTAACTGTCATTGATAGAAAAGTTTATAGGATGTTTGGATAGATGATAGATAGATAGAAGATGATAGATAGATAGATGATAGATAGATGATAGATAGATAGATGATAGATAGAGTGCTTTTTGTGGGGGCTGCAGGGGTACGCATACCCCTAAACATTTTATTAATCTAAGTTTGGCCTCATTGAGAGGCAATATTTCAAAATGAGTAGGAGAATGAGAGTACCCCTAAACATTTTTAAAGAAATGAAGTACTAGATTAGATAGAAAGATAGATATAGCTTCGGCTGGGGAGGGCAGGATATAAATAAAATTTTATTATTATTATGATAGATGATGATAGATAGATAGATAGATAGATAGATAGATAGATGATAGATAGATAGATAGATAGATAGATAGATAGATAGATGGATAGATAGATGATAGGTGATAGATTGATAGATGATAGATGGATGGGTGGATGGATGGATGATAGATAGATAGATAGATAGATTGATTGATTGATTGATTGATCGATCACTGGGGGTAGTTGACCATAAAAGAAACCTTGTATGCTATTGTTTAATCTTAGGTTCATCTAACTCTCCCTGTCTTTCTGTTTATAGGAAGTAGGTACATATTTCAGTTCACCTTCATGCTGCCATTATGGTATGTGGCTGATGGAGCCTCTTATGCGGCTCTCAAAACTTATGTCATTTTTTAAATAAAAGTGAATAATGATTAGAGGCAAAGAGGACAAGCTTAGATGGAAGCACACAGAAGAAAGAGAGAGGAGATTAAGGAAAGTCCATGCAGAGAGGGGGCTAGCAAGGGCATAAGAGGGAGCTGAAGAAAATTCTTTAATTAGAACAATAATATAAAGGTAGGTGGCAGATGAGGAATGGAGATGATGAAAGAAGATATGAGAGTGAACACGGATGAAAAGAGGGAGACAATTACAGAACTGAAAGACACCAAAGTCAAAAAGTAAAGATCTGCTTCTATTGAAGTCCGTGAGATCATTGCTATTTATATTTCATGGAAATTAGCTGAAATCTTCCCGCAGTGTCTTTATCATCTAGGCAAGTGGATGGTGTGAAAAGGAGGGAGGAAAAGAAAATATAAAATGCAGACAATTAAAAAATACCAAGACTATGCTCATGAGTGTCTGTATTATTGATTTATTTTTTACACTTGTCTCCTGTCCTTCTTCCCAAGGGAGTTCAGGACAGCAAATATCCAAGTGTAAAAACAGTACAATTTAAAATAATATAGAAACATATGTAAAGCTGCTTCTGTTGAAATCAGTTACTTGGAAGTAAGTCCTGCTAAATGTATTTTTTAAAAAAATAATATTTATTTAAAGTTTAAAGATTACAGAAAGAAGAAAAGAAGAAAAAAAGAAAGATTAAACAAAACAAATCAATACATTACAATACATTAAAAAACAAAAAACAATACATCAAAACAAAAACAAAAGCAAAAACAATTAAAAACACATCCAATATTTCCATGTCTTTGTCTTTCATTTACTTGTTTCATCGACCTCCTCACACCTCCCTTTTTTGTATTCTAGTTATTAATTATTTCAGCAAATCCTTTCCATCTTTCTCTGTTTTCTGTGATATAATCATCTTAATTTATTTTAACCTTATCTTACCATTAATACCATAAAACTTATTTGTACTTAACTCCTTATAACATTTCTACTAAAGCCATGTAATTTCATTCCAACATTTTTCTGACACTCATTAATTTTACAATATTTCTATAAATAAATTTTAAACTTTTTTCCAATCTTCTTCCACCGTCTCTTCTCTCTGGTCTCGTATTCTGCCAGTCCTTTCTATCAATTCCATATGGTCCATCAACCTGGTGATCTTCTGTCCGAGGCTCTTAACTCTTTTCCATGTCCCTTCTGCAGATCTTCATATTTATACATACACTTTACTTTATCTTCTGCTGATCTTGTTCTTAATTTCCTTCCTTTGGCGCTGAGGAGTAGATCTCGGGGGAGCTCCAACCTAACAATGTCTTTATTCCTTCTCGACAGATCAGCCCATTCTCCGTAGTCAAAACTAAAGTCCAAAAGATATTTCAGGACGTGTTTCAAAATCCCTCCAAAACTGAAGACCCCCACAACTCCAATCTCCTTCTGACCCAAATCCAGGTCCCAAAAACCAGAACATCCCTGCATAAGGGGATCTGTCCAACTTTCCTTCTCCAATCCAAGCGGGGCTCCAATCCTCAAAATCTGACTTTCTCTAAATTCAGTCATAGAAGGCAACAACTTATATTCATCAAATTGCCTCTGTAAGGCTGGGGCTCTCTCCATTTGTATTACTTGAGGTTCAACAACAACTTTCTCCCTCACCTTCTCCACAACTTGCCATGTCAAAGTAGATTCCTGAATCGATTCCTGAGTAGTTTCTGTATAGATGTTCACTTTTTGTCCCAAATCAGTCACTTTTTGTCCCAGATTATCAATTTTAATAGTCAACACATCCGTCTTCTTATGAAGCTGTTCCAATGAAGCACTTATCTTGCCTAATGCAATCACTAGGGCTTCTTCTGTCGACATTCTTACCAGTCCAAGGTCAATCCCTGATTCTCACGGTCTTTTATCTCTGCAGCTGGAAAATTCCCCAGCTCCACTCCTGTAACAGTTTCAAAGGCTCCCTCTAGAGGAAACAATTTCTATTTGTATCAGTCCTTTTAAACGCAGATCCAGCAACAAAATTAGTTTCAATTTTCAGTTACTTTTGCTCCTTTTTAAGCGCAGAAGGAAACAATGGAAACAATATATTTCTCTTATTTAACTATCTGTCAACATACGTTTTATTCACAGTCAATGAACTTTCCTAAAACGTCAATCTTACTGGCAGCCCGTTTCCAGGTTCAAAACGGTGGTAATTTATCGTTTTTCACTCTCTCTCCTGCAGGCTTACATGATCTAAAATTTTCCCCCTCTTCTCCTGCTTCCAAGGCGGGTTTAACGATTTTAGCCGATGGAGGTTTAATTCTTTACAGAAGACTTTCCAAGACTTTAGCTTGCAGCCTTTTTGCTTCAATCTATTTACAAAAGGAGGAGGCGGACTTCCTGTTTAAAACCTCCCCGTTTCGGTGCCAAATTAAGACGTTTAAAAATCCAATTTTCCGTTCTACTCACGGGTAGTTGTTTCAAGATCAAATTGTCCACAGGAAAAAGTCAGCGCTCTCCGGCAACAGCAATGCGGCTTCACTCCGTGAAAAAAGCAGTCGATTCAAAGCACCGCGCCACTCACCCCACATCGCTCCGGATTCCCGAAATCGGGTTTCCCCGCGAGTAGGGGAGGCACAAAAGGTGCCAGCCGAATCCCACGTTCACAGGCTTCTCCCGCCTGTGATTTTTATGGGTCCCCGCCTTCGCCGTGGCGGCCAGACCCTAATTTCCACGCAGCGAATTCCTCCCGTTCAGAGGAATTCTGCCATTGTCCGGAGGCGCCAACCCGGAAGTCTTAAGTCCTGCTAAATGTAGTGGGAGTAACTTCTGGGTAGGCGCACCAGGTAAATGATTGTGTTGTGACAGCACAACCCTGTGTATAGGCACTTTTTCTGCAGCACTTTGCTTGCGTCGTCTGTTTGTCCAATAATAACGACTGAGAATAAAAACTTGGCAATTCCTGCTGACTCCAGTGAACATCGACGTCAAGAAGCCATCCATTTTGTTAGCTTGTTGCTGTTCCTTGACCAAAGTAATCAACGTAACGTTCTGAGTCAGCTTTTATGTATATCTTTTCAAAAAAATATTTGCAAGCTGCAGCTTGCTTGCAGGTTGTGCAATGTGTATTGGAATACATAATACTGGAAGGGTTTTGACACCCTCACTTTAAAGAGGGAATGCACCCATTTAAGAAAGGAGATGTTATTAGGACAATTGATTTGGTAATCACAGTTGTGCTAAGAGTTAAAGTAGCAATTGACTGAATGAAAAGACTGCAAAGCATTGAACTTCTAAAAGGCGGCTGGTCAAGAAATTCAATTATGTTGTTCATGGCCTGATTCGAGATAAGGGTTTTTAAAAATTAACTTGTGGATTTATTAATTAATTATGAATTATGAATTATGGTGCTGGAGGAGACTCTTGAGAGTCCCATGGACTGCAAGAAGATCAAACCTATCCATTCTGAAGGAAATCAGCCCTGAGTGCTCACTGGAAGGACAGATCCTGAAGCTGAGGCTCCAATACTTTGGCCACCTCATGAGAAGAGAAGACTCCCTGGAAAAGACCCTGATGTTGGGAAAGATGGAGGGCACAAGGAGAAGGGGACGACAGAGGACGAGATGGTTGGACAGTGTTCTCAAAGCTACGAACATGAGTTTGATCAAACTGCGGGAGGCAGTGGAAGACAGGAGTGCCTGGCGTGATCTGGTCCATGGGGTCACGAAAAGTCAGACACGACTAAACGACTAAACAACAACAATTTATTAAATTGGTATACCGCCCTTCATCTGAAGACCACAGGGCAGTTCTCAACATAAAAATACAAAAGGAAAACACAAACTAAAACAAAACAATAACCCCCCTCCCACAAACACATTTAAAATGCCATAGAAAGTTTAATTAGCCAAATGAGATCCTCCTAAATCGAAGGTCCTGGTTGCCCTCGTGACCCTTAAGACACCCCCACGTGGTGTGTTGCTGCTAGGCATGGCCCAAGCCTTGTCTGTTGGGCCCCAGGATCGCACTTGGCTGTCTGGGCAAATTGGGGCGAGTGGCATGATCCCGGGGACCTATAAATGCAGCAGCACGATGGGGGTGGGGCACTTGCTTCGCACTGCCTAACATCCACCCTCCTCCCTATTTTAGGTGCTGCTGCTTTGGCCTTGCTTTGGATTGGGGCGCCTGCTTTGGAGCCGTGGCTGGGTAGGAATTTTTCCATTTGGCAGATTGGCTTTAGCCACTTGGTTTTCGCCTACCCCCGTTAGCAATCGTCACAACTTTATAAGGTTTGGCAGTTAGGCATTGGTTTATAGAAATGTGCTGGAGGGGAGATGTGGCCATCACCTGCCCCTCCAGAAATAGGGTATTCCGATAAAGGAATCTGGGGGTCCTGGATCTCATCCGCAGTCTGCTTGAGGGGCTAGGGCCATGCCAGGACCACAGGAACCCCGAGGTGAGCTTCAATCGATCTTCACCAATGTTGCTACCCGGGAGAAGCAGCGCCAAACCATGGTTTTATCCTGTATTTCTGGAAACTCAAACCATGCTGTGAGTTTTTAACTACGGATTAGCTAAAATAGTTGGTTGCAGAAAGGTGCACCTCTGGAAGCACATATTGATTGATATTCACTTTGTTACCCTTACAATTTAACAATCCGAAACACAGCAGGACATGAGAAAACACCAATTAGGTTCTAAATAGATCCTCGGTGTCTGGATGAAAGTGAATGTTGGCTTGCTAATTGCCAGTCTTTGGTACTGTTAGCAAATGCATTTATAGTGTTGAAACTTTTCTTTAGAAAAGCTGGGTCATTTAGCACACCGCAAATTCATTATTAACAGAGCTAGTCCCCTGTATGGCTTAGGGCAGTGTTTCCCAAACTTGGGTTTTCAGCTGATTTTGGACTACAGTTCCCATCATCCCTGACCACTGGCCTTGCTAGCTAGGGGTGATGGGAGTTGTAATCCAAAAACATCTGGAGACCCAAGTTTGGGAAACACTGACTTAGAGTCTTGGGTTCCAATTCCTGCCCAGGCATGAAGCTGAGTGTGTGACCTAGGACTATTTCTCGGCCTAACCCACTTTGCATGGCTGTTACGAGCATAAAATGGAGGACTGCAGAAGCATGTAGGACACCTTGAGCTGCTTGTCAGCTTGCATTTCTTAGTACAGAAAGTATTGATGTAATGTGTAGAGCTCTTTCCTATTCTAATTAATTCAAGAGGGTTCTGGAAGCTTCTCTGTGTGAAAGAAAAAAGCAGAAGGTTCATGATGTTTGGGTTATTCCTTCAGAGAAGCTGAGTACAGCTGGTTTAAACAGGTTCTCTTATCTCTTTCCGTCAAGGCTATGTTGACTATAAAAGTAGAGCCAGAGGGAGCCTGGGTTTCATGCTCTCTTTCTGTCTTTTTTCCTTCTAGTGTAGTGTTCTGTACATAGTATGCTTAGTGTTAAGGGTTTAGACATATTATAAGTTATTGTAAAAGGTAAAGGTAAAGGGACCCATGACCATTAGGTCCAGTCTTGACCGACTCTGGGGTTGCGGCGCTCATCTCACTTTATTGGCCGAGGGAGCCGGCATACAGCTTCCGGGTCACGTGGCCAGCATGACTAAGCCGCTTCTGGCGAACCAGAGCAGCACACGAAAACGCCGTTTACCTTCCCGCCAGAGCGGTACCTATTTATCTACTTGCACTTTGACGTGCTTTCAAACTGCTAGGTTGGCAGGAGCAGGGACCAAGCAACAGGAGCGCACCCCATCACGGGGATTCGAACTGCCGATATTCTGATCGGCAAGTTCTAGGCTCTGTGGTTTAACCACAGTGCCACCCGCGTCCCTATAAGTTATTGTAAGTTTAAGTCTGCTGCAACTGGATTTCTTATGGACAGGGCCAATCCTGAATATACAGTGGTACCTCGGGTTAAGTACTTAATTCGTTCTGGAGGTCCTTTCTTAACCTGAAACTGTTCTTAACCTGAAGCACCACTTTAGCTAATGGGGCCTCCTGCTGCCGCCACACCGCCAGAGCATGATTTCTGTTCTCATCCTGAAGCAAAGTTCTTAACCTGAAGCACTATTTCTGGGTTAGCAGAGTCTGTAACCTGAAGTGTATGTAACCTGAAGCATATGTAACCCGAGGTACCACTGTATTGGATTTGTGACCATTATGCTCATTTGCCTTCAGTAGCAATAAAGCTCTGCTGGGTGAAATATAATTGCCTCTGGTCTATTTGGGGGGAAACCTGCAACGTGTTTAAGTTTTCACCCTGCTAACTATACACTGGAATCTACTCTGGATCAATACTGAGTAGAATTTCATGGCACTGCTTTATAATAAATAATGAATAAAGCACACACACCCCAACAGAAACAATCTCTGTCAATTCTAAATTAAACTCATATGTCTATAAACGCGACATGAAGGCTGGTGAAATGAACCCCACTGTGTGGGAATCCCTTGCAGACAATTGCAGTGCCTGGAGTCAGACACTCAGGTTGTGTGTCCACAGCAGTGACCAGAGGAAGAATGAACTATGGGAGGTGCGCAGAAAGAAGAAATGCCATGATGCATCTCTAGTGGCAAAACTGAATGCCTTCCTCTGCCCCAGCTGCAATAAACATGTCTCTCCCGTATCAGTCTCCACAGCCACAGCAGGCGCCGTAATTCTCCATCAGTTTAACTTTACCTTTGAAGGCATGCTCTTCCATTGTCTCCCGAGACAGACGTTTGCAAACAACAAGAATAGAGAGGGAAAGAGAAAGCAATTTGTCATTGCCGAACTGAGGGCATTTGAGATGTGATTGATCTATACTATAAAATGTATCTACTATCCAAAGACAGTGCTGGCAATAACATTAACACTGAATCCTAGACTTCTGGCACGAAAGAATAGATTTATTGTCCCATTATAATCTCCTAGCTGACAGCCAACGTATTAGGAAAGCAGTATTTAATATAATAATAAAAGCAAGTTTCCTCAACATGTTCCAGTGTAGGGTACAGGCTGGTGATTAACTTCATCATTAGTTTTCTAGAGGGGCGAATTGTATTTCTTTTTTGAAAACACTGATCATAGCCTATGGAGAGGCTTTTATCACTTGTACAAAAAATCCTGTTTTCCTTCCATTTTGTTTCTGTTGTCAGAGAGGAGCCCTTCGTCTTTCTTGATATTTTTTTGACTCACAGCAAACTCATTGTCATTCAGCACGTGCTTTCTTGAATCACTGGGCATGATTCAACCCATGTCAAGCAAAGCTTTCAGCTCTGTGAATTTGAATACGCAGACTTAACATCGGATCTGCCTTTATACCCAACACGTGCTTAAAACAACAGTCCTATGGACATTTAGACCAAAGGCTGGTGGATTATAAAACGAGAGCCACTGCCATACTTTGAGATCAGTTCCACATTTGAAATGTTCACAGAGAGAAATAGACCAAGAATGCATTCATCCTGAAGGAGGGTACTTTTTACCATATGCGGTGGACATGAACATTGGTAAAGGCTTTCTGGGAAATGATATACAGTGGAACCTCTACTTACAACCATAATCCATTCCAGAGGTCCGGTCACAACTAGAAATGTACATAAGTAAGGTAAAGGTACCCCTGCCCATTCGGGCCAGTCTTGCCAGACTCTAGGGTTGTGCGCTCATCTCACTCTATAGGCTGGGAGCCAGCGCTGTCCGCAGACACTTCCGGGTCACGTGGCCAGTGTGACAAGCTGCATCTGGCGAGCCAGCGCAGCACACGGAACGCCGTTTACCTTCCCGCTGGTAAGCGGTCCCTATTTATCTACTTGCACCCGGAGGTGCTTTCGAACTGCTAGGTTGGCAGGCGCTGGGACCGAACGACGGGAGCGCACCCCGCCGCGGGGATTCGAACCGCCGACCGTGTGATCGGCAAGTCCTAGGCGCTGAGGTTTTACCCACAGCGCCATAAGTAGAGGAACCCTTTTCCATAGAAAGTAATGGAAAAGTGAATTGATCCGTTCTAGACGATGAAAAACACCCCCTAAAACAGCAATTTAACATGGATTTTACTGTCTAATGAGACCATAGATCCATAAAATGAAGGCAATAACCAATGTACTGTACTATAAAACAAATAAGACAGTATTGCAGATGAAAAATTTTTTGGGTGGGCTTACTTGGCTACAAGCTGGGGGTGGAGCAAGGGTCAGTAAAGAGCTGATTCACTTCGGCCAGGGTCACTTTTTTTCTTGCCAGGCCAGGTTCTTCTCTGGACTTCCTCAGGTTAGTTCCTCAGTGGGGTTTTGCGCTGCAGTGCGCCCTGCTGTGCCTCTTGCAGGCGGCACCTCTTCCACAGCTTTGGGGGTAGGATGGGGGCCATCTCCCTAGTGGCTGAGGCCCCAGCGCTAATCCGCAGCCGGCCGGGCGAGCTCCGGGCTGCCGGCAAGGCCTCTGTTCGTATCTAGAGGAAAGTTCATAAGTCGAAGGACCTACTGAAGGTCGTAACTGGAATCGTACATAAGTAGAGCCGTACGTAAGTCAAGATTTCACTGTATAATGAACTAAAGAAAATGTTTAAAAATACATTTATTAAAAAACCAGAAGCCTTCTTACTAGGTATACTAGGTGAAGAGTTACCAAGAGAAGATGAAAGACTATTTCTGTATGCAACAACAGCAGCGAGAATGCTACCAGCCCAGAGATGGAAGGAAGAAGTACGAACGAAAAAGGGCAGATGAAACTGACGGAGGATGCAGAGATGGCAAAACTGACAGGGAAGATCCGAAACCAGGAAGATCAAGTATTTTCAAAAGACTGGAGAAAATTTGTAATTTATTTAAAAGACCACTGTAAACAGTTAAAATCCTTGGCAGGGATGTAATGACACCTTTAATGTGAAATTATTTATGATAAGTAGTATGGAACCAACCTTGAGAGAAAGAGGGAGCTTTGAGCTCCGAAAAGACCTATTGAAGCTGAGTTCCTGGGAATCTGAAGCAAGACACTGGATCCACAGAATACTGGGAGTGCAGGGCTATGTGCTTCCATTGATGCACCTATCTTTGTAAACCAATTCCCTAAGGCTGTGGTGATTTCTCCTCCAAAGAAAGTGAAGCTCACGTAAATACTGTCACTGGGACTTCTTGTTGCTTGGGGAAGTGGGGCACACATAATAATATATTTCTCAGGCAAGGGCTACCAACTTTTTTGGATCCATGCGCTCATTTGAAAACAGGAGAAACAGGTGTGGGCACCATGCACACAAACACACACCACAACCATTTCTCTTGGCTACAGTAGAGGACTTCTTTAAAGCCTATTTTCAGAGGAGGGACGAGCAAGGTGAGAAGACTACACAAGAGCCAAGGAAAGCTCTGCAGGTGCATGTTCACCCATGGGTGAACCCCTGTTCTGAAGGGCATCTGTCAGTTCCTCACTAAGCTTCCATTGCAGACTTGTCTCAACCTGCATTCAGGTCTCCTTTATGGTTTTAAGGTCCAAAAGTTTGTGATTCATTTTTTTCTTGAGGAAAGTGACACACACAAACACACACACCATTGTGTTTACTAAATAGAACAGCTATTCAATTGCTGTACATGTGCAAGGCTTTATTTTGCCTCGATCCCTGACTTGGTGTTATTTTCTGAAAGGCAAGGAGTCCCTGTGGTTTCTGTAAATCAGCTCAGTTAGTGATCGCTTGTCTTTCCTTCTGTTTCCAAAGCAAACGTTCCGCTGCGCTCAGCATCTGTGAAAATATTTCGGGCAGATGATGCTTCTTGCTTCCAGTCGGAGAAACCATCTCTCGATCAGTCAGTGTGTGGCACACCGCTGCTGCATTTATATTTCCTCTTGCTTAAAATGGAGGAATGTTGTACACAGAAACATGTGCACACAGGTGAGGTCTAAGGAAAGAAGAAACAGTGGTACGTTCTGGGTCTCAAAGGCAAAGACAGCGGCAGACTTTGGGCTTTCAAATTCCAGCAGCAGCTTGTGTGATCCAAGAATTTGGTGCCCCTTGTCTCTTACATCATTGTTGCAGTGCCCCCTGCAGCACTCTTTAAACCACTTGTGGCAAAAAGAATAAAGAATTGCAGTTGTTTACAAATCCTCTGCAGAACGCAGATGAATTCAAGATCCAACCAGACTAGATGTTTACCAGTCATGCTACAATTGAATCAGATTGAGGTTGAATCCTGACAAGACAGAAGTACTGTTTTTGGGGGACAGGAGGTGGGCGGGTGTGGAGGACTCCCTGGTCCTGAATGGGGTAACTGTGCCCCTAAAGGACAAGGTGCACAGCCTGGGAGTCATTTTGGACTCACAGCTGTCCATGGAGACACAGGTCAAATCTGTGTCCAGGGCAGCTGTTTACCAGCTCCAACTGGTATGCAGGCTGAGACCCTATTCTGCCTCCGGACTGTCTCGGCAGAGTGGTGCATGCTCTGGTTAGCTCTGGCTTGGACTACTGCAATGCGCTCTACGTAGGGCTACCTTTGAAGGTGATCCAGAAACTACAACTAATCCAGAATGCGGCAGCTAGACTGGTGACTGGGAGCGGCTGCTGAGACCACATAACACTAGTCTTGAAAGACCTACATCAGCTCCTAGTACATTTCCGAGCACAATTCAAAGTGTTGGTGCTGACCTTTAAAGCCCTAAACGGCCTCGGTCCAGTATATCTGGAGGAGCGTCTCCACCCCCACCGTTCAGCCCGGACACTCAGGTCCAGCGGTGAGGGCCTTCTTGCGGTTCCCTCACTGCAAGAAGCCAAGTTGCAGGGAACCAGGCAGAGGGCCTTCTCGGTAGTGACACCCACCCTGTGGAACACCCTCCCACCAGATGTCAAAGAGAACAACAACTACCGGATTTTTAGAAGATATCTGAAGACAGCCCTGTTTAGGGAAGCTTTTAACATTTGATGTATTACGGTATTTTAATATTTTGTTGGAAGCCACCCAGAGTGGCTGGGGAAGCGCAGCCAGATGGGCAGGGTATAAATAAATTATTATTATTATTATTATTATTATTATTATTATTATTATTATTAGCAGTATTGCTTTCACAGGTTGGCAGTGGCTTTCCAGAGATTGAGAGAGGGGTCTCTCTCAGCTCTACCAAGAGACGTCAGGGTTTGAACCTGGGATCTTTTGCAGGCAAAGCAGGTGGCCTACCACTGAGTCACAGCCTGAAGGGAACTGGGGGTAGATCTACACACAGGGAAAAAACACTACAAATAAGTCATAAATTAAATCATTATGACAAAAGAGAAAAAACCCCCTATGTAAAATCGCATAGAAATGTTTTGTTCTCTACAGCGCCATCTGGTGTTGCATATTTATAACACATTTAAAACGCTATTTTTTGACTAATGTAGCTGAGTCCTGGATGTGCAAAGCTAGCAACTTGCAGCATTTGTATACTAAGGCTATTAATACATGGGGTACAATCAGTTCCCCCCCCCCCCCAGAAAAAAATGGTGCTGGTACTCACCACACAATGGAGGGCTCTAGAGCTGGGCAGAAGCTCTCCAGGCTTTGGGAAGGAGGTGTGAGTCATCTTCAGTGGTCTAATCTGATTTGCTCTTAAGTCTCTTAAGCTTAAGGCAAGAAAGAGTATTCTCTATAAGATTAAATATCAATATATGTATCAAGACTTTGAGATTAGACCACTGAAGAAGCCCGGGAAACTATCTTGGGTGTGTGCTACCTGCAAGCCCCAGTTAAAGGGCCCCATAGGGGGTGAACAGCGGCCTTTTGATTACTTGGAGTGCCAGGGCGAAACAGGTGCAAAATGCCGGCACCCTGTCGTCTACAACTTCATTGTCTACAACGTTATTAACATCTATCAACAACTCTACTATTGAAATATATTCAGAGTCGCAAAGTGATTTCATGCTCTTTATTCAGCTCATAGTGGTGAGGAGGAATGAATGAATGTCCCCTCAAAGTATCTGCTTTATATACATTATTTACACAATGGGCTGCACATGATTGGCTAATTCGGGAATTCTTCTGTAAGCCAATCAGGTTGTGGATTCACTTCTATCTAGAGCATGATTGGGTGGTTCCTGCCAACCAATCATACTGCTGCATTGTTCTAGGACCAATCAGACTGCTGCATTCTGAATCCTATTGTTCTAGGACCAATCAGACTGCTGCAGTTTGGATCCTATTCAACTCAGTACATAACAACTATCATCTCTCAGTATTGTGAATATCTCCGAACTTACCTTTTGTTGGTATCTTTATGAACCTATCTAAAAGACTGGGTTAAGGATTTGAAAAATCTATTGAAACCAGACATTATAAGTTCATTTTAGGCTGGGTAGTTCGCATGTCTTTGTGGCTTTGTTTAATGTTTTGTATTTTTCTTGGAAGGTTGATAAAGTACAGTGGTACCTCGGGTTACATATGCTTCAGGTTACATACAATTCAGGTTACACACTCCGCTAACCCAGAAATAGTACCTCGGGTAAAGAACTTTGCTTCAGGATGAGAACAGAAATTGCATGGCGGCAGCGGGAAGCCCCATTAGCTAAAGTGGTACCTTAGGTTAAGAACAGTTTCAGGTTAAGACCGGACCTCCGGAACAAATTAAGTACTTAACCCGAGGTACCACTGTATGTATAATTATTGTTCTGTGTATATTAATCACCAACATGTTGCGTGAGTCACACTCCTTCCCAAAGCAGGCTTTGGGAAGGGCAGCTCTCAGTTCCTGCCAGAGCATCATCTCTCCCTCTCTAATCCAGAAAGCAGCTTCCCAGGCTTTAGGAAGGAGACACAAGACTCTGATTTGAGGGGGTGGTGGTATTGGAATTATGTACAAAAAATACTTTATGTACTAAGAAAACAGTGCAGAATTCAGGTGCGATTTCACTCATGGAAAGTCCACCATGTAGTGTGTTGGATTTGGCTCTCAGGTCTTGATAAATGTGATCCTTTGCCCTGTATCACACACACACAAGAGGACATCGATTTGTATAAAATCTGCATGTGCTTATCTATGTGTATAGATGCAGATTTGGACGTGCTTATTATAATTTAAACAGGAACACCATGTTCAAGTCTGCTGCCCCTGTGAGGGGCAACTTCTCTCCCTTCTTATGGTATTTTTTTTTTAAAAAAAAAAACAGGCTTGGATTGGACAACACTTTAGCCAGTCTGTCCACTGGCCATATTGCAGCACTATCCTCAGAATGGCCTGAACCTAACCACAAAATCAAGGCTCTTGTGGGACTTGATCATTAGGTCTACTCTACATTTCCAAGGAAACGGTTATTTGACTGCAGACATGGGACACAGTTACTGCAGCGTTACTGTATTTATATTCATGTCTTTGTTCCCCGCCCCCAAAGCTTTTCCCACACTTTTCTCCAGAAGTATATATATGTTATTCTGATAGGGCCCCAGGGAGATATGCCAAGAATGATGGAACAAATCAGATGTATTGTTCCTAACAGTATTTTTTTTTTTCAAAAAAGAAAAACTCTAGGAATTAGCATCCTTTCCACAGTGTTGGCATAGCTCCCTCATGGGGTTAATGCTTTTACATCTGCACGGATGGCTTTTAATTAAATGCATTCATAAACAGACTTCGGAGATGACACGTCTTGTTGCAAATACAATCTGTCAGCGCACAGCAGCTGCGGCAGTCATTCTGTCATCTACCACAAGCAGAGCATGGCTCAGCTCACTCTGCGCAGGAGATGATAGGTGACATGCTTAACTCTTTGGGGTTGGTGGAATGATCACTGGCGCAAAGGGCTCATCTGCACTGGCATCTTCCATTACCACAAACAAAGGGCTACTTCATAGACTCTGCACTTTTTGGTACTGAAGCAAATCCCTTAGCAAGCCTCACCTTAGCAAACCTCTGGCACAAGCTATTTTATGCTACCCTTCTCTGCAATGAATCAGTGCAGATGGGTGGCACACAGAGAAGTAGATGAGGGTTGTGGTCTAAACCACAGAGCCTAGGATTTGCTGATCAGAAGGTCAGCGGTTCAAATCCCCACGACGGAGTGAGCTCCTGTTGCTTTGTCCCAGCTCCTGCCAACCTAGCAGTTCGAAAGCACACCAGTGCAAGTAGATAAATAGGTAGCACTGCGGCGGGAAGGTAAATGGTGTTTCCATGTGCTCTGGCTTCCATCATGGTGTTCCATTGTGCCAGAAGCTGTTTAGTCATGCTGGCCGCATCACCCGGAAAGCTATCTGTGGACAAACGCCCGCTCCCCTTGGCCTGAAAGTGAGATGAACACCGCAACCCCATAGTCGCCTTTGACAGGACTTAGCCATCCATGGGTCCTTTACCTTTACTCTTTACCTAAAATGAGGGTTTCTTGCTTTACCTGGCAATGTCTTGTGCATTCAATACCCATGATGTATTGGGGCAGAATGAATCAATTGTGCACTGACCCCTTACGTAGAATTCAGCCTGCAGGCTCACTCCTTCCTGTCTTTCCCTGACTCAAATCACTTGGCTTGGACCAAGCTGCTGCAAAAGAAAGAATTGGCCACTTGATGTCATAGTGATGTCAGGTGATAATTATTATTTATTTATTTATTTATTTATTTATTTATTTATACCCCGCCCATCTGGCTGGGTTTCCCCAGACACTCTGGGCAGCTTCCAACACAATATTAAAATACAGTAATGCATCAAACATTAAAAGCTTCCCTAAACAGGGCTGCCTTCAGATGTCGTCTAAAAGTCTGGTAGTTGTTTTTCTCTTTGACATCTGGTGGGAGGGTGTTCCACAGGGCCGGTGCCACTACCAAGAAGGCCCTCTGCCTGGTTCCCTGTAACTTGGCTTCTCACAGTGAGGGAACCGTCAGAAGGCCCTCGGCGCTGGACCTGAGTGTCTGGGCTGAATGATGGGGGTGAAGATGCTCCTTCAGATATACTGGACTGAGGCCATTTAGGGCTTTAAAGATCAGACCAACACTTTGAATTGTGCTCGGAAATGTATTGGGAGCCAATGTAGGTCTTTCAAGACCAGTGTTATGTGGTCTTGGTGACCGCTCCCAGTCACCAGTCTAGCTGCCGCATTCTGGATTAGTTGTAGTTTCTGGGTCACCTTCAAAGGTAGCCCCACGTAGAGTGTGTTGCAGTAGTCCAAGCGGGAGATAACCAAAGTATGCACCACTCTGGTTAGACAGTCCATGGGCAGATAGGGTTTCAGCCTGCGTACCAGATGGATATGGTAGACAGCTGCCCTGGACACAGAATTGACCTGTGCCTGATTGACAGGAGTGTGTCACCTATGAAAGTGGCTGACCAAGTTCCCCTGGTCTAAGTGAAGACCCAGATGGAATGTAGACACATATAAAAAATGCTGCAAAAATGCTTTTTTAAAAAAAAGTTTTGGAAAATATATTGAATTTGCCATCACCATCTAGTGTCACATTTGTATAAAGCACTTAAAGCTCACTTAAAACGTTATATTTGCAGCTGCACAGCTGAGTTTCCAGTATAGAGTCTTGATAAGAAAAGCTTCAGTCTTAAGGTGGGGCATGGTGGTTCTTGCGTCTCATCTAAGGGCTTGCCCACATTTCTGCTTGTCCTAGAAAGCTCAGGTCCAAGCCATTTCTCACTTGCCCCATGCTTTCTATCCATGGGTCTGAGTGCTTTTGCATTTCCCCTGCCACTTTTGCCCGGAAAACCCACTAAATTGGAACAAGCAGCAATCCATGGGAAACTCAATTGCTCTTTGTTCCAGTTCAATACTAAACCATGGGTTTTCCCAGGGGAAAGTGGTGCAGCAAACAAAGGCATAGATAAGCCTTAAGACTATGCAAGGTTATGTTCTTACATGAATTTGACGTTTCCTGGGAGCTGCTTTCTTTATCGATTCTCTCCCCTTGTTCCTGATTTTTTTTGGGGGGGGGAGGGGGGATAAACAAGAAAAAACTAGGCCAGCTTCTGAACCAACATTGTTTTCCTCCTGGTTTGGGGGTACACTAGGGTACACTTTTGTTCTATCCTCTTGAACATCTCTTCAGTTAACCTTTCCTCCATCTAGTCTTCTGTCTCAGGGGCAGGGAACATGTGGCTCCCCATATGCTGTTTGACCAGAACTTCCATTATCTTGACCATTGGCCAAGTTGCCTGGGAACTGGAATGCAATAACATCTGGAAAGCCACATGTTCCACATCCTAGTTCTATCACATCCTTGTCAGAAAAGATTATTTTTATAAGTATAGGACATATATCAGCATGCTACTTAAGTAACTGTTTCATTCTCCCCTTTTATGATGCTAACTTTTAGCTACAGAAGGACACTGTATCAGTCAATCTTCTCCTCTAATGCTTCATGCATTACCATCTGAGGTCAAGAAGTTCTCGTTATTCTTCTCCAGCAGTTGTTGTTTTTATCCAAATCTCTCTAACTTCTATATACAGTGGTATCTCAGGTTACATACGCTTCAGGTTACATACACTTCAGGTTACAGACTCCGCTAACCCAGAAATAGTGCTTCAGGTTAAGAACTTTGCTTCAGGATGAAAACAGAAATCGTGCAGCGGCGGCGCAGCGGCAGCAGGAGGCCCCATTAGCTAAAGTGGTGCTTCAGGTTAAGAACAGTTTCAGGTTAAGTACGGACCTCAGGAATGAATTAAGTACTTAACCTTGGGTACCACTGTAGTCTCTTAGTTCTCATATTTCAGCACTCAGCTTTGCAGAACAGTTTTCTGTTTTGTCTCCCTACAGAATGAATGCCACCTTCAAAATAACCCAGGCTTGCTACACACATGAAGAGCGTGGGGTTGCATGTTGAAATATTCGGGACTGCTGATCCCTACTAGGATTTTGATGTCCAATTTGATTCTCTGTAGTAGAATGTGAACCCTGACGTTGATATTTCAACAGCTGATTGGACAACTTGACACCTGATATTAGACATATAGAGCAATTCTGACAAGGGCGACATCAGCTACTGAATTAAAAGGCAATTGCTTTGTCGACAGATTTCTCAGACATTCAAACGAGGATGTTGAAGTCCATTGTTAACACTGAATGCCCTAGTTTCAAAGTGTCATTGAATGATAGCAAAATGAATTAATGCAAATCACCTTGAAATTAATAGGAAGTGCTTTGTACAAAAACATATATGTTACTTAAGTTTTATTTTCCAAATCAGAGTGGTCAGCTAAAGCTGGGATTAAGTGGAAATTTTACTGGGGTGTGTGTGTGTGTGTTTACACACACACACACACACACACACACACGTGTCAACTGGAATACCCTAATTAAATATATAGAATCAAAATAGAGTTGTATCTTGGTTGTCAGAAGGAATCCGTTCTGGAAGTCCGTTCAGCTTCTGAAAATGTTTGACAACCAAGGCGTGGCTTCCAATTGGCTGCAGGAGATTCCTCCACGCAATCAGAAGCCGTGTAAGCTGCATCAGATGTTCAGCTTCCAAAGAACTTTCGCAAACCAGAACACTCTCTTCCAGGTTTGCAGCGTTTGGGTGCCAAAACAGACGAATACCAAGGTGTTTGGGATCCAAGGTACGACTGTATGACAACATAAGAAGACCAAAAGTCTATCTAGTCCAGCATCCTGATCTTACATTGGCCAACTGGATACCCATGGGAAGCCTGTAAGAAGGGCATGAGCACATCAACACAACAACTGCTACGCGGACGCGCATTCCCTTTTGTATGTGAAGTCATACAGCCATCATGACCACAACCCATTGTCAGCCTTAATGTTGTTTCATAGATTATAAATTCTGTAATCATTCTCTTTAGCTTATTTGGTTGCTGTTTTATTAATAGTGGAGGTCTTTTTATTAAAAATTTATTAGACTTTCATAACTTTAACCAATTTCAAACTTCAGATTTGTTCCACATTTGACTTCCCACCTTCCATGCTGTTTTTATACCTACCCCTTTTATGTACTGCATAATATCACACTTTTCGTTCAATACATATTCCTCTATTGCATCCCACATTTCATCTAATATATATTCCTCTATTTCATACATTAACATTTTGCCCGTTGTTCAAATTTCAAATCCTGCCTGAGATTTCATTTGGTTATTATGGGTTTTTTCTCTCCAAATAATCCCCAAAAAGACTGTCACTCTTCCATAAATTGTCCATTGTGTTGATTTCTTATTATTGCCATTAGCTTTGCCAGTTCTGCTTGGTCCATTAATTTTAGGAGCTGTTCTTGTTTCGTTGTTTTTTTTTCCCTTCTGACCAGTTCTGCACGTATAAGATTCTGGCTGCTGTTATTAATGGTGTTAAATTGATTGTAATTGTTTTATTGATGACTTGCTGATTATTTTATCTTATTAATGCTGTATTTGTGATGTTCAATTATGTTTTAGTTGTTTGCACCTGTCTGTCCCGAGAGACAATGGAGTGCTCCTCTGGGGGTGAAGTAAAACTGGTGCACCAGTTTAGTACTGCAGTCTTAAACTTCATTTCCTCCATTTCTCCAAACTTCAATATCCCCTCCATTTCTCCTTCATTTCTGCTATTTTCAAAAGGGCAGGAGCAGACACAGCCATCCCTCCCATTTTATACTCCATATGCCTTATGGAGTATAAAAATATATTGAGAAACCATCTTTTCAATTTTCCTGGAGAGCTAAATTATATGCGGTTCATTGTATCTTTTTTCACTCATAAATGCTAATTCCTCATTAGAAAAGGCAGGGTGAAAAGGTACATTACTTATGGATGCTTAATCTATTGTCCTCCAATGGATAGTGAACATTAAATAAGACCTTTCTTATATCCCTCCAAGGAGTCTTAATATTAATATACTGCCCTAGTCCATGAAACCAAGGTTAATTAAGTCTCTGCATGTGTCAAAAATAAAGTAGAGTAGAACTTTATTGTTTGTGTTGTTACAAAGACAACAGAAACCCAGTCAAATAATAAATACTATGAAGATGTTATGAAGAAGTATTGTCAAGTTCATAAATAAATTCAAAAATGGAAACCTTTGAAAGAACTCATTGTAAGACCTTGTATATAGGTTGCATCCTGAGTTCCCCGCCTCCCAGAAAAGCTACCCTGAAGATTTGGAAGATGCTCTGGAACAGGGTGGGAAGTCGAATGGAGGTAAAGGTGGAGCAGGAAAGTTTGAATCCCCATGATGGGGTGAGCTCCCATTGCTCTATCCCAGCTCCTGCCAACCTAGCAGTTCGAAAGCACATGTGCTGGTCCCGTGGGTTTCTGTGAGGCGAGGTCCAAGTCCAGTCTGAGGTCAAGGGAGCAGTATTGAGGCCGTCCATCAAAGCTGAAGCTGGGTCCAAGGCAGGGAGTCGGGTGAGGTCAGGAGATCCGGCAGGACAGGGTGCAGGCAGGAACTAGCTGCCAACAACGTTGCTCCCACAACTTAGGCCTGGGCCTGGCTGGCTTTTATCTGCCCCGAGGCATAGGGCGGCCCCAGTCCACAGGTGACTCGCCTCTCCTGGCCTGGAGGTGAGCACTCCTCCTGCGGGAACTTAGTTCCCTCCGCCTCTCTGCCCTGAGCCTCTGCAGCTCAGGAGAGGCTGGAGGGTTACTGGACCCAGAGGCAACCTCAGCCTCCCCTGACAGGGCTGAGAGTGGAGCACCTGCAGGCAATGGGTCCTCCATCACCTCAGTAGCCAGAGCAGACTCAGCTGCTGCCTGCACCTGAGGATCCAGCACAGTTGAGGACCCTTCAGGCTCAAGCCCCAGCCCCGGCTCAGCTGGTTCTGGAGGCGGGGAATCCTGTGCAGGCTGGGATTCCTCAGGTTCAGCCTCCGAGTCCAAATCCCAGGCCATCACACCACACCAGTGCAAGTGGATAAATAGATACCGCTGCGGCAGGAAGGTAAACGGCGTTTCCATGTGCTCTGGTTTCCGTCACGGTCTTCTGTTGTGCCAGAAGTGGTTTAATCATGCTGGCCACATGGCCAGGAAAGCGGTCTGTGGACAAACGCTGGCTCCCTCGGCCTGAAAACGAGATGAGCACCACAACCCCATAGTTGCCTTTGACTGGACTTAACCGTCCAGGGGTCCTTTTCCTTTACCTTTTTTATATCTTCTGTAGAAACATAAGAACAAAGAGCTTACTGGATTAGGGCAGTGGTCCATTCAATTCTCACAGCAGCACCTGCAAAATTTACCACCCCTGCACAGGGGGCTGCAGGGAGAAGAGTGAATTGGCAGCAATTGCCTCTCTTCTATACAGTGGTACCTTGGGTTACAGACGTTTCAGGTTACAGACGCTTCAGGTTACAGACTCCGCTAACCCAGAAATAGTACCTCGGGTTAAGAACTTTGCTTCAGGATGAGAACAGAAATCGCACAGTGGCAGTGGGAGGCCCCATTAGCTAAAGTGGTACCTCAGGTTAAGAACATTTTCAGGTTAAGAAAAGACCTGCGGAACGAATTAAGTTCTTAACCCGAGGTACCACTGTATCACCCTTGTGGGTCCCTTCCAACTCTATGGTTTTATGGTTATGGTTTCCTCTACTGGGAGCACCACTAAATTGTGGTCCCTTTTGAAATGGACTATTTTGTACCATGTATCTATTTTGTATCAATCTGTGAACTTTTTAAGGGGAAAAAACAAGAGGCCTCATGAAAGTTCATCAACATTTTAGTGCAATTTTCTCTTAATACATACATTTGTAAGCAATTTTGCTTCCTTTGCCTGTTTTGCATAGCAATTCCCCCTAATAAAATCACTTCTTAATGTTATCTTCACTTATATATTTATTTTATGCACACTATGGGCATTTTTGTAGACATCACTTGGCTGGAGAACCGCATTGCAAAATTCGGAAAACTGAGAAGTGTGACGGATGGCTGTGTTTTGGTACCTGCATTGTTTTGGGCAGTGCGAATCAGGTACTTCACCTTTAAATATGAACTGAATTGAATCTCTCCCTAATCCCTACTCTTGTCAACACTCATCTGTGACCTTTAAAAAGAGATTAATATAAACATTGTGGAACTGGTGGAGCTTTTTTTGCATTCCTGCAAGGCGATACACAGGTGAAGGAGAAGGAGAAAATTGCCTCTGCATTGGTGAAACAGATGGAGACAAGGTTCAAAAAGAGAGATAAATTAGCCATGGAAGGAACATGCAGGAGTCTTCATTTCACACCTCTGCATTTGTGGTTTTCCACCATTCCTTTTTTAAAATGGTTTCCAATAAGTTATCTTTGACCTTCTACCTGTCCTTTGAGCAGTAAATTTGAACAGCCAAAGAAGTCAATTTTCATGAATTAGAATTTATATAGATATGGGTGGGTGGGGATTTTAAATGAAGACCACCCTAGACACCTTTGTACACAACAAGAAACAAGCTGACCCCCATGACTTGTCTAATCCTAAATAGATTGCTGTGGCATTTCTTTCTTTATTTCCCACCATTTGGTAATCTGGATCACAATTACCTTTTCTAAAATCCCTCCCCAAATTCTTCTCAAAACACTCTAAGCAGGAACAATTAATGTAACAAAAGCTTAGCAATGCAAACATCAATAAACTGATTTTGCATTCAGAAAATTAATCCTGCTGTGTTCTAATCCTTAAGCCATTTTTTTAAAAAAAGAAACTGATTAATGGAAGTTCCTTCAACTGCTCTCTTTTTCCCCTGTAAACCCTCATTAAATGTTCTATAAAATGCTTCAGGAAAGTTTCATACACAGCGCTTTTGAAATTCTAGCCTTTAGGGTTTTTCCCCCATGCAATTTTATCAACTCACCCTTTCAAAACTTGAGCAAATCTAAATTCACCATCAGAAGAAAAGAAAAAAAAACAACACCCTGGGCACACATTATGCTGGAAGGAGAGCTCTGCGACAGTTTGCAACTTTCAAAAAGGCTAGACACGTGTTCCTGAATTTGCACACTGGTAGCATGGCTACATAATCTTAAAAAATAAAAAAGGTCCACAGACACAGATTTGCTATTGATGATGTAGCAATCTTTCTGCAAATGTGGAGGTAATTACAATGCAGTACATCTTACCATGGTAAGGAATATGACCAGGTGGCCTAATGACTCTCACAATTTGGGCAACTCCTGGTGTTCCTTCATAGGGGTCTTTATCTTGAACCTAGAAAGCCCTTCAAACAGAGAACTGCCCTTTGACACCCTTCAAATAGAAAACTGTCAAGAAAGAAAACCTCAAGAAAGAAGGCCATTTTTGCTGGCCCGGTTTAATTCAAATCCATCCAACCTCCTTTGGGGAAGGTTCTCAGGCAGGGTGGAAGGAGAAAGAACTGGTGAAGACCACCTGGTGGAAACCCTTACACGTATGGTTCTTAATTGTAAACTATATTCTGATCTCCGTCAGCAATTTCTAGATCAACTCTGTATCCCCAAATGGAAACCAGAGTTGGAGGTCATACATTTTCTATTACTGGGGAATGATCAGGAGCTCACTAAGTTAGTGGCTAAATATCTCTATTTGCTTTTTTGTCATTGAAATACACTGCAGACGTCTGATCTCCCTGGAGACCTAGAGATGTGACGATAGACTGTTCTGCCTCCTTTCTTTTAGCAAATGTTTTGTGCCACTGGGGAAGTGGTAATTCTGTATTGATTTGTTTTGGATGTATGTATGTGATGCCTGGGACGCGGGTGGCGCTGTGGTAAAATCACAGTGCCTAGGGCTTGCCAATCGTATGGTCGACGGTTCGAATCCCCGCGGCGGGGTGAGCTCCCGTCTTTCGGTCCCAGCTCCTGCCCACCTAGCAGTTCGAAAGCACCCCTAAGTGCAAGTAGATAAATAGGTACCGCTTTATAGCGGGAAGGTAAACGGCGTTTCCGTGTGCTGCGCTGGTGCCGGCTCGCCAGAGCAGCTTCGTCATGCTGGCCACGTGACCCAGAAGTGTCTCCGGACAGTGCTGGCCCCTGGCCTCTTAAGTGAGATGGGTGCACAACCCTAGAGTCGGACACGACTGGCCCGTACGGGCAGGGGTACCTTTACCTTTACCTTTACCTATGTGATGCCAATAAAAAGTTTGATGATGATGATGAAGAGAAAACTGTCTTCTCTGAATAAGGACACCTGGCCACTCGATGAAACCAACTGGCTTGGAAGCAACTCTGAAGGGATGGGGAAACTAGCCGTTTGGCCGTTTGGCACTGTATAGCCATTCCCACTTTGCACAGGTTATCTAAGAAAATCTGTCGCAGGAAGGCTCACCTGACACCTTCATTAAGCACCAGGCAAAAACATTCCTCTTCTCCCATAAAAGATTGAACAGTCTATGGCCTTCTAAACACTGGGGGGTGGGGTGGGGTTCCAATTCCCAGCTGAGCAAATCCTATAGGGACATTTATTTTAAAATAATTTTGCTCTAAATTCTGTGGGGACCACTGGATGTTGGACATATTTTCATTGATTTTATACTTCCAAAGAGATTGTAAGAAAAGAGGGCATACGCAAGCCTGCCACTGTTTTCACTGGAGGGAGGGAATGTTTTGAAAGGAGCAAATTATACATTGAGTAAACAACAAATCACTGTCAGGCTAATTAGCAGCTTTCTTCCAAGATCTATGGATGGCACAATGAAATGGCTACATGAAAGCAGATCACTTCCCCACCCTACAAGTTTATTTACAGTTACATTAGTTCAGTACAGTCTTCAGAGATTAGAAAGCTTTCCATCTACAATATTCAGGTGCTGCACTTTCAACCATGACAGAAAATTGTGGCCTACATTTATGAGATACAAATTACATTTCTGGATAATAGAGGTGCATGTTTCACTTGTAATGGAAGCCTTCCTGGGCATGTGAACAAGGATTTATATACTACAACAAAATGGTGCAGTGTGGAATACTCCTGCTCACTGTTCCATTCAGCCTTGCCTTCTTTCAGGATGAGTCATTCCAGCTCCCCCCCCCCCATTTTCTGTTTCCTCAATCAATTGCAGCCAACAAGTCCATATTGGATTGTTTTACGGGTTAGGGATGCTATGAAATTTCCCTCCCTTTGTTTCCCGACCACTGTAAACCTCAGGGCTCCCCAGAGAATGGATGTTAAGTACGGGAGTTCCCCTCTCCCTTCCGGTGGCTCACTGATAAGAATTAATGACCATTTGGTAGATTTATAGTCCTTTTATTACAGTATTCTGTTACAAGCACAAGCAGGCAACCCTCCGCAATAATAATAATAATAAATTTTTATTTATACCCCGCTCTTCCCGGTTCAGGAAACCGGGCTCATGGCAGCTAACAATAAATTTAAAACACTTAATTGATGCAACAAAAAAACAGCATAAAATACAGTATAAAACATGAATAACAATAAATTCAGAATTCAAAAATCAATTTAGGGGGGAAATCCATCCAATAAACATTAGATGATCACCAGGGCTAGCTGGCTAAATTAGGATATCAGTTGCTTACTCTGAATCATCCATGCGACTTCCACAGCAAGGAGTGCGCCAAAAGGAAGTCCCTCCCCTTCTCTGTCTCCTTTGTTCTCTGATACGTTTGGACCATCTAGTCCGAGGGGAAGGGGCTTCCCCCACACTCTCAACTGACGTATCACCCAGCTGCCCCCCTCCTTCCAATTCTCTCGTCCTTGTCTCAAAACTGGGTAGCTCCAAGCTGTTTGTCTGCTTTGTGTAAGTCTGACCTTCTCTCTCTGCTTCTGGGAGCGCTGGAGGCAAGGGTGGGGGCATGAATATTCCCCCTCCTCCTCTGAACTGAGCTGGTCTGCCTGCGACTGCGTTCCCCAACCTTCGTCTTCAGCGTATTCCCTGACAATAGAGTTCCTAGAACCATAGAATTGTAGAGTTGGAAGGGAACCTGATCGTCTAGATCAGCTCCCTGAAAGCAGGAATATGCAGCCGTCTCATATGGGGATCAAACCTGCAACCTCGACATGATCAGCATCACATTCTAACCAGTAACCCTGTTTTGGCTACATAGCCACCAGAAATGAGTGCACGAGTTCATTGTTGGGCTGGCATATATCAGGAAAGGTGCTCAAACAGGTGCCTGGTTCCTAAGCCGTTTGGGATCTTGTAAGCCAACATCAATACCTTAAAGCGGGCTCAGAAGTGGACAGGCAGTTGCTGTGGATCACAGGCAGCCACAGCCTCTGAACTGTCTTCAAGGGCAGCCCCACAGAGAGTGCATTGCAGTAATCTAGCCTTGAGGCTTCAAGAGCATGAGTCACTGTGTGGCAAGGCTATCCTGATCCAGGAAGGACTGTAGCTCTTGAGCAAGCTGGCGATGGAAATGGGAACTCCTTTTGGGCCTCCAGCTGGATCCAGGATCATGTCCCAAGCTACAAAGCTGTCCTTTCAAGGAGAGAGCAAACCTGTTTAATATAGGCCTGGTCCCCACATCCTAGACTTGGGAACCACCCATTCAAAGCACCCTTGGATTCAGTTTCAGTTTATTAATCCAGCCCTTTCCTGCCTTCAGACACAGGTCCAGTAGCAACACTGATCCACATATCCTGTGTTTCATTTGTAGTCTGTGTTGCAGGAATTTATGTATAGGTTGGGGGGAGGGTTGCCCCTCTAGCAGATATCATGCACATGCAGCCCACTACCAAAATCAGCACAATCGCTTTTGTGACTTTTGTGATTTGTCCCCACAAAACACTTCATCACAGTTTCTTCCTATCTATTCAAAGGGCCTCTGCTGCACTATACCAAACGTAACAATTCACTGATAAATGCATCTATGTACTGGCTCACTGGGAAAACTACATAAATTCATATAGACATGTGAGCTCAGCTACTCAGCAGCCCCTCTGCCTGAGTGATAATCCCTGGCATCCTGATACCTGAGTGCCAGACAGGTAGCCATTCCAGAAATAACAAACCCAGATGAAGACAAAAGGGTGTGCTTAACTTAGCTGGGAAACAGGGAGATGCAAATATCTCTTTTGTTACACTTGATGGGTGTTTGGTGGAGGGCAAGGAGAACCATGGTCCAGGATGCTCAGATTACTGCCACCAGACCTCCCCTTTCATGATGTAACCGTGATGTATGAGTGATGTAGTTTGGGCGGGTGTAACATGGGGATTAGCAGCTAATAAAAGTTGGGGGGCTCTTTTGTTTGGGGCTTCCATCTTGTTCCACCTTGTGACAGGTGGGAATCCTGTCGCGACAATCTTCAATAAAGACCAAGCCTACTGGCTGCTGTTTTGCTCTGGTATTCCTGGCTGGTGTCCTTGTTTTTTTGTCCAAGGGAGCCCTCAGATTTCTCCGTGAACATTTGAGAAAGTAGGGCATGGAAGCTGGTGTTTATCAGAATATTTGGAAGCACTGTTCTATGAAGCCCAAGCTTTCCGTTATTTAGCAATATTATTTTGCCTGCGAATTGTCGTCTTCAGATAGAAGGCAACTACCAATATTGACATGCAGGTTCCCTCCGGCTCCCTCGTTGTCAGTGTGTCTGGCAGCAGCGGTTTGATCCCACTTTGAAACGTTACCTTCAAGGAAGACTTCCAGAGGGGGAAACACAGGAGCTCGTGCTTTGAACAGATACGCCTGGGTCACAATCTGCCTCAGCTGTTGCCTGGGGCTGAGAAACAAGGTTGCACAGCAAGATAGAGGGAAAGAATTCAGGTAATGAGATGACCTCTTCCAAAAGGTGCTCCCCTGCTCAGCACTGTTGATTTATTCAAGTAGATTGCGAGCTGGGGCTGGTTCCACACCCCGAGGCCAGCTCGCAAGCAAAGAGGAGCATTGTTCCCAATGATAATCAGCTTCTGTGGTTTCTCATTCATATGGCTTTTATAGGAGAATAAATACCATGTCTGGACCATAAAGAAGGCTGATCGCCGAAGAATTGATGCTTTTGAATTATGGTGCTGGAGGAGACTCTTGAGAGTCCCATGGACTGCAAGAAGAACAAACCTATCCATTCTGAAGGAAATCAGTCCTGAGTGCTCACTGGAAGGACAGATCATGAAGCTGAGGCTCCAATACTTTGGCCACCTCATGAGAAGAGAAGACTCCCTGGAAAAGACCCTGATGTTGGGAAAGATGGAGGGCACAAGGAGAAGGGGACGACAGAGGACGAGATGGTTGGATAGTGTTCTCGAAGCTACCAGCATGAGTTTGACCAAACTGCGGGAGGCAGTGGAAGACAGAAGTGCCTGACATGCTCTGGTCCATGGGGTCACGAAGAGTCAGACACGACTAAACGACTAAACAACAACAAATACCATGTCATGAACTCCTGTGTGTGTGTGTTTGTGTGTGTTTGCAGCATTTAGAACCTCCATTCTGAAGCCCCAAATGCACTGAGTAGCTTGCAAAGGTCCCTTCTAAGGCAGTTCCTGCCCTTGGGCTCACAGTCTAAAAAGACACCACACACAAGGAAAAATGGAATCGGAGGGAGGAGGGGAAAGCAAGCTCAAGCAAGAGTTCTTAAAGCTACAACCGATGTCGGTGGTGGTTCTGGATGTCTTGTAGGATATTGGCCACGAGAGAAGCATACTAGCCACCAGAGGAGATTCAGGAGCAAGCAGAGATGCTGGAAGGACAGGCCAACTCCTGCCACACAGTTCTTACGACAAGTATAACGAGCAATATATTTCTCTCCACTGTTCAGGACCCCCAATAACAAAGTATTTCTAGAGAGGCAGGATGTGGATCAGTAAGCAAACACTTCTCTATTTTATGTGTTTCTCCTAATTGGCAGAGTTCCTGCGTCTGTCAGCCTCTTAAAACAAGTTATTAGCATGCTTGTCTTGCAACTGTCTCAACCAATTAAAAGAAAATAGCCAACGGACTTAGGAATACTTATGAGTATTCATAGTTGATTTCCAAGTTATAAGCATGCAAACAAGAACATTGTGATTGTCCTTGTTTTACAGATAGTCAAAAATATGTGTTATTTGCTGTATGTGGGTTGAAAATTAAGATATAATGGAGAGCTATAAATATACAACTGTGCTTTATTATATTATTTTATTTCTCATATTTCTCTGTTTTCTCTGTTTTTCTTTCTTTCTTTCTTTCTTTCTTTCTTTCTTTCTTTCCTTTCTTCTTTGTATTTTTTTAAGACTAGTTGGGTTTTTATTGTAACCTATGTTGAAAAGCCCTAATAAAAATTGATATTAAAAATGTGTGTGTGTGTGTGTGTTCTTTTCTTTGCCTAAACATTTGAAAAAGTCACTCGATATCTACAAATTCATAATGTCCCAATGCAGAAAAAAGTAGCCATCCTTGAAAGATATCATCCTCTTTGTTTGGAATCCTGAATGGGGCATTGTGATGTTCAGCCTGCAAGGATACACACACACAAATAATCTCCTCCGTCACAAATAAAAGAAAGAATGAGATGCCAGCAGAGCCTTAGAATTCTAAAAGTCACATATTTTACTATATATCCATTCAAAAATGTAACTTGACTTAAGGGGCTTTTGTTGACAGGATATTTAATTACAAGTACTTAGAGGTGGTCACAGATTTAGAATGGGAGACCCTGGAGACTGTAGTTCTATAAAACAAAGGTAAAGGTAAGCATTTTCATTTGAAGTGTAAAGATTTAAGACAGCTAGAAGGGGGAACTGCAAGTCCAAGCAATTAACAAAATGAAATAAAGTGTGAATAAAGATTTCACCGAGAGAAGGAACCCATGGTCCAAGGTAAAAGATAGGCCATTAGATTGCTAAAGAGGAAGGCAAGTTATTGAAATAAGTTAAGCAGTGATTGTAAAGCAGTAATAGCAGGAGAGTCACTGTTCCAATGTTCCAAGGTTGTTGGGTGCAAGGGTGGGGGTAGGGAATCCTGCAGGTCCAAAGATATACAGTGGTACCTCGGGTTAAGTACTTAATTCGTTCCGGAGGTCCGCTCTTAACCTGAAACTGTTATTAACCTGAAACACCACGTTAGCTAATGGGGCCTCCCGCTGCCGCTGCACCGCCGGAGCAGGATTTCTGTTCTCATCCTGAAGCAAAGTTCTTAACCCGAGATACTATTTCTGGGTTAGTGGAGTCTGTAACCTGAAGCGTATGTAACCTGAAGCGTATGTAATCCAAGGTACCACTGTATCTAGGTCTGTTTGGATTACTGTGGGGCTGCCTATGGAGAGTATTTAGAAACTTCAGCAGGTCTAAGATGCTGTGGCCAGATTGTTGACCAGAGCTGGTTACAGAGAGAACGGAAACTCATCCTTACAACATCTCCACTAAGCACAGTTCAAAATGTTGGTTATTTCCTACAAAGCCCTATATAGTTTGGGTCCAGGCTACCTCAAGAACCATATCTCCTTGGCCCCACCACCTTCACAGACATTGTGATGTAGTGATAGGTGTTATTTTTAAAAAAGGTAAAGGACCCCTGGACGGTTAAGTCCACTCAAAGGCGACTATGGGGTTGCAGCGCTCATCTTACTTTCAAGCCGAGGGAGCCGGTGTTTGTCTGCAGACAGCTTTTCGGGTCATGTGGCCAGCATGACTAAACCGCTTCTGGTGCAATATAACACCAGAGCGCACGGAAACGCTGTTTACCTTCCCACCACAGCGGTACCTATTTATCTACTTGCACTTTGATGTGCTTTCGAACTGCTAGGTTGGCAGGAGCTGGGACAGAGCAACACGAGCTCACTCCGTCATGGGGATTCAAACCACCGACCTTCTGATCGACAAGCCCAGGAGGCTCAGTGGTTTAGACCACAGCGCCACCTGCTATTCCAAGTGTAGGTGTCGCTGCGTCCAACTGTCAGTCATGCTGCTGTTCCGGACCATTCTTGATGGCAACAAAGCTGTTAAGAATCCACTTTGGCCTGTCTTCTTCTCTGAAATAACCTGATAGGCACATTAGGTGAGGACAGAATAGAAGGCCTTCTTGGTGGTTGCTCCCAAATTGTGGAACTCGCTACCACGAAAGGTTCAACCTTTCCCCTCTCTGCTTTTCTTTCAGCAGCAGAGAAGTACTTTTTTGTTGTTTTTCCAACTAACTGGCTATTGTATGTGCGCACTGCATCATGTGATTGATTATGTGGGGCAGGGCTTTTATTCAAGTTGGCACATGCATAGAGTCCTACATACCTGAAAAGTTGTTTTTTTAAGTGTGTGTGTTTGTTTAGTCCAGGGAAGCTGAAAGGTGTCTTTTAAAAGTAAATTCAATGAATAGCTTTAGCATCCTACAGCTGAAATTCTTCTATTTATTCAGTATTCAGATGGCTGAATTCCAGCCTCCTATTATGAGATGCAATTATAAAAGCCCATGTGCTTGTTGCTTGTGCAATTTAATGCATCTGGGGGCATTAAAATGCATGAAAGCAAAGCCATTAAAGGAAGCTTGTATTTAAGATTCTGCTAATAAAAACACCAAAATATGTCCCCAAATCAAGAGTGACTTCTTTATTATGGCACTTGGAGCTCATCAGATCCATAATGCATGAGCAAAGGCCCCCATCTTCTCTGGGCATGTCCAAGTAGGCTTGGCCCTCCTAGCAGATATCCAAGAGAAACACAGAGCAGTCTAGGCTCAGTTTCTTTAAAGTGCTCATTATAGTTCTGTTACTTCCACTGGAGGCTAAGCTAGCTATTTGGGCAAAGGCTCTCTTCCTGCACATGGAGGGAGGGCAAACAACGTTGGAGGCCTTTGGGTCAGACTGTTGCTGTAGGTAAGCTGAAATTGGGTTTGAAACTCACTCCATTTTGAAATGGAAGCAGTGCGGCTCAGCTGAAAGACTTCTTTTCGTTCATTCTGATGAGCATTTACACTAACTTGCTGCACCAATGAAAACTGGAAGCTTACACAAACACACAGATGGTTGCTGTTCTTTATCTCAGACACTCACAGTAAGTACTCACCGGTAAAGATGAGTGAATCTGTCCATTTCAGTTTGTAATTCTACCAATCTTATATTTCGTTCTCCACATTTTCACTTCAGTTTACTAATTTTTTCAGTTTTTCAGCATCTAAGTGAGAATTTCTCCTGATACGCCTTTTTTTTTGCATGCCTACATACACGTTTTTGTAGAGTAGATTTTCCCCAATAGAATGCATTTCTGTATATATATTTTTTACCAACCTATGCATTTAATGCACACTTTACTCTGGTATATCCACTGTGTACACATTACTTGACTGGAGACCTGCACTGTAATGTTCAAATGCAAATTTTGAACGCTGTGTTTTGATTCACATATCGATCTGGAAAGCACAAATTAGGCAAGCTTGTATTTCAATGAAAACTGGTTGAAATATCTCCCATAACCTTAATCTCCAGCAAGAGCGACTATTCTGAGCATCTCTACCTGCTATTCTTCCATCCATCCAGGCCTCAGTCAAGTTCTCAGTGGCTCAGTGCCCCAGCAGTGCCTCACAGTGCCAACACGTGTCTTGAGAATCCCACACTGATTGTTGAGCTGCCATTTTGAGGTCTCATGCTTCTCTGGAGTAACTGTGTCAAGGGCCATGGGGCAGATTTGGAATGGTGGTTTACAGCTACCTACGATGGGGTGCCAGGTAAACTAATAGGAGGCCCACCGGGACCTGCTATCAAAGGTGGATCTAAGGTTCACAGCTACCTACAATGGGGTACCAGATAAACTAATAGGAGACCCAGCAGGACCTGCTATCAAAGGTGGATCTAAGGGAGCATGACCAATTAGGTCACACCAGGCACCAAGCTTCTGGGGCACCACAGCAGGCACCGAAACTATGAAGTCCAATGGGAGGCAAGGGGGGGCACCATATTTTGGTGTTGCATAGAGCACCACTGAAATTTGAGATGTCAAGTCCACCACTGCTGCTATCCCAAAAGTCCCCTTCCAATCTGAAGCCAATGTATCGTCTGAAGGTACACAAAGCTGCCATCTTCCTAAAACTAAACGGGTCTTTGTCTGGTCAGTGCTGGAAGGCAAATTACCTGGGAAACCCATGGGTTCCATGACGAAGTGTCAGGGAATTGTCTGAATCAGAAGATTGGGAAATGCATTCTCGGGCAGATCAGCTCCTCTTTGAATATGAGGAGGAGAAGGAAGATTCACACACACACACCCTGTTTCCAGCAGTTTCAGAAGCAGAGGGAGGCACAGACACTGAGCAGCATTGACAGGAGTTGCCTAGCTATGAGATAATGGAAAGAGAAATAGAAGGGAGGGAACAGCCAGCAGAGACGTCATTAGAGAATGTGGGAGATCCTGCCTCCCCAAGAACTAGGAGGTCCGTCTGTATTCGAGAACAAAGAATGCAGAGAGGAGGAAGAAGAACTTCTCTTTGGTACCCAGGATGTTGCTAGGGATGGAAGAGGGAGAATTCAGAGTAGCCAACTGCTCTCCTTATGAAGAGATGTGGATTTTTGCTTGCAACCAGATGACTGAATAAAAAGGACTATAAAATATAAACTGCTCGTTAATTCTTGTCTGTGAAGTTACCGAAGGGAGCGGAGGACTCTCCACGCCTGACGTGGAATAAATATGGGCCATTAAATGTAAGCACATTAAATGAATGAATGCCTGGTGGTCTTTGTTGGAATCTACACACATATGAAAAACGTTATGAAAATTATTTTTAAAAAAGTTTTGAAAAATATATTGACTTTGCCATAGCTCACCATCGCCATCTAGTGTCAAATTTGTATAATGCGCTTTGCAACACACTTAAAACGTTTCATTTGGAGCTGAATAGCTGAGTCCTTTAACTGTGCTCCCATCAACCATGAGCGTCACGTTTTCACCGCATCACAGATACCTTACTCATTTAAGGAAAATAATCATCTTATTGGACTCGTTCATGCAAGATAGAATCCCTCTCAGTAAAATCTTATTGAAAGATAGTTTTCATGAAGTAATTCCGAAAAGCATGTGCCTTGGTGGCCTGCCAGAATGAGTTTGGGGACCTCGCTTCTATTTCCAGTCAAGCATAAAACTGTCATCACCTTGCACTGTGGGTACTTCAAGAGGAAATATTAGTCTTTACACATGTTGCATCTTCATTGCCGGGAAACGGGATTAGCTTCAGCAGCAACAGTAAAGGGTCGGTCGTGCTTTGCTTAGCTATCAGACAAGATTATACTTTTCGATACCAGTGCAGTTCTAAGTGGAGTGTCTGGCAATATAAAATGAACAGAGATATTTGACCTCCAAAAATCTACAATGGGTTTTCAGAAATACACTGTTCTACGATTTTTGTTGTATTATGTGTAACTGTTTTAAACTGCTCTATTTTTTTTATGAAGTGCAGTATATAAACATATTTCTAAATAAATAAAATATATTCGAAACGTGTTCAGGACTAGGAAAAATTGACTGTTCCAGAAAGACCTCGTCATAAGGAGTCTCAAGCACGGTGGCCAGCAATGCCTGCTATTTGTTAAAATGCCTCACTTGTCTTCCCCTTTTAATAAAGTTGCCCTAAAATCTATAACACCTCTGCACCAGCGTAGTAAATAAAGAGAAGCTCAATACTTAACTGCATCAAACCAAATCATAAGACGCAGCACTGAAGGATATAAATGTGTGCAGTGTTCAGAAACGCGCTGGCCCAAAATGTTGCTGAACTACAGGAGAACAGTAGCTCTCAATTAGTGTTTGTTTCTGTTTTTTAAAGCTGAAATCTAAAATTTCAGGGCTAACCTTAAAAACAGGAAGAAATCAATTTCCCTCCCCAGCAGGACTCAAAATGGAAGTTGGTTTCTTCTTTTTTTACATATACAGCTTAAACTGTTTGCCTACAGTTTCCGTTTATTTCCTATGTTAACAAGAACCCATCGTTCCTTTGCTTTCCCCTGGTTCATTTATCATTTGGGAAAGAAAGCCTTATTTAATGTATGGTTTAGGTTGAACGTTGATGTCCTACTGCCTTGACTTTGCTTTTCCGTCTGTGTTGCCATGATACACTGAATTTGTGCTTTTCTATTTAGATGCAAGTTACATTGATTGGGGGGGGGCTCTTTTTCCCCCTTTTTAAAAAATGGTTATTTCCCACTTCCTGTTTAGCCAAGAGTTTGACCTTGGCTTGTGACTACTCACGAGGAGAGAGCTTAATTACAATTCTGGACTGAGGCAACATGCTAAGTCAAACTTGGACTTAGGTAAGTATGGTTCGGATATACAGTCATACCTTGGAGGTCGAATGGAATCCATTCCGGAAGTCCGTTGGACTTCCAAAACGTTCAAAAACCAAAGCATGGCTTCTGATTGGCTTCAGGAAGCTCCTGCAACCAATCGGAAGCCACGGAAGCCCCGTCAGACATTCGGCTTCCAAAAATAGTTCACAAACTGGAACAGTCACTTCCAGGTTTGCGGCATTTGGGAGCCAAAACAGTCAAGAACTAAGCTGTTCAAAAACCAAGGTACGACGTATGTGTGTATACACACACACACACACACACACACACACACACACACACACACACACCATCTCTGTCCCCCACTGTCCCTCAGACCTTGTGGGGGGGGGGGGGAATGAACGAATTCCTATGCCCCACAAATAACCCAGAGATGCATTTTAAATAAAAGGACATATTCTACTCATGTAAAAACACACTGATTCCCGGACCATCTGTGGGCTGGATTTAGAAGGCGATTGGGCCGGATTTGACCCCCGGGCCTTAGTTTGCCTACCCATGATATAAAGTCTGGAGAGAAGGAAAGTGGATATGAACTCCCTTCCAGAATCCTGCACATTCACACAGCACTAGTAAACTATAGTTTACTTTGTTGTGTGAAATAGACCACTGTGCACAAACAATACACATCCTTTAAATCACCACCACCCATTTTGTAATAAGTTCTCAGAGGAAATACAGCACTATAAAGACAGACCATTTTATATTACATCACTGGGCAAACTGGTGGGATACAAACTAAATCTTGGGGAAAGCAGTGTTCTTTGCATCAATGTGCATCTGTAATGTTTGAAATTCAGGGAGACATCAAGTGCACTGATGAGATTAGTTACTCGTTTTTATCTTCTTTTCCGGGACTCTGATTAAATGCATTTATGATGTTCAAAGTTATTCACATTGTTTGTTCCATAAAGAGAGCAAATTGCTTTGAACATCACAAAGGCATTATAATTAGATTACTTTAAAGAAAACCTAAAAATTAATAACTAATCATTTCCACACCCATCATGCTCCCTGGCAGGTTATGCATTGAGGGTTGAAATTGCACCAAAGGGCAAGATACTTGGAAATGTGGAATTTCTATAAAAGCAAATGTTGTTTGCAAGACACCTCTATAATAAAATATAGTTCAGTGTCCACTCCCTAATGCAAACCAAGGGAATTTATCTGATTTTAAGACACAACAGAGCAAGAAGTTATTTAACTGTATTGCACTTGTCGTGGGAGGAATGTCATGGGGGGTGTGTATACACACACACACACCTATTCATAAGTGGCTTGCTTTGCAAATCACTTAACCATAGTCAAGTTTAACTAGGGTTCAAAGGTGAAAACACAGCATGCTGGTACACAGGACAGAAATCACAGGTGCTTAGATCCTACCCCACTTCTGTTGCTGCTGTCAAGCTGCTAGGATCTAAACTGTGGACTCAGCTACATTTGTAGAAAAATGACTATTTGAATGCATTATAAAAATGCAACACTAGATGGTGCCAGAGAGCAGAAAAAATATACACAATTTTTCATAGTGCTTTTCTTCTTTTGTTAAAGGATTGCCATATTTCAAAAAAGTCTTTGAGCTATTTTAAAGGAATTTCACCAAATCCCAGCTATGTCCACGAAATTGCGGACATGTGGCAATCCTATTTCATTATAACGATTGAGTTTCTGACTTATTTATAGCGCTTTTTCCCCTGTGTGTAAATCCACCCTGTGTGCTACATCCAAACATGGATGCTACATCCAAACATGGGCTTGTTGTTTATCTCTCACTAAGCAATCTCTGAGCTGTAAGCAAGGTTTGCTTTTGGCTTACCGTTCAAGAATATTTTTTGGGGGGGTGTTGTTAATTCATAATGGAGGGGTTCAGCTTTGGCTCAGTCATATGTGAAGCCAAAGAAATAGCACAGACATGGCATAGGGAGCAAAGTGGCCACAGATTTTAGCCTGTGCACCAGCCTTCACCTTCAAACTCTGTTGTTGTTGTTTAGTCGTTTAGTCATGTCTGACTCTTCGTGACCCCATGGACCAGAGCATGCCAGGCACTCCTGTCTTCCACTGCCTCCTGCCGTTTGGTCAAACTCATGCTGGTAGCTTCAAGAACACTGTCCAACCATCTTGTCTTCTGTCTTCCCCTTCTCCTTGTGCCCTCCATCTTTCCCAACATCAGGGTCTTTTCCAGGGAGTCTGCTCTTCTCATGAGGTGGCCAAAGTATTGGAGCCTCAGCTTCAGGATCTGTCCTTCCAGTGAGCACTCAGGGCTGATTTCCTTCAGAATGGAGAGGTTTGATCTTCTTGCAGTCCATGGGACTCTCAAGAGTCTCGTCCAGCTCCATAAGGACACTGTGGCAGTGGCAGCAGCGAAACCCCAGTGGGGCTGGCAGCAGCACAGCGGCTCGATTGGGGAAGGGGTCAAATGTGCCCCCTTAGGCAAATGGTTGCACTTTGCCTCATTGATGGGCTGTCCCTGGCTGCCTGTGTATGTGTGTGCATGTTGACGCAATATCTATCTATCTATGCAATGGGTGCAAGGCATCAGCGAAGAGGCAGGAGAGACAGGGTGAGACCCCAGAAATGATTTGGTGAGTACAGTGGTACCTCAGGTTACATACGCTTCAGGTTACAGACTCCGCTAACCCAGAAATAGTACCTTGGGTTAAGAACTTTGCTTCAGAATGAGAACAGAAATCGTGCTCTGGTGGCACGGCAGCTGTGGGAGGCCCCATTAGCTAAAGTGGTGCTTCAGGTTAAGAACAGTTTCAGGTTAAGAACGGATCTCCGGAATGAATTAAGTACTTAACCCGAGGAACCACTGTAATTATATTCTCCATGTGATTTCCTGTACCAGGGCTGCATATCCTCCAACATCCCATTGATCAAAATCAGGATGTTTGTGTCTGAGTCCCAAGCTCTCACGGGAGCCAGCTGACTCAAGAGTGTGAGACAAAAAAAACCCCTGAGCATCTTTTGGTCCATTGCTCTCATGGGCACCAGCTGAAACGAGCATCTTTTGGTTCAGTGCTGGCTCACACCAGAGCGGCGGATTAAAAAAAAAAAAAAGGGACATTCCAGGATCCAGTCAGACGCTGGGTTGGCTTTTGTAATTCCTGGATGTCGTGCTCCAGTCGGGACAGTTGAGAGCTATGGGGCTTGTCCCAGTTTTGAGGGGTCCACCAGCAAATTGCCCTCATGTGAGTACTACATATGTTCACCCAAGTGGACATACCAGTTGATGGCCACCTGGAGATGTCAGGGATTGAACCTGAAACCTTGTGCATGCAGTGTGGATATTCTACCTTTGCCCATAGCATGTAAGGTAAAGGTAAAGGGACCCCTGACCATTAGGTCCAGTCGTGGCCGACTCTGAGGTTGCGGTGCTCATCTCACTTTATTGGCCAAGGGAGCCGATGTACAGCTTCCGGGTCATGTGGCCAGCATGACTAAGCCGCTTCTGGTGAACCAGAGCAGCACATGGAAATGCCGTTTACCTTCCCGCCAGAGCAGTACCTATTTATCTACTTGCACTTTGACATGCTTTCGAACTGCTAGGTTGGCAGGAGCAGGGACTGAGCCACGGGAACCTCACCCCGTCATGGGGATTCGAACCGCCGACCTTCTGGTCGGCAAGCCCTAGGCTCTGTGGTTTAACCCACAGTGCCACCCGCATCCCACCCATAGCATGTTCTGTTCCGCATTAGATTTAGGCCTTAATGTTTAAAGATGGGTGATCAGTGACAGAAGAATCAGTATAATTGGAGGGGGGAAACATGTCAGGGAAACTTTGAGGAAACTTGATTTGAAAAACAACAACACACACACACCACCCAAATCAATATTACCATGTGATTTTAAAACAGATTACATTTCAAGTTCCTCTTGCTGCAGCAGCCGTCTTTGCTAAAATGCTTGTGGCGTTTTATAGGCAGCCGTACCGAGAGCTGACCAATACTTCAAGGCCTATAAAAATGCCCGAGAATTTGCCAAGAGGGGGTGAGAAAGAATATTATTTACTACCTTAATGCAGCATAAAGAGAAGGCTTAAAACTACAAGATATGGTTCAAGCTAAATCTCAGAAGTACATTGTAGTCCCATAAAAAAATTTTTTACTAATGCTCACAATTGTTAGACTTATTCCAAACAATTTCTGCAGATGATAATATTTCTCAGAGCTGACAAATGCTTTAGAGTGCGAATATCTGTCTATGTAACAATTGTCATTGGTGGCCTTACCTGGAAGTTGTCTCCAGGGCTGTTGAGCCAAAGATGGAGCAGACATCTTTTAGGTTGTTCCAGAGGGCAAGACTAGCACCAACAGGCAGAAATGGCCAGGAAGCAGGTTTCATCTCAACCCTGAAAGAAACTTCCTAATAGTAAGGTAAAAGGTAAAGGACCCCTGGACGGTTAAGTCCAGTCAAAGGTGATTATGGGGTGTGGCGCTCATCTCACTTTCAGGCCGAGGGAGCTGGCGTTTGACCACAGACAGCTTTCCAGGACATGTGGCCAGCGTGACTAAACCGCGTCTGGCGCAATAGGACACCGTGACGAAAACCAGAGCGCACGGAAACACTGTTTACCTTCCTGCCATAGCAGTACCTATTTATCTACTTGCAATTGCGTGCTTTCGAACTGCTAGTTCGAACTGGCAGGAGCTGGGACAGAGCAATGGGAGCTCACTCCGTTTCGGAGATTCGAACCACCGACCTTCCGATCGGCAAGCCCAAGAGGCTCAGTGATTTAGACCACAGCACCACCCACATCCTAATAGTATGGGTTGTTCGACAATGGGGGCTCTCCTTCCCTGGTGGTATTCAAACTGAGATTGGACAGCCATCTTTTGGGGATCCTGCAGTTGCATCTCATGTTGCAAATCCTGCAATGGCCGGAAGGTAGGACTAGATAACTACTAAGGTCCCTTTCAGCTCTGGGATTCTATTTCAGAGCAGATCTGACCAATTCCAGGGCTGCATACTGCAAGCCAGCCAGTCATATGGGCTGATGTTGCATACCCCTAGTTCCTTCTGAGGCTGAAAGATTCTGGCTCACAGGCTAAGATACAGCCTCACTCACCCCTTGAGAGTCCTTCTAAATCCTTGGCAGTGCTATGCAAATCCCTATCTTACTTCAATAATAAATAGTTTCCTTAGATTGCTCTTCATTCTGATACCAAAGAATTTGATTATTCAGATGTAGCCCATCAGGAGTAAAAGACTGGTATTGATGAACTGGAAAAGTAAAAGTGCAGCTTCCTTTAATGATTGGATTGAAGATATCTACAAACTCACTACACAATTAACAAGTGGTGTGGAAATGTAGACTTGCCATTTAACAAGATTTGGAATTCATTTTTATAAATGCCATATTAGGTTAAGTCCTGGTTAACTGCAGTAACAATCCCTGCCCATTTTTTTGTAATGTACACATTATCTTTTTTCTGTTTTGTTTTCTGCATGGGTACTATTTCTTGTTTCTTCTTTTTGTTTCAGTCTTATCTTACTTTGTGCACTTGTAGTTTTCTACTTTTTATTTTTCAATAAGGAATATACAATAAAATAACAATGGGTCAACATGGAATCATTAGGAATGGACAATTGTGACCCTCCATAGTCCCAACTCTCACCAGCCCCGGCTAGTTCAGCCAGCGAGGAAAGACGATGGGAGTTGTAGTCAAAAAAATCTGAAGGGTTATAGATTTCTCCAGCCCTGGCCTACACCGTGTCTTTGCTGCAAAGGTAGCTGTACTGAAGTAAATGCTATGCTGATTGAAAGAGATGCCTCGCAGCTCTGTGCTCCATGGTACATTGGTCTGATACGGAGTATGGATGAGGAGCTCTTTCTAACTTGTACACTGGAAGGAGGAAAGAATCAGGGAGAGCCGTATATGCCTGTTGGGTGGGCTCATAGAAAACTAAGAACTGTGAAATGCTGTCAGGGTGATGCATTGGTTAGAATGTTGCATATGGTTGTGGAAAATCCAAGCTCAGTTCCTCACTCAGGTGTGAAGCTTCGTGAAATTTACTCTCTTAGCCTAGTGTGTATTGAAGTGGGGAGAATAAAATGTTGATCTGGGTTCCTTGGAAGATAGAAATGCAAATTTCTGAGTGCTGAGTTCTTTGCAGATGCCCGGGGTGATGATGATGATGATGACGACGACGATGACCATGCATCTAACCTGCTCTTCGGTTCAAATAAATTCTCCAAGCAGCTAACCAAAGAAACAGAAATCCAATATGCAATATTAAAGCTGAAAATTAATACAATAATTAATAGCAGCACTCATTAGCAGCAGCAGTAAAATGTGTATTACATTTATTTATAAATCGATACAGGTATCCCTGAAGAAGGCTGCAGCTTGAAATGGACTCACTTTACATGGTGGAAGTTGCATTGATTTGTTCCTTCTTACACTGGTAGGTTTGTTTCATCTCCTGCCTTGCTTATCTTGTTGGGAAATGCACCATTTAAGCTTCTCCAGTTTTCCGTCCTTTGGCTTCCCTCGGCATCCCTCGGATCTTTTGCCCAAGTAAGATTCCCCAAATTTGTTTCAAGTGAAAACACCTTATTAAAGCGTGTGTGCATTTTCTTATTCTTCTCCTTAGCTCAATATATGTTTTAATGACTGGGGCTACAAATTAGAAGAAGCCTGCTGGAGAGATACCAGTGTTCCACATCAGAAGAAGACAAATTTGGAAAAATGAGAAACCCGAAGAACCAAAATCGACTGTTCCGACTATCCCTATTCAAATGGACACCATAGCTTAGTGATAGAGTACATGGTTTTCATGCAGAAGGTCCTATGTTCAATTCCTGGCCAGTGGCGTAGCATGGGGAAGGGGGCACGGGGCAGTTGCCCTGGGTACAAAATTGTTAGGGGGTGCGAAATTTCAGCAAAAGTTACTGCCTCAATACAGCTGCATACTTCTGTTGCTGGGCTTCATTGAAAATGGCTTCTCTATGCGAAGAAGGAAGTGACCTCTCCAGACAATGGAACAGAACAACTCTTCTTTTCTTATCTCTGTGGTTGCAATCTCCTGGGTGATGCGAACGCCATTAGGCAGTTGAATGTGCTTGCGTATTCTGCCTGTTTCCCTCCCTTCTACCCCTCCTCCATGTGGCCCCAGGCACTGGCAACCCACGCTATGCCACTGCTCCTGGCATCTCCAGGTAAGTCTCAGAAGACTCTGTCTGAAATCTTGGAGAGCTGCTGGCAGTCAGAGTCATAGCTGTCAACCGTCCCTTATTTGGCGGGAAACTCCCTTATCCCAGCGCAGTGTCCCGCTGCTGTCCCTTACTGATGATGTCCCTTAAATTTCCCGGGTTTCAAAGGAAGCAGCTCCTCTCCCTCCCTCCCTGCCTCCCTGCCGGCCAGGGAGGAGGGAGGCTCCATCTGTGTTGCTTGGCTGAGTTGCTCACCCAATAAGGAGTCTAAGAATGACTGCGGGGTGGAGCTTGCATGCCTTGTGCCGATCAAATTGGCTGCATTGCCTGGGGACTTGCCTTTGCTCAGCGCTTCCCAGCAGAGAGGTGGCGGTGGTTTTCCTTGAGGCTTGAGGCTTCGTTTGGCTGCTGGCTGGGCTTTCTGCCTTTGGCTTGGAGGGGTTCAGAATTTGAACATACCTGTGCTGAGTGCTCGGATCGGAATCGGATGGCTACGTCATCAACGGCCCACTCACCCTTGCCGGGGGAAAGGTCTGTCTGCAGCAGGGGCACATGGTGGGGGAAAAGGAAAGGAGCTGGTTGAGTACAATGGCAGGCGGCGATCTCATGGGAGGGGGGCTTTTGGATTTGTTTTGGAGGCTCCTTCAATTGACTGTTATGGGGAAAAGGAAAGGAGGTGGCTTTCTAAAATCCCTTATTTTTGCTGCTGATCCCTTATTTTCGAGGCTGCTGGTCCCTTATTTTCAAATCTGTAAGTTGACAGCTATGGTCAGAGTGTACAATACTGAGCTAGGTGGTCCAGTCTCCTGAGGGTATAATGTAGCTTCCTAGATGAGACTGATGGCAAAGTTTTATGAGGAAAATTTATCCAGCTGTTAAAGAACTCAGGGATGCCTACAGCTTCTGTCTCCTGGCAAAATAGGATATATTCAGAAGATTCAGAATACCAGTCTAAGTAGCAAATGTAAATTGGATAGGAACAGAACCTCAGCTCCACAGGGGAAGATTAAAACCCTGGCCAATGCAGACATCACACACAGACTGTCTGTGTTCTGCCCAGAGGGCGACATATTGTACCAATGGCTGATGCTATTATTCTCTGTGTTAATGAGCAAGGAGCATTGATAATCTGCACAAGCTTGGGGGGAACAAACCCACTTGAAATATTTGAAGGCTTGCCACATAATGTCAACATGACGGCAAATGCATTTGGTGTATATTCAGTGATCAAAAGGGAGGCTTCCGTAAGAAAATGTCACTTGCTAGTCAAACAAATTGGAAGTGCAAAAAGAAGCCGCCTCAAAATAGAGGGATTTACCTCAAATTCTGAGAGACAGGACATGCAAGCAGGGAGGACTCCCTTAAATACCTAGCAAATCACCTGCTCTTCTAACTTCATTTCTCTGCAGAATAACTGTATCAGGTGTTCGTGTGTCCTAGGAGTTCAGAATCCTACAGGGGCTCTGTTAGCATTTCACTCCTCCGTTGCTGGATGTGTGATTGTTATATCGCATGTCAGTGTTTACTTTCTAGGCTTGGAAAGTATGAGAACAGAAGTCAGTCTTATCTCTCTTCCGCTGTACTGTACTTTTGGAAAAGAAGTGAGAGGATGCCATGATTGCTTTGTCCTGTATATAAAGGTAAAGGGACCCCTGACCATTAGGTCCAGTTGTGGCCAACTCTGGGGTTGCGGCGCTCATCTCACTTTATTGGCCGAGGGAGCCAGCGTACAGCTTCCGGGTCATGTGGCCAGCACGACTAAGCCACTTCTGGCAAACCAGAGCAGCGCACGGAAACACCGTTTACCTTCCCGCCGGAGTGGTACCTATTTATCTACTTGCACTTTGACGTGCTTTCAAACCGCTAGGTTGGCAGGAGCAGGGACCGAACAACGGGAGCTCACTCCATCGCGGAGATTCGAACCACCGACCTTCTGATCGGCAAGTCCTAGGCTCTGTGGTTTAACCCACAGCGCCACCTGCGTCCCTCGTCCTGTATATATTGCTTAATAAATACTTAGAATGCACACACCAGCGCTCCACTTCGTTTCTGCTATACTCTGCTGAGTGAGGGTGCACATAGTCTTCTGATATGTGTCACCGGTGCATGCCGGGACTGAAGATTTATGAACGTCCCAGGCTGCGCTGAATCAGGAAGACGCCCGGAGAGGCTTGTCTCATTCCGGGGGGCTGTGTGTGCCCCCCAGGTAAGTTCCAACAGGCTCAAGGGGGTTTCTAGGATGTGCTTCCTGCCCCCTCACCATTTTCTGCAGCCTCCACAAGTTGGAGTGAGACCTTCTGAAGTGGTCAGCCTACTCCAGTCATGTAGGTTCTCCACACATTTCAGAACCCTGGAAACAGAAATGAACAAGAGAATCAACAAGGGTTAAAAGCTATTATTATTATTATTATTATTATTATTATTATTATTATTATTATTACTCCCCCCCCCGCTCATCTGGCTGGGTTTCCCAGCCACTCTGGGTGGCTCCCAACAGAATATTAAAAACACGATAAAACATCAAACATTAAACACCTCCATAAAAAGGGCTGCCTTCAGTGTCTTCTAAAAGTCAGATAGTCATTTATTTCTTTGACATCTGATGGGAGGGTGTTCCACAGGGCAGGCACCACTACCGAGAAGGCCCTCTGCCTGGTTCCCTGTAACCTCACTTCTTGCAGGGAGTGAACCGCCAGAAGGCTCTCGGAGATGGACCTCAGTGTCCGGGCTGAACGATGGGTGTGGAGACGCTCCTTCAGGTATACTGGACCCAGGCCATTTAGGGCTTTAAAGGTCACTGCCAACACTTTGCATTGTGCTTGGAAACGTACTGGGAGTCAGTGTAGGTCTTTCAGGACCGGTGTTATATGGTTTCAGCGGCCGCTCTCAGTTACCAGTCTAGCTGCCGCATTATCCAACACAGGAAAAGTTTCCTGTGTTGGGGTAACCACCCGAGGGATGGACCATTAGGACTGCAATGGGTCAAAGGAACTCACCATAGACAGCAAAGAGGCGAGGCCCCTTTCGCTCAAGAGATAAAGCCAAGAGCTTAGAGAAGAGGGGGAAGAAGCAATGTGGGCCAGAAACTTAGAGAGTAGGGGTTATGTGACAAGAAGAAAGCAGGAGGCAGAGAAATGATGGAGGCCTGTTGGAACCCAAGACTGCTCCTAGGGTAGGAGCAGGACTCTCTCGGGATGTGAGCATAGCTCAGGTTGTATATGTGTGTAAATAAACCATATATCTGAAAGATGCCACAGTCTCATTTTGCCAAAAGGAAGCACAGACTCGAGTAATTGTTGCCTGAAAGAGATTAGAGATTGGGATGGCTTGTAACAATGTTGTTGTTTAGTCGTTTTGTCATGTCCGACTCTTCGTGACCCCATGGACCAGAGCACGCCAGGCACTCCTATCTTCCACTGCCTCCCGCAGTTTGGTCAGACTCATGTTTGTAGCTTCGAGAACACTGTCCAACCATCTCGTCCTCTGTCGTCCCCTTCTCCTTGTGCCCTCCATCTTTCCCAACATCAGGGCCTTTTCCAGGGAGTCTTCTCTTCTCATGAGGTGGCCAAAGTATTGGAGCCTCAGCTTCAGGATCTGTCCTTCCAGTGAGCACTCAGGGCTAATTTCCTTAAGAATGCATGGAATACTTGTAACAATATGTTACCCAAATTATAAATGCTCGGTGGACAGTCTTTCTGGCTGAATGCTGTTTCATTAAGAAATATATGCTAATATGTTAAAAAAGAGAAATAATCCTTAATGTGTGGTTTTTGGTGTGTGTGTGTGTGTGTTTTAGTATCCCTTACAATCATCTTGATTAATTCATCCCCATTCCTTAAGTAATGGCACTTTATAGGAGAGCAAAGTCTCTTGTTGTCACTACTTGCTAGTAACGAACCCGCTGATCAACATGCTAATTACAGGGGTTCTTTTTTAACAGTCTTTTTTATCATTCTCAAATGAATAATGCGCAGCAGCTGTGACATTGAACAAGGGTGCTATAATTGCAATAACCAAAGCAAGAGAGAAATTGTTTAATAGTCTCATAAAACGCGTAGCCTCCTTCCAGGACAGATTTTTCTTGCCCTGCCTGTGATTTAGGAGCCGTCCACCGGCGTTCGGATTCTCATTCATGCTATTGGATTGAGCAGGTGGCATCGACACAGGTTTGGAACTCGGTGGTGCCACATTCAGCAGTTAGGGCTTCCTATCACCATCTGCCCAACATTACAGAAGCGTCCCCAAAATTGGTCCTGCAGTCCTCATTCCTGTACCTGCCTGATTTGTCAAAGAATAGCATTGACTTTTGTGTTCCTTCAGCTGATGTTTTCCATCTGAGTCACAGTAAGGCATAGGGGTGTGTGGGTGCTTTGAAATGGTCACAAAAACAGAGGAATCTCGCTTTCAAATTCAGTATATGGCAGAAGTTTACTTTCATAATACATGAAAGCAAGAGACAAAAGTGATATCTAAAGGGGGAATGATTGCTTGAGAGAATAGGGATTTGATTGTTGTTGTTTTGCTCATTGCAATGCATTCATCCACCCGACTGCCCCAGACAAAAACACAGTGTTTTATTTGTTTTTTGCTCAAAAATCCAGTTTAATAATGGGATATTTTGACACTTCTCATATACTCGGCTCTCTTTTTTATAATAATATTTTATTCTTTTTTCCATGTGGAAAGTTACATTTGTTACTCGACGTTTACATTCCAATTCACCAGAACTAGTGACTTTCCACTCACCCAACAAAGATGTTTCAAACTCAAATTGCATACATTTGCATTTTAAGATTCTTTCTTATCTGCTTTCAGCCTCTCTAACATGTTTCTGCTATTTTCCTACACTTCAAACCCCAAAACGTTAAAATGCTATTCAACCTTCTCCTAGGCCAAGCGTTCAGAGAAGGAGAAGGAAATGACTACTATAGTAGGGTTACCAGATGTCCCCGGATTTGCAAATCTGTCCACGGACAAATTCCGTCCCCGGAATGTCCCCAGATTTGCAAATCTTTCCCCAGGAAATGCGGCAGTGGCAGCCTTAGCAGCCCAGAGCCAACCTGGTAGCGCAGTTGGCTCTGGCTGGCTTCAGGAGCAGCTCGCTGCCGTGGCAATCGCCATTTTTCCTCACGGGAAGTCACAACACATCATATGGGGACTTCCGGTGAGGCAAAATAGCAGGCGCCACAGCAGCGAGCAGCTCCTGAAGCCAGCCAGAGTCAACTGCGCTGCCAGGCTGGCTCCGGGCTGCTGACTGCCGCTGCTGCTGCCACTGCTGAAGAGGAACCGGGGACGTCCAGCAGTAAAGATCTCCTGCCCCCTTCCCCCTTTGTTTTGACTGATCGGGGGAGGCTCTGGAGTTGTGCGCGGCCAGCCGATGTCCAGTTTTTAAAAAACTCTGCACATTTATGTTTCACAGGGTGCACCTTTATACAATATGCATGTGTGCTTGGGCCCAGGGTCTTTTGCCTCACCATCCCCACTACTGACTCCATGTTGCTACTCAGCTTAAAAAAAAAAAATTGCAAAATTACAGTAATTTTGCAGATGACAAAGGAGAGCCAGAGGCCTGACATGATGGTTACAAAGGAAAATAAGAAATCGAGCCAGAGGCCTGATAGGATGGTTACAAAGGAAAATAAGTACTGGATGATGAAATTCTGGTTTGAATTGGAGATTGAAGAATGGAGAGATCTCCTTATGTGGAGATCTGAAGACCTATGGATTACAAATTTGATTAAGGTGGAAGTTGGAGCTTTCGGGACAATTGGACTTAAAAGGAGTAAGAAACAAGATTCGGGCTCCACTTTTAAGTATGGAGGTCTGGCTGGAAGAAACATGGACCTTATTGGGACAGAGCTTCTCCGAGATCTGGTGTTTAATACTAAGGACTATCAAAAAAACCGGCAGAGAGGAATTGAGAGAGAATTAAGAGCCTCGGACGTGATAGTAGATTAAGACTGATGGACATCTGTTGGGGATCGAAACTGGGAAAGGGGGGGTGGGGTTCGGGGTTTGGGAATCCAAAGGGTGTACAATTATAATCTGTTTTTTATTTTGTTTTGTTATTGGTATGAAAATTGGGGAATTCGTGGAAGGGAATTTGGGTCGACTTTAGAAAAAGGTTTTAAGAATGAGCACTGATGTACAAATATTGATGTTTTTAAGTTAAAATTGGTTTTTCTAAAATGAATTAAATATAAAAAGGTTAAAAATTGGGGATAAGAACTTGTTGAACTAACAATTTGAATTGGAATATAAGAAGGGGAGGTGTGGGGAAGTCAGGGAAATATGTTATTGAAAATACGGATTGTAAACTTTATGTGTTTTTAATTTTTTTTGTTTTTTCTTTTTTGATTTTTTTATTAAGGTGGAAAATTTTAATAAATATTTAATTTAAAAAAAAATAAAAACAATTGTCCCCTGATTCACTGAAAAAATCTGGTAACTGTTAAGTTGTGGGTGAACATATCAGACGACACAGTGATTCTTCAAACAGCTCTGGTTTATTCACAGGCCAGAACAGAACTGAACTGAAGGGTTCAGTCAGCCTGCTTATATAGAGCTCCAGTACAAGGTAACTGTAACAATTTTCTAAAACTATCCAATCACTGAATGTCACTTTCGATCCCTTATTTGCATAACTATCTACAGTATCCCCCTGCTGGCCCAGGGTGAGAACTTCAGTACATAACAGTAACCATATACTATAGAGTACTAAGGAACTTCACCAGGGTCCTTCATTGCTCCCAACCTGCCCAAACCCCCACACACAAACCCAAACACACTCACAGTATGTAAAATGGGGAATACCTTTCTGGAATGCCTTCCCAAGAGAATTCTGCTTATCCTTTTCTTATTAAGCTTTAGGTGCCAGGCTATTATTACTTGTCTGAGCTGTTAGTGAGCAGCTACTTCGTTTCCCTCCGTTAAAAACTTTTGTACAGCATGTTTTATTTGTGGTTCGATCTGATGCTTCTGCAGCTGTTTTTATTTGCTGTTCTATTTTAAAGTGGTTTCCATCGCTTTTTTAATGTTCGGAAACATAGGAAGCTGTCTTGTCCTGAGTCGGACTATTGATCCTTCTAGCTGAGTGGCCAATTGATCTAGCTAGCTCAGTGGTGTCTGCACTAAGTGGAAGCGTCTCTGTATGATTTCAGACAGGATATGGTCCTAGCCCTCCATCTCATGGATTGAAGTTGAATGCAAGACAAATGCTCTACCAATGAACTGTATCGCTTCCCCATTTATTGTGAGCTCCTGGGTTGTTGTTTTTCTATAAAAGGAGGATTTTCTACAACAGCAAAAAGGCAGTTTTCATATGTAGAGTAAAATAATAATAATAATAATAATAATAATAATAATAATAATAATAATAATATATTTATACCCCACCCATCTGGCTGGGTCTCCCCAGCCACTCTGTGCGGCTCCCAACAGAATATTAATAACACGATAAAACATCAAACATTAAAAACTTCCCTAAATAAGGGTTGCCTTCAGGTGTCTTCTAAAAGTCAGATAGTTGTTTGTTTCCTTGATGTCTGATGGGAGGGCATTCCACAGGGCGGGCACCACTACTGAGAAGGCCCTCTGCCTGGTTCCCTGTAACCTCACTTCTTGTAGTGAGGGAACTGCCCAAAAGGTCCTCAGAACTGGACCTCAGTGTCCAGGCTGAATGATGGGGTGGAGCATAAATGGGTCTACTCTGAGTAGGACTTTGTTGAATTCCATCCACATTAATCAATATGCATGCCTCATGCCTTTTTCCTACATAAATGCAGGGCTTTTATTTTTTCAACCAGAGCTTACAGGAGCTCAGCTCCAGCACCTCTCAGGTGGGCACCACTGCCATTCTAAGAGAACAAGGGAGAAGTTCGTTGTGAGCTCCAGCACCTCTTTTTCTAGAAAAAATAGCCCTGCATAAATGTGCTGTTGAAGAGGAGATTTATAATGTTGGAAGGGGACCTGAGGGCCCCAATAACTGGCAATAAATAAAGATCAAACTCCACTTGTTTGTGTGTATAATTAAGTTGCAATGGTTCCTGTGAACCAGGAGTTTAGAACTGCTGTCAATCCCAGGAGGCTTGGCCCATGACCAGGAATAATGGGAGTTGTAGCTCAACAACATCTGGAGGGCTAAAGATTCCCTACGACTGCTGTAAAGGTTAACCCTATTCAAGCTTTCATTGATGGTCTCCATGGAGAACAAGGCCAATCACCCTTCACCATTCCTGCTTTGGGTGGGGAGGTCCGAAGTGAAATTGGAAACTGAGACCCAGTTACAGTCCACTCCACAACCAGGATATATGATCACAAAGGAGACTTAAAACCTCCACCTCCATCATTCTGCCCGGACACTGAGGTCCAGCACCAAGAGCCTTCTGGCGGTTCCCTCGCTGCGAGAAACCAAGTTACAGGGAACCAGGCAGAGGGTCTTCTCAGTAGTGGCACCCGCCCTGTGGAACGCCCTCCCACCAGAAGAGAAAAACAACTACCAAACTTTTAGAAGACATCTGAAGGCTGCCTTGTTTAGGGAATAGGTTATTGTATTTTCATGTTCTGTTGGAAGCCACCCAGAGTGGCTGGGAAAACCCAGCCAGATGGGCGGGGTATAAATATATTATTATTATTATTATTATTATTATTATTATTATTATTATTATTATTCCCACTAGGTGGGATTCAAGGGATCGGGGGATATGTCGCAAGGACACAAATATTGCATAGTGTGTGTGTGTGTGTGTGTGTGTGTGTGTGTGTGTGTGTGTGTGTGTATTCTAAAAATGGCAGCTGATATAATCTCTCTCTACAAACAGCTTGTTCATATGGGAGCCAAGTCTTTGAAATTTTGACATCTACCCTTTGGAATTTCACCCCAACTCCTATTATATATAAGACAGGCACCCTCTCTGTTGTCTTTCCAGTACCTACTGAAAGCCTTCCACTTCCAACAAGCCTTTTAAGTACAGCTCTTTCCCAGCCTGCACTTGTATTGGACGTGTTTTTAGATGTTTTCCTTCTTTTATCATTCGTGTGCCTGCCAGCCTGGGCTCCACTGGGAGGAAGGGGGCAGAATATAAATGTAAGAACAGAAGAAAGAACTATGGTTAACAGTGCAAGTCTGTTCAAAAGTAAGTTACATTGATTTCATTGGGGCTTGCTCACAAGTAAGTGGGTACAGGATTGCAGCTTAAATTTCCCCCTTTCTAAAATTAAGAAAGCATCGTTCATCTTAGCACTGTAGCAGATCTGAAACGCTTTTATAGATGAGAATACCTGGAACATTTAATGGCAGAAATACTATTTCGCTGGCAGTCGCAGATCCATACTTGTGATGGAAAGGTTTTCACTCCTTTGTGATAACTTGCTGTCCAAAGCCATAAGAACATTATTTAGGCGCATTAAATCTAAAACCTTCACACACTTGCCTCTAATGTTTCTTAGGAATGACAATGTGAACATTTTCAAGGGCACAGACCACAGGGATTATTTATATACGGTGTGGGCCAAGTTAAGGTAAGCATTGACATAGTATTTATAATCTCAAAGGTTACTAAATCAGAAATACTGTAGAATTCCATTAGCAAGGCAAGCTGCATCAATGGGAGGTTGTGATTTATTCAAGTTATAAATTGCTCTAGAAATGGTTATGGTCTCCTTCAGGCTGTCCAAATACACCTGAAGATTCATTAGTTTGGCAGGGTAATTTTAGCTTATTGGGATGATTATAAGAGGCGGTGGTACTGAACTAGGTAAGGACTCAGGAAGCTTTTTCACCTTGAGGACCACATTTCTCCTGGGCAAGCTTCGAGGAGCCTCATGTTAACAATGGGTGGAGCATTATCATATGTGGTGGTCATGTGGGATGCTAAAAGCTTTCTGGGAAATGATATATAATGAAAAAAATGTTTTCAATTGTTATGTACTGAAGTTCTCACCCTGGGCCAGCAGGGGGATACTGTAGATAGTTTTCACATATGCAAATAAGGAATTGAAAGTGACATTCAGTGATTGGTTACAGAAAGTTCTTACTGTTGCATTGTAGTGGAGTTCTATATAAGCAGGCTGGCTGAACCCTTCAGTTCAGTTCTGTTCTGGCCTGTGAATAACCAAAAGCTGTTTGAAGTATCGCTGTGTCATCTGATATGTTCACCCACAACTTAACAAAAATAACTTTCGTTAAAAAAGCAGAGGCTTTTTTGTTAAGCATTATAGACACAAAACTACCAAAAGAAAAGAAAATGCTGTTTATGTAAGGTAAAGGTAAAGGACCCCTGGATGGTTAAGTCTAGTCAAAGGTGACTATGGGGTTGTGGTACTCATCTCGCTTTCAGGCCAAGGGAACCAGCGTTTGTCCATAGACAGTTTTCTGGGTCATGTGGCCAGCAGGACTAAACCGCTACTGGCGCACAGAGAAAGCATGCTTTCGAACTGCTAGGTTGGCAGGAGCTGGGACAGAGCGAAGGGAGCTCACCCCGTAGTGGGGATTCGAACCGCCGACCTTCCGATTGGCAAGCCCAAGTGGCTCAGTGGTTTAGACCACAGTGCCACCTGCATCCCTGCTGTTTATGTATGCAACGGCAGCAAGCAAGGATGCTTCTTGCCCAGAGATGGGAAGAAGAAGAAGGACCGACCAGAGAAGAGTGGCAGACCAAGCTGATGGAATATGCAGAAATGGCAAGACTGACGGGAAAGATCAGAAATCAGGAAGAACAAGTATTTTTAAAAGACTGGAATAACCTTCTAATGTATTTGAAAGATCACTGTAAACAGTTGAAATCATTGGCAGGAATACAATGACACTTGTAATGTAACTTGGATTTTGGATACTATGATTATATTTGTTGTTTAGTCATTTAGTCGTGTCCGACTCTTTGTGACCCCATGGACCAGAGCACGCCAGGCACTCCTGTCTTCCACTGCCTCCCGCAGTTTGGTCAAATTATGGTCAAATTATGATTATATAGATTACAGTAAAAGATGCAGGAATAAAATTTAGAATAGGAACCCATGGAGGGAAGGAAGAAAGTCTCAAGGTTCGAAAGAACGCTTTTCTTTTTTAATATGTGAAAATGTTATGTTTTATGTAAAACTAATACAAATTTATATACTGTCAGATGGCTGTTGCGGATGCTCGAGAGTAAACAGACAGGACTCCAACCTGTCTTTTACCTGGCTTTATTTTGGTGCAAATTATTTACAGTGAAGAGCGCCAAAAGTTCATGTCTGGCTCAATCGCTAGCAGAATCCAAGAGTGGTCTTTTTTTTGTATCTCCCCCAACATAAAAGTTTTGTTATCCCCAACCATCTCCGCCCCTCTCTGCACCCCAGACTACTGCGCAGGATGGGTGATGGCAAGAGCGTGCTTCCCTCCTCTCCGGCTTGCTCAGGAGGGTTAACGCTTCCACTAGCATCCTCTGGTCCTTGCACTTCTTCCCCACTGGAGGTGGGGCTTTCCTCCTCCCCAGAAGAGGAACTGCTTCGCAAGATTTTCGGAGGCTCCCTGTAACACAACTGCCCTTCTATTTCTCGTCTCTGAGCCAATGGCAGTTCCCTGACATATACATTTTAAAAATAATAATGGGTGGAGCGAAGTGGGTGGGGCCAGAGGCAGAAGTGGGTGGACCAATGAATGTGCCTCTTACTTTTGTGCAGTAGGCTAGATTCCAGCATCACAAAAGCTAGAGGTTTCAACACACACACACTAACAATTATCTCTCATCTTCCAGGCAGGCAAGAAAGAATTCAATGACACATTCCAGCCAGGCAGTGATAGATGTACTAGGAAACTAATGTATCTTAAATTTAAGGGCCCCTCTGGGATTCGGGACCCCAGAATTGACTTTAGTTCACATTGCTTTTTTTAAAAAAATGGGCCGAGTAGACCCAGTTTGAATCACATGACTCAAATTGATTAATTTTTTGTTGCTTATTTTTCAACAATCCCAAAGAATCAGTAGCACAGATGTTGTAAAGGAAGAAGATAACAGTGGTCACCTAGACCTCATTGCTGATTGCGAAGGGGTCCCATAACAGTTCAAGCCCTCAAAATGTAGGTCCACCACTGCAGCGAGGTAAAACCTTTGGAGGACAACATGGAGCAGGACTAGTGATGGTCCTATTCTTTGAACCAAGATCTTCTGTTAAAGTCTACCAAACCCAAGTGTTGCCAATTACCGTATTTTTCGCTCTATAGGACGCACCGGTCCATAGGACGCACTGGACCATAGGAGGGGGAGAACAGGGGAAAAAAATTCTCCCCGTCTCTGCTCCAGCACCCCTTCAGTGAAGCGGTAGGAGAAACAGAGCCCCTTCCATTTCTCCTCCTGCTTGGCTGAAGGGGTGCTGCGCAGAAAGGGAAAACTGTGCAGCGCCTCTCCAGCGAAGCGAAGCCTGGAGAGCAAGAGGGATCGGTGTGCACCGACCCCTCTCGCTCTCCAGGCTTCAGGCGGCTATCCGCAAGCCGTCGGAGCGCAGCAAGAACTCCTGCTGAGCTCCGAAAGTTTGCGGATAGCTGCCTGAAGCCCCCGGAGCGGAGCGGGAGTTCTCACTGCACTCCGGGGGCTTCAGGCGGCTTCAGCAAAAGCAACATGAAGCCTCCAGAGGGGGGAGCTCTCCCTCTGTGCTTCGGAAGCTTCACGTTGCTATCGCTGAAGCTAAGGAGCCTGCATTCGCTCCATAGGACACACACACATTTCCCCTTAATTTTTTAAGGGGGAAAGTGCGTCCTATAGAGCGAAAAATACGGTACCATAAATTGCTAGATACCTCAATGATCACTATCTTACCCCTTCTCTGTATCCTGCTTAGGGTGAAGACTTAGTGAATGATGGCAAGAAATAGGGCCTACACCAATATTGTGAAGCACTTTGGCTCATGAAGCACAAACAGTCTTCTCTCTGACTATCTCCAGCCTATTGATAAAGACATTTTTATTCCAGTACCTTTGGCCTGCTAAGCATCTGCTGTTTTCAATAAGGATTATGTTTTAATCCCTGAGATCTTCATTCATTGTATTTTTAATATTCTGTTTTTAATGATTCAGTCCTATGCATGTCCATTCTGAAATAAACCCCACTGAGTTCAATGAGGTCTGCACCCTGGTGTGTATAGGATTACGCCGCCTATACACCTATGTTTTTATTTTATTTTTTAATGTATTTAATGGTTAACCTGCAATCTGAATTGGAAATGTGTACCAGGAGTGGTGGGTGGCACTGTGGGTTAAACCACAGAGCCTAGGACTTGGACTTGCCGATCAGAAGGTTGGCGGTTCGAAACCCTGCAACGGGGTGAGCTCCCGTTGCTCAGTCCCTGCTTCTGCCAACCTAGCAGTTTGAAACCATGTCAAAGTGCAAGTAGACAAATAGGTACCGCTCTGGCAGGAAGGTAAGCGGCGTTTCCGTGCGCTGCTCTGGTTTGCCAGAAGCGGCTTAGTCATGCTGGCCACATGACCCGGAAGCTGTACACCGGCTCCCTCAGCCAGTAAAGCGAGATGAGCGCCACAACCCCAGTGTCGGCCACGACTGGACCTAATGGTCAGGGGTCCCTTTACCTTTACCTTTACCTTTACCTTTACCTTTACCTTTACCTTTACCAAGAGTTCAGAAAGGGGGGACCCTATTTCTTTTTTCCCCTACTGACTGTTTTTCTTTGCCCAGGCAGGTGCATTATGTGACCCACGAGAGCAGCAAAATAACCAGACTGTACAACGGTGATGGGATAAAATCAGATGAAATCTTTATTGACAGCAGCAGGCGGGGCAAGGATTGGCATGGCATTGGGTCCCAGGATCAGTTCATCATTCCACAAGCCCCATGTTGATGGAATGGATCCACTGGGTTTGCATGGCTCCAGACCTGTACTACAGGAGTCGGCCAGTGTTGAACCTTGACATGGTGCAAGCCAAGCAAGCAAAATCTCACTGGGGGACCAGGGTGCAGATTCCAACCAGGAACCCATGCTTAGGTTTTGCTATGGTCAATGCTCCCCTCAGGCCCCTTATGGCCCCCCCATACTTTGTTGATCCTGCCCAATGCCGTTTCCACCCTCATACAGTGTGTTTCTGCCTAACAAATGTAAAGGTAAAGGGACCCCTGACTATTAGGTCCCGTTGTGACTGACTCTGGGGTTGCGGCGCTCATCTCGCTTTATTGGCCGAGGGAGCTGGCGTACAGCTTCCAGGTCATGTGGCCAGCATGACTAAGCCGCTTCTGGTGAACCAGAGCAGCGCACGGAAACGCCGTTTACCTTCCCGCCGGAGCGGTACCTATTTATCTATTTGCACTTTGACGTGATTTCAAACTGCTAGGTTGGCAGGAGCAGGGACTGAGCAATGGGAGCTCACCCCATTGCGGGGATTCGAACCGCCGACCCTCTGATCGGCAAGTCCTAGGCTCTGTGCTTTAACCCAAAGTGCCACCTGCGTCCCTTGCTTAACAAAGGAAAGCCATAATTTCACTGTGGGAAAGGCAAAACAACGACAATAAAAACCCCAACCAAGTGCAAATTAGGTTGAGAGCAAATAATTCCTTTCTGGCCCTGTCAACCAGTGACCCAAAACTGCTCAGTGAAGGCTCTAACCCGAGGGTGGGCAGGCAAGAAGCTCCCAAAGCAAAATGGCTGTAAACTCCGGGGGAAGCAGCCTCATATAGGCTTTTCCCTCTCCACTGCAGCAAGGGCTCATGGGACAGCTTTTCCCCCTGAGCCCATCACACAGAGAAGATACTGGGCAAGGTTTTGCCCAGTATTTTCCTGCAATCTATGGGCTACCAAGCCACCAGCAAAGGCATCCCTTGCTTATTGGGCACGGATCGGGGCTTAAAAAATGAACCACTTCTGAGCTGCTTTTCGGTCCAGGTACGAATTACATGAGTACAGAGAAAAAGGACTGTGTTTGCTTGCACCTTGTTCTCTGTGCCTTCTTAGCTCATGCCGTGCATTTGATGACATTTGATGGCTTTGAAATGACATCTTCGTGAAAGGTCTGTTGCTCTCTTAGGAGTCTGAGCAACCTGAAGCTGCAAGCCAAATAAGTCGTTCTCACGCAAGAGTGGAACTCATGCACGCAGCAATAGTTTCCTTCGAAATCGTCCCTGCAGCAGCTCCCACTCCTGAAGATGAAAGCCAATCTGCTCTCCCATCTAGTTGGTTGATCCTCTGGGAATGGGAGGTTCTGCAAATAGATCCACAAAAGAAAGTTTACCCAACACCCTCGTTCATGTGCAATTGCCCTCTTTGAATCGCAGCTATTTGTGGGTTGTTGTTTCCAGTATTTCTTCCACATTCCTGTGAGCCCCTGTATGACGGAAGCATTATTAATTTTTAAAAATAGCCTATGGTGCTTTTGCTACTTAATTATGTTATCAAAATTAAAAATTAACTATGCTTGTCAAATAAATTGCAGTTGGAACATTCTGCTACCCCTTTTCCCTTTATGTTTATATCTCTCCTTACCTCTCAGCTCTTGGCTTTGCCATGGTCTTGAATTCAATGCATTTCTTGTTATTTTAATCCAGAATAGACCACAAAAGGTTGGTGTGAGATAAACCACAAAGGGGCCAAACTAACATTCAAAGCAATTTGAATGGTTTTCTTTCAAAGTTAGAAGTGGGTATCTAGGGTGATCTGCATTAGGACTCTGGTGGAGCTTTAACAAAGAGAGAGAGACACACACTGCAATTCAGGTTCACATACACAAACATATATACACACAAACACCGATTGCTCAGTCCAGATACTGAGGTCCTCCTCTGAGGGTCTTCTGCTGGTTCCCTCACTGCAAGAAGTGAAGTTACAAGGAACCAGACAGAGGGCCTTCTCAGTAGTGGTGCCCTCCCTGTGGAACACCTTCCCTTCAGATGTCAAGGAGATAAATAACTACACAACAACAACAACAACAACAACAACATATTATTATTATTATTATTATTATTATTATTATTATTATTATTTATACCCGCTCATCTGGCTGGGTTTACCCAGCCACTCTAGGTGGCTCCCAACAAAATATTAAACTACAATAATTCATCAAATATTAAAAGATTCCCAGGGCTGCCTTCAGGTGTCTTCCAACATGTTGTGTCATTTTCTTTGACTTGTTTGTCTTTTGTACATAATAATTCAGGGAGCTGAACTTACTGAATATTCCCATTCAGTTGCTTGGATCTAGGATTTGCTTCACTGAGTTTATGCATATAAAGATTGATGTATATCAAGTTTGCATTTTAAGGAATGGGTGTCACACGTGCAGTTGAGTCCAAAGGCAGTATCTTGTCAATGAAATCGAACAGACTCCCTCTGGAGGTGGTGGACTCTCATTCATTGGAGGTTTTTACAGCAGAGGTTGGGTGGCCATCTATCATGGATGCTTTAGTTAAGATTCCTGCATTGCAAGGGGTTGGACTAGATGATTCTTGGGGTCTCTTCCAAATCTACAATTCTATGATTCTATCTCAAACTTTTCAGAGGATTGCTTTTCAAACCACAAAAGGTCAGGATTTAATTGTTTCGTTTTAATTGTATTTGTTGCATTAGGTTACCCTAATGCACATTAAGAGCATTAATGTGAGCACATTAAGAGCACATTAAGCCAATGACTTGCATGGACCTAAAATTCTGCTGTGCGCCTAAATCTCTCCCACAAAATATTGACAACCTGGACGCAGCCTTAGTTGCTTTTGCTGCAACAGAATGACTAGTATCCTTTCTTCTAAGATTTTACCCAGTCATGCAGGTATTGATTATTTTATTGTTAGTATTGTTTATTAAAATTGTATACCGCCCTTCGTCTGTAGCTATCAGGGGTGATTCACCAGTAAAAATACAAGATGACTGTTAACAGTACACTTAGAAACTCCAATAAATACTTTGTAAACCTTTTACATTCTTTATTTCGGGAAAACAACTGTTTCTGCTTTCGGATCCTTTAGTTACATCTTGTCTCATATTCAGGGTCGATGGCTGAAAATTCGCGGTCTCCCCTTGGAATTTAAGCATGAAGATTAAATAGCTCCATTTATTCTCCACTTCTGAGTGGAATATGCCTGCTTGCATACCAATCAGTCATTGCAAGTTCAGATCCAGGAGGAAAGTAGCACTCTGTCATAATTTAGGCTAGCAGAAAATCTCTTCTGGCTGAGTGGGTACTCCCCACTTCAAAATAACAACAGTATTGCTGCTAGCGAGTGCTATGTGGCATGGATGATATCGCAATGAAAATCCACTGAAATGAAGCTTTTGATACTTTGAAGTGCACTAGGGGTGAACTGGGTCTTCGGCGATGCTTCTCAGATGCTAATCAGAAGGAGCACGAGAAAAATTGCAGGGCATCTAATGACTAGAGCTAACCTCTTCAAACTAGAGAAGTATGTATTTACATGTACAGTATAGCTGTTAATCTTCCCCACAGATGCAGAAGATTTTATAACGGGCACAGCTACTGTTATAGTATGTTATAGTATAGTATGTTATAGTATAGTATTTCATCCCACGGATGAAAGGACATATTATCTTCACTGTGCTTGCAGAACCCTTGTAGAGAAATGATTTCTGCCTGTGCCTCTTGAAAACAAACAACATGGAATAGCGGAGATACTCCACACAACCTTTGAATATCATTCCCAACAGATGTCAAGGCAATAAGCAACGATCCTACTTTTAAAAGGCATCTGAAGGCAGCCCTGTTTAGGGACGTTTTTAATCCCTAATGTGCTGTATTATGTTTTTAATATTTGGTTGGGAGCCGCCCAGAGTGGCTGGGGAAACCCAGCCAGATGGGTGGGGTATAAATAATAAATTATTATTATTATTATTATTATTATTATTATTATTATTATTATTAACTTTTTGTGGATTTGGTATCATAACGAGGATCCTTTATGTCAGGAGCAAGAAATCTGTGGCCCCACAGATGTTGTTGCATACGCTGTCCTGTCGAGGGCATTTCTCCAGGCTCCCTGCCATTGGACATATGGTGGCAACTGGATAAGGGAGAGGATACACAAGACTGAGATTTCTTCCACTCATTCATGCACCACCAAACTATCTAAAATGGACTACTCTGTTTGGATGGGCACCATTTTTCTTTTCCACTCCAGTTGTACATAGGTAGTTAGCAACTGACACAAAGATCCTTTCTGTTCCTACTGCAAAGGAGAAATGTTGCACCAAGAAAATTGGAATTTTCCTGTAGGGTGAGAAGGGGAAATGTTTCACTTTTGGAAACAAATACACTACCTACTTTAAAGCTGGCAATCCACTCACTAGCACTAAGGGGGACAGACTAACATGTTCAGTGGGGAGAGAATAATCTCAGTAGGGAGAGAATAATCTTCTTCTTCTTCTTCTTCTTCTTCTTCTTCTTCTTCTTCTTCTTCTTCTTCTTATACCACCTTATACCCGGGGGTCTCAGGGCGGGTCACAGAATAAAATCAAGATATAAAACCACAAAATACCTAATACAGTGGTACCTCAGGTTAAGTACTTAAATCGTTCCGGAGGTCCGTACTTAACCTGAAACTGTTCTTAACCTGAAGCACCACTTTAGCTAATGGGGCCTCCTGCTATTGCAGCACCGCCGGAGCACGATTTCTGCTCTCATCCTGAAGCAAAGTTCTTAACCTGAAGCACTATTTCTGGGTTAGCGGAGTCTGTAACCTGAAATGTATGTAACCCGAGGTACCAGTATAGTCCCATGCAAGCACAAGAGGGATGTATCAGCAAGCAGAAATGCAAAACATTTTTTGGGGGGGGGCTGCAATGGAGACTGCAAAAAACAAAACAAAAAAACCCCCAATAATTGGGGAATGCAAAACAGGCTAATGAGGAGTCAATCGCCATGGAATGCCAAGTGACTGGGAGTAAAACTAGGTTTGTGCAATGGCTAGAATCCTGAACAGGGAGCTTTCTACAATGCAACCTATTCCGTTGCATGGCCCACTTGTCATTTGACTAATGCACTAATCACAGGTTTCCCTGGGCAGCGGATAATCTGGGTAGAAAGCCTTTCCTAGGTTTGTCAGTTTCCCAGTGATTTGCTCATCTGACTGTTAGGAACCAATTTTTGCCCCTGGGTCTTTCTGTAATGGAGTTGTGTGCTAAAGTTAATAGATTATTTTTACCTGATAGCTCCTAGTTAAAAAGGATTGCCTTTGGCCCAGCTTAATCATGACGAGACTAATAAATGTTGCTCTTTTGAGCCTCTTTCTGCGAGCCTAAGTCTAAGTGACTTGAGTAATAAAGCAGCCCGGTGTTTGTCAAAAAGTCAATATTTTTGGAATATATTAGCACTAATTGCTTTAGGGTTATCTTGCTAGAAGTACAAACTGATCGACCTAAATGTCGTAAGTATATGGAAATAGCTCCTGTGTGATATTTGATTTTTTGTGTGTGTGCAGGCCAAAAATATATAGTACAGCTGAGACGGCTATTGCTACTCTGGGGCTCACACCAATCTACCTGTTTGGGATTCTGTGCTCTACCAGAAGAAGACGAAGAAGAAGAAGAAGAAGAAGAAGAAGAAGAAGAAGAAGAAGAAGAAGAGGAGGAGGAGGAGGAGGAGGAGGAGGAGGAGGAGGAGGAGTTTGGATTTTATATCACGCTTTATCACTACCTGAAGGGGTCTCAAAGCGGCTAACATTCTCCTTTCCCTTCCTCCCCCACAACAAACACTCTGTGAGGTGAGTGAGGCTGAGAGACTTCAAAGAAGTATGACTAGCCCAAGGTCACCCAGCAGCTGCATGTGGAGGGGCGGAGACGCGAACCCGGTTCACCAGATTACGAATCTACCTCTCTTAACCACTATACCACACTGGCTCTCATCAGAAGCAGCATCAAAAGGATAATAGTGGCAGGAGATGTTGAAAAAGAGAAGCAATATTGCAAACTGGCTCCGCCTGCAGAGTTCTAAGCAATTCTTCCATCATTTGTCAGTCATGATATTATTCCTGATGGTGTTCCCAAATTAAGCATACACAGAAGGCACCACTTACCATGCAGTCATAACAGGGGCCCCCATTGCATGACCAGATTCATTCTCCCTCTCTCTCACCCACAAGGCATAAACATGCTGCCAGGAAAAGCCCAAGGTTTTAGCATGTATAATATTTTTATTTTATTTTATTTTTTTAATTTATATACTTAAAGATATATATTTAAATATCATATATATTTAAAGATCACAATATATAATATATAAAATACAATATATATAATATATAACAATACATAACATATATATATATAAGCACAATATATAAAACAAATATATAAAATATAAACACAATAAAATATATAAAATATAAACACAATATATAAAATAAAAATAGAAACAATAACCCAATAATACCCCCCTCTCAAAGAGCCACATTTGAAAAGGGTATAGGATGTTGATCAGGTCAACTAAAGGCCTGGCTTAAAAGGAATGTTTTTTCCTGGCATCTAAAGGTGTATAATGAAGGTGCCAGGCGAACTTCCCTGGGGAGAGCATTCAATAGACAGGGACCCACTGCAGAGAAGGCCCTGTTCTCATGTTGCCACTTTCTGGACCTTTTGAGGAGGAGGCACACGAAGGAGGGCCTCAGAAGATGATCTCAGGGTCTGGGTAGGTTCATATGGAAAGAGGTGGTCCTTGAGGTATTGCGGTCTTGAGCCATTTAATATACCATCCCAGTGGTCACAACCTCAAGCAACAGACTACCATCAGACAGCAGTTTGAATTTCCTGCCAAATCAAATAGCAGGGGCCGGACAATGTGAGTGGCAGGAGTGGATTTAGGGCTTTCCAAGAGGCGCACAAACACTGGGTGCTGAGCAGAGGGGGGTGCCTTCTCAAAACCCAGTGAGAGAGACATCGGGTTTGGGGAAGGAGGCGTGAGTCTCTGACAGGGTCCTAGAGTCCTCTCACCTCCTTCCCAAAGCCTAGTTAGACACCATATTTCCCAAGTCAGCCTCTGTGAGTGGGAAGGATGGAGGAATTGTTTTCTAGTTTGGATCGAAACTATAGCCAGAAATGAACTTCAGGGGTTTATTGCTCACCTCTTATTTGACTCTATATCTATATATCTCCTGGTACTTATTTTTCAAGGAAGGCTATAAAGGAAGACCTCCATTAATGGAGGCAGTATGCCTCTGAATACCAGATGCAGGGGGGAAATATTGTTGCACTCCTGCCTTGCCTGTGGGCTTCTCATAAGTCTCTTGATGGCCATTGTGTGAACAGAATACTCAGTTAGACAGGGCTTTTACCTAATGGTAGGACTCATCCCAGTAATAACTTCTTGGTCAGTCCAAAATACAGTGGTACCTCGGGTTACATACGCTTCAGGTTACATTTGCTTCAGGTTACAGACTCCGCTAACCCAGAAATAGTACCTCGGGTTAAGAACTTTGCTTCAGGATGAGGACAGAAATCGTGCGGCGGCGGTGCAGCGGCAGCAGGAGGCCCCATTAGCTAAAGTGGTACCTCAGGTTAAGAACATTTTCAGGTTAAGAACGGACCTCCGGAACGAATTAAGTTCTTAACTCGAGGTACTACTGTATTATATAAATTATGAAGCATAGCTGAAACAACCTTTTCAAAGCATTTGAAGGTAAACACTTGGAGCTGCCTCAGACGTTAGATAGATGTAGGGACAGTCTTTAGGTGGATAACTAGCATCTGTTGTCATTATTGTCATTATTACTAACGTTATTATCATTATTAAGCAGAGTGAAGAGGCAGATGTCATGCCAGCTGTTCTTCCTGAGTTCCCCCACCCCAGCCATTCCTCTCTGATAGAGCTGTGTGTGCTTTGTGACCTCTAAGCTAGCCTGCTGCCCTCAGAGTTGGTGGGGGATGCTGTTCCATTACCAATGTTGAATTAAATGCCCTCCACGCGTCCTTTTTATTGTGCATTCATGACAATTGTGCCCATGATGGTGTCACAGTCTGGGTTACAGGCAGTCTGAGTCCCGGCTCAGTACGTTGGGACCAGGGTAGAGGTCAGGAAGCAGGAATCCGCAGTCCAGGGGTCAGGAAGCCAGGAGTCCACAAATCAGGAAGCCAAGAGTCTGAGGATCAGGAAACCAGGAGTCAGGAAGCCAAGGATCCAAGAGTCAGAATACCAGGAGTCAGGAAGCCAAAGCTCAGCTAGGTGGGTAGTATGTTGCTGTGGCAAAGAGCCAGAAGTAAATGGCTGGTCTTATATACTCTTCCTGGCCCTTGCCACCAGGTGCTACGAGTCTTCTGTCCACCCTCACCTGTGTGGCCACACCTTGCCCTTCCAGGCCAAACTCAGGAAGGCCCCAGTCCTGCGATTGCCTACCAGTCACAAGGCCTGGCTCCTGGACACACTCCTGACAGATGGTATCCAGGCTTTCAATACCAACCAATACCAAGATGAAGGTCTACCAGGCTTGTGTGGTGAGACATGGGCAACTTACACCTCTAAAGACGGTTAGGAAACTTCAGCTGGTGGAGAATTCAGCGGCCAGGTTGCTCACCGGAGCAAGACGGTTTGAACATATTATATCGATCCTGCTCTGACTGCACTGGCTACCAATTTGTTTCCGGGCCCAATTCAAAGTGCTGGTTTTGACCTATAAAGTCTTAAATGGCTCAGGTCCACAATACCTCAAGGACCGTCTCTTTCCACATGAACCTACTTGGACCCTGAGATCATCTTCTGAGGCCTTCCTTCATGTTCCTCCTTCTCGAGAGGTCTGGAGGGTCGCAACACGAGAACGGGCCTTCTCTGCAGTGGCTCCCTGTCTGTGGAATGCTCTCCCCAGTGAAGTTCACCTGGAGCCATCATTGTACACCATTAGGAATCAGGCAAAAATGTTCCTTTTTAACCATGCCTTTGGTTGACCTGATTGACATCCTATACCTTTTTAAAATGTGGTTCTTTTTTGGGCAGTGTTGTTGGGTTATTATTTTGATTTTGATTTTATATACAGTGGTACCTCAGGTTACAGATGCTTCAGGTTACAGAAGCTTCAGGTTACAGACTCTTCAGGTTACAGACTCTGCTAACCCAGAAATAGTACCTCAGGTTAAGAACTTTCCTTCAGGATGAGAACAGAAATCATGCAGTGGCAGCACAGCAGCAGCAGGAGGCCCCATTAGCTAAAGTGAAGCCTCAGGTTAAGAACAGTTTCAGGTTAAGAACGGACCTCCAGAACGAATTAAGTTCTGTATTGTGATCTGTTTTGTGAACTGCCCTGAGACCTCTGGGTATAGGGAGGTATATAAATAATAATAATAATAATAATAATAATAATAATAATAATAATACATCCTCCAGGAGCGACACCTCAATGCCTTCCACATGCACTGTGTCGGGAATAGTTTGGGCATCCCATGGCAGGACAGAGTCTCAAACAAAGATGTGTTCTCCCAAGCCCACATTCCCAACACGTTCACATTCCTGTCCCAGCAACCTCTATGATGGCTTGGTCAAGTACACAGATGGCAGCAGGATCTCCAAGGGGAGCTGGCTTCAGGCACCAGGCCTGCTGGCAGACCAAGTCTGTGTTCCAAAGATGTCTGCAAACAAGACATGAAGGCTGGCGACATTAACCCCGCTGTGAAGAAATCTGTTGCAGATGACCACAGTGCCTGGAGACAATCAGTCAGGTTGTTTATCCACAACAGTGACCAGAGGAAGAATGACAGCTGGGGGGGGGCACAGAAAAAAGAAACGCCATGGTGCATCTGCAGCAGCACAACCAGACAACATCCTCTGCCCCAGCTGCAATGAAACATGTCTCTCCTGTAGCAATCTCTACAGCCACAGCAGGTGCTGTAACTCTCCAAAGGTTTGAGTGCACTTTCCCATTGTCTCCTGAGACAAACAGATGCCAACCAACTAATATCACTTTCAGTTCAGTGGTACCTCGGGTTAAGTACTTAAATCGTTCCGGAGGTCCGTACTTAACCTGAAACTGTTCTTAACCTGAAGCACCACTTTAGCTAATGGGGCCTCCAGCTGCTGCCGCACTGCCAGAGCACAATTTCTGTTCTTATCCTGAAGCAAAGTTCTTAACCTGAAGCACTATTTCTGGGTTAGTGGAGTCTGTAACCTGAAGCGTATGTAACCTGAAGCGTTTGTAACCCGAGGTACCACTGTACCTGCTGTAACCTCCTGCTGAGACCCTGTAACATTTTATACCACAAATGTTCCAGGGTTTGGTTTGGTTTTTCTCCCAGTTTAGTTGTGCTGTAGAGGAAGCTTGCCCCGGTCCAGATGGCAGTAATTTGATAAAGTTGGGGAAGCATCACAGAACAACTTAACAAGAGAAATGATGTGTGCTGGTCCAGCATAAATCCACTATTATTGTGTCAATGACATGTTGCAGAATGCATCTGCAAACCACACCAATCTGGAGGGCTCCATAGATTCGACTCCCAGCACAGTCAGCTTCTATATGTCAAATAGTTGGAAGCCTATTTTTCCCCCTTTGCCTCAGGCAGCAAAATTTCTTGAGCCAGCCCTGATTATTATTGATGCTTCTGGAACAATGTCTAAAGGACGAACATGCACACATCTATTTTTGCTGGTGTCTGTTAATTACTGAAGCACTAAAGAAATGAACTTTACGGAGAAAATCAGCAGGGATGGAAGACTTTGCCAACTGCCCGGGGCACAAGCAGTTTAGTCATCTTTCTGAAGCTTCTTCTACCTGTCCTTGGGGAGGTTTTTCAAGCCATCTTTGGCAGCCCCTATGAAGAAAATAAGTCAAATGACTAGAATTACCCCTCATAGCCATATACAGCTCTATTATATATTTTTAAAAGCCATTGTGCAATGGAGAAGATGATTGTACATTATAAAATAGAGAGAGGGAGAACGTTCCTTTGACTAAGCACAGTGCTTATTTGATGTCACAGATAAGTACATTTTATAGCCTGGCCTGAAGATGCTTTGGGATTTCCTGGTTACAGGCAGGGGATCAATAATTTTAATTTATTAGGGACATTAGAAGTCCACTCAAGGTCATTACTCATTCACTGTCTTTCTTTTACTTGATTAATTGGTCAATGAAGCAATCTAAATTAAATATTACAGTAACTCACACGGCGGGTTTTGTCTTTTTTGAAGATTGCCCATATCCAGAGAAGCCAAAGGGCTGCTATGGAGTCAGAGGGGCAGTTCCAAATTCAGTACAGTGGTACCTCTGGTTGCGGACGGGATCTGTTCCGGAGGTCTGGCCGGATCCCGAGGTTTTCGCAACCGGAAGACTGCTTATACGCATGCACGCATGGCAAATAACCTATAAAATACTTCTGGGTTTGCCGCTTTCACATCCTAAAGTTTGTGTAACCAGAGGGTTACGTAAACCGAGGTACTACTGTATCCAGTTATACACCTGCCAATCTTCTGAACCAGGGGTATACTGTCTAAGATGTGATCAGTCATTTCTGAAAGTGTAAATCAGTTGCTGGGAAACCAGAGAGTCCCTGCATCCCATTCCTTCCTTTCTACCCACCAAATAGTGTGTGTGTGTGATTATATATATATATACCGTATTTTTCGCCCTACAGGACGCACTTTTTCCCCTCCAAAAATGAAGGGGAAATCTGTCTGCGTCCTATGGGGTGAATACAGGCTTTTGCTGAAGCTTGGAGAGCGAGAGGGGTCGGTGCGCACCGACCCCTCTCGCTCTCCAGGCTTCAGGAAGCTATCAGCAAGCCTGGGGAGCCCGCGGGAGTTCCCGCAGGGCTCCCTAGGCTGCGGATAGCAACCTGCCGCCCGGCGCGCAGGATGCCCTGAAGCAGAGCGCCCTGAGTGCTGGGCAGACATCGGCCAGCCCCACAAGCTCGGGGGACAGCGGGGAGGCACAGCGCTGCCATCCCGCTGTTCCCCGACCTGGTTTGGGGGGAAAATAAAGGGAAAAAAATTTACTTTATTTTCCCCCCCAAAAAAATTAGGTGCATCCTATGGGATGGAGCGTCCTATGGGACGAAAAATACGGTATGTATGTATGTGTATATATATATATATATATATATATATATATATATATATATTCTGTTTTACAATTTAAAATATTCATTTAAACAACCTTAAAATAGCAATGACTTCCCTTTCCATGGTTCACTTTGCACAACATTAATCCCTGCATATTTTATATAAGCTGAACCATTCAGTATCCCAATGTTACATCCATCAAAACTTATTTACACTGTTGAATTTATTTTAATGCCACCCACGTTTTCAAGTGTACACAATTCCCCCCACCCCATACTCAGTAAATGGTTTCCAATCTTCTTTAAACGTATGTTCTTCTTGTTCTCTTATTCTGTATGTTAGGTCCGCAAGCTGCACATATTCCATCAGCTTAAGTTGCCATTCTTCTTTGGTTGGGACCTCGCTCGTTTTCCATTTTTGGGCTAACAAAACACGGGCCGCAGTGGTGGCATACATAAATAACCTTTTTTGACACCTGGGAATTTCCATCTGAATTATCCCCAACAGAAAGGACTCTGGGGGTTTTTAGAAACAAAAACAAATAGTTGACCATTGCTGTAAGCCCAGGAAAGCCAATGTGGCAACCTATAGATGTTCTGGGCTACTACCTCCATAGTCCTTGGTCATGCTGGTTGGGGCGGATGGGAACTGGAGTCCAATAGCATCTGAAGAGCGTTGACTACACATTGACTACCCCGTTATAGGTTTTGACAATGCTAGATTAATTAAAAGAAAGTGCTCATACATATCAGATTGGCCGAAAGACATATTTATAAAGCTGTAGTCTTATTTTTCTGTCTTTGGCACACTGCAGTAGGCTTCAGTTAACTGCTCAGTACTTCCTGATTCCTTTTTCAGCTGCTTCCCACTGGGAAATCATCTGAGTCTCTCTATTTATACTTACTTTCACTCCTCCTAATACAGTCCTGGGTAGTGGATCTTCTGGGCAGTGATATTTTTCTAGAGAAGGAGGTGCCATAGCTCACCATGAATGAATGCCTTGTTCTCTTATAATGTCAAAGGTGGCCATCTGAGAGGTGCAGGAACTGAGTTCCGCCGAATTCTGGCTGAAAAAAAAGCCCTGCCTCTGGGTTTGCCGCCTAGATCCCTTGTTTAATAGGGATTTACTTTTTAATAAACCAAAGCATTAAAAAAAAACCAACCCCAAAGCATTTCTGACATAACATCTAGAGATTCATTGCCTGGAACTTCAGATAGACAGCAAATCCATCAGGACTGCTCAAAAGGGGCAACAGTGACAAAAAGCTAAGGTTTAATTAGTCCTTAATAAAATAATTGCACTGTTTGCTTAATTGGAAACCTGATCTATAACCTTATTACATGGAAATATACAGAAACAAGTTTAGTACGATTGGAGCCAACAGAAATGCATCAGCACTCAAGTCTTTTATCTTAACAAGAATGCAGATTGAGTTGCAAGTCTTTTAAACTCTATTATTTATGATTAAATATTTAAACTGTGGCCCATCAGCAGCTCCCTCAGAAGAAGTGACCTTGAGGTCAATGAAGGTGGATATTGCATTCTAATAACAAATTTTCTCTTGCCTATCTGTTTATCATGGTTGGGCACAAGATAGTCAAAAGAAGCCCTCATCATGCCATGAATTCAGGCAGCCCCCCCCCCACCCCAAGTCCATCCCTTTCTTCCTGTGATTCTTGCTTCAGAGATCTATTGCCTCATCTAAAGGCATTGCTTTCATCATTGGCTATGTTGCAGAGGGTATCAAAATGGAAAACCAGCCACTGTCTTGGCATCTCCACACTAGCCTGGTGGAAGGCTTCAACCCAACAGCCAAGAGTTCAAAGCAGTTTTCAACCAAAATTTGACCTTTTCTGGATCCTTTATTCAGGCCTGTTGCCTCCTGACACAAATCTACCCTCAATATTCTTCAGTAGGTCAGTTGACTGGGTCATGTGAGATTCTGCCCGGTGGAACAATCAAGGCAGGAAATTGGAGTAGAAGTCACAGGTCCCACTCAACAGAATCAGCAGAAGGACTCCACAAACATCCGAGCTGTGTTATAGCATTTTGAAGTATGTAAAGAAATATGCATTACCATCTAAAGTTGCCAGGGGGTTCTAGTAAGACCATTAAAACCAGAGTATAAATGTACCTTACTACACCAGCGTTCCTGCTAGCCAACTTGCTACCTGTTGAATGACATGTTATGTCAGTAGGACAACTCCACAGATAACTGCATCAAGCTCTTCTCAAGCGGTTGACACCTGCTCACAGATCCTCCATGTTTCTGAAGGAAATCGTGCAATAATGCTCCTTCCTAAGTATTTTTAGCCTGCGGTCTGTAAGATACACAAAGGCTTCTGAGATATAGTTGGTCTTCACAGGGAGTTATTGGTGAAGCATATCAACATTTTACCTGTTTGTAAGGAAATTGCTCCATCACTGCTTTACCAAGAGCCTCTTTCAGGTCGAACAGCCAATTATTTCCACCATCTGTCGTTCTCCAGAGTGGAGATGTTACTACCTATCTTTGAAAGCTAACGTGATTAATGAACCAGGCTTTAAAAACAGTATCCGTGTAATAGATGGAAAATAAATGGATCTCAGAAATCCCACTGAAGTGGTGAAGATGGGCACTTCCATGGCCTTAATCTCCTCTAGCCGTATAGTATTAAATGAATACTGGAGCTATTTCAACATCAGAAAGGTCAGTGCACTGTTTTGATAAATGAGACCTTTTCACTAGCCACAAAGGTTGCCTTGAATTACAAAGGCATTGTTTTTACAAGAGCTTTTGTTTTTTTAAAAGCAATGGGCCAAGTTCATCCCTGGGGTACCTTTAATGTACCAGAAATGCTATAACTGCCCTTGATGGTAAATATTTTGCTTTTTCACATTTACTTATTACGTACAGCCCATGTTTTCCTTTGTTTGTGAAATTTCACCTCACGTGATCCTTAGTGTTGTGTCCTTTCCGACTCCTTATTTTACTAAAGGAAGGATCAATAACAATCCCACTTCAATATCCCAACTAATTTCTCTTGTAACTGCTATTTCCATCAATATTGGTTGTATTGCCTCTGTTCTTTTGGCATCGTCTCTGCAAGATTTTATGCTGCTTCTGTAATTCTTCATTTAGTTCAATTCTGAAGAAGAGAGATCCTGCAAAACATCTACTCTAATAGCATCCTAGAGTGAGAAGCCAGAAAAATACGCAAGAAGTTCAGTTCTGGGTCTATCTGCATGATTAACTGATAACCCTACCACAAATCCATTTCCTAGGTGTTCTTCTAGCAACTTTCATACATGGTAGAGAGAACAGATGTGGAAGGAGTGGTCATAAATGTATGAAAATGTCAAGTAAACCTAGGGTGGAGAGGCTAAATATAACGTGTTTTAGACAAGTGTTATGGCTCTGGTCTTTTGTTACCTCTAGGACCCAATGTTCCTTCATTCCTTCATGATGGGACAACATGTTGTAGTCAAGTTTGACCTTTGTTTCAACCCTGCCCATAACCTGACATAGACCTTCCCACTGTTTCAATTTCACAGGCACCGTCTTATCAAACCTGGCCTTTCGATGCGTAGTTTCTCCAAGTCTCCAGTCTTCCATCTTGTAATCTGCAGCCGGAGCTACCTAACCATGCTTCCTAAATCCCATGCCGCATCTCTGCCAGGAAGAGAGAGACCTTTTCATTTGACTCATCTATTGTTTCCTAGAACGTATATTTTCCACAGAGAAGAAAGTACTTGCTTATTATACTATGAGCTGTCTGTATAGATGACTTAGTAGCTGAAAATAGCAATTGTTTTGTTAATTGGTTGCAAGGCTATATTCTGTGTGTTCTTATTGGCATGTTCTGTTATGGGTAGAATTTGAACCATTATACAGTCGTACCTCGGAAGTCGAACGGAATCTGTTCCAGAAGTCCATTCGACTTCCAAAACATTCAGAAACCAAGGCACAGCTTCCGATTGGCTGCAGGAAGCTCCTGCAGCCAATCGGAAGCCATGGAAGCCACGTCAGAAGTTTGGGTTTCAAAGAATGTTCGCAAACTGGAACACTCACTTTCGACTCGCAAGTCGTTCGTCAACCAAGGTATGACTATGTCCCCCAACACTGATGCCTTGAGCGTCTTGGATTTAGTACTGACATGTTAATCCTATAGGGCAGTTCATGCCCTCCAACATTTCTCCAGTGAAAATGGTGATGTCCTATTCCATTATTATTATTATTATTATTATTATTATTATTATTATTATTACCTTGCCCATCTGACTGGGTTGCCCCACCCACTCTGGGCAGCTACCAGAATACATAAAAACATAACAAAACATTAAACATTAAAAGCTTCCCTATACAGGGCTGCCTTCAAATGTCTTCTAAAGGTTGTATAGTTGCTTATCTCCTTGACTCAGAGGTTGGTTAACGCCATATCCTCCAACATTTCTCTGAAGGACATCATACGCTGGGAAATTCTGGGATCAAATCAGAAACCAAATGGTTTCTGTAAATCCAGGATTGTCCCTGGAAAATAGGCACATTTGGAGGGTCTGGAAGTTGGGTACAGGGAGATTGGGAACGGCCAGAGTTTGACTTGGGAAACAGTGAGTGACTCCAATGTCACTAGGACTCACATAGAAGAAAAGCCACAGAACAAATCTACTAATGCTACCATCCTACATGCACATTCACCTGTACATCCCACTGAACATAATAGGACTTAATTCTAAATAGGCATGCACAGGATTGCATTGCTAGCCACACACACACACACCACAAAAAAACCTGTGCTGGCACACCTTGAGATAATGAATTCACTTCTGGGAGTTTCAGCTTAATTAGCATATTGATTAAGTTATCTCTGCATGTTGGATCTGGTTTGGAAGCCCTTTAGACAGCAGGCAATTTGGACTTTGCTGTAGGAAGATTTTCATGGTGGAGCTTGTGGATATTCCTTTTGATATTCATCTTTGACACATATACCCCGCTTCTCACCTTTATATCCATTTTAAGCTCCCATCCACTCTTATCGTGGTTCTCCGTAGGTGAACACTTTTCAAGCAAGTGCTTGGAATTGATTTGATAAACCACATCTACAGTGTAAGTTTCAATTTATGTTTATTCAATTATTTCCTGTAGGGAAACTTAAACTAGGCTGGACAGTAGAGACCCTATAATATCACCATCATCATGGTTACTGCTACTTTCTTGTCAGCAAGTGCACAAGCAGAAAATCCCATCCAACTGAGCGCAACAGTTTCATTGAGCTCTACTGATTTCATGCATAACTGACTTTGGTTATAGTGAAGCTAAGTCTCCTGCAGAGGCGCCATCTTGTGCCCAAGATGGGGGGGGCAGTGTGCAGAGTGTGTGTGATGTCATGTGCATGATGTTCATCACACGTGACTACATTATTACATGAGCACTGTTCCACAGCATTTGATATTTTCATTTACATACATTCATTCGAAATAAGATGGGTTTATGAAGCAATTCTATATACTCCCACCACACTGACGAAGAATTTTACAAAACAGTATTCAATATCCGGAATCACTGTTCAGGGTTGGACATCATATTTGCTGAATACACAAAGCTTCACAGCTTGTCTGTCATTGTACAAAGTCTGGTACCTCGTTTCATTTAAAGATTTTCAGAGACTTTGAGACTAAAGATTTCATTTTGTACTTGTTATGGTTTGAAGGATTTCTATAAAGATTGTCTATTGCGTATGTACATGGTCATCGTGTTGCCTAGACATTGCTGACATCACACGTGCATGACTTCATACGCCCGGCGTGCATTGCATGTGTGTGACATCATGCGAATGACACACAACATGTGTGCCATGTTGTAGCATTGGGAGAAGGCCAAGCATGGAGCCCAGTGCAGTGTGGCTTCCTCTCTCATGCTCAGGAGAAGCAAGCCATTGAACTTCACTGCTCTCAGCCTCCTCCGCCCCCTCAACTGCCATGGAATTCTACTTAATAGTGATCCAGAGCAGAGCTCCAATGTATATTCGGTAAAGGGACCCCTGACCATTAAGTCCAGTCGCGGATGACTTTGGGGTTGCGGCGCTCATCTTGCTTTACTGGCTGAGGGAGCCAGTGTTTGTCCACATACAGCTTCTGGGTCATGGGTCATGTAGCCAGCATGACTAAGCCGCTTCTGGCGAACCAGAGCAGCATACGGAAATGCCGTTTACCTTCCTGCTGTAGCGGTACCTATTTATCTACTTGCACTTTGACCTGCTTTCGAACTGCTAGGTTGGCAGGAGCTGGGACCCAGTAACAGGAGCTCACCCCGTCGTGGGGATTCGAACCACCGACCTTCTGATCGGCAAGCCCTAGGCTCTGTGGTTTAGACCATAGCGCCACCCGCGTCGCTTCCAATGTATAGTTAGCAGAATAAAATAACTTAAACACATTGCGGGATTCCAAAAAAAATAGACCAGAGGCAATTAAATTTCATCCAGCAGAGCTTTACTGCTACTGAAGGCAAATGAGCATAATGGTCACAAATCCAGTACATTCAGGATTGGCCCTGACCATAAGAAATCCAGTTGCAGCAGACTCAACTTAAACTCACAGTAACTTATAATAAGATTAGAACACCACACCAGAAGAATGATAGAAAGAGAAAGTGAAAACCCAGGCTCCTTCAGGCTTGTTATTATAGTCAGCATGAGCTTGACAGAAGAGATAACAGAACCAGTTTAAACCAGCTGCACTCAGCTTCTCTGAAGGAATAACCCAAACATCATGAACCTTCTGCTTGTTTCTTTCTCACAGAGAAGCTTCCAGAACCCGCTTGAATTAATCAGAATAGGAAAGATCTCTACACATCAGATCAATATTTTCTGCACTAAGAAATGCAAACTGACATTGAGGGGGCCTGCCCCCTGCTAGCAAATATTGAGGGTGCCAAAGAACCCTCCACCCCTAGGAATTGGAGTTGGCATGCCTGGTCTCTTGCGTTGTGGTTGCCATCCAAAGCCCAGCAGGTGAAGGTAAGAGCACATGAACAAAACTGTAAATGAGCTCATGATACACAGGGCCAGCTCAGCCATTAGGCAGTGTGAAGCTACTGCCTTAGGTGGCAGAAATCCACGAGGTGGCACCCTTTGGGCACCCTGCCTGCCTTGCCAGCAGAGAAGCAGCGTTGGCATCAGCACTGATTTCCAGTGAGTTCACGCTGGCTTCTCACAAGATCTCATTGAAATGGTGTGAGACATTCTGGAGCGCGTGAGATCTTGCATGATTTTGGAAAGACCTCACCTGGAATGAGTGGTGGTGGTCGTTGGGTGAGCGGGCAGACATTGGTGGCCATGGCAGGGCTAGGTAGCACTTCTCATTTCACCTCAAGCAGCGAAACAGAGTAGCCCAGCCCTACTTACAATACATGCCACAGAGACTCCTGTGACATTTTCGACTCAAATGCCTTTAAACACACACACACAAATTCAACTCTGATGGTTGTTTTATATTTAGAAACAGCTGGAGAATGTAAGCAGTAAGCAGCTGAGATGATGCTAAAGTTACATCTGCATTTCAAGAGATAATAAAGTTTGAATCTGGAGCATCTATCGCACGGAATGATTTTATGCTTTATAAGGCTGGTTAAGCAAATGCTACCCTGTTTTGCTATAATGTGTAGGCATTCATTCAAGAGAGAGAAAATGCATGAGATGTTGAGGCTCTTGCACCTATTAGCTCTGCTGGAATTCGTCCTGCTTTTCTTTTTTCCTTTCTTTCTTTCATGAGGATGACAAAAGAGCCAGAGCTCATTACATTTCCAGCTCATAATACCGGCTAAAATTTAACAATACAAAATCTGCAGTAGATGTCTCACAGAATCTCTGCTCCATAGGTTAGTTAAGAATAATAAAAAGCATGCAAATGAGTACATATGAACTAGTTTCAAAGGAAAATAAAAGGGAATGATGGGGATGAAGAGCCTGCATGGAGTTACCATTATTCTTACAAAACTAGCTGGGTGTTACCTTTCTAAAGAGTTTGCTGGGAAAATATCAAAGATGCCCGTCTGAAGCACAAATGATACCTGTAAATAATAACAGCCTCTATCGCTGTTCCAGCTGTTAGGGAATGAGCATGCATATAAGAGAAGAAATGTTTTGAAAAGTTCTGAAGATGGCAAGCCATCTGGCTTTACTGGGAAGCAGAAAAATGTTCTGCTCCCTACATCTCCATGTTAAAGAGATAAAAGGTTAAAAATCCCTATTGTCAAACAAGACATATATGTGTCTCCAGAGCAGGGAAGGCTACCTAGTGACCCTTCAAATATTGCTGAACTATAACTCTTTTACTTAAATCAGATAGCAATTTTTCCTTTTCCTTTTTTTTTTTTTTTGGTAGCCTCTAATTTAAACAGATGGGACGCTGGTGGCGCTGTGAGTTAAACCACAGAGCCTAGGATTTGCCAATCAGAAGGTCGGAGGTTCGAATCCCTGCGACGGGGTGAGCTCCCGTTGCTAGGTCCCAGCTCCTGCCAACCTAGCAGTTCGAAAGCACGTCAAAGTGCAAGTAGATAAATAGGTACCGCTCCGGTGGGAAGGTAAATGGTCTTTTCATGCACTGCTCTGGTTCACCAGAAGTGGCTTAGTCATGCTGGTCCCTCGGCCAATAAAGCGAGATGAGCGCCGCAACCCCAGAGTCGGTCACGACTGGACCTAATGGTCAGGGGTCCCTTTACCTTTAATTTAAACAGAGAGTGTGGATCCCTCCCCCAGTATAAACTGTCCTGTGTACATATCCCACAGTCCCACTGAACAAGTGCAGAGAAGCTGAAATTTGGCGCAAAATTCAGCTTCTTGAAAACACCAGTTTCCGTTTTAAAGGAAATTACAGCGGGTGGCGCTGTGGTCTAAACCACATAACCTAGGGCTTGCCGATCAGAAGGTCGGCAGTTTGAATCCCCGCAACGGAGTGAGCTCCAGTTGCTCGGTCCCTGCTCCTGCCAACCTAGCACTTCGAAAGCACGTCAAAGTACAAGTAGATAAATAGGTACCACTCCGGCGGGAAGGTAAATGGCGTTTTCGTGTGCTGCTTTGGTTTGCCAGAAGCTGCTTAGTCATGCTGGCCACATGACCTGGAAGCTGTACGCCGGCTCCCTCAGCCAGTAAAGCGAGATGACATCGCTTCTCGGCCTTTTGGCTAAGATCAAGTGTAAAGCGAGATGAGCGCTGCAACCCCAGAGTTGTCCACGACTGGACCTAACGGTCAGGGTTCCCTTTACCTTTTACAGTGTCTATCAAGGAATATCGTGCAGGCAATACTCTGCCAAATTTCAGGAGTCAAAGGAAAGCCTTGTGCAAGATTTCCAGTGCTTGGGAAGAAGGTGTTTTGACGGCGTGCTCCTATCCATGTCTGCTCAAAGAATAAGTTCCAGCATAAGTTCAGTGGGCTTACTTCCATGCAAATGAGAAGAGGATTGCCACCTCAGTGTAACAGTGCATTAGCAAGGCAATCTGCTCCTAACAACTGTTGTAGTGTATACGGTTTGAGCAGCAAGCTATTTCCTTGAAGGCAAATGAATTAATCATGTGTGGTGTTTCTCCTCTTCATTCCATGGCCTGTAGGTTTTCCCTTACCGGCTAGTGTCAATATTGATAAATGGAGTCCATTGTGAGCTTTCATTACTAAGCAGCGCTCCTAATGTTCTGGGCGAGGTCCCTTCGCTCAACTCTTTATCCAGTCGCTGTTGGTTTTTTGAAGAGCTGGTGGTAGCTGCCGCTGGCTACTAATTCCCATCCATCTTTATCAGTGACACTCACTCTTTGGGCTCTCCATAGCCCATTAATAAAGCTGGAGAGTCTATTATAACCTAGGCCCACTAAACAATGAATCATTGGCCACTGCGCATATTATACCTAGAGGAGTTTTACTGCATGTCGGCGGTGTCTGTTCTGCAGTGTTTAAAGGAGAGATGTTTGTTTGTAAGCATATGAGAAACAGAAGCCAAGCATGCGTTTCCTGACTGTTTGCATATGCACACCTCATCTCCAGGAATCAGTGCCAGATTGACATATGGGCTGAGCGTGCTTGCAGCCCAATGCCTCATCATCTAGGAGGGCCTTGGCTTCTTGCCATTTTTTTAAAGGCAGATTTTGCTATCTAGGCCCAGCTGCTTAGTAACATTAAAGACATGACATATAAGTCTATGGCTGTACAATCGTTACACCAGTGCATACTTACTGCTTAGTAAAGCAGACCCTCCAAGTCTCCCTGTTTTCTAGGGACAGTCCTGGATTTACAGAAGCCATCTTAGTTTCTGATTTGATCCTGGAGTGTCCCGCTTTTCCTTCAGACGTCCCTATTTTCATCGGAGAAATGTTGGAGGGTATGATAGAATGTCCTTATTTTCATTGGAGAAATATCAGAGGGTAAAAGGTAAGGTAAAGGACCCCTGAAGTCCAGTCAAAGGAGACCATGGGGTACAGCGCTCATCTCGCTTTCAGGCCAAGGGAGCCAGCGTTTGTCCACAGACAGCTTTCCAGGTCATGTGGCCAGCATGACTAAATCATTTCTGGTACAACGGGACACTGTGACGGAAACCAGAGCACACAGAAATGTTGTTTACCTTCCCGCAGCAGCGGTACCTATCTATCTACTTGCACTGGGGTGCTTTCGAACTGTTAGGTTGGCAGGAGCTGGGACAGAGCAACGGGAGCTCACTCCGTTGCGGGGATTCAAACTGCCAACCTTCTGATCAGCAAGCCCAAGAAGCTCAGAGGTTTAGACCACAGCAGCACCCATGTCCTTATTTTCACTGGATAAATGTTGGAGGCTATGAAGTTGTGCTACACCCCCCTCCCCCAAGCCAAGGCAATAAGTAACTATACAACCTTCAGAAGTCATCTGAAGGCAGCCTGTATAGCGAAGTTTTTTAATGTTTAATGTTTTATTTTTTTTTTATATGTTGGAAGCCACTCAAAGTGGCTGGGGCAAACCAGTCAGATGGGTGGGGTGTGGTGGTGGTGGTGGTGGAATAAGATGCCCATATTTTCATTAGAGAAATGTTAGAGGGTATGGTAAAGTTTGTGGGTGCTTTAAAGCTGCTCAGAATCAAATGATAAAGTCGGCTATGAAGCAATACAGTGGACCCTCTGGATACAAATTTAATTCGTTCCGGGGGTCCATGCACAACCCGAAAAATCCATATCCATGTGGTACAATACAGTGGTACCTTGGGTTACATACGCTTCAAGTTACATATGCTTCAGGTTACAGACTCCGCTAACCCAGAAATAGTGCTTCAGGTTAAGAACTTTGCTTCAGGATGAGAACAGAAATTGTGCTCCAGTGGCGCGGTGGCAGAAGGAGGCCCCATTAGCTAAAGTGGTGCTTCAGGGTAAGAGCAGTTTCAGGTTAAGTACGGACCTCTGGAACGAATTAAGTCCTTAACCCGAGGTACCACTGTGGAGCGCTTCTGCGCATGCACGAGCAGCGAAACCCAGAAAAATAATACCAGGTTTGCCGCTTTTGTAGCCCGAAGTTTACACTACTCGAGAGTAATGTAACCCGAGGGTCTACTGTACAAGTGCTCAGACCACTGCATATTATTATAGCATGCACTTTTAGAACAGGTGAGGATTCTTTTACATCATTATGAATCACAATAATATTTAATGTTGACTTTGTGTGAAAGTAACTAAGTGGTGTTGGTAAAGGAAAGTGATTATAGAAAAGGAGGAAATACTCAAACGTTTAAAACCACTCAAGTCACATGGCTTTGTACAGCAGGCAGAAACAGCCCTACTTAATCCCTCAGATACAGAACATTCATATTTAATGCACACTTCAGTATATGACTTTACTTGGCTGGAGAAATGCATTGCAAAGTTCAGAGAAGTGTGAATTTTGAAGGGTGATGTGTTTCAGCTTGCCTATTGTTTCAGAAAGTGCAAATAAAGTAGGTTTGCCCATAATTGTGAACAGAATTGGGGTTCCCCCCCCCACATCCCCAGCAACAGATTAACAACACAGAACACTTATGAATTCACTGAGCTTTGATGATTCAGGCCTCTGTCCCCTCTCCCGCTTTTGATTGTTGCACTGTTGTGCAACCTCCCAGTGCCAGAGAGGAAGTTTCCGGAAGTCAGTGGGGCTGGCATTCTGATTCGACAAGGTGGTGCCTTCATCAAGAGCAATGGAAATGGATGATAAAACAAGGGGCGAGTTTGGTTGTGGGCTTCCTTTTGAGCAAGCAATGTACGTGCCCCCGTGCATTGAGTTATCAGAGGAAGATTGCTTCATTGCACATGCGAAGGGGTCCTTGGGCAAGCGCTCTGAAGCAATGGTGGCAGATTGCATTTGGGTCAAACGATTGGGAAATGTGACAGGCAGCAAAAATGCCTCAAGCAAAAACACTCACTCCTTTTACACACGCATATACCCTCCCAACTATCCTTCAGTATCCAGGATACATCTCGTCATTTGTTTCCTTTTCATCAGGGTGAAAAGCCTATCCATGATGCAAGCTGATTCATTTCAATAAATAATCTCTCTACAAGGACTTTCTCCTTCTTCTCCTATCACACTCCTAACACCAGGAGAAACCTTCCTGATTCCTGTGGTATTAAAATTAATCATTAATTTTCCTCAAGGCATACAGTCAGGCAGCTCTGTTTATTTCATAGATTGATTAATTAAATTTATATACCACCCTTCATCAAAAGATCCCGGGGCAGTTCACAGGGAAAAAATTCAAGATACAACACAAGTAAATAATTAAACCCAAGGAACAGAATGATAACATAGAGTTGTTTATTCACAAAAAATATTATTTTTGTGTTATTATCTGGAGTCCATAAAATGGCAGGGTTCCCGCCATTAACCCAAGATGCTTGAGAAACTGCCCTGAGCACTGTCACCTCGATATGGCCTTGTACACATGTGCAAATAAGCATTTGGGAGAGCATGGAGGCAATGAGGCTCACCAGCTCAGCTGCTGAGGAGCAAAAGACATGGTGCAACGGTGGCAGGCTTTTTAAAAGTAAAAGCCAGCTGTTGCTCATTCCTCTTACATAGCCAGCAAGTTTCTCTCTCAGCTAAGTGGCTGTGTGGTACTACCACTGCCACATGCATTGCCATTGGGGGTGTTCACCTGAGCACCCCGAAACTGAGTTGCTACGGCAACACAGGATGGGGTGGGGAGAAGAAAAGGAAGAGTTTGGATTTGATATCCCGCTTTATCACTACCCGAAGGAGTCTCAAAGCGGCTAACATTCTCCTTTCTCTTCCTCCCCCACAACAAACACTCTGTGAGGTGAGTGGGGCTGAGAGACTTCAGAGAAGTGTGACTAGCCCAAGGTCACCCAGCAGCTGCATGTGGAGGAGCAGAGACACGAACCCGGTTCACCAGATTACGAGTCCACCAATCTTAACCACTACACCACACTGGCTCTTGTGGCTACGTCTAACACAAATGTGATATCGAATGAACTGGGAAGGGGCAATTCATAGTGCAGACCGGGGGTCCTCAACCCTTCTATCCCTGGGGCTGAGTCGAATACACAGAAGCACCAAATCGCAACCTGTTAAACTTGTTAAAACCTTGCCAATCTCTGGCAAGAACCACACTGCACCACACTGACCTGCCTCCCACTCTGCTTCTTAGTAGGCAGCAGTGATTCAACAGACACTTGATATTTGAGATGAGCACCGCTGCCCCAGAACACTGTCTTCTACTGATTGGTGCCACTCTTGCTTCTGTTGACAGAAGATGAGCTTCATGGGCCAGGTAACTAGCTCACCTTCACAGCAGCAGCCACCTTGCCATCCGTACTGAGGTAGGAGAGCCACTACACAGAGGAGTCCTACACACAAGAGGAGACAGAGGACCTCTTCCTCAGAATGAGCCTGTTTTAGAAGCCATCATCCATCAACGTCATCCAAGAAAGCTGGCTATTGGAGGATTTGGGACCAATGAAGGAAAGCTTCACACACTGCGTAGTTCAACTATAGGATCCACTCCTACAAGACGTTGCGATGACCACTAACTGGTATAGCTTCAAAAGAGGTTTAGACAAATCAGTGGCTATTAATGGCTGCTAACTATGATGGCAATGTTCTGCACTGGAGGCAGTATACCTCCGAGTACCAGTTGCTGAGAATAATAATAATAATAATAATAATAATAATAATAATAATAATAATAATAATAATAATTTATACCCCGCCCTCCCCAGCCACAAGGAGGAAGAACACAGTTGCATTCATGCCCTGCTTGCAGACTTTCCATAAGCATCAGACCAGACGCGGTGAAAAGAGAATGCTAGATTAGGTGGACCTTTCTAATGTTTTTATGCACCAAGGTGCTCACAGGCTAATTTGAGAAGAACAAAAGGACCGCTCCCCACATCAAATGGGCGGGGGGTGCCTTTTGTGTGGTTGTGTGCAGCCCCCCGGATCCTATGCGGCTCCTGGCAGTACAAGCTGGCTTCCCCCTCCCCAGTCTGGAGACCTGGAGGTCTCTGCCTACCTCAGCCAATCGCCCAATCCCGCCTGGGGGGGGGCGTTGCCAGGGGATTGGCCAGGTAAGGGGAGGGACCGCCCTGCCCACACAGCAGAGGGTAAATCTTACCTGCGAAGCGTCAATTGGCTCCAGAGCTTCTCCCACCCTGCCCCTCCCTCAGTTAAGCCTTCTTTGCAGGTTAACCTCTTCTCCACAGGTACAATGGCACTGCTACATCATGGTCACTGTTGAAGGGCCAGAAAGGGATTTTCCTGCATTGGCAGGTTTTGCCTTCCCCATAGCAAAACGTCACAACTTTGGCGGTTTCAGGCCCTGGGCGGAATCCTTTAGTCTATCTTCCCTAAATGGGGGGACATAAAGTGATGACCCACGCCCCCCTTGTGGCAGTGATCCCAGGGATCCCTGTTAAAGGGGTCTTCAGAGGAGGCATTGGCCATACGCCGTGAGGTTGTCATTGCTCTCCCCTGTGACGGCGGTGAAATGGGGGGTGGGCTCTCTGCTTGAACATATGTTCTCCAGAGCTTTCTGTGGATATCACACAGGGTCCCCGGACGTTTCACCATCTATTGATCCCTGTGCCACCACTTGATTTCTCGCTGCCACCACCCAGGCCCTACCTGGTACAATACTGAGTCCAGTCAGGGTTAAATTGGAACATAAACTTCTGTTTATTTATTGCAGTTTAACAAGCGTGTGGTTTCATAAACGGTATTGGTCAATTACAATCATAGGGTGCCTATCCAGACCTATAACTTCCGCTACCAGCTCTCACTCACTAAACCACCTCTCAGATATTTACTTGTCTTCCTAGCTCTTAACTGTTCCTGACTCAGCTTATTTCTCTACACTAACTCAACCTACCCACAGACTCTTTCACTCCAACCACCCAATGAACTCCCCTTTCGCCCCTCCCAGAGCTGGTTTTATAGTCCCTCTGACTCCACCCCCCTGGGTTCTGATTGGGTAACTTGTTTAACTATTTCACCTCCAGCACTCTCATATGTTAATGTCACACCAGCCCAATCCCCACACATTCTGGATAACCCTGATGTCCCCCAGATCCCCGGCTGGGGACTGGGAAGAATAAACATCCAGTGCCTGAGCCAGGGTCTCCCTACATCTGAAAATTAATAAAGTTGTCGCCAATTTTAATCCCATAGCACATTGTCTTGAGTCATTATTCCACTCGGGGGTCACCTGGGGTTGGGGGGACTCCGCCTGTCCACGCAAATGCACCCCATTGCTTCTTATGCCCTGTAAAGAGCAGAACACAAAGGTATCTGCCTCTTGCATGTTTTATTTAATCATCATCACCACCATCATCATCCTTTCAAGAGGTTTCAGGCAAGAAAGGTCACTGCGTCCTCCTCTGAGGCCATGTGTCTTTCCATTTTCTTCATCTCTCATTTCTCTTTAGCTGTCACATGGAAAGCCTGGGGATTTGTAGAAAGCAGCTCAGCCTGCCCTGGCATATAGATGCCTGGTGTGAAAAGGTTCACCTACCGATTGTCAGCTTTTCATGCAGTTGTTAAAAACAAAGGAGCTGCAAGTCCAGAGAAAAGAGTGGAATCTGTTTTGGAAGATGGATGAAGAATGCTCTGCATTATAATTGTTACCATATTGTATTTACTTCATTATTTCAATGGTAAAGTATATGGAAAAAACAATGTAAAAAAATAATATCTCTCTCTCTCTCTCTCTCTCTCTCTCTCTCTCTCTCTCTCTGTGTGTGTGTGTGTGTGTGTGTGTAATAAAAGATGTTAAGGCTTACTGTATGCAGAAACAGTTCATGTTTAACCTAATTATAAACACACTATCCAACCAACTCATAATACACAAATTTAGTGATGTAATGGGTATAACAAAAATAATAAATGCATGTACAATATGATTTGATGAATGTGGCTTCTTGCTCCATTATTTTTTCCTTGTTAATAAGGAATTTTTACAAAATCATTCCTATGACCCTCATCCCCCAACTTTTTTGCATCTCATCTATTTATAAACGTAGCTTAAATCCTACACACGCATAACTCAAAATAACATATAATCTTCTATTAAAACCTAGGGTGTTTTTCCCCCAATAGCCTGAATTGCTGGAACCCAACTGTTCAAAATCTTGTTATCATACACAAGGTTTTTTGGTATTTCTAAAGTCTGCCAAATAAACATTTTTTTTCTTCCAAACCGAGTCAGAGTCCTTAGTCCTGCAATTACAAAGGAGACCAAGAATCTAGCCTTATTGTCTTTGAAATGTCACTCGAATTCCCTCTGTGTTTTTCTTTCTCTGCTGAAAAAAATAAGGTTAATAAGACCTCTCCATTTCTGAAACATGCTTTGAGATAGTCAGATGAAAGGCACCGTATAAGTACAAAGCTGAGTTGTAAACAAGTCATGTACTGTTTGCTATCACTGTGATCATTCAGCAGTGGTGTCTTTTGTATCCCCCCCACCTCAACATTAATAAAGAGTCAGAGCACTTCACCATGTACCTTTTATTCTGAGACATTACAGAGGTGGTGTCTAGGGGACGCAGGGCCATAAGAAGCAATCAACTAAATACTAAAGAAATCTGGAGCGGGGGAGAAATCTTGTGGCACCCGCTTTGTGACTGAGCGGTAGCCTTAATTATTAGCAGCCTGGATTGTGTGGTGCAACTAAGCAGAGTGCAACATACAGGAGATATCCAAGTACAATAAACACCTAGACTACAGCCCGGCACAATGTGGAACTACTCAAATGGTGACAGATGCAGATTTGTGGCATGTGGGTGCAGTGGAAATGGCACAAAGTGGGCAACCTTGTTGGGCGACATCAGGCCACAAATTTATTGATTACACAGAAGGTTGTCACGGTCCGGTTTACGGGCGGTCAAAGTCCTGGCGGAGGACGTCGGGACCAGGGGCAAGACGGCAGGGTGGGAGCAGGAACAGGAGTCTGTAAGCCAGGAGTCAGGAAGCCAAGGGTCCGAGGGTCAGGAAGCCAGGAGTCAAGAAGCCAAGGGTCTGAGGATCAGGAAACCAGGAATCAAGAAGTCAAATGCAGCAAGGCAGGAAGTGTGTCGCTGTGGCAAAGAGCCAAAGGGAAATGCTGACCTTATATCCCTTTCCAGCTCTTGCCACCAGGTGCTGTGAGTTACCTATTTGGCCTCACCTGTGCGGGCGCACCTTGCCTCTTCAGAATAAACTTAGGAAAGCCCCAGTCCTGTGAAGCCCTACCGGTCACAGGGCCTGTCTCCTGCATGCACTCCTAACACAGGTAATGACAGGCGCGAGCAGCAGTAAATCACACCAAGTGAGTTGTACTTAACTCTCTATTAGAGAAACCGGATCTAAACAGGAGTCTCGGGCCTAATGAGCACAGCGACTCATCTCTGTCAGGTCAAGGTCCCCGCCTCCCCACAGTGGCCTGTGTCTCCTGCTCTTCATGTGCTTTTTCCAAGCAATCGGAGACTGCGCCTGCATGCCTGCCTTTGCTCCTCCTCCTTCATACCTCTCCTGGTCCAGGGGGAAGGGGAGTTCAGATCCCATCCAGTGACATTTCTACCAGACTAAGTTGTGATAGAGGGCTATCACAACTTGGTTAAGAGCAGTAGACTCGTAATCTGGTGAACCGGGTTCGTGTCTCCGCGCCTCCATGTGCAGCTGCTGGGTGACCTTGGGCTAGTCACACTTCTTTGAAGTCTCTCAGCCCCACTCACCTCACAAAGTGTTTGTTGTGGGGGAAGAAGGGAAGGAGATTGTTAGCTGCTTTGAGACTCCTTCGAGTAGTGATAAAGAGGGATATCAAATCCAAACTCTTCTTCCTCTTCGTCTTCTTCTTCTACTACTACTACTACTATACGGTAATTGTGGACCTAATAGGTATCTAAAGCCATTTGCACATGCTGCTATGCAACCAGTCCATGCAGAATGTAGGTACCCTATCTATAGAAATGAGCAAAGCAGTGATATTTTGGGGAGCAGGCTAGCAGGCGGGACCCATTACTTACATCATGTTGCTGTATGTAGGTTTTATTTTATTTGTTTTTTATCTTATATTTTGGAAATGTACATCCAGGTTTTTTTGCTTCAAATTTTGTGCGGGCACCCAAGAGAGTGGGGCCCTAAGCTATAGCTTGTTTAGCTTATACGTCAATCCAGCACTGCATAAAAGTATGGCAAATTTCCAGCATACTGGACCGGCCCTAACAATTGACAGTGTGTAATAGTCACTTCAGCCACCTGATTTGGGGTGTCGTGTATATGCAGTAAATTATAAGTTACTTTATTTTTGTTTTATTTTTACTTTCAAGAGAGAAAGACACATGCAGGCTTTTCCGCCTCAGGTGCCAAAATAACTTGACCAGCGTTGGGTGCTGTGCTCCACGATAGAAGAAAGAAACAATTTGCTGCTTTGGCTCAGGCAGCAAAATATCTTAGACTGGCCTTGCTGCTGCTCATGGGAATCTCGCTAACTGGAGTGAGGCAATAACATGAAGGAAATGCCACTGTGTTCCACAGTCTGACTTTAATATGGGTTTAGAAGCATAGAAGGAAGAAGCTTTTATAAGAGAAATTGGATACTAAATACATATGTATTGTTTTGCAGGATGTTTTGGGGGTGAGGGAAATAATTTATAAGCTTCAAAATGACTCTAATTCTCAGAAGCCATGAGCCAAATGTATAGTTTTGGAAGCTTTGGATGTAGCTATTGGAACATAGTGGACAGAAGAAGCCCATGAGAATTCCAATCGATATTTTCAACAGAATTGAAGGCCAAGCGTATTAAATATAAATATAAATCCCCTCTGCAGTGCCTCAGAAACCTCAGCCCATGTTTGCAGAATTTCTAGAGTAGCTTTCAAACGTCCATTTCTTCAGCACAGGAGTTAAAGAATTACTCTCATCCTTCCGAGGGACTGAGGCGTGCACAGCTAACTAGTAAGAGAATATGCCTTCTCCAGTTCATATCTTATTAGCGGAGTTTGAGAAGGGGTTTGAGAAATCTACAGCAAGAGACTGAGATGATTTGGTGAGGTAAAAACAATCTGAGACAGAGGGAGGGAGGCAGAAAGCTGTCCACAGAGGAGCCATGGGAAGGCAATGGAAGAGTAAGCCACAGTGTTTTGATTTTTACCTTCATCCACCTCGCAACCTGCAGTGGATCTCTGCAGCTGACTAAGCAGCGATAACCTGGAGGCCTCTAGCTGCATCCAACCAAGTCACAAGCCTGAGAGGCGGATGACCTAATTTCCCACTGATTGTCAGGTTGAGGGGAAAGACTCTGGGTATTATCTGTTGTATAAGGTTTATACTGCTGAGAAGTTAACTTAAGGATGTTCATAGAAGGAAAGTTTCTCATTTGCTCCTTATCCCACCCGCCAATCAGTGCACAGCCGCTTGCAACCCCAAACATGGAGAATATTGCAGTAGTTTTCCTAATATAATGCTAGAAGTTCTGTTTTGTAATATTCTTTTCACATTGCAGTACCTGTTCCATTATGGAATTGTGGCTTTATGTCCAATACACCAGGATGTCAAGCTAAATTTCATCCCCACCAGTGAGTAATAATAATAACAGTAGTAGTAGTAATAACTAATTTATACCCCACCCATCTGGCTGGTTACCCCAGCCACTCTGTGGCCTGCCCACTTTGGGTGGCTCCCAACAGATTAAAAAGGTAAAGGGACCCCTGAGCGTTAGGTCCAGTCATGGCCGACTCTGGGGTTGCAGCGCTCATCTCGCTTTATTGGCCAAGGGAGCCAGTGTACAGCTTCTGGGTCATGTGGCCAGCATGACTAAGCCGCTTCTGGCGAACCAGAGCAGCGCACGGAAACACCGTTTACCTTCCCGCCAGAGTGGTACCTATTTATCTACTTGCACTTTGACATGCTTTCAAACTGCTAGGTTGGCAGGAGCTGGGACCGAGCAATTGGAGCTCACCCTGTAGCGGGGATTTGAACTGCTGACTTTCTGATCAGCAAGTCCTAGGCTCTGTGGTTTAACCCACAGCACCATCCACATCCCTCCCAACAGATTAAAAACAGAATAAAACATCAAACATTGTGAGCAGGGCTACCTTCAGAAAATTTGTTTTCCTTCATTTGCAAGGAATCGCACAAAACAAAGTGGCACTAATAAAGAAAAGTTCCAGGTTGGCAACAGAAATCAAATTAAAAAATGCTTTTGCGGTTCATCAAAACTATCCAGCAATATCAAGTTATAGGAAAACTGGTGCTATTAACAATAAGCCTTCTAGTTGGTTAATTGGTTCGGCAACTTCCATGCACATGACATGTGATTCTAATTATTTCCCCCAAGAGTTAAATGAACAGTAATCAGAGGCAGTGGCAGGAGAGCTATGAGATTCAGGTGAGGGTCAGAAGCCTCGTCAATCCCAGCAGGTATATAAGAGGACGGCCCTGTGGAGAAGCCTAACATGGAAGACTTGTGTATAGTATGTAGAACTGAAAGGACCACAAACCACCCAAAAGGTATGCTGAAGGGTTTGGTAAAACAGTCATAGCAGATACAGCTGTTGTTAGTAGCTCAGAGAAGGTTTGGGAACCTTCAAGCTTCCAAGAGAGCCAAAGTTTAACCTCGGAGGATGCTGAGCCACGGTTAAATGCCATGAAGGCTGAACTTGATTCCTTAGAGAGGAACAAGACATGGGAACTAGTTCCAGGCCTGCACAGGCCACAAAAGATTTACAAAGTTTTTGCAAAAGTTTTTCAGTGTTAATTTTATGCATTTTTTAAAATCACCATGGTATTTAACAATAATATCTTATGGCCTTTAGATATGAAATTGTGAATTGTAGAATTTTAAATATCCATCATCCTTGGCTTCATTCAATTTTGCTTATAAAACTCTTCCATTTTCTTCTAGTTGTGATGGTGGGGGGTGGGGAGGGGCCTCACAAGTGGAGTAGCCTAAGGCCTCTCTTCATCTAAATCCCTTCATCTAAAGCCCTAAACGGCCTCGGCCCAGTATACCTGAAGGAGCGTCTCCACCCCCATCGTTCTGCCCGGACGCTGAGGTCCAGCGCCGAGGGCCTTCTGGCGGTTCCCTCATTGCGAGAAGCAAAGCTATAGGGAACCAGGCAGAGGGCCTTCTCCGTAGTGGCGCCCGCCCTGTGGAACGCCCTCCCATCAGATGTCAAAGAGATAAACAACTACCTGACATTCAGAAGACATCTTAAGGCAGCCCTGTTCAGGGAAGTTTTTAATGTGTGACATCTTAGTGTATTTTTGGTCTTTGTGGAAGCCACCCAGAATGGCTGGGAAAACCCAGCCAGATGGGCGGGGTACAAATAATAAAATTATTATTATTATTATTATCCAGCCCTGCTTGTAACCTCACATCTCGCAGGGTGGACACAACAACAAACAGTCTTCTCTTTCTCTGACCACTCTTCCTTGTTCCACCACCACTTCCTGGGCTCTGAGCATCCTTCCTTTGCAAGTTCCCCAGCTGGTTCCTCCCAGCATTCCTCTGTCCAACCAGTCCGTGACATGTGGCATTGGTGCCAATTTCCAGTGAAATCTCACCTAAACTCACCACCCCACAAGAGATGCTTCGGTGAGGGCTTCTCAACACAGCAGGGCAATGGTAGGGAGAGACTTCCTATTTAGTCTCAGGTGGCAAAACAGGATGTGCTGTCCCTGCTTGAGACTAGCCAGTCATTTCCTGGGTCCAAAGAAGATCTCTTTAAAAACAGCCATAATGTGACCCCCATTAAGAGGATCAGGGCAGGAATGCCAGTTCTTTGGAGAAAATCCATGCAATTGGCTGACAACATGTGGTTGGATCATTCAATTCTACCTGCAGTGGGGTGTAAAATTGCCCCTGGTTATATTGCAGGATTAGGTCAATGAGCAAATCTCACCATTATTTATGTGCAAATGAGATTTCTCAAAATCTTGCTTTGCCTTCCTAAATAAATTTTTAAAAAGAGATATGTGCTAAAGCACCTGTATGGGCATGCCACAGCGGAGATACAGGTAGAAATTAGGGCTGGGGGAGGAAACAATGTTTATGTTCATTTGTGAAAGATCTTTTAATTTCATCTCTTTGCTGCCCTCTAGTGATTTGACTTTTTGATCGGTTTCTGTATTTCACAATCTTTTGAGATGGGTTTTCTGAGATAGAGCTGGTGGCACGTTTCACTCTTAACAATAAAAAAGGGGGGAATTATCTACCCCAAGAGGAGGCCATCACCCCTGTAGCTGATCTTAGCAGGCCTCCTAATTCAAAGAACAGTGGGACAGCCCAAAACAGTGGCTCATACAACAAGCAGCCTCGTGAAGACAGGTAGTTCTGCTGCATCTTAATATTAGGAGTGATGAATGAGCCGACACATCAGATGCAGCGACACACCTGAATTTACCTGTCTCCACTGCAGGCTGATTGGAAGAAGGCAAGGCGAGGAGTAAATCAGGCAAGGATGCTGTATCCTGAGATGCAGGTGGGTACGTGAGACTTACCGAAGCGTTTAATACAATTTAATTTACATATTCCATGTAGCATATTAGACTCACTGCTTGCTATAGTGCTCGGATGAAGAAAAACAAAGGAACTACTGTATTGTTATATGAACTTTTAGCAAATCTCAAACAATGGCGGCCGCGAGCAACTGATGTGTTTGACTACAAAGGGGATTTCAAATCTTTAAGTAGATATTGTGGAGTTACAAAGTTCAGCACGTTGCAAGCAATAGTATCTCCCGCTGAAACCACTGGGACTTCATTTCTGCTGAAGCATGCGCTATATTTTTGTGTCCTCAGTAAAAAAATAAACTCCTTGCTGGCTGTTTTATTACAAAGCTTGAAATGTATATAATAGATTTCGTGCATTGTTATGTTCATAGCTTTAATTGCTTTTAACAGCATCGCATCTTATTTGTATAATAACTTTTCCCCACGGAGTGTCCTGTTCATGCATTAACCTGTGTCTTGTAAAACAAGCTGCTTACATTTGATCCCCCTTATGCAAACGAGGATTTTCAAACACAAAATAGTTTATAGCTTTGTTTTCCTTTCTCTCTAGATAAAATGAAAGCATGCCTCCAGTTATATGGCAACACATCGCTACTTGTCAGTGGGTGCATGCAGACATGCGGTCTACTCAGCTTCCTTCTCTCCTTTGGCTATGAGAGGAGACATGCTGATTGGGGGCCTATACATATTCAGTAAATAAGTAAAAATGAATGAAAAGGTGTTATGTACTGAGCTGAGTCCTAGAACAATAGGATCCAGAATGCAGCAGTCTGATTGGTCCGCAGGAGCCACTCAATCCAGCACCGGGTGGAAGTGAATCAGCGACCTGATTGGCCTGCAGGAGCAGCCAATCAGACTCCTGGATTAAGTGAGTCAGCAACCCAACTGGCCTAAAGCAGCCAATCAGGCTTCTGGAGGAGGTGAATCCGCAACCTGATTGGCCTACAGGAGCAGCCCGGAATTAGCTAATCACGTGGGGCCCATTGTGTAAATAAAATATATTATATATAGACATTTTGGGGAAAGTTTCATTCATTGCTACTATGAGCTGAATAAAGAGCATGAAATTCACACTCGAATCCGAGTATTTCAAAAGTGCTTTGAATTCCACACATTCATAGAATTGGAGGCGGCTTTGCAAGTCATTTCATCTGTTTTCCTGCCCCGTGAAGCCAGAGCATTCCCAACAGATACCTCTATACAAGGGAGAGACACAAAAGTTGTTAAGCTATTTGGGGGGGGGCAAAGTTGCCACACGCCAGGGTTTTCCCGGGCATTTTACCAATTTTTGGAAATTCCGACCAGACGCTGTTTCCAGCAGACAAATCCCAGATATGTCCAGGAAATTCTGGGCGTATGGCAGCCCTAAAAGTGGTCAATTACTATCAAGACATTTCTCTTTCTGTAACTGAATTCCTGCTTGGAGAGAAGCAGTCCCTTAATTTAGTAAATTAAACACACACATACACCACGCACACAGTTTGATGGTGTGTGTATAGTAGCGTCCTAATGCTACCTTGCCAATTACATGCCTCCACCAATTCATCAAGTAATTCATTATTTGTTCTTTTTACAGCATCAGTCAATCACATCCCCGTCGAATACTCAAGCTGACTTGTAACCAAGCAGCCTAATGATTGTAATGTCACAATTAAGCTTGAGTTAATTAATCTCCCAATTAAGCTGATGATAGTTTGCAGCCCCAATTTATAGAGGGGCTTGAAAAGACATGGCCCCACCCCAAAGGATGGGGATATTCATAATGAATTTGCTGGATCATAAAACTGTTCATCTTTTCCCTTTTTGTTAGATCAATATTTATGTCGCGGTTAATAAAAGTCTTTGTAATATTGCACAAAGAATCATGGCAGCTATAGAACAGAGCAGGGCGAAAGTGCTGAGCTTCCTAAATAGATTTTTTTTTTTTTGTAACATCCAAATGTTTTAGGAGTGATGATATACCTTCCTATTTTAATACAGATAATATTATAATTCTTGAAAATATTAAACCATCTGGCATTGTTTAGACGTAAGGATTTAACTTTTTCCAGATTTTCAAAAGTGCCTCAAACACTAGACAAATTCAAATGAAACCTTTTTCCTATGTTGGACAAGGAGTTAATCCTATTGAACGCAATGCAGCTTGCTTCTGAATAGACATGTTGAGGGTTGCAGTGTACCCCACTGAGACTGCAACACGGGGAAAGATAGCTTGTTTCTCTGGGACAATCACACACATATAATTAGAGTGGCTTGGATCCTAAGAAAAATTAACTTAAGGTTTACAAAAGGAATGTTTTCTGCCCCATCCCTCTGGCTGGAGGGCCAAGTTTGCTGGGAGATAGGGCTGGCCACCTGTCAATCACCTGGTGTCACTATGACATCAGCTGATGCTTCACTTTGAAACCCTGATTTTCATGTCCTGAAAGCATGTTGCGGCTCTGTTTAAAAGCCCCTTGAGCAACTGCTCTTTAAATCTCCAAATCCCAGAGGTTCAAAGAACAGAACAGGGCTGTTTGCCAAAGGGCTTTTAAACAGCCCCATCTTGGAGCATCCAGTTTTTGGAGGTTCTGTCTCCCATTTTAACTGCAGTTTCCGTGGAGACCACTTCTCCCTCCTGGACCAAGGCATAGTCTCTCCACCCATCAGCTGCTCCAGCAAGCAAATAATCAGGCGATCACTTTAAGCGCTCAAGTGTTGCTTTGAAGCCCCTGCTTACCTGCCCCAGGTAAAATGGGTGGGCATGGCTTGCCCAAAACTGCCTTGGGGAGGCCCTGCAGTACACCCTATCCAAGTTGTTCAGGAGGCTTCTTAGGGGCACAGTTGGCTGCAGGGGAAATGTGAAGACAGGGAACTTTCCTTCCACAAACATCCTTAGGGTTGCAATCTTCTGCCCACTTACTTGAGAGCCTAGATGGTCCGAGCAGCTGATTCTGTCCTGCTTCAGTCTTGTTAGCACTCAATCAAAGGTCTGTTCCACCCCATTTTGTGCAGATATTTTAAAAGAACACACCCAAAACCCACGTTTAAAATTCTACACATTTTTGCACATTTTCTATGCACTTTTTTACTGTAAAATATGTAGTTTTCAACACTTTTCCCCCATAAAAGGCACACTTTTTATGCAACTTTACATAAAAATCAATTGTTCGCACTTTTATGCACCAAAACTGCGCTGCAAAATCCAGAGACTTGTGTGATTCTATGGGAAGTTGCATTCTGGTCCACAAAAAAAGTTTAGGAACAATGGATCAGGTTGGTCTGCTGCGAAAATTCAGATCGAGCACCTTCTTCCCTTAGCCTGGGACTAGCAAGGGTTTGCTTTTGCACAGACACGTATAGGATCTTGCTGCAAGTTCTGTTATATTAGGATCTAAGTCCATATCAATATATTCACATCAAACTGGCACTGTGAGGGGATTGAAAGGGGAATGGATCACTCAGAAGCCCCCTTCCCCCCCCCCAAAAAAAAATTGTGCCAATGTGGACAGCTGGTCTACACATATCACCAGGCCATCTGAAATGGTTTCAGCTGAAAAACAATGGGCAATGGCTTGTTGTGTTGATCACCTCTTTCACATTAGTAGTTTTGTGACACTGTCAGACATTTCTGCAAGCCAGTGGTGTTTTTGGTATCTTTTAATCTCTCCATGTGATACAGCTGATCCATGCAAGGAAGTTTTTATCTTGCTCAATATTTGCATGTTGATTCGGAGGTAAAAATGCATAGGGCAATTGATTTTTAATTCCTCTGATGTAACAGATCTCTGAGGGACTCACTGCAATTTGACTCTTAGGACGGAAGTCTCGGGCATTAAAAAGATTAAAGAAGTCAAATTTATCACAACTACTATTCCAGATGGGAGTAAATTGGCAGAATCTCCTGGTTGGCTGCCCGTAGTCTTCATTTCCCTGCAATCAGCGCCTTCAAACCCTTGGTAACAATGGCAGGCAAATTTCTCTGCCATTATTTGAAGGTCAACAGGCGATGCTTCCCCTCTCACAGTAAAGCCCAGGCCGCCTGACGCTTCTATTTGGAAGTTCTGAGGATTTAAATGGAGGTAATCTAAGGCTTTCCAGTTCCTTCGAACACACCTCCCATTGTTGTGACAAAGATGCCAGCTGCACACCTCGGCCGCTTTGGTTACGTTGACAATGTAGAAGCCCAACTCGGAAGCAACGAATTGTTTCACCTTTGTGCAATTGACCTTGATGGAGCAAGAGGAAAAAGAAGAGGTTGCAAATTGTGTGAAGGCATGCCCTTCTCAATTAACATCAATTCAGCATAGTATAAAGGTAAAGGTAAAGGGACCCCTGACCATTAGGTCCAGTCGTTACCGACTCTGGGGTTGAGGCGCTCATCTCGCTTTATTGGCTGAGGGATCCGGCGTACAGGTCATGTGGCCAGCATGACTAAGCTGCTTCTGGCGAACCAGAGCAGCGCACGGAAACGCTGTTTACCTTCCCGCTGGAGTGGTACCTATTTATCTACTTGCACTTTCACGTGCTTTTGTTTTTTTTTTATATAATATTTTTATTTTTCCATATAAACACAATACAACAAACAAAAACATACAAAAACAAAAACAAAACAAAAAACATGTATCATTTCATATCCTAATTTCATATCCTATCTTCCCCGACTTCCTCATGCCTCCCCTTTCTGTATTCCAAATTCTTATCGATTGTTCAGCAAATCTTCCCTTATTTTAATTTAAATTTAGGCTATTCTTCCTTATTCTCCTTGTCTTAACCATTACTAATAGTAACCATTTACTTTCCAGTCCAACATCATTCTAACTTTCATTAACTTTGTAATATTTCTTTAAATAGTCCTTGAATTTTTTCCATTCTTCTTGCGCTGCTTCTCTTCCCTGGTTTCGGATTCTGCTCGTCCTTTCTGCCAAGCCCATGTAGTCTATCACCTTCATCTGCCATTCTTCCAGTGTGGGTAGCTCTTGCGTCTTCCAGTACTTCGCAATGAGTATTCTAGCTGCTGTTGTAGCATACATAAAGAAAGTTATATCCGTCTTTAACACCCCTTGGCCGACAATACCCAAGAGAAAGGCCTCTGGTTTCTTGGAGAAAGTATATTTAAATACCTTTTTAAGTTCATTATAGATCATTTCCCAGAATGCCTTAATCTTCGGGCAAGTCCACCAAAGATGAACCTTCAGTTTCTTTACATTTCCAACATTTATTGTCAGGCAAATGGTAAATCTTTGCAAGCTTGACTGGGGTTATGTACCACCTATATATCATTTTCATAATGTTTTCTCTTAAGGCATTACATGCCGTAAATTTCATCCCGGTGGTCCACAACTTTTCCCAATCAGCAAACAAAATATTATGACCAATGTCCTGAGCCCATTTAATCATGACCGATTTAACCGTTTCATCTTGTGTATTCCATTTCAGCAGCAAGTTGTACATTTTGGACAAATTCTTAGTACTGGGTTCTAACAGTTCTGTCTCCAATTTTGATTTTTCCACCTGGAAGCCAATTTTACTGTCCAGTTTAAACGCTTCATTTATTTGATGATAGTGCAACCAGTCTCTCACCTTCCCTTTTAATTTCTCAAAACTCTGCAATCTCAATTTGTCCCCTTCCTTTTCCAAAATTTCCCAGTATCTTGGCCACTTAGACTCCATATTTAACTTTTTAACTGCCTTAGCTTCCATTGGCGACAGCCACCTTGGAGTTTTATTTTCCAGCAAGTCTTTATATCTGACCCAGACATTTAATAGTGCTTTTCTGACAATATGATTTTTGAAACTTTTATGTGCTTTAACCTTGTCATACCACAAATATGCATGCCACCCAAAAATGTTATTAAAACCTTCCAAATCCAAAATGTCTGTGTTTTCAAGAAGTAGCCATTCTTTCAGCCAGCAGAAAGCTGCCGCTTCATAGTAAAGTTTAAAGTCTGGCAGGGCAAACCCCCCTCTTTCCTTTGAATCCGTTAGTATCTTAAATTTAATTCTGGGCTTTTTGCCCTGCCAGACAAATTTAGATATGTCTTTTTGCCACCTCTTGAAACAATCCATTTTATCAATTATTTGCAATGCTTGGAACAAGAACAACATTCTTGGCAATACATTCATTTTTATAGCTGCAATACGGCCTAACAAGGAAAGCTTTAAGTTGGACCAAATCTCCAAATCTTTTTTCACTTCTCTCCAGGTTTTTTCATAATTATCTTTAAACAAATTCACATTTTTAGCTGTCATATTTATACCCAAATATTTCACTTTTTTAACCACAGTTAACCCTGTCTCGTTCTGAAACCTTTCCTTTTCTATCTGTGTCAAATTTTTCTCCAAAACCTTTGTCTTAGACTTATTCAATTTAAATCCTGCCATTTGACCAAACTCTTGAATTATTTCCAAAACTCTTTTCGTGCTAGCTTCTGGCTCTTGTAATGTAAGTACTAAGTCATCTGCAAATGCTCTCAGTTTATATTGTTTAGCTCCGACCTGAATCCCTTTAACCAACTGGTCCCTCCTAATCATATTAAGCAAAACCTCCAGGACCGATATAAAAAGTAATGGGGAGATAGGGCACCCCTGACGTGTCCCTTTTTCAATCTTGAACTCTTCTGTAACCACATTATTTACAATTAGTTTGGCTTTCTGTTCAGAGTATATTGCACCTATACCATTTTCAAACCCTTGGCCTACCCCCATCCCCCGGAGGTTCTTCAACATAAAACTCCAAGAAATGTTGTCAAAGGCTTTCTCGGCATCCACAAATATCAAAACAGCTTTAGTGTTTATGTTCACTTCCAGCTTTTCCAAAATGTCAATTATATTCCTTACATTGTTCGACAAATGCCTTTTTGGGAGAAAGCCCGCTTGGTCCCCGTGAATCTCCTCCATCAAAACTCTTTTCAGTCTCTTTGCTAAAATGTCAGCAAAGATTTTGTAATCCACATTCAATAACGAGATGGGTCGGTAGTTTTTAAGTTGGGTCTTTTCAGTCTCTGTCTTTGGTATAAGTGTAATGTAGGCCTCTCTCCACGTATCGGGTGCCCTTTTCCCCTCCATAATCTCATTGCAGACTTCCTTCAGAGGTTGTATCAACCCTTCCTTCAAAACTTTGTAATATTTGGAAGTCAGTCCATCCGGTCCGGGGGATTTGCCCAGCGTCATGCCTTGAATGGCATCTTCTATTTCTTGTGCTGATATCTCCTGGTTCAATATTGTCTTACTTTCTTGCGAAACCTTTTTCAGCCCATTTTCCTCGAGGAACTGTTGTATGTCCATTTCTTTCTGCGGCCCTTGTGTGTAGAGTTGTCTAAAGTAGTTCTGAAAGCAATTCCTAATTTCCGCTGGGTTGCTTATGTTTTTTCCTTCCACTTCTATATTTGTTACCGTGTTGAGTTTTTGTCTCTTCTTTATTTGCCAAGCCAGTAACTTGCCACATTTATCAGCAGATTCAAAGGTCTTTTGTCTCATTTGTTTAATTTTCCACTCTAATTCTTGATTCATCAGTTCCATATATTGTGTTTGATGAAATTTGATTTCTCTTAAAATCTCTTGGGATTTTGGCTTCGATCTTAATTGTTTTTCCCCTTCTTTTATCTTTTCCAAAATTCTCTCCTTTTTCTCATTTTGCTTTCTCTTCTTTAAAGTATTTTGCTGAATCAAAAACCCTCTCATCACGGCTTTGCTTGCGTCCCATACTATTCTTTTTTCTACTTCAGACCTTAAGTTGATTTCAAAATAGTCTTTCAAGGTTTTTTGGGCCTTCTTGCAGATCTCCTCATCTCTGAATAAGGTGTCATTCATTCTCCATCTGAAGGAACCAGTTGTTGTTTGCCTCATCACCATCTTTACAGCATTATGGTCGGAGAAAGTTTTTGGGCAGATTTCTACTTTTTTTATGTTCGGAGCCATACTGCTAGTCACCCAGATTTGGTCAATCCTTGTCCATGTCATTTTGGCTTCAGAAAAGAAGGTTCCCTCTCTTTCTAATGGGTGTTTTGTTCTCCAAATATCAATCAAGTCCATATTGTCAGTCATTTCAAAAAAAGTCTTTGGTAGTCTTCCATCTTTTGTTATTACCTGTCTTTGTGCCTTGTCCATATTTGTTGAAACTACTCCATTCATATCTCCCATCAAAATTAAGTTGTAATCCATATGGTCCATCAAGATTTCATGCAACTTCTTAAAAAATTCAGCTTTCCCTTCGTTTGGTGCATAGATTCCCACTATCAAATACTTCTCTCCTTGAGATTGAATTTCAATTGCCAAATATCTTCCTTGATCATCTTTAAAGATTTGTTTCGGTTGCAATTTTTCTTTTGCATAGATCACCACTCCTCTCTTTTTTACTCTGTCTGAAGATATAAATTCCTGTCCCAATCTTTTATTTATTAGTAATTTTCTGTGTGCTCTTGTCACGTGGGTCTCTTGTAGGCAAATCAAGTCCAATTGGTCTTTCTTTAAGGCATGAAATATACTTTTTCTCTTCCTGGGAATGTTTAAGCCGTTACAATTCCAGGTTAGAAGTTGCAGAGCCATGATGGGATTATTTACTCCTTCCTCCTACAGCTCCCTGTTTTTGTTCCTCATCCGTCGGTGGTGCCGTGTTCGTGTCCAATGATGAATGCCCCTGTCCTGGAAATGTCTCTTTCTGTAGGTCTTCTTCGTGCTCTCCCAAGAACTTGTCTTTATCACTTACAGTCTTTATTCTTCTCTTCTTTCCCTTATATTTAAAAGACAAGCCTTGGGGAAATTCCCACCTGAATGGTATGTAGTTCTTCTTCAGCAGTGTCACCAGGTCCTTATAATGTCCTCTTGCGTCCAAGATACTCTTAGGGATGTCTTTAAAAATCTCAATAAAAAAGTCTTCAATTCGAAGGGCTGTTTGGTAGTGCAGGTTCAGTATTTTATCTCGCTCCTCCTTTGATCTTAAAGTAATAAGACAATCTCTGGGTCGATTCCTCTTCTGTCTTATTCCCAATCTAAATGCACTTTCTATCTTAAAGTCCTCTTTCTTCAACTCCTGCTTCCAAAAATCAGAAAATTCTTTTGTCAAATAATCCACCAAGTTGTCTCCTTCCTTTTCCGGCACAAGTCTGATCCTTAGGTTCCTCTCCTTGCGTTGCATATCCTGCATAGAGAGTGCCAGTTCATATTCATCCAATTTCTTGTAAACTGGTGGAAATTTTTCCTCCGCAGCAGTTGCAATTTCCTTAGCTTCCTCAGCTATCTTTCGTGTTATAGATGAATCTTCCAATAATTTCCCAATTGCTTCTGCATTTAAGTTCACTTTATTCCCTAGGTCAGTTATACTTTTAGTATTTAGGTCAATTTTCCCAGAGATTTCTTCAATTTTTTTATTTGTTTCAGCAACTTGTACTTTAGTTTCAGCAACTTGCAATTTAGTCTCCGCACCTTGCTTTTTTAGTTCCTCCAAAGAGTCATTTATCTTCTCCAATACCTTAGCAAATGATTCTTCTGTAGACATTGCTTTCACTTTTGGCTTTGCAGCCACTATAGTTCCAGAGGCTCCTGTGCACTTTCACGTGCTTTTGAACTGCTAGGTTGGCAGGAGCAGGGACCGAGCAACAGGAGCTCACCCCGTCGAGGGGATTCGAACCGCCGACCTTCTGATCGGCAAGCCCTAAGTTTAACCCACAGCACCAGCCTCAGCATAGTATAATGGTGCCTATATTGCATGACACCTCAAAAGCCCATGAGATCAGTAGAAACGTTTCGATTTCTAACAATGCCTTTCCAGGTGAATTTGACGTTTCTCCTGCCAATCAGATGCTCTTACATAAGGAAGAGCAAGTCTCCTGATTCCTTAGCAGCTGAGGAGAAAAAATGATTTTGGCAGGCAAGGCTTGGCATTAAAGGGTGAGGAAAGCTGCAGCTACTGAAATTTCCTTTTCTAGGCAATTCTGAAGATGGAAGTCTAGTTATGTTCATTGTGAACATTATGAATAGTGCAGAATAAAACACAGTGGAGGGTGGGGGAGGATGGGGCATAAAAGGAAAGTATGATTTTTCTTTATACAAAGATTACACTGATTTGGTTTGATTATGTCATAGCTGTTTTGCTGTTCAGTGCTGTTCAATGCTTTGGTATCTGAAGAAGTGTGCATGCACACGAAAGCTCATACCAAGAACTAACTTAGTTGGTCTTTAAGGTGCTACTGGAAGGAAAAAAAATTTTTTGTTTTGGCTATGGCAGACCAACATGGCTACCTATCTGTAACTGGTTCAATGCTTAAGGTTTTGTTTTGTTTTTTACTATCTTACTGGGGGTTTTTTTTTTACTTTTTGTACCCCTGCAACACTGCTGAATGACAAGCTGCACTTGTTTAAATTATCTCATCTACTCAGGTATAAAAACTGAAGGAGATTTATGCTATACAGTGGTACCTCGGGTTAAGAACTTAATTCCTTCTGGAGGTCTGTTCTCATCCTGGAGCAAAGTTCTTAACCCAAGGTACTATTTCTGGGTTAGCGGAGTCTGTAACCTGAAGCGTCTGTAACCTTAGGTATCACTGTAAGCTCAGGTCTTATGATTTTGAGCCTTAGAATTGACAGGGCCACCACTATTTGCTGACCAGATGGCATTGATCACTGGTGCCAACTATAGTAAGGTTACCAGACTTCCCTGTTTCCTGGAGACAGTCCCCGGATTTACAAATCAGTCCCTGACAAAATCCATCCCCTTCAATTGAAGTTGAAAAGTGTCCCCGGATTCATTGAAAAAAATCTGGTAACCTTAAACTATAGGGGGTCCTTGGGAAGCAAGCAGCCACAAAAAAAAAATTGTTGTGGGTGCTCAGCACCCACGGTAAAGGTAAAGGGACCCCTGATCATTAGGTCCAGTCGTGACCGACTCTGGGGTTGTGGTGCTCATCTCGCTTTATTGGCCAAGGGAGCCGGCGTACAGTTTCCGGGTCAAGTGGCCAGCACGACTAAGCCGCTTCTGGTGAACCAGAGCAACGCACGGAAACACCGTTTGCCTTTCCGCTGGAGTGGTACCTATTTATCTACTTGCACATTGATGTGCTTTCGAACTGCTAGGTTGGCAGGAGCAGGGACCGAGCAACGGGAGCTCACCCCCATCGAGGGGATTCGAACCACCGACCTTCTGATCAGCAAGTCCTAGGCTCAGTGGTTTAACCCACAGCACCACCCGCGTCCCATCAGCACCCATACTACGGGGCCTCCAATATGACTTCCAGGGTCACCAGGCACTGCTGTGGTGTGTATGATGTCATGACATCACAGCGCAACATGATGTCATGATGTCACATCACGCGCCGCTGGGCACCCACAACCTGGGGCTCAAGTCGGCGCCCCTGACATTGATTGACCCACAACAGGGCCTTCTTGGTAGGGGCCCCACTTACAGAATGCTGGGAAGGTGCATTGTAACATTTAGGCAGAAATCGAAACCATTCCTCTTCACTAGGCTTTGTTGGCTGACATAGATTGTTTCTGACAACTTTGAAATTATTACTTGCGAGGTATTGGGGGGGTTGTGTGTACAGTGGTACCTCGGGTTACAGAAGCTTCAGGTTACAGAAGCTTCAGGTTGCAGACGCTTCAGGTTACAGACTCCGCTAACCCAGAAATATTACCTCAGGTTAAGAACTTTGCTTCAGGATGAGAACAGAAATTGTGCAGCGGCGGCGCAGCGGGAGGCCCCATTAGCTAAAGTGGTGCTTCAGGTTAAGAACAGTTTCAGGTTAAGAACGGACCTCCGGAACGAATTAAGTACTTAACCCGAAGTACCACTGTATTTTTAAAAGGTGCTGTATCTATTGGTTTTTTTGTTTGCTATTCTAGGCTTCTTTGGAAGAGTGGGATGAAAATCTAACAGCAGCAACAACAACACTGCCTCTGGATGCCAGCAGGACCAGTGGTTAAGGGTGATGAGGGCTGTGGTCCAACAACAGCTGGAGACCCAAGTTTGAAATACACTGCTCTAGATATTGCTGGGCTACAAGGCCCATAATCCATGGCCATTGGTGGGTGTTGGAGCCCAACAACATCTGGTGGACCATAGGCTGCCTTCCTCTGTTCTAGAAGATAGGGCTGGAAAAATCAATCCAAGCTAAGCCAACTAAAGGAATAAGATAACAGATGATATATGGAAGTAAGGGAAGTGGGGGCAATTAATAGTTGAAGTGGAGAACAAGGCAGGAAGCAATAAAAGTGTATACAGTAGTACCTTGGTTCTCAAACACGTTGGTTCTCAAACTCCGAAAACCCTGAAGTAAGTGTTCCAGTTTTTGAACAATTTTTGGAAGTTGAACGTCCAATGTGGTTGTCGGTTATTGTTTCCAGGGCGCCTGCACCAATCTGAAGGTGTGCCTTGGTTTGCGAACATTTTGGAAGTCAAACGGACTTCCAGAACGGATTAAGTTTGGTGCTTTTGTTTTTGCTATTTATTTTGTGTTTTTGAGGCTTTTTAGGTTAATTTTTGTGACTGTGTGGAACCCAGTTCAGCTACTGATTGATTGATTGATTGATTGATTGTGTGACTGCGGAAATGGATAAAAGCCCCCCATCCAAACAATGACTATCATCATTGCAGGAAAGAAAAAAAATAAAATTTTCATTTTCATCATCTACAATACTGTCTTATTTATTATATAGTGCAGTACATTGATTATTGCTTTCATTTTGTGGATCATTGTTCTCGTTAGATAGTAAAATTCATGTTGAATTGCTGTTTTAGGGGTTGTTTTTAAAAGTCTGAAATGGATTAATTCATTTTGCAGTACTTTCTATTGGAAAGTGCACCTTGGTTTTAGAACGCTTTGGTTTTGGAACAGACTTCCGGAACAGGTTAAGTTTGCAAACCAAGATACCATTGTATTGCAGATGACCTGCCTTGTTGACTATAAGAAGAAAGTCATCTTCTCTTACTTCAAGTATCTGTCCATCTGGGCAAAAAGACATGTCAATTCTTAAACAGAAAGAGTTATTCAAAACTTAGATCCAGCTCCTAGACTCAGCCACTCTGTCCTTCCTATTGGTGACCCATGAACACATCCTAGCCAAGAAGAAATTCCATATGCTATTGACCAGCTAGCTATGGAAGAGTTGTCAGATAAACTGCACCTCAAAAGATAAATAAAATAAAACTGAATGGCATACAATAGAAATTCTGTCTACTAGATTAAATAATATCCTCAAGGAAGAATCAAGGCATGGGTTTACCTCAGATGACGTTAAATTCATGTCTCCCCAAATAACAATTCCCGCAGCTCCCAAGGCAGCACTTTCTCCAATGGTGCTAACAAGATCTTGCTATATTGGAAACAGAAGGAAACATCATCAGTGTCTATTACTGTTTATTCGCAACAAATTTTGCTAAAGATGGGGAAACAGTTAGTTAAAAAACTGATATATGGGCCCTGTGGACAAGGGGCTACTCTTCAAGGAACTAGTCTACAGCCTAGTAGTAGGTTTACTTGTCTCTTTCAAAAATCAAAGAAAATCATAATCCAAGTATTATGAGCTAATGCATAGGCCTTCTTTTTTAGAATTGTAAAACTGGAATAATGACTTAGTTGGGTTCCCCCTTGTATTTCTGTACTCTGGGGTCACATTTCCCATAATGCAGCAGGAGGCCTGTTGTTGTATTGGAAGGTCTTGGGGCGAACTGCAACACTCAAAATCTTCACTCCTTCCTGGAATTACCTTAAATATAGCAAACGAAGGCCTATAATAGGCTCTTCTCATCTATTACCCCAGCGTAGTGAAAACTTCGGTTTGAAAAACAATTTGTAACCGTCTAAATACTCTGGAGAAGAGTGCAAAATGAAGTTTGTTAACACAGTCAACTCAAATAAATGTTTATGCGCCCAAGTCTAATGCACTAAGCCTTTCTGTGAAATGTGAAATAATGCTTAGCATTTATATATATATATTTTCCTGAACATATAAAGCAGTTCGCAGGTGTTTTTTTTCTGTTTGTTTGTTTTACAAAAGCCAGTACAGTGGTACCTCAAGTTACAAATGCCTCAGATTACAAATGCTTCAGGCTACAAACTCTGCTAACCTGGGAGAGTTACCTTGAGTTGAGAACTTTGCCCCAGGATGAGAACAGAAATCATCTGCCGGCGGCCCAACGGCAGCAAGAGGCCCCATTAGCGAAAGCACGCTTCTAGTTAAGAACAGTTTCAGGTTAAGAACGGAGCTCCGGAATAAATTAAGTTTGTAACTAGAGGTACCACTGTATTAAGTAAGCCAAAATTATTATTATACCCCTATTAAAGATGCATGGATAAGGTGGAAAAATAATTTGTTGCTTAGGTCCATCTCTTGAGCTCTTGGCTGAGGTAAAATGTGAAGAAAGTTTTCCTAGTTCAGGATTCATTATACTAAACCAGTAAAGGACCCCTGGATGGTTAAGTCCAGTCAAAGGTGACTATGGGGTTGCAGCACCGAGCCTCTTGGGCTTGCCAATCAGAAGGTCAGCGGTTTGAATCCCTGTGATGGAGTGAGCTCCCGTTACTCTGCCCAAGCCCCTGCCAACCTAGCAGTCTGAAAGCACGGCAGCGCAAGTAGATAAATAGGTACCGCTGCAGCGGGAAGGTAAACGGCGTTTCCGTGCACTCTGGTTTCCATCACGGTGTTCCGTTGCACCAGAAGAGGTTTAGTCATGCTGGCCACATGACCCAGAAAGCTGTCTGCGGACAAATGCCGGCTCCCTTGGCCTGAAAGCGAGTTGAGTGCTGGAACCCCATAGTTGCTTTTGACTGGATTTAACCATCCAGGGATCCTTATTTTACCTTATGCTAAACCAGGTCTAACATAGCAGTTCCTACTTTCCCCCCAAATAGCTTACCTCGGAAAGAAATAGCAAAGGTTCGTCCCTATAGTCTAGTCGGGTATATACAAATACTGGGAGAGCGTAACCGTGTGATGTCATCATGGAAATCCTCATAGATTCGTTCACCCTAAACTGTGAAAAGCGTAAGATATTATCACTGTTTCCAAGGCATTTCTTAATGGCAATGGAAGGATACAAGGCTGCGCTGCTGTTCCACAGCCACGACAGTTCGTTGTTCCTCAAAACCTCATTTTCTGGACAGGAGCCACTATAGTTCTGGTCATGGAAATTGTAATTGTGGCAGTCAGGATACAAGTAGTATCCCCACAAGCCCTTGGGCCTACTTTTAATCCCCAGCTCAATTGTCTCTTTCATGAACGCCTTAGCACATTGCTCAAAGGAAAGCTTAGCTAGACGCTCAACGGCGTTTGCCGAAACATTTTCATGCATTTCAGAAATTAGTTTTCTCGACTGCCTCCTGTAAATATCCTTTGTATTCCAGTTGCGGTCCCATTGCGGCCTCCAGTGTTCCCAGTCTATGACTGCTAGCCCAGTGAAATCTTTATCGGGAATGTAGTAGTCAATGTCTTGGAGAGCTTTTTCCAGATGCATTTGCAAGCTGAAATTCTGAGGGAGGCCACCATTGACTGGGATTTCCTGTGGAGTGTACCACGGATAATATCCTAGCCTGTTGACATAAAATATCGTCACGTTCTGCCCTCTCGCTTTGGCAAACGGGCTTCCAGTCACGTGGAACATTTCCAGGTTAATTGTTATGTTGTATCGGATGGAGCAATGATCCGTTGGCACGTTCCAGGCCGCTACAAAAGGCTTCCTTCGGAAAACAGGGAGCTGAGCTGGCTTCATGGCGAAAGTAGAACTCCACACAAATGTCATATGTATCCAAGTTGTGAAGTGGACCTGCTGGATAATAGAAAGCAATATTTGGGTTTTCAATATGGCTGCCATTATAGGAAAAGATTTGCAAGTACATCTCCCAACTTTACCAAGTGCAAAATAAAATAAAATGAGAATTAACAATAACAATAACAATAACAATAACAATAACAATAAAGAACTACAAAAACTATCTAAAGCTGAATATAACACCTAAGCCAGAGGTGATCTTTGGCTCCCACAGTTTCAGAAACTTTCAGAGAGTATCCTGGCTGATTTGATTGACATCCTATGCTCTTTTAAAATGTGATGGTTTTGGGGGGAGTGTTATTGGGTTGTTTTTATTTTGATTATATATTTTGTGGTTTTATACTCTGATTTTGTTCTGTGAACCGCCCTGAGACCTCCAGGTATACCGCAGTATATAAATTCAATTATTATTAATAATAATTTTATAAAGAAAATGGGCCATTGGCATACCCTCCAACATTTCTCTGATGAAAACAGTGACCTCCCCTCCAATATTTCTCCAATGAAAATAGGGACATCCTAAGGAAAAATGGGACATTCCAGGATCAAATCAGGAACCAGGATGGCTTCTGTAAACCTGGGACTGTCCCTGGAAAATAGAATACCCTCCAACATTTATCTGAGGGAAATAGGGATGTCCTATTCTGTTGTTGCTGCTGTTGTTGTTATACCCTGTCCATCTGACCGGGTTGCCCCAGCCACTCTGGGCAGCTTCCAACATTTATGAAAACATAGATGTTTTTAAAACTCAAATAAACAAAATTATTTCTGCCGTGATAACTAGGCACAGGTCTGAGCAAGGTTTTGTGGGGGGTTTTGACCTGCCGCTTTCCCTGGGGAAACCCACTGTTTACCACAGAACTGGTGTCAACCTGCAGAAAACCCAATTGACTATTGTTCCAATTCAGCAGTAAAAAGCAGGTTTCCCCAGTGAAGGCAGCAGGACAAAACAAAAAACCCAAACCCTGCTTGGACCCATGCCTGAAAGTCACAAATCTGGGCCTAGAAATTGTGGCACTTTACTCCACACCAAGTTGTAGCTGTTCAATTTTGCCACTGGATGTCACTGCCAGTCTATTTCATGGGCCATTTAAATAAAACAAAGCTATTTAAGGACAAGTGTTTGGACTTAGATGAATGGGTTTCTGTTAATTTGGGTTCTTACTAAACAGTAATAACATACCAAAGTGGCACGGGAATGCCTCTGTTTAAAAATATATGGCTTTTTTAACACTGGGTTTTGAAACAGAAAACAAACATTTTCAGAACTGCCCCTGGCGAACGACTATGACCTCTGCTGTTATGTCAGGGTGGAGTAGCTACAAGCAAGCATAACATCATCGGAGCTTTATAAATAGATCAAATTTTTTACCCAGCTGTCAAGAGGAATTGATCTACAACACCCAAAGGAAAATGTAATAATTTAAAGTGATGTCATTTGCCATCTGTGGGATCATAGTGCAGTCTTCCTCCCATTATAAGCTCATAGTCAACTCCATATCTTCTGCTTTTTGCTCCAGCTGCTATCAACCCCCTTACATCCATTTCCCCAGATTTCATCACAGGTGATCGATTGCACGGGATAAACTGTAGCTAACTGCAGAGATTTGCTTTGGTCATCCATGGCACTGGGAGGTGCTTTGATAGAATAGCGGCTGTAAGATCTCCTAGATCAAATCCAGCAAGAAAAATATACTTTTAAAAGGTGAAGGAGTTCTGAGGAGTTCGTGGGACTGTTGAGCGCTGCTTTCTTAAGAAGCAAACCCAGGAATCCTCATGATGAGACAGGCATCGGGTGTGAAAGGGAATCATTCTTCACTTCTCCAGCAGAAAGCTAGATAAAAATCTCCTCAAAGGCCACAGCAATCCTAAATTTAACTGGATTGTTAACCATGGACAATTCTCTGTTAAGCTGCCATAGTTTTGTATGCTTTTATAAAACTATACAGTGGAACCTCGGTTTTCAAGTGTCTTGGAAGCCAAACGATTCGGAACCAGAACGCCGAAAACCCGGAAGTAATTGCTTCCATATTCGAACGCACCTTGCAAGTCTCCATTTTTTTCCATTTTTGCCAACCACCCATTGATCCTCAGTTTTTGGAAATTTCAGAAGTCGAACGATCTTCCAGAATGAGTTACATTCGAAAACCAAGGTTCCACTGTAAATTGCTTGAGACGTTTTCTGTAGTAAGTGACAAAAACTGTGGTACCTTGGTTGTCAAATGGCTTTGCTCCCGAACAAATCGGCTCCCGAACACCGCAAACCCAGAAGTAAGTGTTCCGCTTTGCAAACGTTTTTTGGAAGCTGAACATTCGCTGTAGCTTCCGCAGCTAAGTACAGGAAGCTCCTGCAGTCAATTGGAAGCCGTGCCTTGGCTTTCAAACGGCAAATAACAATAACAGTAGATGTTGTTTTCTCCACTCATAAGTTTTCTAACCTGGTCTTTTCGCTGGTATAATGCAGTTCCTAACAGGAAGGAGAAATTGTGCGGCGGCTGTGTATGAATTGTCCTAAAAACAGAAGACCCCCCCCCCCAACTATGCTTTTAAGTGTTCTTTAAATTGGTCTTTGAGCAACTGGTTTAAATCTCTCACAAACTTTGGGGATTTGTTGTTATTGTTTAGTCATTTAGTTGTGTCCGACTCTTCGTGATCCCATGGACCAGGGCACTCCAGGCACTCCTGTCTTGTACTGCCTCCCGCAGTTTGGTCAAATTCATGTTAGTGGCTTCAAGAACACTGTCCAACCATCTCGTCCTCTTTCGTCCCCTTCTCCTTGTGCCCTCAATCTTTGTGCATGCACACGAAAGCTCATACCAATAACAAACTTAATTGGTCTCTAAGGTGCTACTGGAAGGATTTTTTTTTTTATTTTGTTCCAACATCAGAGTCTTTTCCAGGGAGTCTTCTCTTCTTGTGAGGAGATAGGAGGCTTCTCATGGGGATAGAAGGCGCCAAATTGCGCCCTGCATTGGCTCATCTCCTGGCTCCCTGGCCTCGTCGCAACTGGTCCTGCGGCAGAAGTGAGCTTGAAGGAGGGGCAACCAGGGCCAAGGTGACTGGACCAGGAGAGAGGCGGAGACCTTTTGAGAGACAGTGATCAAACACAGACCACTGAATACATAACAGACAGCACTGTTTCAGGGCTGGGAAGGGCAGCCATACATTCATTGCCCTCCAGGAAACTTTGTGAGGACCCCAACCTCATGATATAACACCCCCGGGACACTCTGGACAGTCCTAGCTGCCCCATCGCAAGAAAGGGGCTGGGCAGAGGTGGCCAACCATTTGGAGGAGGTCAAGATCAGAGCCTCCTCTGCCCCTCAAGATTGGGGTGGGGAGCTCAGCCTCATCTCAGTAGACATGTGGGGGGGCTCAAGATACCTCACCCTTCTAGAGTTGGTGCCTATGTTGGGGATGAGATCCTGATTTATCAAAAAAATGGTGGAATGTTATTGATACCTTTTACCTATGAGCACAAGGGACACGGGTGGCACTGTGGGTTAAACCACAGAGCCTAGGACTTGCCGATCAGAAGGTCGGCGGTTCGAATCCCCCAACGGGGTGAGCACCCGTTCCTCGGTCCCTGCTCCTGCCAACCTAGCAGTTCGAAAGCACGTCAAAGTGCAAGTAGATAAATAGGTACCGCTCCGGCAGGAAGGTAAACAGCGTTTCCGTGCGCTGCTCTGGTTTGCCAGAAGCGGCTTAGTCATGCTGGCCACATGACCCGGAAACTGTATGCCGGCTCCCTCGGCCAATAAAGTGAAATGAGCGCCGCAACCCCAGAGTCGGCCACGACTGGACCTAATGGTCGGGGGTCCCTTTACCTATGAGCACAACAAAGGATCTTGCCGAAATCATCATGTGCTGCTTCATTTTCCTATCCAAATGTTCCTGTTCATAGCCTGCAATGATGCAACTTCCTATTATCAGTCATCAGTTGTTCACTGCATAATCTTGAGGTGAGTAACTCTCCCTGTTGTGCTCGAGCCTCAGGGCGCAAGACATTCACTGCAGTGCTATGCCATTAGGGCACTCTGCTCATCACTTCATTGCATGTGCGGAAAGCTCACGGCATCGCTATGCATTATTCACAGCTAGAAGTAGTTGCGAGAACATTTGTCTTAGCAAGAGGAAGTAATATCAATGTAGCCCAGCATAAAAGAGGGAATAAATGGCAGGTCAGTGTTTGAAAGAATGTGTTGGAACACTATGAAAGTCTGCTTAGCATTTTGTGACTAGGGAAAAATGATAATCATTCCAACATGTGTATGAGAGATTCCCCCCCCAAAAAAAAAAATTCTCAAAGGTTAGGTACCAGCTGAACAACTAGACAAATCCAAAGTTATACACTTGAAGTTGATGAAATTATTCAGTAGTTTAATTGGCAGTGATAAAGGTAAAGGGACCCCTGACCGTTAGGTCCAGTCGTGACCGACTCTGGGGTTGCGGCACTCATCTCGCTTTATTGGCCGAGGGAGCAGGCGTACAGCTTCCGGGTCATGTGGCCAGCATGACAAAGCCGCTTCTGGCAAACCAGAGCAGCGCACGGAAACACCGTTTAACTTCCCGCCGGAGTGGTACCTATTTATCTACTTGCACTTTGACGTGCTTTCAAACTGCTAGGTTGGCAGGAGCAGGGACCGAGCAATGCGAGCTCACCACGTCACGGGAATTCGAACCGCCGACCTTCTGATCGACAAGTCCTAGGCTCTGTGGTTTAACCCACAGCGCCACCCGCATCCCTAATTGGCAGTGATAGGGAATCTCAATTTAACGTGGGTGCTGATTTAATTTCTGCTGCTACATACAGTAAAAGAGAGTGTCAGTAAATTGTGCAGTTTTGCATATGTGTGTATATGTGTGTTTGGTCTTTTCCATGGGTATGGAAACTGGAATACAGCTGAAACTAAGAAGTATTTTCCAAATGCAATGTGGCTTAGAGGTTAATCTAAGTGACAGGAGGAACTAAGCAGAACAAAGACTAATCTTCTGCTTAGGGGCGAGGTCTCTAAGGGAATAAGGAATAAGGGCAGAGAGACATTCCAGAGTGTAATAAATGGAGAAGGGGGGTGAACTACAATTAAAAGTACAGATCAAGAAGGAAATAATACCTGTGTGTGTTAGGTGAGCCTATACTAGCCAAGAAAAACATTGCTAAAGAAGTAGGAGTTCAATAAAAATTAAAGCTACCTATGCATACTTACTTGGGAGAAAGTCCCATTGAGCTCAATACTTCTGAGTAAACCAAAAACACAGCAAACCTTTGAGATTTGCATTTCTATGAATTTTGCAATCCCAGCCAGGTAATGTGTACAAATGGGGTAAAAATGTGCATGCATATAAATGCATAGGTGAGTGAAAAGAACGTGCACAAATGCATTATATTAGGGGAAATTGCTTTGCAAAAATGTGTAGATTTGTCAAAACTGGGTACCTCAATGTTTTTATGAGAAATTCGTACTAAACTTCCAATGAATTTTCATAATGGTTTTTATTTGTATTTATTTTTTAATTGTCAATTGCTACAAAAAGGTGAAAAACTGGGGGGGGGACTTGATTTAAGATGGGGGAAATTGGAAATTCTCAAAGTGAAACTGGCAGATTCTACCATCCCCCATGGTGACTGAGTCAGATGACATTCCCTGCGGCTGAGGAGCTACTGAGGCCCAATAGAGATAGAAAACCTCAGCTGCAAATGTGCATAATTTAGGGTTGTCATATTTCAAAAAGTAAAAATTGAAGTTTTAAAGCTATTTTTAAAGGAAATTTGCCAAAAAAACACACCCCCACTTCTGGTTTTCCCAGACATTTTAACCGACTTCTGAAAATTCCACCCAGACACTGTCTTTTGTAGACAAATCCTGGCAATATCCAGAAAATTCCAGACATATGGCAGGAGTAGTATAAGTGCTTGCAGGGGGGACTTTGAATGTGATTGCCAAGTACCAAATGGCCTTACAGTGAAAATGGCATATGTATTATGCTGTTAATGGGAAATTTAAAAAGTACTGTTGCCACTTTAAATATAAAAAAGCAATGCCTGAATCTTATGCAAAAGGTATTGCCATTTCTTGAAATATAAAGAGGTAATGTCTTGATCTTGTGCAATAAAAATATAAAGAGGTAATGACTTCATCTTATGCAATAAAGGCAAACACTCTTCCCTGAAGCCCATAGAAAGTAACTCAGTACAGATGGATAACAGCTTCATTCAGATGCACATTCAAATGGGCATCTAATGCTCATCTAGTTCCTGCTCATGGATCTGAATCCAGCAGATGTTCTATGCATGGAATCCTTATTGCATCCTTATCTTGATTGGAGCGACCGTGTTTTATAGAAGCTTAGGTTGGTATGGTTGTTTTTTCCCGAAGCCCCAAATTGTTTCCAGACTCTCATTCTCTGTGTGCAAAACTATCATTTCCAATTTATTTTTAGCACAACCTGTATTTGCAAACACTCCCACTCTCTGAACCTGGCACAGATTGACAGGAAATGACTTTTCCTGTAATGTAAAGAGAAATGTGTTGCCTACATAAAAGCTGTATCTGATTTCCTAACGAATTGTGTTCTGCAAGTGTCTCATTAAAAAAAAATGTTTAGACTGCGATTGCTAATACAGTATGTGTAACCCTTTGGGAAGGTATCATTTTTAATCAGTTTCAGGTGCTGAGTCTTTTTATAAGGTACAGTCGTGCCTTGGTTGTCAAAGGGAATCCGTTCCGGAAGTCCGTTCGACTTCCAAAAATGTTTGAAAACCAAGGCGTGGCTTCTGATTGGCTGCCGGAGCTTCTTGTACACAATCGGAAGCTGTGTCAGACATTCGGCTTCCAAAGAACATTTGCAAAACAGAACACTCACTTCCAAGTTTGCGGCGTTCGGGAACCAAAATGTTCGACTCGCAAGGCGTTCGGGATCCAAGGTACCACTGTATTACTTTCTCATAGTAGAAACTGTGAACTTAGTAACCTGGGAGCAGACTCCAATGAACTCAGTGGGACTTGCTTCTGAATGGACATGTATAGAATTGTACAATTAGCCAGTACAGTGGTACCTTGGGTTAAGAACTTAATTCGTTCTGGAGGTCCGTTCTTAACCTGAAACTGTTCTTAACCTGAAGCACCACTTTAGCTAATGGGGCCTCCCGCTGCCGCCGCGCAATTTCTGTTCTCATCCTGAAGCAAAGTTCTTAACCCGAGGTACTATTTCTGGGTTAGCGGAGTCTGTAACCTGAAGCGTCTGTAACCTGAAGCGTTTGTAACCCGAGGTACCACTGTATTCTAAACTAAGCTACTTTTTGGAATATATTGTACTTGCACTGCAGAGATTTTGGCAATCAACTATAATTGTGGACAGTTTGTTATTTCTGTGAGGCAATGAAAATGTACCCCTTATTGTCAGGGGTGCCGACTTTAATAAAATATGGGGGGCAGGTAAACCCCACCCCACATCATCAATCACATTACATGTACATTTGAATAGCAATGCCCATTAACTTGGTGTACGGTGGTTCTCAAATATTCTATTGGGGAGGTGAAGGAACCTCAGCCCCTAGGAGTTGGCTCCTATGCTTATTGAAATGATAGCCCCAGTTCACAGACCCTCCAAGTCTCCATATCTTCCAGCAAAAGTCCCTGATTTAAAGATGCTGTCCTGGTTTCTGATTTGATCCCAGAATGTCCCCCTTTTCCTTAGAACATCTGTATTTTCATTGGAGAAATGTTCATTGGAGGGTTTTGTGACTCCTGAAGCAAGGAGATAAGTAACTATATAACGTTTAGAAGGCATTTGAATAGAGAAATTTGTATAGAGAATTTTTTTAACATTTTATGTTTTTATATGTGTTGGAAGCCGCCCATAGTGGCTGGGGCAACCCAGTCAAAGGGGCAGGGTATAAATAATAAAATTATTATTATTATTATTATTATTATTATTATTATTTAATTAATTAATTAAGTAGGACATCCTTATTTTCATTGGATAAATGTTGGAGGGTATAAGTTCAGTTTCAGTAACAAACTATTCAAATGCATTGAATCAAAAAGGTAAACTTTGCTCAAGGCTAGACAATCATGCTTCAGAAGGAAATGCAATATTCACATGCCTAGTTGAAAGCTGGTCTTCTGGTGCAATTGCTAGAATGTTAGCACTGGAAATGGAGTCCTGGGATCAAATCTCCACTCAACCACCCATTGCATTGGGCAGCCCTCAGCAAACCTACTTCACCAGCCTATCCTATCCCATAGTGGTGTTATGGAGATAAAATGGAATTATCCCATACAAGTTAGACTGAGCTGCTTTGAGGAAGAGCATCATTAAAATGTGGCAAATAAAATAGCCCATTTATCTGAATGTTTCCTTGTTGGCCATAGTAGCACACGGTCAATTCCAGAAATCAGGATCACAGCTATCAAAGGTTTGGGTAATTGGAATTCACATGCAGTTTGGGTTGTTAAGGGGGGAGAAATCAAACAAACATCCGTCATAATCTGAATATGTATTCTATATAGAATTTAGTTTCATTTGTGCTACTGCAGTATATTTATTTATTCCGTTCATACCCCACCTTTCCTCCTAGGATCTCAAGATGGTATCTTGCTCTCCCCCTCCTCATTTATTCTCAACAACAACCTGTGAGGTAGGTTAGACAGAGGCAGTGACTGCCCCACCATCACCCATGGCTGAGTAGAGATTTGAATGCTGGTCTCCCAGGTCCCAGTCCAACAATCTATTGCCATCCCATCACATTGGCTCTCTAGGATTCCTGTATGTTTTAATTGTTTTTGGTGTTGTTGTTTTTTTCATTCTTCTAAATCTAAACAGATGAAGCACGTGCAAAATGGAATAAGAGCAAACATTGCAGAATGAACGGTATAATGATCATCATTCCCTCGGAGAATGAATTCAGGTGGTGTGTGCTGGCTGGATTAGAGGAAAATGGGGCCACCAAAAAATGAGAAGAAGGTGTCAACATGCTCAAGAGAACACCAAAATTTGCAGACGTAAACTTAAAAAGATTTGAAACAAACCTATGGGGCAAAAAACAGTCCACTGGGAACTGAGCATGCTCAATAGCTGTGAAATATTGAGTGCCAATTTGATAAGGAAAATGGAAATATAGAATGGGAGCGGTAGTAAAATAACCTACTTGAAGGGAATTAGTAGTCTGCACCCTTTAATGAAGACATTTATTTTATTTTTGAAGGTTGCGCCTGTTTGGAAGGTTGCACCTGCTAAATTTGAATCTTAAAGTACAAAGGTTGCTATTTTGGTGTGCAAGCTTTGGATTAACACAGGGTTGTTCATAACGCAGAAATGAAAAATGAATTATTCTCAGCAATACAGTTATTCCCCAAGATTACTTACCACTGCCAATTTTAGGTCTCTTGCAGGTAGCATCTAAGAGCACTTTTCTGTATTGTTGGGATGTCACTAGGATCTAAGAATATAATTCCTGATGTATATTAAATTCCATGTTGTTCAAAATAACAGTTTGGATTAATTTTGCCCAAGGCAGAAATGGCACCAGCAAGAAAACCAAAAACAATGGATACTAAAAGTCAACCCTAGACAGGTAAAATAAATAACAGAAATCTCAAGACTTCCAACTTGGTTCTAAAAGAACAGGTCCGCATTTTAAATGAAAAATACAGTTATGATTACCTTCCGATTTGCCATCAGTCATGCCAGCTATCCCATGCAGAAGAGAGAAGTTGAATGTCAAACCTTTTTCTGTTTGCTTTCCACCAAACATGTCATTACAGAGGTGACTCAGGGCAAAGAGTAAAACTGGAGACTTTCACTAAATCTCTATTTAACTGAAGGCAGTCCCACTTATGTGTCTTGGTTTAAACTGGCCATTACCGCCTTAAAATATTCATTACGATTCTATTATGAGCCATGACTCGTGTAGGCCAGTTCTAAGCATGTTGATGCAGAAGTACAACTCAGCGAATTCAGTGGGACTTATAACAGCAGTCAAACCACTGTCTACCTGAAGTTAATCAGGTCTCGGTTTGATCAGTGCTACCCAGATGGGAGACAACTTGCATGCCGCCATGTGTTCCAGGATGGAAGAAAGGTTGGATATACATGTAAGAAAAAATACAATAATGCTACTACCAGATGAATTTTGGGATATCTTCCCCCTCTCCCAAATTCCAGGTGGAACAGTTCCATCAAAAAATCTAGGTGTCCTTCTGGATGGGGATGGAAAAACTCACATGGGATAATGTGTAACTTGGATTCTACAAATCACCCACTCTCTTCCAGGGTGAAATTAATCAAGGAGCATGTTGGGCAATACAGTGGTACCTCAGAAATTGAACAGAATCCATTCCAGAAGTCCATTTGACTTCCAAAACTTTCAGAAACCAAGGTCTCTTGGAAGTCGCGTCGGACATTCAGGTTCCAAAGAACATTCGCAAACTGGAACACTCACTCATCTTTTCTGCTAGAATTTTCAACAGGAAACCATTATTAAAATTCTCCCTAGGATAAACACTAGGAAAAAGCAATAAAGTTTCTACAAGAAACAGAGACAGAGAGTTATCCCCCTTCTTCCTTTTGACCAAGTGAATATGAAAAAAATAAAGAGTTGTGACAAGGAGGAGAGAAAATATCACAAGTTTTTGTTTGAGAATTATTTGCCATTGACTCCAGGTATGATACATGAATTTAAATGCACTGGATACTGCTCTTAGAGTTTAATGAGCTAAAGAATCAATAGTCAAATTAGGCAAATATATTAATACCAAATTCAAATTTCAACTCTTATGAAATCTTAAAAATACAAGAGTCTTAGCTGAAGAGGATCTTAAATAATAAACAGTATGATTCAGAGAGTCATGTAAACCTCATTGCTGCAATATGAATGAATGATGGGAAGATTTTCTGATTTTCTTCTTCTTCAATCTGGATAGAGCAAATACTGAACATGACAGAACATCAAACACACTGAAAAATCTTGTAAACAAGTCTTATGTAGGGGCAAGCACCACACAAAAAGCAGTCCAAGAAAATGTGCAGGTGGGAGATATGAGAAGTGTAAGAGATTTGGTTCTACAAAATCATAGCACACTGGGAAATGAATACTGCGGATAATTCAAGTCCTTTAGTATTTCTTATCTTACTTCAGAATGATGAAAGTTAAAACTAGCAATGGCAACAATGGTGTTTTGGACAAAGTAAAAGAAAGCCGCTAGAAAGCAGGCAAAAGGAGTTTGCTATAAGGTCTGCATTATACACATAAAGCATCATCATATCACTTTAAGCAATGATGGCTTCCTGCAAGGACTCCTGAGAATTGTAGTTTGTTAATGGCATAAACATTGTTGGGGAACCATTTTAACAATCAATCCCTCTTCCCAGGGAATTCTGGGAATTGTAGTTCTGGGAGGGGAATAGGGGTCTCCTAAGAATGTTCAGCTCCCTTAACAAGCTACAGTTCCCATGATGCTTTGGAGGAAGCCATGACGGTTAAGGTGGTATAAGAGTGATTTAAAGACATGGTGCAAATGGGGCCATAGAATATAGAACTTGAACTTTAAAGAGAGCTTATACACTGGTACCTCGGGTTGATTACTTAATTCGTTCTGGAGGTCCGTTCTTAACCTGAAACTGTTCTTAACCTGAAGCATCACTTTAGCTAATGGGGCCTCCCGCTGCCATCGCGCCACCAGAGCACAATTTCTGTTCTCATCCTGAAGCGAAGTTCTTAACCAGAGGTAATATTTCTGGGTTAGTGAAGTCTGTAACCTGAAGCATATGTAACCTGAAGTGTATGTAACCCGAGGTACCACTGTAACTGAAAAAATTCCCACAGTATTGATGCCCATTCTCAAGAACAAAGGAATGCCTCCTTATTCCATAAGTCCTTTTAGATCTGATGAAGAATGTACTTCTTCATTTTGCTGCAGTAGACACCTTTAATATTAACCCACAATGTGAATCTTGCATTGTTCTTATGGGGGGAAAGTTGTCATGAATCAAGGGTAGCCAATTTAATACCCTACAGATGTTGCTGGACTGAATTGCAACTTCTGTCATCCCTGAGCGTTGGCCATGCTGCCTGGGGGCTGTGCCAGAATCACATTGTCTATGTCTGGCATAAATGGAATTTTCCCTTGCAGGTAAAACTGGGATGTGCTGGTTTTTATGTTGGGTAGAACATCTCTCTGATGCCATTTTTCACATGCTGAACTATGTTGAGCAGAGTATTTGGCATATCAAATGGTTGAAGTTTCTAGGAAGCCAAGAAGCTAAGTGTTGTTTATGCCTTGCATTGAGGAGTGACAGCAACCTCTGTGCCATCAATGAGGCAGTGAATGAGCCCTGGTTTGTTACCTGAGTGGAAACAGATACATGAGATAGATAATTCAGGAACTTTACAAAAGAGTTAGTGTTAGTGTTACATGCAAACCAGATCAAGACATCATTGATCAAGGCTTGTGTTTTCTTATAAAGGTGATGTTACTTTGAAAACGATGACACACCACGGATGCACATTTCAATGATCACAATGCTACATGCAATTCTGAGACCTCTGGGTATAAGGTGGTATCTAAATTCAATAAATAATAATAACAAGTGTATCCTGAAGGCACAAACGAGATACCCTGGGGTGGGTACCAGCTCTTCTGCTAAGACATATAAAACAATTATCCACCAAGGAACATAGGAACTGCCTTATACCAAGTCCATCGACCTCAATATTGACCGGCAATATTGACCTAACTGGGGATACTGGTGTCTGCGTTCCTTTACTGCTGAGCTATATCTCTTTGATAGGACAACCTCAAGCCTTCTGAGAACAGGTGAACTATCACTAATTCTGCATAGCAGCTGAGATACATAAGCTTTGCATGTAGAAAGTTTTTTAAAAGGACTTCCTTAATAGATCTTTGGAAGATTTGGGTATCTCAACGTGAGAAATAGCTTCAGCCTGTTCTCACAGAATCTGAGAGGATTATCCTCCTGGACCCAGTATAGCAGAGCTTTCCAAACCGTATGTTGCGACACGTCATCATGTCGGCTGTAGTGTATAGTTGTGTCATGCAAACACTCCCTGCGTTTCTCACGGGACTGGAAAGAGGTTAGTTTAACCTCCGGTTTGCTAATAAAGCTAAATTACGGTGTCATGAAATGATGCATATCTAAAAAGTATGTCACCAGCAGTGCTTTTCTTCTGGGGGGATGCAGGGGTATGCGTATCCCTAAACATTTTGTGAATCTTTGTACTTTTGTACATTTTCTGTATTTATTTTCCCTGGTCTGACCTATAAAATGGTGATTTTCTTTAAGTCAAAATGAGAGTACCCCTAAACATTTTTTTAGAAAAGCATTGGTCACCAGCATGAGAAGTTCGGAGAGTTCTGCAGTATAGTATTCACTCAAGACTATTCCACAGTTCTGTTAATTGTATGGGATACGCAACTTGCTGATTTTAGAGTAAATGGATTTATGAATATACTTGGGTTCTTGGGTAATTTGCTTTGTATTGGGGAATTCATCCGTCAATAAACGTCTGCCTGCTTTTGATTAAAATCTGACTAACACTCCACAGTAAGAGTTTGGTAATGAAATATTGAATATTAGACTGAATTAGGTTTGCACCGCTTTTTGTGGTGAGTAGGCAGTTCACAAAATAACCCCATCCACCCTTGGTAACACTGACAGATGAATTTCTCTTTCATGACCTCCATGTCCTCCTGCTTCAGATTTCCTTGTACAACTACTCTTCTCTCCGTTTCAGAGATATTGAGCCAAATCTTAAAACTGTCAGGAGACAAGTGCAGGTAGGCATCTGATTCACTGTTTTTACGAATGCATCTTCCATTCTTCTTACAGAGAACTTTGCTGCAGAGCTTGGCTGCAGAGGTCACATTCATGATGTAATGTCCCAAGAGACCATCGACATACTTTTTCACAGTTAAACAGCTGTCCTAAAAGAAAACAAGGACAGGTTTACTTACAGAGCAATCCTATAGATGTCTTCACAGAAATAGTAAGTGGAATTATAGGATTCCACCTCTAAGCAGTTGGCACTACAGTGAAACCTTGGTTCCCAAACACTTCCGTTATTGTACGTTTTGGCTCCTGAAAGCCGAAAACACAGAAGTGTTTCGGTTTCCAAACGTGTTTTGGAACCTGAACTTCCGACGTGGCTTCCAGGCTTCCACTGAGTACAAGAAGCTCTTGCAACCAGTGGGAAGCCGCGCCTCAGTTTTCAAATGTTTCAGAAGCCAAACGGGCTTCCAGAACAGATTTCGTTCGAGAACCGAGGTACCACTGTATTGTCTAAATGACTAGCGCAGATATTTGTTCAAGGGGATGTGAAATGGGTTCAGTCATGAGTGATTATGAAAGTTCTTTGAATCACAAAAATCTCAGCTTTGTTTGTTTATTCATAAATTTCTGGAGTACAGAGGACAATGACAACATGTGTGGGTAAGGGAAGTGTTTGGTCTGACATCTGCTAATCCCAGTACCAGGTTCTCCCCATCCTCCAGTCTCTTATAGGCAAGTAGTAACTTCCTCTTTGCTTCCCCATTCAAAATCTAGCATAAATAGGTTTGGTAGATTGCAGATTTTTGAAGCCAAAATCGCACATGCACAAAATGAGTACATTCATTAGAATATCTCTATTACACGCTACCAAAAAATTAAAATTTGGGTTTGAGTTCTTCAGCACAAAATGTTGCACAGCCCGTGCATTCTACATTTGACACCCCAAGTGTTGCTATAGGCTGGATCTAGACGCATCAGAAAAGCGTTTCAGGAAAATGTGCTGTAAACCTCAAAGTGGGAAATCACATTGGCAAAAGGCAGAACTCTACAGTGCCACCTGGCGTCACAGTGTTATAAAACATATAAAACGCTTTTTCTTTACTAATGCAGCTGAGCCCGTATTCTTCCAAATGCATGCGCACAACAACTACATGCAAATGTCTAGATTTACCTCTCACTCAGATGAGCCACCGTGCTTGTCCTGTTCAGATGTATTCTAAATTTGATGTGTAAGTGTGCCTTACCCACTTACAGAAGAATGGCTGATAAAATTATTGGACTTAGCTGAGATGGCAAAACCAACATGCTTAATTAGAGCAAAAACCTTTAATAACATTTGTTAAGGATTGGAAATTCCTTATGGACTTTTGCATAAAAGAGAAAATAATCCTATCTGGATTTGAAGGTTGAAAAAAATACTAGCTAACAGAAGATATAATGGTTGTGTTCTAAAGAATGAATGTTATATGTAGCTGTAGAGAGCCAGAAATCCTTTTATTCTACTCTATCTTTCTTTAGATTTTTTTTCTTACTTTTCCTTCTTTTTTGTTTTCACCTTCTTTAGATTTCTCATTTTCTTGTATTTTCTTTGCTCTTTTTTAGGTTAATTAGTCATTTTATCTCAGTATATTATAAAAAGATACTTTGTAACGGGTATGTATTTCTGTGTATCTTTGGATCAGTACCAACAAATAAAATAAAATAAATTTGATTTGGGGATTTGTGTGAGCTACCAGGGGTCAGCAAACTTTTTCAGGAGGGCTGGTCCACTGTCCCTCAGACCTTGTGGGGGACCAAACTATATTTTGTAAGGAAAAAAATGAACAAATTCCTATGCCCCACAAATAACCCAGAGATGCATTTTAAATAAAAGTACACATTCTACTCATGCAAAAACGTGTTGATTCCTGGACCGTCCACGGGCCGGATTGAGAAGGCGATTGGGCCGGATCTGGCCCCCAGGCCTTAGTTTGCCTACCCATGAGCTAAACCATTGGAGATCCTTTTCCTGGGAAGGCCAATCTTGGAATGCATATTGCCATTCCCAGATCTGTGGGCCATAGAAATAGCAAGAACCTGCTATCTTTGCTGTCATCTTTTGGGGATTGGGGGTATGTTTAGGAGGAGGGGGTGTCCCAAGAATTCCTGCAAAACTTAGCTCATTTTCTTAACCCAAATTCACTTACATTAGAACTGGCATACTGCATGCTTCCCCACAGGACAACTCCTGCTGCCCCCAAGGCTGCACTCTCACCAATAGTGTTCACCAAGTCTTCCTGAAAAGTAAGCCACGGATACGCATAATATAATAGGTCTGCCATATTTTGACGAGCAAAGAAGAGTATGCGGTGACGGCTCTCATTCTAAATACCCCTACGACATGTAAGCTATAGTGAAAGGGTAAAGGGACCCCTGACCATTAGGTCCAGTCGTGACCGACTCTGGGGTTGCGGCGCTCATCTCGCTTTATTGGCTGAGGGAGCCAGCGTACAGCTTCATGTGGTCATGTGGCCAGCATGACTAAGCTGCATCTGGTGAACCAGAGCAGCACACGGAAATGCTGTTTACCTTCCCGCAGGAGTGGTACCTATTTATCTACTTGCACTTTGACGTGCTTTTGAACTGCTAGGTTGGCAGGAGCAGGGACCGCGCAATGGGAGCTCACCCCGTCGTGGGGATTCAAACCACTGACCTTCTGATCGGCAAGTCCTAGGCTCTGTGGTTTAACCCACAGTGCCACCCGCGTCCCTATAGTAGCTGTGATATATTGCTGAGGGGGTCAGGAGAAGAGAAGAGGAAAGCAAGTCTTCAGCCACCCATTATGTCTACGTCTCATCCAGAAAGTATAGCCAGAGACATTTTGGCAAAAAAATAATAATATTAAAAATCCACCCAGACAGAAATTTCACCCCTGAAAAAGAGGACATGTCCTGGAAAAAGAGGCAAACCTAATACAGCATGATGCACAGTCAAAGCATCATTGCCCATTTTGTATCCACCCATTTTTTCAGGGGGGGGGGTTGCGGGGTCACCTCTTGTGAAACAAATTTGGATGGTTTTTGAAACACTACAATATTACTCTGTAGCACCTGTTTTCCAGAGATCTCAGTGAGTTGAATGCACACACCATAGGCAATAATACCTCTCTCGCACCACTATCAACTCTCTTTTTTAAAAAATAAGCAAACGCTGTCTGCAGTGAAAGCAATGGTGGCGGTTTCAAGAGACACCCAAATGATCAGGTTAGAGCACAGTCAACATATAACATTTGAAGCAAAGCGAACCATCTATTAAACTCAAAAGTTCTGAATCCAGAAAGCTATACCCACCATCCCCTGACAACTATATAATTCAGCACTGATCCTGTGATATCCCATCCCTGTACCAACCCTGAATTACAGATGACATAAAGTGTCCTGCTTTGAGAGGTTCTGTACACACCATGCATTTAAAGTAGATTGCTGCCCTCAAAGAATCCTGGGAACTGTAAATTTATCTCCTAGGTAAAGGTAAAGGGACCCCTGACCATTAGGTCCAGTCGTGACCGACTCTGGGGTTGCGGCGCTCATCTCGCTTTATTGGCTAAGGGAGCCAGCATACAGCTTCCGGGTCATGTGGCCAGCATGACCAAGCTGCTTCTGGCAAACCAGAGCAGCGCACGGAAACGCCGTTTACCTTCCCGCAGGAGCGGTACCTATTTATCTACTTGCACTTTGATGTGCTTTCGAACTGCTAGGTTGGCAGGAGCAGGGACCAAGCAACGGGAGCTCACCCCGTCGCGGGGATTCAAACCACCGACCTTCTGATCGGCAAGTCTTAGGCTCTGTGGTTTAACCCACAGGACCACCCGCATCCCTAGTTTATCTCCTACGGAGCTCCAATTTCTACCACCCTTATAATAAACTACAGTTCCCCAGATTTTTCAGAGGAAGTTGCGTGCTTTAAGCGTATAGTGTGTACACAGCTTGAATACAGAACTGAAATGTTGGGAATTTTGTATCCACCAGAACTGCCTTGAATGTATACAAGTGATAGAAAATTTAGACAACATAGCCCTGATCACTTGCTCTACCTGCCTCCTCCTACATGTTGACAGAGAGAAAGGGGCTCTGCATGCTAACTTTACCCCCCAACACCTCCATCAGCTTCAGTGTCAAACCTATGTGGGAGGTCTGAAGTGGAAATCTCTGCATAATCGGGTGAACATAATCCCAGAAGCAGCATTGGAAACCCAGGTGGATGCAGCAAAAGCTATTGCCATCTATGGCTGGTTTGCCAACTGAAATCCTTCCTGGAGTTGCCTAGCCATGATGGTCTAAACCCTAGTGATCCATGCGACAGTCACCTCCAGGCTTGACTACTGTAATTCACTCTACGTGGGGCTACCCATGAAGCTGTCCCAGAAACTCCAGCGGGTGCAGAATGCTGCAGTGAGGCTCCTCACGGGGTCTTTGCCATGGGAGCATATTCACCCAGTGCTTTTCCAGCTGTACTGGCTCCTGGTGGAGTACAGGGTCAGATTTAAGGTGCTGGTTTTGACCTTTAAAGCCCTTCACAGCCTAGGACCCTCGTACCTATGGGACTGCCTCTCCTGGTATGCCCCATGGAGAGCACCAAGGTCTATAAACAGCAACACCCTAGTGGTCCCGGGCCCTAAGAAGGTTAGATTAGCTTCAACCAGAGCCAGGGCCTTTTCAACACTGGCTCCGACCTGGTGGAACGCTCTGCCTCATGAGACCAGGGCCCTGCAGGATCTGATTTCTTTCCACAGGGTCTGTAAGACAGAGTTGTTCCGCCTGGCCTTTGGCTTGGAGACAATTTGATTCCCTCCCCCTCTTTCTTTTTTCTTTTTTCTTTTTCCTTTCTCCTCCTGTGATGAGGCTGCATTTTAATATTTTAATGTTTCAGTATTTTAATGTTGTATTTTAATCTTGTTTTTAAGTTGTATTCATTCAACTTGTTTTTATTATTGCTTGTTAGCTGCCCTGAGTCCAGCCTTGGCTGGGGAGGGTGGGGTATAAATAAAAATTATTAGTAGTAGTAGTAGTAACTTCTTTACTTCCTAGAATTGTCGTACCTTGGTTCTCGAACGGAATCCATTCCAGAAGTCCGCTCAAATTCCAAAAATGTTCAAAAACCAAGGTGTGGCTTCCTGCACTCAATCAGAAGCCGCAGAAGCTGCGTCGGAAGTTCGGTTTCCGAAAAAAGTTTGCAACCCGGAACACTCACATTTGGAAGCCAAAATGTTCGAGTCGCTAGGCGTTCGAACAGCAAGGTACGACTGTAACATGCTTTACATAAGGCTGCTCTTGAAGATGGTCTGGAAACTACATGTTCTGCAGGTTCTGAGTGACAGTGAAAATGGAAATATATATTGCCAGTTCTTTTAAAAAAAACTGCTGGGAAGGGCAAAGCTTGTTTTTCCAAATTTTCATTGCCACATGAAAATGTTTCTGTGCTGTCGAGCATCTGTGGAGGGATGAGATCTGTACTGTTTGGAGGACTTCCGGGTTAGCGCCATCGGCGAATGGCGGCGTTCCTCCGATCGGGGGAACGGGCTCCGTGGAAATTGGGTCTTCCCACCGCAGCGAAGGTGGGGACCCGCTAGAAATCCCAGGCGGAGGGAGCCTGGGAACGTGGGGTTCGGCAGAGCACCAGGAGCGCCTCCCCTACTCGCGGGGAACCCCATTTTGGGGCTCCGGAGTGAAGTGGGCTGAGCAGGGCGGTGCTGCGAACTGATTGCTACTTTCATGGAGGGAAGCCGCACAGCCATCGCCGGAGAGCGCTGACTTTTTCCTGTTGACAATTGGACTCTAAACAAGTACCCGTGAGTAAAAACAGAAAAGTGGATCAAGAAATACTTGAATTAGGCTCTGAAGCGGGAAGGTTCAAAACAGGAAGTCCACCTCCCGCTTTTTGTAAATAGACTGAAGCAAAAACCTTACAATCTAATAGCCTGGAAAGTTGCCCTAAAGGTTGGAATTTCCTGCATTTACAACTAATAAAACCCCCTTGGAAGCAGGTGAAGGGGGGGTCTGACTGTTTAAGCCTGCAGGAGAGGGAGTAAAGGAAAATAAGTTTCCATCGTCTCAAACCTGGGAACGGGGTGTCAGAGACAGAAATTGCTGGAGACGTCCATTGATTGTATGTGGAGCATTTTGACAGATAGTTAAAAAAGAGAACCAAATTGACTTCAATGCTGTCTTCTGCATTTTAAAGAAACAAAGTATTTGAAAATCGAAAGTAACTTTCTATTGTTGGACATGTTTCAAAAAGATGGATACAAATAGAAATTGTGTCCCCTAGAGGGAGCTTGTCAATTTGTTGCTGCAGTTGACTTGGAGACCTCACAGCTGTGAGATTGGGATTGTGGGACCAGTCATTTGACCTTGAATAGAAATGTGTTGGGAGGAAGTTTTGGTGTCTGCTTTTTGCAAGACAAATGTTTTGCTGCAGCAGTTGCATGAGAAGATGGATTTGATGAATGAGAAGTTGGACTTGATGACTGCTGTAGCCAGTGAATATGGACTAACAGGAAACATAGAAATTATACAGCGACCAACTCAGGAAACTGGCTTGACTGGGCAAGTGCAAGGGCAGATGAAGATGGAGGAGGCTGCGATCGCACCCCAAGCAACACAAATGGAGAGATCCGAAGCCCTGCAGGAGCATAAGCCGCTGTTCTGGAAGATTGAATTTGGAGTGGGCCTGGGAGAGCCTGGAGTTAAGGAGGCTCTTAACTTTGGTGGGACTTGGAAACATGCTGACAACTATTTTTTGGATAGTTACTATTTGGATTACAATGATGATGGCGGGGAGTGGGACTGTGGGAAATGGGCTAGTCTGATGAAGGAAGATGGATATAACTATCGGTTGGAATCCCCCAGAGACCTACTCCTCAAGGAGAAAGGGAAGAAATTAAGAAAGAAACCAACAAAAGATAAGGAAAAGTGTAAGCATAAACAACAAGAAGAAAATCTGCAGAAGAGGCATAGAAGAGACTTAAGGGCCTCGGACATAAGATCACCAGGTTGATGGACTGGATGGAATGGACAGTAAGGACTGACATAACCCGAGACCAGGAAGAAGGGACGTTGGATAAAAACTAGAAGAAGAAAAAAGCCTATAAAAGGAAAAATTTCTTTTTATTTTTGGAATTAGTGTAAAACTAATGAAATATTAGGGAAATGTTGGAATGGAATTATCTGGCTTTAGTAGAAAGGATATAAGGAGTTATGTATAAATATGTTTTAAATTTTGAACTTTTTATGGTAAGACAAGGTTAAATAAATCAAGGTAAATTGAATAACAGAATATGGCAAAAGATGGAAAGGATTTGTTGAGTTAACTAATAGGTAAGACTATCTAAATAAGAATTGAGAAAGACAGAAAGAATTTGCTGAAACAACGAATTAAGTTAGAATACAAAAAGGGAGGTGTGAGGAGGTCAAAGAAATAAGCAAATGAAAAGATGTAATATGGGATTTGTTCTTTTTTTCTTATTCTTTGTCCTTTTTCTTGTACTTTTGAAATTTTGAATAAATATCATTTTAAAAAGAGAGAGAGAGAGAGAGATCTGTACTGTTTGCAATCATTGTATATTTGATGTTAGACTTTTTATGGTTTTAGTATTTTGTATTTCATTAACTGTTGTGCACTCCCCAAGATGAGACACAGCCTGGAAATATTATAATAAAAATATGTTTTTAATTCTTTGATTTCAGTTGTCCTAACGTGCACATTTATGATGAATATTTTCTTTCTGCATTGGTTAATGAGCTATTTTTATATTGTATTGTATTTTATGGTGCTGATTACTAATTACTGCTGAGTTTCAGTACTAGCTGAATCAGTGGTGTGCTTTTCTGTTTGTTTGTTTTATCTGGTCTTGTCATTTTAACTGCTTCTGGCAATTTCACTCTGGCCTTTGTAATTCAGCAGGTGACCACAGTCAACCTGTGATGTTTCTTTGACCCCAGAGAGCAAATAAAGCTGATGTATTATACACTGCATTTAACTGGATGCAGCTTCTGAGGCCTTGTTCTCACTGAGGTGATAGAAATCACACACCGTTCTCCCCTCACATTCTCATACACCTCACACCAGCCTCTGTTTGTTGCCGGCCCTGTATTTTTCCTCACACCGGCCAACACAGAAAATAGAGTGGACTGCGAAAATGCAGCGCTATACATTACTTTACAAAGAATGCACATGATTGTATAAAAATAGTTCAATCTATCACTGCATAATTATTCTGGTTACAGTGGTAACAAACGTTTTGGGTTACAAACACTTCGGGTTACAAACTCTGCTAACCCGGAAGTAGTACCTTGGGTTGCAAACTTTGCCCCAGGACGAGAATGGAAATTGCATGCCGGCGGCGCGGTGGCAGTGGGAGGCCCCCACTAGCGAAAGTGCGCCTCAGGTTAAGAATGGTTTCAGATTAAGAATGGACCTCCAGAACGAATTAAGTTCATAACCTGAGGTTCCACTGTATTTTAGATCAGTGCTTTTACACGAGACATTTAACAGTTTGCCAGTCAAGCTGAGGTATATACATAAGCACCTTCCCATGGGGCACAGGTAACTTTAGTGAATTTTTGAGAGGAATGGGGTTAACATGCCTGCCAGCCACAGTTCCCTGACATTGCACGTACCGTCAAGAACCCAGGTTCAGTCAGGATCCCCAACAGCATGAAGATGTACCCACATAAAACCCCATCCTCACAGATGCTAAATGCAGAAACTTTGAGGCATGGTCACCAGTGAGTGCTTTGACAGGTGAGTCCCACTCCCCTCTCAGTGAAGCCTTGGGGATAGGCTTAACATGCATTTCCCTAAAACGAGGATGGGAAACTTATATGTTGTTGGACTCCAGTTCCCATCAAGTCCAGTCCATGTGGCCAATGGTCCAGAATGATGGGAGTTGCAGGTATCTGTTGGGAATGTAAAGAAGCAGAAGGAGCATTTCATCATATGTGGCGGTCGTGCAGAACAGTTAAGGACTACAGTCGTACCTTGAAAGTCGAACGAAATCCGTTCCGGAAGTCCGTTCGACTTCCAAAACATTCAGAAACCAAAACATGGCTTCTGATTGGCTGCAGGAAGCTCCTGCAGCCAATCGGAAGCCCCGCCGGACATTCGGCTTCCAAAAATAGTTCGTAAACCGAACTATTGTGGTGTTCGGGAGCCGAAACGTTCAAGGACTAAGCTGTTCAAAAAACCAAGGTATGACTGTATTGGGAAATGATTTATAATGAAATGAAAAAATTGTTTTAAAGAGCATTCCCCCAAAAAAGCCTAGAGGCATTTCTTTTGGGTATGGTACAGACAGGGGGCAGAAAAAGCTATTTCTGTATGCAACGACAGCAGCTCGGATTATGTTAGCTCAGAAATGGAAGGTGGGAGAAGGTCCAGAGGAGGAGGAACAGCTGAAAATGATGGAATGTGCAGAGCTAGCAGGCCTAACCAGCAAGGTAAGAGAACAATAAGAACGGGTGTATAAAGAGGAATGGAGAATATTTGTGGGGTATTTGGAAAACAACTGTAAGCAAGTGAAAATTGTAAATTCAACAGTATAATGTAGATTAAGATATAATGGAAAGGGGGAAACTAGATGGAGGAAATAGAATATGCAGTTAATTTTGGAAGTCTAAGGAACCATGGAATGAGAAGAAGGGAAATCATTTGATGTATTGTATATTTAATTGTGGAAAATGTATACCTGAAAAATTAATAAATATTTTTTTAAAAAAGGAATGATGGGAGTTGTATGTCTGGGAGAGCTACAGCTTCCCTATCCCTGCCATAAAGAAACATCTTTGAGGACCTCTAACTGCTAGGCCCTGGTTCCCATACCACCTTTGCAGTTTCTTTTATGCACATTGCTGCTCATGTGAATGTTTGGCATCACTAGTGTACCCTCAGATTTAAGAGAAGTCTGCAATCCACCTTCCATAGCAGGGAGTCCTGGTTTTAAAGTACAGATTACTAGCAAAAGCTGTCCTGCGATCTTCCATAAGTCCCTTTCTCTAACATTATGGTTTTCACCTCTGTACAGAATATCAGAAAGGGTAACACGTGTTGGTGGATCTGGGAGCTTATTAGATACCAGCATCCTTACCTCCGTCAACTCATGGAATGTATAGGCATAATATGGCCTAGCATACACAAAAACAGGCAAAGCATAGTCCTTCCGAGCGATCGAAGCAATGCGTATTGCTTCTTTAACCCGATAGTGTACAAATTTCAAAGCGTTTGGGCTGCACTTCAGCATGTATTCCAGGTATATGGAAGGGTAAAGGGCAGTGCTTTCTTTCCACAGCCAAAGCAGATTATCATTCCGGAATGATTCAATGTCTGGACATTTGCCTGTGTACTTGTCTGGGTGGTTCTTGTAATCATAATTGTAGCAGTCTGGGTAGAGATAGTAACCCCAGAGCCCATTTGGCCTCATATCTTCAGCTAGGAAAAGGGTGCTGTTCATAAAACCCCTCCCTGCATTTTCAAAATCTTCCTTCGCAACTTTCTTGATCTTGTTCTCAGGCCACTGGGGATGCTGCTTTCTGACAAGTTCAAGAGACTTATTTCTGTAAATGGCTTTATGGCCCCAGTTTCTATCCCACTGGGGTCTCCAGTTTTCCCAGTCGATGACCCCGAGTCCCTGGAATTTCTTCATGGCGATGGAATGCTCAATGTCAGCCTTGGCTTTGATGAGGTGTTTGATGAGGCTCTCGTTTTGCGGCACCCCGCCATTGATGGATTCGCCATTGTCTTCTACATGGGGATAGTACCCGAGATGAGTGTGATAGAATATTGTCACACTGGAGCCGCTCAAGGTCTCGTTTGGGTTTGTCAGGATGTCGAAAACGTTGAGGTCCAAATCGACCTTGTAGCGCCGCCGACACTGCTCAGTAGGTGCATTCCAAACTACTAGAAATGGTTTGTTAGGGAACAGTGGCGCTCTCGCCTGCATGATTTCACTTCCGTTGTTGACCATCAGCAACACCCACAGTGCTAGGTATTCAATCCACAGGTGGCTCATAGTATGAGGTAACTTCATCAAAGGAAAAACTGAAAGAGATAAGAAAGAAACGGTAATGAACAGTGTCAACCAAGAGTCGGGAAGAACTTTGCCCCTCTAAGTGTTGGTGCTGGCCTTTAAAGCCCTAAATGGCCTTGGTCCTGTATACCTGAAGGAGCGTCTCCACCCCCATCGTTCAGCCCGGACACTGAGGTCCAGCCCCGAGGGCCTTCTGGCAGTTCCCTCATCGCGAGAAGTGAGGTTAGAGGGAACCAGGCAGAGGGCCTTCTCGGTGGAACGCCATCACTTCAGATGTGAAGGAAATAAGCAGCTATCTTCTTTTTAAAAGACATCTGAAGGCAGCCCTGGTGAGGGAAGTTTTTAATATTTAATGCTGTATTGTTTTTAGCACTTGATTGGAAACCACCCAAAGTGGCTGGGGAAACTCAGCCAGATGGACGAGGTATAAATAACAAGTTGTTGTTGTTGTTGTTGTTGTTGTTGTTGTTGTTGTTGTTGTCAGGTGGCAGAGGAGCCAACGCCTTGCCATCTGCTTTTATTCAATATTCACAGACAGAGGCTTGGGAACGTGGCCCCTCAGAATAATGGCGTTGCTCTGAGTGAAACCCCACCCCATCCATCTCTCCGACTTCCTCATGAGTCATTGCTATGGGTGCTGGAAAGCAACTTCGGCCTTTGAGCTCTTTGCTCTACTACTTTCAAGGCCCGCAATGTTTTGGGAGAAGGGGGCGGGTCTGGAATGCTTTCTAAAGACACTGGGTCTGTCAGCTGTCCCTCCACTAGTGCTCCTTCCTCTTCCTCTCCCATTATTTCCCAGCTTCCCCCCTCATCTGTCTCTGAGCTGTGACCTCCCTCAAACCCGTGTTGTAATTCTGAACTGTCTCCTTCTTCTCTGGAAGGGTCAGGCTGGGGAGGCGGTCTCCACCATTCCTCCTCTGCCCAGACCCTGACATGAATTGATCAATAGGTGTGGGGAACCTCTGTCCCTGCAGATGTTGCTAAACTACAACTCCCATCACCTCTGGCCATTGCCCATGCTCGATGAGGCTGATGGGAGTTGTAGTTCAGCAACATCTGCAGGGCCAAAGGTTCACCATGCCTAAATTAAAAGTTGTAGACCTGGAAAAATAAGTGCAGATTGATCCAATTGTCATCCTATATAAACTTGGAGTTAGTGAAATTAACTAAGTGGTGCATACATTTGAGTAGGCATGCATAGGATTGTAGTGTTAGTCATGATTTGATCCCATTTAAATCAATGGAGCTTGGGTTAGTCATTACTAAAGTGTTCCATTGGTTTCTCTGGGATAAAGGCTGCAATCCCATATCCACTTTCCTCGGAGTAAGCCCCATTGAACTTGATGGAACTAAGTCTTAGAAGACATGCATAGGATTGCACTGTAATGTTCTTGCGTAGTCAGATGTTATGCAAGTTGTGCGCTAACACAAACAATTCTATCAACACTACCATTCTACTTGCCTAACGTCTCTCCTCTCCTCCTCTTGTGCGCAGGGCATATGCTGGTGGGAGAGAAAGCCCTGTTTCACAAGTAGGACTTGTGGTAGCTCTCAATAGTGCCCCTACTTAGTTGAATCCAGCCCTATATTCCCTTACTCCGAGGTAAATGTGTGCCTTCGTTTGTGCGAACCAGTATTTTCGCATTAATTTAATCAGTCATTTGATGAAAGTTCAATTCCAAAAACAGAATTGTAATAGAGTTCCCTGCAAGGTTTCCAAACCAATCTTGAATAACATTCTAAAAGCACATCATAAATGGATAAAATAACCGTCACTAATCAGCAAATCCCTGCTATGTCGGTTTGATTACTATAAAAACATTAAATAAAACATACATTTCCCCCTCCTACTGGTTCTTATTAGTTTTTTATTATTATTCCTAGCTGTTGAATGTATGTAATACACAACATATTGACAACATAGAAATTGTTCCAGCAAGTGTTTTACAAGATGAAATTTATCACACAGCAGCAATATCTCTTTTTTAAAAAAATAATATTTATTGCTTTTAAAGATTACAGAAAAAGAAGAAAAGAGAAAATTTAAAGACAAATGAAGAAAGAAAGAAAGAAAGAAAGAAAAGTGAAAAAACACCACAATACAATACAGTATACAAATAATATAAACCCCAACCCAATCCCATTAAACTAAACACATAAATAAATCTAAACAAAACAGTTTAAAATACATCTCTCCTTTTCCATATTCTATCCTTCATTTCCTTGTTTCCTCGACTTCCTCACATCTCCCTTTTTGTATTCCCATTCTTCTAATTATTTCAGCAAATCCTTTCCATCTTTCTCTGTTTTTTATCGTCTTATAAATAACATATTTTTTAACCTTATTTCCCTTTAAAACTAAATTACTTATCTATTCTTAACTTCTTCTAACATTTCTACTAAATCCATATAATAACATTCCACGATTTTTCTAACAGTCATTAATTTTGCAAAATTTCTAAATATAAGCTTTAGCTTCCCAATCTTCCTCTACCCTCTCCTCTCCCTGGTTTCGGATTCTGCCAGTCCTTTCCGTCAAATCCATATATTCCATCAACCTGGAGATCTTATGTCCGAGGCTCTTAATTCTTTTCCAAGTCCCTTCTGCGGATCTTCTTCATATTCTTTGATGCTCAGGAGCAAATCTCGGGAAAACTCCAACCAAACAGAACTTTTGTTCCTTCTGAACAGCTCAGCCAAATTTCCATACTTGAAACTAAGGTCCATAGGGTATTTCAGAACGTATTTCAGGATTCCTCCAAGTCCATAGGCCCCCACAGCTTCAAGCTCCTCCAGGCCCCAACCCATGTCCCAAATGTCAGTTAATCCCTAGATGAAGGGGTCTTTCCAACTTTCGTTCTTCAGTCCAAGCCAGGGTCCCATCCTCAAGCTCTGGTTTTTGCCAAAATCAATCATGCAGGGCCTCCATTTGTAATCCTCAATTTGCCTCTGTAGAACTGAGGATCCTTCTTGAGTTACTTTAAGTTTCACAACGGCATCTTTCTCCTTTTCCTCCACCATTTGTCTTGCCAAGATATTTTCCTGTACCAAGTCCATGTTGTTGCTTGCTTTTTGATTCAAGTTAGTCACTTTCTGTTCCCGGCTGTCAAGTTTGAAGATCATGTCATCTACATTTTTGTGCAGCTGTTCAAGTGAATGATTTATTTTGAGTAATGCAGTCACAATACCTTCTCCTATCAGCATTTTGAATAGTCCAAGGTCAATCTCTGATTCCCAGAAACTTTATCTTGCAGCTGGAGTTTACCCTGTTACACTCCTGTAACAGTTTCACATGCTCCCTCTAGAGGGAAGCAGTTTCAAATTGTATCAGTTCTTTCAGTCACAGAAACAGTTTCGATTTTCAGTTGTTTTTCACCCTTTAATAAACTCAGAAGAGATCAATGGAAACAGTATCTTTCTAATTTTAAGTATCTGTCAAATCCGTTCTGTCAGTGAACCTTCCCCAAACGTCATCAGGCAGACCGTCCCCAGGTTCAGAGCAGTGGTAGTTTACTTTTCCCTCTCTCCTGCAGGTTCTCCCTAGGTCCACGGCTTCCCCCCTCTTCTCCTGCTTCCAAGGGGGGTTTGATATTTTTAACCAGTGGAATTTTAATCCTTTATCCAAAAACTTTCAGAGACTTTAGTTTGTAACGCCTTTGCTTCAATCTATTTACAAAAACGGGAGGTGGACTTCCTGTTTAGAGCCTTCCCGCTACTTTGCCAAATTAGAATATTTGAAGATCCAAATTTTCCAGTCTACTCACGGGTAGTTGTTTAAAGTCCAATTGTCCACAGGAAAAAGTCAGTGCTCTCCGGCAACAGCAATGAGGCTTCACTCCGTGAAAGAAGCAGTCGATTCAAAGCACCGCGCCACTCACCCCACGTCGCTCCGGATCCTCAAAACAGGGTTTCCCCGCGAGAGGTGCCAGCCGAATCCCAAGTTCACAGGCTTCTCCCGCCTGTGATTTCTGTGGGTCTCTGCCTTCGCCGTGGCGGTCAGACCCTGCTTTTCACGGAGCAAGTTCCTCCCGATCGGAGGAGCTCCGCCATTGCCGGAGGCGTCAACCCGGAAGTCCACAGCAGCAATATCTCAATGCTAAACATTTCCTTTAGCTCATCATTTTGCAACATTTTTTGATGTTACTGTCATGCCACCATAATGCCTATATTTGTCGTGCTGTGTTATGTGGGTAGAATAGTTCAAATCCCTTCATTCAAAGTGGGTGGCTCAATGAATGGAAATTTTGCCTTGGTACAGTAGCCTAGCCAGGGGTGGAGGAAGGGGTGTGTGGAAGGGGCGGGCCGCCCCGGGTGTCACCACTGAGGAGAGGGGTGACAAAATGCAGGGTGGCACTCACCGTGGGGCCTGCAGCGTGCCCAAGCCACGCATCTCTCCTGGGAGTGACGCGGTGGCTTGGACGCTCACAGGCTCCACGCTGCGCCAAATGTTCTGCCCGCCGCCTCCCCCTCAGCTGTACGGCGGCTGAGTGGGAGGAGGCAGGCAGACTCCTTGGAGGCCCCTTACTGGGAAATGACTTCTCCCATCATCTTCCCCCAGCCCCACTGAACAGCCAAGCCATTTACACTACACTATTGCTTCTGACTCTGTTATATTTTTCATGGCCCCAACACTAACCCTATATGTAGGCAGAGCAGGAGACAGATTATTTGCTCATCACTTCCTCTGATGCTTCCAACAGGTTTGGTGGTAACCATCCCTGGTCCTTCATTCCTCATCAGATCCCTCTGTGTACTGAAGTTCTGTCCCATTATAATCCCAGCATTCTATTTCTCCTTGGTTTCCATGCCTGTTGACATCTTCCAAGAAACGAGAATTTAAGGGTGTTGGTAACGTATTTTTCCCTCAAACGCAAGAAGGAATCTGGCAGGGGATAATTCCTATAGTTAGGAATTTCACTAGGTACCTCTTAGATTCCCCATTCCTATCATGCACATCCGGCAGCTCCCACAACACACTGTATTAAACTACCAGGCCTCTGCATCTCGGGCCAAGTAGCTGCCAAATTACTCTACAATGATGGCACAGCACTCGATTGTGCGGCGACAGTAATAGCAGTGAAGGCAACAACAATAGCAGCTGGGGTAAAAGGGATGGAGCATGAGGTCAGTTATATGAACAGTATGCCACATGGAAAGCTGAACATATGGCCATGCCACATGCAGTGTGCTCCCCTTTTCTACCACCCTCCCACATCTACACGATCCCCTCCATTGGATATTAGTGTTGGGAGGGGTGGCCATGTTCATGTGCTTGAACTTCAACATGGGCTTCCCACATGCCCTAGTTCTCATGTCGCTACTGTCCATGGGCTCCATTCGCACCCTGGCAGACTGCCTTATGGTGCTGAATATTCAGGTGGCCATATCAGGTTCTCCCCAACAGCCCGAAGCAGTTTCTCCACATCTGGAGGACCCTAGAAATGCTGAGAGTCCTTAAATCTGTCATTTTAGAATGGCGTTATGTGAATCGCCTGGTAGGCGTGGTGTGGGACCTGATAGAGGGGATTGTGAAGAAGCTGTTGCAGCTGCTATTGTTAGCTATCCAAGATTCTTCCTCCATCACCACTTTCTTTGTTTGTTTTTAAGCTCTCTTCCCCCACATAGGCAATGTTCCCCAAGCAAGCCTTGAGACCTTCCCTTGGGAAAACCATGGTCTCTACCATCTCCAAAGTTGTGAAGCCACCTGGGTGTGCCAATGAAACTGTCTGTCAATGAAGCTTCATGAGATTAGACTATGAGTAGGCAACCTTTCTATTGCTTTTAATCAATCAGTATTGCCCGCAGAAATTGTCATCATTACACAGTGAGTCTTCGGAAGATGCCATAAAATATTCCATATTCTGTTTCAATAATAATGAGAAATTGTATTGCTGGGATTTTTCCTACAGTTGCGATATGTAAAAAGCATGTTTTGAACCATGCAAAGTTGAATTTTAGGGAAATTAATAATCTGTGGTATCCAAAATCCCATGATAAATAAATTGGTTATTATTGTGTATTGCTCAAAAAAGCGGAACTGGTGCTTTTTGCCGCTGCTTTTTCTTCTATGGCTATCTTGCATAGTTTTAATCCCAAACTCTGTAATGAGCATAGGCGCTAATGATTCAGTTTGCTACCTCATTATCTGCTTGGTACAGATTCTCCGACATTTCTCAGTCAATACCGCATTGTCATGCTTAGTTAAACATCCAAAGATGCACATCTCTTTCCTAGTCATAGGAGAGTCCCAAAAAGAAAAGCATGCAGAAATTTTTCTGCTCCATATTTTAAACACAAAAAGGTCCCCTGAAAATGAACAAGTTAAAGGTTTGTGTCCAAGCTTGCCGAAACCAATGGGAGCATTTCAAAGGGATCCTTGATTCACAAAATTGACTATAGTCAGCAAATTGATGTGGTCTGCCAAACAATACATCAACATGCTTTATCTTCCCCTGTCAATTCCTCAGCAAATGATGAGAAAGATTTACTTGGTTTTACTCTCGCAAAGGGAATGGTTTAAATGTATTAAAGAATCGTTTCCTGCCCATGAATGCTTATGCCATAATAAATGTCTTTAAGGTCCCACGTGACACTTGGCTGCATTATTTGAAATGTTTGTTTCCTTCTGGAAACAAGGAAATATTTTTTCAAATACAGCACATAATTACATGTATAAGTAACGTGGATATGAATTTATAGCTTATACACATTCCAATTAACAGTTAATTCATTCTATGAGTTGCCCAGATAATATCACAGGTATTATTAGCCTACTGCTATATTTGGTGTTTTATGCTGAAAATTTTGGTTTGTATTTTTACGGATACGGATGGTATTCTCACTTTGTGGAGGATATCCAATGTGGTCAGAAGCACCACATCCATGATGGTCAAAGACAACATGAGAAATTTTTCAGTTTCCATTCCCCACCTCTTCTAGGTCTCAGAGGTCAGTTACGGACACTACGCTCGAGTGTCCTCAAAGTCCTGGAGCTGGAAATTGCAGGGGGAACTTGCTCACAAATGCCGCTTTTTAAAAGGGTTTTATCAGCACTCTTGTAGAGAAACAAAGAAGCACTCAACCTGGAATAAAGCATCTCCAAAATGAGCATTTATTTACCACACATTGATGGATACCTATTCTGTCCAGCAGTAGAGAAAAGTGAGGGATGTATCTTGCCCAAGAATACAGTGGTACCTCAGGTTAAGAATTTAATTTGTTCTGGAGGTCTGTTCTTAACCTGAAACTGTTCTTAACCTGAAGCACCACTTTAGCTAATGGGGTCTCCTGCCACCGCCGCACGGTTTCTGTTCTCATCCTGAAGCAAAGTTCTTAACCCGAGGTAATATTTCTGGGTTAGCAGAGTCTGTAACCTGAAGCGTATGTAACCCGAGGTACCACTGTATAGGGAACTAGAAAGATGTTGTTGTTTTAAATCACATCAAAATTAATTTATCCTTTAGAAAAACGTTGGACTTGTGGGAAGGGAAATCTGGGTCAGAGCATTCCATTCATTCAAACTCAGTATAAAGCAGTATAGTTTATGCACATTTAAGGCATTATAACACAATGCCACATCAATATTCTGAAGCTGACATATTTTTAAATAAAAGCAATGCTTTTAAAAATAAATACAGAAAGTGGAAGTTTTAAAACAACAGCAACCTTTGCATGGCCACAGATGAGAGAAATGATGTATCTCACCTTACGTGATGTTATTGACACTAGCCAATAGGTGCCCCTGGCCTTACATACATGTCCTTAATCGTAACAATGGGGCTAGCAAAGGGAAATTGCAGTTTACTACCAATGCTTGAGGCATTAGCGGTTGGTGTGGTGGATTAGAGCTGAAGGAAGTCCCTTCCCAATGCTGATGTTGCGACAGCTTACCTGGACAGAGCAGGGGAAAGGCAAGGACAGCGGTGAGGATAGGGCTGCATGAGGGCACCAGCAAGAGTACCATATTGCCTCTCTCAATGCATCCACACAGGTACAATCTCACTGCCACCCTGACCCACCTCAACCCTGTCCAGGTAAACTCTGCCCCATCACACTGGCTGCTACTGGCTTGGGCACTAAAGACCCTGCCCTTTTAGTGATACTTCCAAAATGTTCCTCAACCAATTTTTTTCCCAGATTTTAGAGGTCCAAATTACCCAGGTTTGCCCACCTCCTGCAGCCGAACAACTGCATTAGGGATTATCTATTGTTTTGTTTTAAATTGTGTACAGTGGTACCTTGGTTCTGAAACGCCTTGGTTCCCAAACCCAGAAAACCCAGAAGTAAGTGTTCCGATTTTCAAACCTTTTTCAGAAGCCGAACGTCCATTGCAGCTGTCGGCTATTGTTGGAGCCCAACAACATCTGGTGGACCATTGGCTGCCTACCTCTGTTCTAGAAGATAGGGCTGGAAAAAATCAATCCAAGCTAAGCAAACTAAAGGAATAAGATAACAGATGATATATGGAAGTAAGGGAGGTAGGGGCAATTAATAGTTGAAGTGGGGAACAAGGCAGGAAGCAATAAAAGTATATACAGTAGTACCTTGGTTCTCAAACACTTTGGTTTTCAAACTCCAAAAACCCAGAAGTAAGTGTTCCGGTTTTTGAACGATTTTTGGAAGTTGAACATCCAATGCGGTTGTCGGTTATTGTTTCCGGAGTGCCTGCACCAATCAGAAGGTGTGCCTTGGTTTGCAAACATTTTGGAAGTCAAACGGACTTCCAGAATGGATTAAGTTTAGCGCTTTTGTTTTTGCTATTTATTTTGCATTTTTGTTTTTGAGGCTTTATCGGTTAATTTGTTTTTGTGACGGTGTGGAACCCAGTTTAGCTACTGATTGATTGATTGATTGATTGATTGATTGTGTGGTTACAGAAATGGATAAAAGTCCCCCATCTAAACAATGACTATCATCAGTGCAGGTAAGGGGAGAAAAAAATTTAATCACATTTTTAAAATTTTATTTGTCATATTTTATAGTACATTACATTGATTATGGTCTCATTAGATAGTAAAATTCATGTTAAGTTGCTGTTTTAGGGGTTGTTTTTAAAAGTTTGGAACAGATTAATCCGTTTTGTATTACTTTCAATGGGAAAGTGTGCCTTGGTTTTGGAACGCTTTGGTTTTGGAACGGACTTCCAGAACGGATTAAGTTTGAGAACCAAGGAACCGCTGTACAGAGCTTTGTACCTAAGGAGCTTGCCACAGCTTTCAGTTCCTTCCTTCATGTCTTTGTCCAATTTGTATGTATGCATTAGAGGGGAAACTGCAAAATGAATGATACCCAAAAAAATACATGCACTACTACATCAAAATTCATTGCGTTGGTGTTTTAACAATGTGGCTGTGCACTTCCGTGCACTGATAAAACACTACAAAAAACAAAAATTTTAATGTGACTGTATCCACAATAGTATCAAGATTCTTCTCTGTGGCATTTCAATAATGTGCATGGACTAATGTGTACATCTGTAAAATACTGTATTAAAAAAATGCATAAAATCATATAAATCAGGCGTTGGGAACCTATGACTTGCCACATATTGTTCCTCCAACTTCCACCAACCCCAGTCAGCGTGGCCAATAATCAAGCATGATGGGACTTGTAGTCCAGCAAAATATACAGGTTCTCCATCCATGACATAAGTACATTTTGCATTGTCATTACATAAGAGCACATCAGTAACGCCGAGCTGAAAAAGACACAATGAACTGAAGAAACTGAGAGCTACCTTAAATGGCTGCATTTTCAATTCTTCAATTAATTGTGGAAGTCCTCTGGGGTAAACTGGTACCCAGGAGGAACAGAACACTGGGTATAATGGAATGGAATCAAACTTGGGGTTCCTTGGGCAAAATGGAGGCACAATAAAGGAACAGAATGTGGTCATTCCTGAGATCCCTAGTCCTTGGTGGTATAACCTGGAGAGAGGAGACCGATATCCCCCTGCAAATAAAATCAGGAGATGTGCACTTCATCTCACTAAAAAGCAAAGATCATTTGAACCATTCAAGTTTTTACAACCTGCTTCTACAAGAATCTACAACCATTTAGCCTGGGTTTCAAGAAAATCACCCTATCTTACAGATGCTTCGTCAAAAGTAAGCCCCACTAAATTTTGTAGGTTCAACTCACATTAGTTAGTGGGACACTGAGCATATATTTATGGTTGAAGACATAAAGCACCATCTACAAAGAATATATATTTGCCAAGGCACCAATACTTGGGACTACTGAAGAACACAATTCTCCATTCACTTCAATGAGGCTTGTACCTGAGATGTTCGCAGTGCATCTTGCCTGCTCATTTAAATGATCCTTTCCTTCATATTGTAAGTATTCAGGATCCAACTAACTAGTCATTTTGCTTTGTTGTTTAATGAATGACTCCCCTACCCTACCCCCATTTGAATCTAGATTTACAGCAAATTCTGATCTTTCCCTGAATATCTGATAAGTAGGAAGTTTCGGCGGCTTTTTGAAATCAGTGCATGCTGTCTCATTTTTAAACCCGGACCCAATTATTAATGCTTCAACCGTAATATTAAAAATCTTAGAAACATATATCTAAAATTCAAAATCTTTGAACATTATCAAATTAGATAAACCTAACCCTATGCCTCTAATTCAGAGCACTGTGGGGTGTACTTATATTTTGAAACATTTAAATTAGAAACAACTGGCATTATTTAGCACTGAAGTTTATGTCCAGAGAGGTTTCCTTCAGTTTTTCATAATCCACATTTTTAAATTTATTTGCAAACATTTTCTATGCTGCAAATATATATATAAAAAAAACATTTAATGGCACACACTTTTTTTAAAAAAAAATCCATATTATGAGATAAGGTATTAGACAAATCAGTAGAATCGTATACTAGCAAAGCTGAGCTTGCAGTCAAATTGTAAGACTGGGGGTGAAATTCTATTAATAAATAGGAGTTTTCAGGAGTTTTAAGCCATTAGCCTCTAAGCACACCCAAAAACCCTGTGCTGTTTATACATATTTATTGACAAAGACAGTGGTACTTACGTCTAGAGAGCCAATCAGGAGAAGAAAACTTGGCAGAACGACATACAATAGCTGCTGCATTTTATATTAAAGCCTCGTCGTCCTCCTATTGGGCATGCTGTTAACTAATGAGATACTAACATGATCTGGAGAGGATGGGGCAATTTCATCTACTAGGCCTTGAATAATTGCACAAAATGCAAGCTTGTTCTGTTCCAATTAGCACAGTCCTTGTTGTTGCTGTTTTCAAATGCTGAACCGTATAATGAAGAAGAGAGCACTGGAACACAGCAGACTGGCTAAAGAATGGAAATCAAAGTCATGTGTTTCCCACTTTCAGAGGTAAGTTCAGCATCACCAGGCACCAGAAGGAGTAGAGGGAGAGTTCTTGTTTCCTTCTTCCCTCCCACCTACACTAGGGGCCAAAATTGTGGAAACCTTTTGGAAAAAGTATTTCTGAGGTTTGATGACTCATAACACCACTTTGGGGGGGAGTAATAGCACAAAGTGCAAGTAGATAAATAGGTACCACTCCGGCGGGAAGGTAAACGGCGTTTCCATGCGCTGCTCTGGTTCTCCAGAAGTGGCTTAGTCATGCTGGCCACATGACCCGGAAGCTGTACGCTGGCTCCCTTGGCCAGTAAAGCGAGATGAGCACCGCAACCCCAGAGTCGTCTACGACTGGACCTAATAGCCAGGGGACCTTTTACCATAAAATATCAATGGAAAGATAATTTAATGAATGTAATGCAATAACCTTTATGAAGGATTATTTATTACGACAGCAGACTAAAGAAACTTGTTAGAAGCAACCCAGCAATAAAACCCAATTAACAGAGGCAATAGTTCAATCTTGGTTTCACATTAGTATAGCTGCAGAACTAAAAAACTTGGTTCACTCCTTGGGAAGGTGTTGTAAGACCATCATTAAAGCTGCAGGTTACCCAACTAAGTATTAACTGTCATGGTGAGAATTTCTGTATACGTCATTTTTTCTGTGTGTTGCATGTTTATTCTTGTTGTCATAAATAATCAAAGTTATTGCATTACATTCTTCATTAAATCATCTTTCCATTGATATGTAATTTTATGGTATTACTCCAAAAAAAGTGGTGTTATGAGCCATCAAACCTCAGAAATACACTTTTTCGAAAAGGTTTCCACAATTTTGACCACTAGCGTAACAGCTGCTATCAAGACAACAGCCATCATCATGAAACTGGCCTTCACAGTATGCCAAGGCCAACATTGGCAGACACAGGGGCTGGGAGACTAGGAGAGAGAACTTACCATCCTTGCTGTTCTGCAGCCCATCTAGTCCAGATTTCTCTTCTCATGGTGGCCAACCAGATGTCTATGGGAATCTCTTGAGAAGGACCTGAGTGCAACAGCATTCTCACTTGTGACTCCCAGTGACTAAGTGGAATTCAGAGGCACACTGTCTCCAACTGTGGAGGGAGAACAAGGCTAGTAGACACCAATACAGTCATACCTCGGAAGTCGAATGGAATCCGTTCCGGAAGTCTGTTCAACTTCCAAAACGTTTGGAAACCAAGGCACAGCTTCTGATTGGCTGCAAGAAGCTCCTGCAGCCAATCAGAAGCCACAGAAGCCGTGTCAGATGTTCGGGTTCCAAAGAACGTTCACAAACCAGAACACTCACTTCCGGTTTTGCGGCGTTCGGGAGCCAAAACATTCGACTCACAAGGCGTTCGGGATCCAAGATACAACTGTAGTCTTATTCTCCATTACTTTATCTAGGAACTACAGTTCCCATGTGGCATTGTCCGAGCACATCAATGCCTAAGTGACATTATGGGAATGAGCCTGCAGATGTGCCCCATTTTAAAAAAATAATATCCAGTTTAGAACGCTAGCACGTTATTACATTTCCTTTCCATTTTTAGCTTGTTTTGAAAGTTTTATTTATCATACATGGCACTTTTATTTATTTTATGTAATCAATGGATAGGGTGGATCTACACATGGTGGGGGGGGGACACTATAAATAAGCCATAAATTAAATTGTTATATAACAAAAGAAAAAAACGCTATGTAAAATCGCATAGAAAAGTTTTGTGCTCTACAGCACCCTCTGGTGTTGCATGTTAATAATAATAATAATAATAATAATAATAATAATAATAATAATAATAATAATTTATTATTTATACCCCGCTCATCTGGCTGGGCCTCCCCAGCCACTCTGGGAGGCTTCCAAAAAAATATTAAAATACTGTAATACATCAAACATTAAAAGCTTCTCTAAATAGGGCTGCCTTCAGATGTCTTCTAAAACTCTGGTAGTTTTTGTTCTGTTTGACATCTGGTGGGAGGGCGTTCCACAGGGAGGGCGCCACTACCGAGAAGGCCCTCTGCCTGGTTCCCTGTAACTTGGCCTCTCGCAGTGAGGGAACCTCCAGAAGGCCCTCGGCGCTGGACCTCAGTGTCTGGGTAGAACGATGGGGGTGGAGACGCTCCTTCATATAACATATTTATAACATATTTAAAACACTGTTTTTGGACAAATGTAGCTGAGGCCATAGACCACCTCCTTTATTTCAAAATGGTTTGTAATTAAGAGAGCCAAAACTCTAAAGCATACATTAAAGAACAACACAGACCTACAAATAACAAATATCAAAACTAAAGAACTTTAAAAACACTGTAAATCCTGAGCAACACGAGGCAACAATTAACAGTTGGGAAATGCCTGGTCCAAAGAAAGAAGCATTTTTCATAAGTTTTTGAAATCCAGAAAGATTGCAGGTTTGAGCAGACAGGAGCTGGAGGTCTCCATTCAAGGAAAGTGTACGGAATTAATGGACCTAACTTAGTAGTGTTTTCATTAATTGCAATGAGTAAATCTTTGTACCAAGAATCATTCCACCCTTTTAAAAAAATACACCTGAATGATATTCCACCTGCACAAAAAACAAAACAAACAAATCTACACATAGAACTAGAATATGTAAAGAACTAGGAGGGGGAAAAGATTTTAATGCACAATGTTGTTGTTTCCATCTGCTATGTACATAAACAAATGATCATTACTCTATGATCAATCTGCATCTCAGGTTAAGTTCTGGATTTTTAATATATATATTTTTAAATAAATGAATTAGCCAAGTTGCTGTTTCAAAATACTGTAACGTTCAAAAATATTATGTCAGGATGAGAAGAAGGATAGAACGGTTGTCAGGGTCAAATGCCTGTTTTGTGCTTTATACATTGTTGTTCTTGTTACACTTGAAATGTTCTTTCTTACCTGAAAAAAAAATGACATAGAAACAATTATTTTAAAAATGAATAAATATGTCACCACCATTTTAATACTTCATTCACAAACCATGAAATGGGAGTGGCTTTGACATTTTTCAGGGCACAAACTTGGGATGAAAGCTGAAATAATGATTCAAGGGTGCCTTAAAAATGCTCCTCTGGGACTCCACCTGCAGCTGCCATTTTTTCCCCAGAAGTCACTTGGGAATGGCATTCCATGAGCACATAGCATCATTCTCATGGTGTGTGTGTGTGTGTGTGTGTGTAAATGTGGGCCATGAGATGTTAAGAGATGGTCTGAGGGCACCTTTGAATGCCGGCACTCAACCCAAATTGGAAGTGGAAAGTTCCCACAGTTGGAAAAATATATACAGTGGTACCTCGGGTTACAGACGCTTCAGGTTACATACGCTTCAGGTTACAGACTCCACTAACCCAGAAATAGTACCTCGGGTTAAGAACTTTGGTTCAGGATGAGAACAGAAATCGTACTCTGGCGGTGCGGCAGCAGCGGGAGGCCCCATTAGCTGGTGCTTCAGGTTAAGAACAGTTTCAGGTTAAGAACGGACCTCCGGAACGAATTAAGTACATAACCAGAGGTACTAATAAAGCTGTATTCGACGGATGAAAGTATATGGTGTTTTACATGATTGAGAATTGTGGACTCAGGGACAGAGAATTATAAAGCATCAAAAATGAGATGTGGAAAATGTGGAAACAACAAGGAGAGGCCGGAATGAGATGTGGAGATATGCTTCAGAGATCCAGACCGTGGGGAGCTCCGAAAAATTAATAATTATAATTTGGACTATAATTTGGTCTTTTTTATTTTAATTGGAGTATTATGATTGGATATATTAATTGGATGTTTTTTATTGGAAAATCAATAAAAATGATTTTTAAAAAAAGGAAGTGGAAAGTTCCCCTAGAAATTTAGGACACCTAAGTCAAAACTATTTTACAGCTGCCATGCTCCATATTATTAAAAAAGGCTTGTGACTACTAAAGTAGCTTAAATAAATTCTAAATTGACAAAAACACCTAAATACACAAACATGTTTTGCTATGGAGTTAAACCATTAGAACCAGTGACTGTGGCATTGCAGTCAGATGGGTGGCATATACTACATCATCATCATCATCATCATCATCATCATCATCATCATTATTCAGACCCAGAGTCCAAATTTGGCACTCCAGTCCTCTCTGTCCAGCCCTCCCAACTCTCCCTAGGTCACACCCTCGCTGACTCAGCTGTGAGCCCTCAAGTGCTTTTGTCTGTATGTGATCATTCATCTTCTTTGGATAAGGGATGGAGAGATATGCCTGCATGTAGAAACATCTGGCTTTGCAGGGCCAGGATGCAACCCACAATACGAAGGTACAGATTACATTCATTGCCCTGCTCACCTTTACCTCAGGCTCCACCCGGGTGGCGCTGTGGGTTAAACCACAGAGCCTAGGGCTTGCCGATCAGAAGGTCGCAGTTCGAATCCCCGCGATGGGGTGAGCTCCCGTTGCTTGGTCCCTGCTCCTGCCAACCTAGCAGTTGAAAAGCACATCAAAGTGCAAGTAGATAAATAGGTACCGCCCTGGCGGGAAGGTAAATGGCGTTTCCGTGCACTGCTCTGGTTCGCCAGAAGCCGCTTAGTCATGCTGGCCACATGACCCAGAAGCTGTACGCCGGCTCCCTCGGCCAATAAAGCGAGATGAGTGCCGCAACCCCAGAGTCGGCCACGACTGGACCTAATGGTCAGGGGTCCCTTTACCCTTTACCTTATGCCCATCACTGACATGCAGCCCTCGTAAGATTTCCCATGGGGGAATGTTGCCCTCGGGCTGAAAAAGGGGTTCTCCACTCCTGCTTCGGAGAGCAATTTTCAGTTTGCAAAAACATTTGAAACAGTACTGTCAATTCCAGTGTTTGGCCTCACATTTAGATGCGTAGCATGTGTTTTTTCCAGGAACACAACGAGGCAGTCGTTGTAGTTTAAATTTTAATTGTAGCTAAGCTAAATGAAGTGCACTGAGTCATTTAAACTATCATAGAATATGCAATTATATTTTCCACAACAGACAGGAATCCTGTCTTTTCCACGTAGGAAAGGAATGTTGATTGGTGAGATTCCTGTTAAGACTGGGTTGACTGTTTTGACAGCGCGGCCAGATTAAAGTACAGACAGCACTCTATATAGGCAATGTTCCTTGCAACAGAAAAGCTCAGGTGGATTAATAAAAGGGATCGTCTCAGGGATGAAACAGTTTCATACCTATCAGTCTATGGTCATGACCCATACATTATGTAATAGTATCAGTGGTTTCAAATTTCAGTGGTACCTCCCTATGCCCTTCTTTATTCAGTGTGAGGTAAACAGATAACATTATCAGAATGGAAAAATCTGTCCATTTTAGTCCTCTAAGTTTCTCATTTTTCTCCAGTCTTAAATTCAGATCTCCACTGTGTGCAATAAATAAATAAAAATCCCTCTGAAAATGAGCATTTTGGTGTGAATTTCTCCTAACAAACACATTTTGTTTGCAGTTTTGACTAGTATACCAAGCAATTTCCCTGAATATAATGCATTTCGGTATGTTATTTTTCACTGTGTATTTTTGTACACATTTTTGTACAACTGCGTTACAAAATTCAGAGAAGTGCGAATTTCAATTCTCATATTCATTCAAGAAGTATACATTAGGTAGTTTGATTTAAATGCAAAAAAGAGAGAAAATCTTCTCCATCCTTATTTATGAATGATGTATCATACACATTATTCATAAACATTATATTCAGATGACAGAATAATCATGCCTATCCACCCTCATACTGATATCCGATTGCTGATAAGAACAAAATTATTCACTTCCCTAAATACCAAGGAGTGTCCTTTTGCTCTAACAATCTGCAGTGCCAAGTCAACCACAGGAAGGATTCCAAACAATATGAACCTGGTTGCAAAATATGATAAACATCAGTCTTGAAGGAAGTGAAGCTGCCCTGTTTAGGGAAGTTTTTAATGTTTGATGTTTTATTGTGTTTTTCATATATTCTGTTGGGAGCCGCCCTGAGTGGTTGGGGAAACCCAGCCAGATGGGCGGGGTATAAATAATAAATTATTTTTATAATTATTATAAACGTTCTCTTCAGTTTGGAGAGCAAAAATGTATTGTGAGTGAGGCTTCCCCTAACTGTGTGAGGTTCCACATGATGACTGACGTGTTCAAATTAGTGGCGGGAGTGGTAATAGCAAAACTGAAACAACATCAGTGGTTTTGACTCAGCCCTGCTTCTTACAAAATGGTGGCCAGCTTGTATCTTTCGGCTGGGAAGCCTGACATCACACACATATTTCTACTTTTTGTTTTAGAACATTGTTTGCCTACAATCAACGCTGGATTGGCGGCAGTATGGGCAGTTTCCGTGCACAGGGCACAATACTTGAGGGGGTCACAAAATGAAGAAGATCCATAATTGAGAAGATCCATTTTGGGGTGCCAAATTTTGGCCTTGCGCAGGGCGCCATATTACAAAAGATTAACAAAGCCCACCCCTGTAGGCATGCATTTGGACGCTTTGTAAAACGTCGTGATCAAAAAATGATGGTTCCTGAGATCAAGGAGCAGGTTTCAATCTATGTTTGGATGTAACTGGACACCATCTTGAAGCAAGACAGGATAACTGACCCTTTCAAAACTGCCCTATATGGTTGGTGTTTTTTGTTTTTGTATATAATTTTTAAATTAAATTTTCTCTTTTTCAATTTAAAGTACTCATTTTTACATCCTTAAGATATCAAAGACTTCCCTTCTTCTCTTTCCATGGTTCATTTGACATATCAAAAATCCCTGCATATTTTACAAAAACTATACCATTCAGTATTCCATTATTACATCTATCAAAACTTATTTACACTGCTAAATTTATCTGCCAACGTTTACAGCTGTACACAGTTATTTCCCATATATTCAATAAACGTTTTCCAATCTTCTCTAAACGTATGTTTTTCTTGTTCTCGTATTCTATATGTTAGGTCTGCAAGCTGCGCAAATTCTGTCAACTTAAGTTGCCATTCTTCTTTGGTTGGGACCATTTTTGGGCTAACGAAACACAGGCCGCAGTAGTGGCATACATAAATAACCTTTTTTAACACCTGGGAATTTCAGTCTGAATTATCCCCAACAGAAAGGACTCTGGTTTTTCTGGGAAAGTACTTTTAAACATATTTTTCCAATTCATTATGGATCATTTATTTAAAAATTACATTAACAGTGTTTGAATCCAGATCTCCCCAATCCAAGTCCAGCCCACTCTAACCATGTTATCCAATTGGTTTTAATGCTAGCATCAACAAAAGGGTGTCAGCAACAGAGCTATCCCAAGACATATTGTTTCTTGAGGTAAAGAAACAAGATGGCGGCGGCACCCCATTCCACATACAGAAACCAACCAGATTGAACATTTAATCTTATTTCAATACTGGCGATGGTGCAGCAATGTCCACCACAGCCGAGGAAACACAGGGCAGGCTGCAGAGCACACACAGTTCTGCCCTCAAGCAGGTGAGGAAGTGGGACTGCCATCACTGCTCCTCTAGTATATGCCTCCTGAGGCAGTTAACTCACTCAGCTTCATGATAGGGTCGGCCCTGTTCACATTCAGATATGCCCATCCTCATCCAAAGACATTTTAAAGTAGTCATCAACGTCTTTAAGTAATTTTTTAAGGCCACAATCCTATATCCACTTGCCTGGGGCTCAACACTATTGAGTTGAATGGACATGCGTAGGCTTGCAAAGTTAATGCCCAATAAAATTCAAAAGGGGAACCCATTAGATCAGGGGTCAGCAAGGTTTATCTTGCCTGGACCAGATCGGTCCCGCAGAGTGGGCCGGATCATGAGTGCTTGAGTGCGTGCGCGATTTTTGACATCTGTGCATGCACAGACGAGATTTTCGGTACCGCGGAAGCAAGTCCCTGCGCTGCGCTGTGCCGGTTTAGCGCAATGTGTGAGTGGGCAGCTCAGTTCGGGGCCAGTCAAACGACCTCCGCGGGCCGCTTCCGGCCCATGGGCCTTAGGTTGCTGACCCCTGCATTAGATTTATTAATGTAACTGGGGAAAGAGAACATAATACATGTTTGGGGAATACTTGCTTTGGTCAAGCAAATGGGTGAGAAAATCACCGCATTGGCCTGAATATAAGCCTCACTTTCCCCCCAAATTCCGACCGTGAAGAGTTAAAGTGCAGCTTATATTCGCAACCTTATGGTATGCAGCCAGGAGCACAGGGCAAACAGCACCAGGAGTGAAGCAAAGAGGCACCCGCCCCAAGCGTAGTCCCCTGTCTTTTCCCCCCAAAGCCGGGAAGGGAGAGAGCGAGGAAGGGGGAAAGCCGCCAGCAAGGCAGTGTGGCTCCCCCCCCCCCAAATATGCAACCAGGAGCAGCGAGGAATGGAGCGGCTTATATTCGGATATTTTTTCTTTCCCCCCCCCCTCCAATTTTAAAGGTGTGGCTTATATTCAGGTGCAGCTTATATTCGGGCCAATACGGTACCTGAAATTTGTTGGCAATCATTGCACATGATGTGTTTTAATTGTGTGCAGATGACATCACTTAAATCTTGTTATTGTCTTTTGACATTTTAAACAGGCTTAAAATAGTTTATAGCTCTCAGAATAGACCTTTCCAGAGAGGCTGGATTCATTAAGATGCCATTTTGCTTGTTTTTTCAGGCTATGCCTGCATTTTAAATTGAGGAAGTGGCACCATCTGCTGGATGATAATGAAAGCTTTGTTCCACTTTTTGTAAAAAGCCAGTCATTGTACTTTTCTTCACCCATTTCTCGACTTCAAGGTAGTTGAGAGTTCAAAGAAATGAGAACCATTCAAACTTCAGCCTAAAAAAAACAATTGAAGTTTTATCTTAGGCTCTGATGTGTAGCAGCACAAAATTCATTGTATCACTAGGCATGAAATTCAATTCAATTTGCATTTAAAGGCAAATTTACCTATGTTGCTCTTTCTGAAGCTATATGTGAACTGAAGCACAGCCATTTTTCAAAAATTTGCACTTCTCTGAATTTTGCAATGCACTTTTCCAGCCAACTAACGTGCACAAAAAATGTATAAACTGGGTGGTGCATGTGAAAACTGATATGCTAGTGAAAATAGCATACAAAAATGCATTATATGAGGGAAAATTGCTTTGCAAAAGTGCAGGTGTTAGGCAAAATTGCACACAAAACTATGTGTATTAGAAGAAATTTGCGCTAAAAATGCTTGCGAATTTTCAAACCTGGTTCCAGCCCTGAAGGAGGGACATGACTTCCTTCCTGCAAGAAGCGGTCCACAATGCACCACAGCAGAAATGGGCTTATGCAAAACTGTGCCTATGTGGGTAGTAAACTGATATCATAGCGCCAGCAGTTTCAAAGCATTTTATGGTCCTTCTGTCCTTCCGTTAATATCCTCGCAAAGTGGTTGTTAAAAGTTAAGGCGCATTTGCCATTATAAACTTGCAGAAAATGAGTCGATGCTCCAATTTATTGCTGCTTTCCAGAGAATGCTTGTGATGTGATCCTGTCTACTCAGGGGTGAAACCTGCTAAGGTAAAGGTAAAGGGACCCCTGACCATTAGGTCCAGTCGTGACCGACTCTGGGGTTGCGGAGCTCATCTCGCTTTATTGGCTGAGGGAGCTGGCGTACAGCTTCCGGGTCATGTGGCCAGCATGACTAAGCCGCTTCTGGCAAACCAGAGCAGCGCATGGAAACGCCGTTTACCTTCCCACCGGAGCAGTACCTATTTATCTACTTGCACTTTGACGTGCTTTCGAACTGCTAGGTTGGCAGGAGCAGGGACCGAGCAACGGGAGCTCACCCCGTTGTGGGGATTCGATCAGCAAGTCCTAGGCTCTGTGGTTTAACCCACAGAGCCACCCGCTAGACATTCTCAAAAGTGAGCATAGAACTACAGTTTCAAAGACTAACTGCATGTTGCACACAAACATCCACCACAGAGTCCCATTCTATTCTCTTCTTCCTCCTCTTCTTCTTCTTCTTCAAAAGAAGTTTTGAGAAAGCAGATTTTGGAGCAGAGCAGTGGTGCTTAACCACTTCACCTGTTCATTCTTCACCCCCAAATCCTCTCTTTCCCTCCTATTGCTTTCCCTCTTTCTTGACACGCAGAGAAGATAAGCTGCATGGTCTGGCACCCGTAACCAAAATGTTGGCGCCTCCGTACGACCGAGCTGTAATGGCTACTCCTCCGGCCATATCTTCGGAACCCCATCCAGGTTCTCCTCCGATGGTGATTAACAACCTAAGCCTTTGAATGAGACTTCAGGCACGCTCTCCATTGCGCAGAGTACTCAGACAGTAGCAGAAGGAGGCAGAAATATGTGCTACATTGCTACTTTATTTCTAACTACGCCAGACAGAAAAGAATATGTGTCTGCTCTCTGTGAGAGACACAAAACAACAGACCAAAGAAACAGGAAACCAGTAACTTCAACATCCGTCTCCTGTGAGACTTCCAACAGTCTGGAATGTCAACAGAGTCTTGTTACTCCAAGAACTGCACAGTAATAATAATAATAATAATAATTTATTATTTGTACCCCGCCCATCTGGCTGGGTTTCCCCAGCCACTCTGGGCGGCTTCCAACAAAGATGAAAAATACACTAAAATTGAAAAATACACTAAAATCAGTGGCATAACAGAAACTTAACATAATGTGTCCAAGGCATTGTATGAGGTCAGACCCATTAGCAGGGCCCGCCCCAAAGGCGGGGTGAAGCAGCAGCCTTGGGTGGTGGAATCCCATGGGCCAGCACCGCCTGCAGGCACTCTAACCCTGCCGCCACAGGGGTTGCACACCTGCAGCCACAGTTTTCAGCAAGATCTCATGAGATCTCGAAGAACTCTTGCAAGATCTCACCAGAAACTGCTCTCTTGCTTGCTAGATTTCTAATTGCTTTCTAATTTAGGGATGGGCACACCCCTAAATTAATCCAGGTAGGGTACCAACGCTTCAAGTTCTGCTTTGATGTGCTTATTGACGCCCTCTGACACCACCCGAGCTTATGAGCAACTCAATCTTTCCTAGTGCCAAAGAAGAGTCGAAACAGACGGATGCGATTGAAGTATTTCTTGCCCAACTGCAAATATGAAGTAAGAGGAAACCTTCCACAAAAACCCTTTCTCATATTGTTTCCTGTCTGTGCTTGTCATGAAAGAGATCCGAGTTAGTCAGAAAATGCTGGCTTTAAGAAACTTCTTCTGCGGAGTTTCTGTTCTGCTTAAAAATTAAGTACTGGAAAGTACAGTTGAAAGGTAGTTATTTTAAGGGGGGTGGAGATTCCCACCCTCTTTAAAATGCATGTTCCCCACTTCCACTTCTGCTTTGGTCACTTCCAGAGGACCTGTCTGTTTGCATCGATCTCGATTTGTTTGTAGGCAGGTTATATGATTCAGTCCATTTTCTTATCTCTCACTGCAAAAAAGAAGAAGAAGTACAGATGGGTGGGAACAGGTATATTGCACAAGAGCATCAAATCAACTTTTATTGCGATACCTGAATTTCCCTTATGTGATTTAACCCCACCTAAAAATGGTTATAGCTTGGAACTGCCCCTATGATTTAACACTAAAGTTCTTTGAAAATTGTCTCTTGTGGCCCCTCACTGATACCTATGTCTTTGCATCAGAAGTGGCTTGCTGGGTGGATGAATCACTGTTGCTTACCAGGTGGGAAAGGGTAAGGCAGCAAGGAGGTCAGTGTGGGGCAAATGCGCCAGCAGAGCCAATGTGTTTGCACTATGCTGACCTCCCCACTGCCTCACAGTAAGCAACAGAGACCCACATGCCTTGATGCTAGTGTAGCAGCTCTACCCCAGCCAACAAGCCGTTTTGTACTCTCAACATCTCATCAATCATTAGAATTAAACAGAGGTGGGAGGGAGGAATTTGAGGTTCAGTGTATTTTTTTGAGACAATTGCATTTGATTTTTGAGCTTAAGAAAATGCCCCTGGATCATGGAAGGATCAGGTGAGCTGTAAACATACAGCAAACATCGTGATTTACTGGTAGATCCCCAGCTGATCGTGGTAGATCACGGGATCCTTATTGTGTACAAAAAGTTATGGGGGGAAAGCTAAAAAAACTCTGTGCAATCCTCCCCCCAAAAGCTCAACAATTAATAATAATAAAATACTAATACTAATACTAATACTAATACTAATACTAATACTACTACTAATAATAATAATAATAATTTATTTATAGCCCGCCCTCCCCAGCCAAAGCTGGGCTCAGAACAGCTAACAACAGTAAAATAATACAGCATTCTAAAATCAATTCATTATAAAATCAGTTCAGATCAAATTAATGGCAACCATTGGGCTAGAGTTCTGTGAAGAACAGCTCTGGGGGCACTTCCCTCTGAAAAAAAAACCTCAGCAATTCTGGGCAATCTACCCATCCCATGCACGCTCCTCCTCCCTCCAATGACAAAGGGTAGATCACGGCCAGTTTTTTTATACTGAGAGTAGATCACAGTCTCTTGGGAGTTGGATATGCCTGACATACAGGATGGAATTCAACATAGCACTAGGCCAGTGATGGCCAAACTTGGCCCTCCAGCTGTTTTGGGACTACAACTCCCATCATCCCTAGCTAACAGGACCAGTGGTCAGGGATGATGGGAACTGTAGTCCCAAAACAGCTGAAGGGCCAAGTTTGGCAATCACTGCCCTAGGCATATTGTTTCACCAGTGCAAGCTTTTATTAGCACAATCTATGGAATGATCCTGATGAGGACAAAAAGCAGCATCCTGCACAACTCCAGATGTTGCCGGACTCCAACTCCAGTCAACCTCTTCCAGCATGGCCGATGGTCAGGGATAATGGAAATTGTAATCCGACAACTTCTGAAGGGCCAGTTTCCACATCCCTAGAGGAAGACTGCTTCCAAGCTGATCCACACAGTTCTCAGAAGCTAGTATGGACCAGACTGAAGCACTTTACATATCTGAACTGAGAGGGTTGAATGCACACAAAACAGCCCATGCTCTCAATTAGAGATATTATAACAATATAATAATAATTTATTATTTATACCCCGCCACTCTGGGCGGCTTCCAACAAAATACAGTGGTACCTCAGGTTACATACGCTTCAGGTTACAGACTCTGCTAACCCAGAAATAGTGCTTAAGGTTAAGAACTTTGCTTCAGGATGAGAACAGAAATTGTGCTCTGGCGGCGCGGCGGCCCTGGGAGGCCCCATTAGCTAACGTGGTGCTTCAGGTTAAGAACAGTTTCAGGTTAAGAACGGACCTCCGGAACGAATTAAGTACTTAACCCGAGGTACCACTGTAGTAAAATGCAGTAATGCATCAAACATTAAAAACTTCCCTAAACAGGGCTGCCTTCAGATGTCTTCTAAAAGTCTGGTAGTTGTTGTTCTCTTTGACATCTGGTAGGAGGGCGTTCCACAGGGTGGGCGCCACTACCGAGAAGGCCCTCTGCCTGGTTCCCTGTAACTTGGCTTCTTGCAGTGAGGGAACCGCCAGAAGGCCCTCGGCGCTGGACCTCAGTGTCTGGGCTGAACGATGGGGGTGGAGACGCTCCTTCAGATATGTTGGCACAGACTAGTTGCTCGATTCAACCCTTTCCAAAATGTGACTTAAGTGGAACTATAGGGGCCATGGAAAAGTATTCCCCAAATAACACTGCAGGCAGTCTCAATGTGTGCTGCATTCCTGGTGGAGCCCATAAACAAAATGACTCATAAGCAGAGAACGAGTCAAGTAGACTAGTCCACCCTACCCAATCTCAAAGGGAAGAAATTATTAATGCTCTGTTTTATCACCCCCATTCAATAACTCTTAGGAGCTTTTTTGACTGAATCACACAATTTGGCAGTGCTATTTTTCAGAAAAAGAGGTGCCAGAACTCACCATGAACACCTCCCTTGGTCTCTTATAATTTAAATGGCGCCCACCAGAGAGGTGCCAGAACTGAGTTCTGGTGAGTTCCGGCTGAAAAAAAAAGCCCTATAATTCAGTTACATACTATGGAATCATTGATTTCTCTACAACCAATAATGTCCAGTTGTTAGTATTTTAGTCTCCTCTCGATTCCTTCCACATGGCGAATGTGTGCTATTTTTATTACTGCATCCGTCAAAGAGCAGAAAATCCTAAAGGAGAAACACAGCCGTGACACAGCGCCTAAAGACAGCCCAAACATCACATTGCAAAATTAGATGGCTCACATGCTAAGATGACCTCATGCTCTCATTAAAATAGCAGCATTGTCATGCAGAGGTTGAAATACATTGACTAGGGAAGCAAAATGCCCAAATGATATAATTGAATGGGGAGCAAATGATCACTTAGTGCAGTGCTTTCCAAACTTGGGTCTCCAGCTGTTTTTAGACTACAACTCCCATCATCCCTAGCTACTAGGACCAGTGGTCAGGGTTGATGGGAATTGTAGTCCAAAAACAGCTGGAGACTCAAGTTTGGAAAGCACTGTGTTAGTGGCTCTTTCTGTAAAGATGCTATTGCCTGTAATGATTTAGAATAAATTGAGAAAATGCATTTGCTTGTTTGTTTGTTTGTTTGTTTGTTTGTTGTATTAGTGTAGGCTATTGAAGACTGTAGGCTATTGAAGATGTTGGGAAAGATGGAGGGCACAAGGAGAAGGGGACGACAGAGGACGAGATGGTTGGACAGTGTTCTCGAAGCTACGAACATGAGTCTGACCAAACTGCGGGAGGCAGTGGAAGACAGGAGTGCCTGGCGTGCTCTGGTCCATGGGGTCACGAAGAGTCAGACACGGCTAAACGACTAACAACAACAATTGAAGACTGGAAGCAGCAACTAACTAAAAATAAGCAAAGAGGAATGCTTTCTCTGTACTAGACAACTTAGCAGCAGAGCCTGGGACAATTTTTGATGTTGATTTTTTTACCCTCCCAACAATGCCCACTTGCACAAGGCCAGTAAAACACATCACTTCTAATTCCTTTCCTAGTTTGACTCCTCTGATAATGCATTTGCTCACTGGCCTAGATGTTTTCCCATTACATTTTGTACCTTGCTCCATTTATTCCTACATGTTAAAATTAGTTCTTAAGCATTGTGTTTTTATGCCTAGCATTTCAGTTCTCCGAGCCTTTTGTTTCTCGAGGGAACGTTTCAAACGCCCTCGGTCTAAGAATACCTTCCTTATAATTTCACGACGAGGATTCTTTGTTCTTTAGTTTTAGCAAATTGTCTCCTGTCTCAGAGTATTTATTCCACTGTGTTCTTGTATTGCAATCTGTATTCCTGGGGGCTTGCGATCATAGAATCACTTTACTCCTCCTCGCAAGAGTCCAAAATGGCGAGGCAAAAATTCAAATTAACTCTGTGATTTCCATTCTGAGCAAGTCAATCAAGAACAAACTTACTGACTGGTGAATCTGGAACCCAGCTGCAGACTTCCTGCACCCTCTGTACATGCTGCTGTCTGAAATGCGCTCTCTTACCACCAATCCCCACCCTCATTCAGCAACACTTTCACACACAAAGTTTGTGTGCTCCCACTGCTGCATAGAGACTGCAGTTTGGATTGTGCCCTAAATTATTAACCTCGTTGAACACAATCACAGAGAATGAAGAAGCTCTAGGAAGCTCAAGAATAAGGGTGGGCAACCTCAGGTCTGCCAGCCAAATCTGGACCACCAAACTCCTCTGTCTGTTCCTTAGGATTCTCCCCAGTGCCCTGTTTTGAACCTTAACTGTTTTTGCCTGACTGGAATATGTTATTCAACTCTGATAATGCTCCATATGAACCTACCCAGACCCTGAGATCATCTTCTGAGGCCCTTCTTCCTGTGCCTCCTCCACAAGAGGTCCGAAAGGTGGCAACACGAGAACAGGCCTTTTCTAGAGTGGCTTCCCATTTGTGAAGTAGCCTATTGTTCAAAAGGTAAAATTTATATTTCTTATGTCCACTTTTACCTCTGAATTCCCATACAGTCTTCAAGGGAAGGCCCACATAAAGTGTATTACAGTAGTCCAGCTTGGAGTTTACCAGAGAATGAGTAACCATGGCCAGGCTAGCCCTATCTGGAAACAGCCATGTTCTTAAATTGAAATAATTATTAATGTTCATGTGATAAACAAGTTCAGCATCTAGGCCAGCTTCAGATGGTGAAATAAAATGCCACTAAATATCTAGACACTTCTAAGTGCACCTCCTTCAAGTCAGAATAAATTAAATGGCAAGTACCCAAAGGGATGTAGATCAGCTGCATAAGTAACACGTGTGCTTTTAATGTGTCATCTTCTATCAAGTGTTTACAACAGACGTGACAAGTTAATTAAAATTAGTAAGAAGGCATTGATGAAAATGCCAATTAGAATAGCTTGGCCTTGCTAATTTTCTTGTAGATGTTTGTTAAGCACATACAATGAGGTTTCTTTGTAATTTGGGATAACTTTCTTTTAATTTCAAATACGGTGGCTCCAATGCAATTCTGGAAATTGTGATACGGAAAGCTGAGCAAGTGAAGCAAAGCCATGTCAGGTATAGGGAACCTACAAACATACATATACAGTACATACTAGATCACTGATCTATTGGGACATACAATCTGATCTAAGGTGGGATTATACTTCTTCTTCTTCTTCTACTTCTTCTTCAGCTTCTTCTTCCACAACGGCAAGGGTAGCACACTGGAGAATATGAAAAAAAAATTCAAAGCTAGATAGAAATAAATAAATCTATCTAGCTTTGAATTTTTTTTTCATATTCTCCAGTGTGCTACCCTTGCCGTTGTGGCAGCATGGGGTTGCCGTTCTGTGACTGGACTTACGCTACTTGTTGAATGGTTCATTTATCCAGTCTGTATAACATTTACTGCACATGTAACTTGTTAAGATAGAGTTGTACATTTATCCACTCCATGTTTACAGTATCGCCAGGCTTTGTCATGCACATGGCACCTTAGTATGTTTGTTGTTTGAATGGTTACAAGTCTATCTCTATTCTAGCTATTATTCTAGTAAATTTGGTTTTATACTTACCGGTATAAGCCAGTTTGTGGTGTTGTTGTTTTGTTGTACTACATCAGGCATGGCCAAACTTGGCCCTCCAGCTGTTTTGGGACTACAACTCTGGGAGTTGTAGTTGAACTCCCATCATCCCTAGTTAACAGGACAATCCCTAGCTAACAGGACCAGAGGTCAGGGATGATGGAAATTGTAGTCCCAAAACAGCTGGAGGGCCAAGTTTGGCCATGCCTGGTCTACATGAAGGACATTTTCAGTCATCTGACTGTGATGACAAATTGCTCAGGGACTTGTGGCTTGCGGCATCCTGGAGCATCTGACTTGAATCCACTTCAGAAGCAAAATCCAGCACACACATTACATTACCACATTATGTTTCCTCCTAATCCAGGCCATTAAGCACCCACTGAAGCATATTATAGAACAATGTGTTCAGGCCAGAAAGAGGTAGCAGATTGCCCTCTGCATTTCAGTATGAAGTTTCAGCATAGGCCACTCGAATCCACTTTGGGACTACAGCACTGAAATGAAGGCATGCGATTAATGAAGACCACAAAAACAGTATCATCACCTGACAGCTGTTCATCCAATGCTTATATAAAGTGAGTAAATCAATTTGGCGCCCATCTTGATGGGCAAGTGTGTTAGCATACCCTCCAACATTTCTCTAATGAAAACAGGGACACCCTATTCCATCATCACCAACATCATTTTATTATTTACACCCCAGCCACCTGAATGGATTGTCCCAGCCACTCTGGGAGGCTTCCTACATATATAAAAACATAAGAAAATAATAAAAATATATTTTTAAAAAACTTCCCTATACAGGGCTGCCTTCAGATTTCTTCTAAACGTTGAATAGTTACTTATTTCCTTGGCTTGGGGGGTCTCATATTTCCATATCCTCTAACATTTCTCTGATGAAAATAGAGAGGTCGTACCATACACACCCTCTAGCATTTCTTCGATAGAGACTTCCTACCATACCCTCCAACATTTCTCCAATCAAAATAGGGATGTCCTAAGGAAAAGCGGGACATTCAGGGATCAAATCAGAAACCAGGAAAAGCTTCTGTAAATCTGAGACTGTCCCTGGAAAATAGGGACATTTGGAGGGTCTGCAAAAATTTAACAACAGGGTCAGTATTCTGCTCTGTATCCTGAAAATACCCAGCAGAAACGATGGAAGGAATGCAACAGTATTAGAGGAGGGGGAAATCCAACACACTCGTGAGGTATTTTCTTAGGAATAAGCAATGAAAAAAATGTTTTGCATTGGTTGCTTTACAAATGTCCTGTTTTAAATAACAGATAGCACAACCCCATGTATGCCTTCTTAGAAATAAGTCCCACTGCATTCCATGTGACTTACGCCCAGAATTGTAGCCAGAATATCCTCAAGGACCTATTGATGGCATTTTACCATTGTACTGTTGAGAGTGTATTAACTTATGGTCTGTGTGTGTGGTTTGGGAGCTGCACGGTCAGGGGAAAAACAATGCTGTCCAGGGTTGTAAAGACTGCAGAGAGAATAATTGGATGCACTCTCCCTACCTTGGATCAAATCTATGCTTCCAGGTGCTATAAGAAAGCTGTAGAGATACTGCAGGATAGTGCACACCTGGGAAATGATATCTTTCAGCTTCTGCCTTCTGGAAGAAGGTACAGGGTTATAAAGACTAGGCCTAGCCGCCTGAGAAACAGTTTCTATCCAAATGCGATTTTGGTTTTAAACACAGTGTAAGGAGTCTCTATGGGAGTACAGTGGTACCTCGGATTACATACACTTCAGGTTACATACACTTCAGCTTACAGACTCTGCTAACCCAGAAATAGTACCTCGGGTTAAGAACTTTGCTTCAGGATGAGAACAGAAATAGCGCAGCGGCAGTGGGGTGGCGGCGGGAGGCCCCATTAGCTAAAGTGGTGCTTCAGGTTAAGAACAGTTTCAGGTTAAGAACGGACCTCCAGAACGAATTAAGTACTTAACCCGAGGTACCACTGTATATTGTATTTTAAAAATGGGCTATCAGAGTTTTTAGGGGGCTAACCAGGTTGGGATAGCTGGGATAACAGGCTTGTTCGTTTTGAATGTCTTGTGTATATACCGTATTTTTCGCTCTATAACACGCACCCGACCATAACACGCACGTAGTTTTTAGAGGAGGAAAATCCGTAGGCATGCCACCCGTAGGCATTCCCTCCATAACACGCTCAGACATTTCCCCTTACTTTCTAGGAGGAAAAAAGTGAGTGTTATGGTGCCAAAAATACAGTATATATTTTTTTCAATTTCATTGTTCTGTATGGGACAATAGCAATAAAGATTATCATATTGTGTCATATTGTATTGTATTGTAAGTAGGTAAGATCGGCATATGCTTCTGAGGGGAAATAAAAGCCCTCTATTGGTCAGAAATGTCACAGTCAAATCAATATTCTTTTCTGACAGCGTCCTTCACTAGCATATCCTGAAGTCAGCAACAATTCCACCCCCATCTCCTGGTTCAATACCATCCTCTGCTGAGGTGGGTAGAAAGCACACAGGGACGAACAGCCTTCCTTCATTATCTGAGGAGACAGGGATACTAGCTTATGGCTGAAATCAAAATTGAGTAACCAATATTAGGAGACTTGCTGTTTTTAGCTTGTTTGAGACTTGGAAAGTCGTGCTGAAATCTCACCTTTTCTTCTTCTTCTTCTGCTTCTGCTTCTTCTTTTTACTATTGTTATGCTGTTTCTGAGACTTCTGGCTATTCGATGCCCCTAGGTGGGCTACGTAACTGCCGGCTGTCAGTCTTCAAAGCTTATTTTTGCTAACAGCATTCAGGGGGAATTCTGAGAGATTGATTCTGAAGAAGCAGGAGCTTCAGGGGGTCTATCATTAGGCAGACGGTTAGGCTGAAGGTCTCCATGCTGAAGAGGAACTTCCCCATAATAAATCTCTGCGGTTCTCATTAACCGGTGCTCTGCTCTGAAAAGAGGGTGGTGGTTAGTATTCTTTCAAGGTTGTAGTACTGATATATATAGCCCTAAAACAACTTGAGAGGTGGTTACCTGAGAGAATGCCTGTAGGGAGATTTGCTTGGGTATCAAAATGGGCAAAAGCAGAACCTTCATGCCCCTATTTTCCAGGGACAGTCCCGGATTTTCAGAATCTGTCCCGGTTTCCGATTTGATCCCAGAATGTTCTACTTTTCATTGGAAAAATGTTGGAGGGTATGGCAGGATGTCCCTATTTTCATCGGAGAAATGTTGGAGGTGTGGAATTATGCAACCCCTGAACCAAGGAGATAAGTAACTATACAACCTTTAGAAGACATCTGAAGGCAGACCTGTTTAGAGAAGTTTTTTTTAAAAAAATGTTTAATGTTTTATTATATTTTATATATGTTAGGAACTGCCCAGAGTGGCTGGGGCAACCCGGTCTGATTGGCAGGGTATAAATAATATAATTATTAAATTATTATTATTAAATAGGACTTCCCTATTCTCATCAGAGAAATGTTGGAGGCCTTCTTAGTGGTGGCACCCCACTTTGGATCCCCCCTCCTTTCTGAGTTATGACTAGCTCTGATGTTAATCTGTTTTCAGCCACAAGTGTAGATTTGCCATGTTTGCTGGAACTAATGGAAGTTGTAGTTCAGTAACATCCCATAGGCCGGGGGTCAGCAAACTTTTTCAGCAAGGGGCCAGTCCACTATCCCTCAGATCTTGTGGGGGGCCGGACTATATTTTTTGGGGATAAATGAACGAATTCCTATGCCTCACAAATAACCCAGAGATGTGTTTTAAATAAAAGCACACATTCTACTCATGTAAAAACACCAGGCAGGCCGCACAGATAACCAAGAGATACATTTTAAATAAAAGGGCATATTCTACTCATGTAAAAACACCAGGCAGGCCCCACAGATAACCCAGAGATGCATTTTAAATAAAAGGGCATAAAGATTTAGAAGGCGATTGGGCTGGATCCGGCCCCCGAGCCTTAGTTTGCCCACCCATGCTATAGACCAAATACTCCCACACTGGGCCTAAAAGTGATGACATAATCATCTCAAAGCAATTTGAATGAACAATTCAACTTTAATGCAGTTCCTAAAGATGGAGTTTTGTGGTTAAAACAAAAGCACCAAGCACATTAAAAGTACCAACTCTGATTATTCAAATCAGTACTAGGAATGTTAAAGCAAAGCTATTTTTTTTAAAACAAAGTGAGGTTTCTCTGCAAGCTTTTCAGAATTCTTTGGGTGTATTTGGCACAGATATGTGTTGAATCTGGTCAGCTGTGAAAACAGACGGTAGTCAAAATTCTTTTTCTAACAAAAATGCTCTTTTCCAGTCGCATTATGCCAACGTTTCTGATGTGCCAGGGTCTGAGAGTTGGCAGCCCGTCCAAATTCCAGCTGAGTTGCACAAAGCATGATGCAGCGGGATCTCCAGGTACGTAAGCCGACTTAACATTCAGCTGCAAAATTGCTCATTATTTGTATAAAGCTACAGTTGCCTGTAAAGTAGGTCTATTAATCTGTCCCTGTTTTGTGATGTGAAAGATGAAGTTCTGGGAAATGTATCAACACTGCTACTTGAACTAGACTCTGGATTCTATAACAATGCTACCAGCCATCACATACCCTCCAACATCTCTCCGATGAAAATAGGGACGTCCTGTTCAACATCAACACTATTTATACCCCATCCATCTGACTGGGGTACCCTAGCTACTCTGGATGGCTTCCAACTGAATACACACACACATATGCATATATAAAAGGTAAAGGGACCCCTGACCATTAGGTCCAGTCGTGGCCGACTCTGGGGTTGCGGCGCTCATCTGCTTTATTGGCCAAGGGAGCCGGTGTACAGCTTCCAGGTCATGTGGCCAGCATGACTAAGCCGCTTCTGGCGAACCAGAGCAGCACACAGAAACACTGTTTACCTTCCTGCCAGAGCGGTACCTATTTATCTACTTGCATTCTGACATGCTTTTTGAACTGCTAGGTTGGCATGAGCTGGGACCAAGCAACGGGAGCTCACGCCGTCGTGGGGATCTGAACCGCCAACCTTCTGATCGGCAAGTCCTAGGCTCTGTGGTTTAACCCACAGTGCCACCCGCGTCCCATATGCATATATACATAACTGTATATAATATATATAATAGGAAACATCGAACATTAAAAACTTCCCGATACAAGGCTGCCTTCAGGTGCCTTCTGAAATTCGTATAGTTGCTTGTATGTATATATACCTTCCAACATATATAAAAACACAATGAAACATTTTTAAAAACTTCCCTATACAGGGCTGCCTTCAGATGGCTGAGGGATCTGATAACTCCATTCCCTCCAACGTTTCTCCGGTGAAAATGGGAAAAGTGGGACATTCCAGGATCAAATCAGAAACTAGGGCTGCTCCTCTAAATCCGGGACTGTCCCTGGAAAATCGAGACACTTGGAGGGTCTGCCATCAATCTGGCAGGTCTCTCCATAAACAAGTGAGATTAAACAAGGATGGCATGCTTCTTCCAGCAATAGAGCCTTACTCATGAGAACGGAGTCTGAAGCACTGGAGAACATCTTTGTGCCTTGTTGACGTGCAGTTGCCCCAACTCTACTGCTATCCCACCAAGCCAAGCTCTGCTGGAGGCAGGGGGATTCACCCTTTACCCACATGGTGGTAGCCGTGGTGGAGAGCTCTATGTTGTTGGATAAGCAGACATGCCCCTGACTGATGTGCACAGCCTCCATCACTATTTTTATCATGGCCTGCCAATTGTATGAACACCACCTCCAAAGTAGGAGGCTGTGTTGTTCCACAACGGAAGTACTGTTCAAGGACAAGGTGACCAACTGACTGGTTCTTCTTCACCTTTTGTAATCATCATCCTCATAAATAGTAGAGAAGTCATGTGCTAGCAGTGTAAGCCTTGGCAACAGTGAGTTGAGATCCCTAAGCTGAACCAAGCTGACATGCATCCTTAGGTCTGAAAAGACATCTGTGTGTGCTTTTAATAACGGGACACCATACATCATATAATCGCAATAGTTCTGCAGTTTCAAGCAGAGCTACTGTATATCTATTTAAAGTGAATCACAGTCAAATATATGAAGAAGTTTCAGCCAACCATTTTCCTTTTATGTACGCTGCTTAGAAATGTGATTAAGCAATATAAAGGTAAAGGGACCCCTGGCCATTAGGTCCAGTCGTGGCTGACTCTGGGGTTGCAGCGCTCATCTCACTTTATTGGCCAAGGGATCCGGCGTACAGCTTCCGGGTCATGTGGCCAGCATGACTAAGCTGTTTCTGGTGAACCAGAGCAGCGCACGGAAACGCCGTTTACCTTCCCGCCAGAGCGGTACCTATTTATCTACTTGCACTTTGACGTGCTTTCGACCTCTAGGTTGGCAGGAGCAGGGACCGAGTAACGGGAGCTCACCCCATTGTGGGGATTCGAACCGCTGACCTTCTGATCGGCAAGCCCTAGGCTCTGTGGTTTAACCCACAGTGCCACCCGCGTCCCATTAAGCAATATAGAAATCACTAAAATGAAACAACTAATATCTATATTACTGTGGCCAGAGTACTATTGTCCCTGTGACACAACTTTTCCTGGTTGCATTAAACCATCTCTCTATTCCCCCTGCCCATTCTCTCATTTGTTTTATATTTGAATGACTTATATATTGCAGGCATTGCACAAAAACAGGGGAAATCCAGATGATGCGATGCCCAGAACAGGACTCTGAGATCCGACCCATTTAAGGTCATCCTCATATGCTCAGATAACATTGTAGTTCAAACAGAAGAAACTACACTGCAGATTCACTTTTGTTTTGAATGCAGATCACAGGTAGTCTCTAAAATTTCCCTCGTCTCACTGGGATGTGTTATACTTTAGGATTTTTAAAAATCCATTTGTTTTTAATAGTATGCTAAGGGAATGCCCTTATACTCCCCACAACCATAGGTATGTAATGAAGACTAATGATGTCGTGGCACTTCCTTTTTGCCTTCGTAACCTCTATTCAGATTCCTAAAACTCAGAGTGCATCCCTTATGAAGAATACACTGCTTTATTCAGCTTACCCACTAGGGAATTTTATGTTACCCTTTCACTCTCTTTCTCCTCTTTGGATAAAGGGTGGTATATCAACTGAAGAAACAATAATAACAAATACATGACAAATCAGGACGACCTGACTTTTAGAAGACATCTGAAGGCTCAGGGAAGTTTTCTAACGTTTTATTATGATGTTCTATAGTCTGTACGTTGGACTATACAACGTATAGTGGCTTTACTATATGATTTATAATAAAACCATTTATTGGGCGGGTATAGGGCGGTATATAAATTCAAGAAATGATTTGTTGGAAGCCGCCCAGAGTGGCTGGAGTTACCCAGTCAGATGGGTGGCATATAAAGTAACTGTTATTATTATTAATTATTATGGGGTTTTTCGGTTTCTCAATGCAATGAGATTTATACATTTATTTGTAAAATTGTTGCTGTTGTTGTTGTTGTGAGATTTATTCATTTACTTACAATGCTGTTGTTGAGATTTATTCATTTATTTAGAATTCTATTGTTGTGAAATTTATTCATTTAGATTGTTGTTGTTGTGAGGTTTATTCATTTATTTACAATGTTGCTGTTGATGATAACTCATTCATTTATTTAGAATATTGTTGTGAGATTTGTTCATTTATTTACAATGTTGTTGATTATGAGATTTATTCATTTATTTACAATGTTGTTATTGTTGTTGTGAGATTTATTCATTTATTTGCAGTGTTGTTAGATTATGAGATTTATTCATTTATTTAGAATACATGTATTGTTATTGTTGTTATGAGGTTTATTTATTTACAATGTTGATGGTGAGGATATTTATTCATTTATTTACAATGTTGCTGTTACTGTTATCATTATCATCCACAGTTTGCTCCCCATCCAGCAGAAGAACTTCCACCCATCCTCTTCCTCCCACCCCGGCCAACAACCCAGGAGCGGCGGCCTCGCCTCTCCATCTCCCGGCCGCCGCCGCCTCTTTCCCCATGACAGCCCCGGCGAGAGTCAAGCTCGACCAGCCCGGCCGGTATTTAAGCAGCGCAGGCCGCGGGCCGCGCCACTAACCGGGCCGCGCGGAACAGCGGCGAGAAGCAGCAGAGCAGCCGCCGCCACTCAGTCCCCTCCTCCTTCTCCTCCTCAGGCCGGCGGGGAAGAAGGAACAGGAAAGGGAGGGCGAGGAGGAAGGACGGGCCTCTCTCCGACGCCGCCGCTGCTTCCCTGGCCCGGCGGCCGAGTTCTTTCCCCTCACGCCGCCCGCTCTCTCACCGCCTCGCCCCCCTGCTGCCATGTTGGATCGCTCGGCCCGAGCCGGGGCGAAGCGGGGCGTTTGAGGGGGGAAGGAGTGAAGCGAGAGGCCGAGGAGGAGGCGGAGGAGGAAGGGCTCCGGCCTAGAGCTCGCCCAGCCCCCTCAGCGCCCTCTCCGGTCGCCGCCCCGATGCTGCCGCCGCCGCCGCTGCCGCAGTAGCCAGCGGGGCGGAAGCGGCTGCCACTGCTGGTCGAGAGCCGGGGGGACGCGGCCGCCGCCGCCACGAGAGCCCGGAGCCCCGAAGCAGAAGCGGCCGGCCGGCATCTCGGAGCGGCGCGATGAGCAACAACCAGCAGCCTCCGCCGCCGCGGCGGATCACCAATGTGGGCTCCATGCTGCTCACCCCGCAGGAGAACGAGAGCCTCTTCGGCTTCCTGGGCAAGAAATGCGTGGTGAGTGAGGAGAGGGCCGGGCCGGGCCTGGAAAAAACACCCCGAAGTGGCCCTTGTTTACCACCACCACCACCCCGGGCTGGGCGTGGGGGGATGTGTACAGGACGCGTGTGCGTGTGAACGCGGCTTCAGGGAGGGCTTGGGGCTCCAGGACGCTTGGCCAGCAGAGCCCCGTTGACCTCTGAGGGCCTTGCTGTGGGGGAAATTTGCCTGCGACTTGGGGGAGGGCTGCTGCATTTGGGTGGGTGGAGAGCAAAGGGTTTAGAATGGGGGGTGGGCCCCATAGACATAGCCAGGATTTATTTTACGGGGGGGGGGCAAGTAACCAGAATTTTATGTTGGGGGGCAGATAGCCAGGTGTTGGGGGGCAGATAGCAAGGATTTATATTGGAACAAGTAGTCAGGATTTGGGGGGGCAGGTAGCCAGGGCTTGTTGGGGGAGAGCAGGTAGCCAGGGTTTATGGGGGGGGCAGGTAGTCAAGATTTTGTTGGGATAAGTAGTCAGGATTGATGTTGGAACAAGTAGTCGAGATTTATATTTGGGGGGGGAGGGCAAGTAGCCAAGGTTTATGTTAGAGGGGGCTGGACACCCACCTGTCATCGTCCTCTGACTCTAGCAGATTCGGAATGAAATGTCTCAACGATTAAATTACATTCTATTGACCCCAAGTGCTCGGAAAATCTGTCCAAATCTTTCTGCATTTTCTACTTTTAGCTAAGTGTTTCTGTTTGTTTACTTGATTCGGGGGGGGGGGCAGCTGCTGCCCGGGACCCCCAGCTACTCCCATGGGGATGGCTGCCCCTTTCCTCTCTTGGTCAAGATTGGGGGTGGGGGCAGATGCCTTACTGGTCTTTCTGGGGTTGGGAGAACAGGAATGCTTCTTGCCAGGCCTTTTCCACATAACAGCTGCTTGCTTTCTTTTTTCTCAACCTGCCCAGCCGTCGGCTGTCGTAGTGGGAAATAAGCAAGGTGTGTGGGGTGGAGGTGTGTTCCTTTCCTTCCATTCGGGCGAGGCGTTCAGCAGCATTTCCTTTTTTTGGTCCGGTGAGTGGGGGGAATGTGGGGCACAGGTGAGTACAGCTGCAAGCAACACTGTGCCAGGAAAAATAGTCGGTGCTATCACTGCCCCACCTCTCTGTGTTCCCTTCCAGGTGCCCCCTTAGTTGGGTTGCACTTTGGCACTGCTCTGTGTTTGCAGGAGGAAATAGATCTGGCAGGGGACTCCAGGGACACGTCTTTCACAGGTGTACAGTCACAGCACTTCGCTTGTTTTGCACAGGTGTGAGCTGCAATGATACTGCTCGGCTGCTGTTAGCTGGTTCCTACTGGTTACTTGCTCTCCCACTTCCTCTATGCTTCTCTCTTGACAGGTATATTTTGAAAAGGGCAGTCCCAGTAATGCTCTGCGGTAGGAGTGTGTCAGTCATAGAGCTGTTGCAACGCTTCGTGGAAAAGTTCAGCAGGTTAGAGCAGGCCTGAATCGGTCTGCCTGGATTGCACCTGTAGGATTTCGTGAACTTTCAGGAAACAAAGTGGTATGATCTGGGCCAGGCAAAACCAGAATGTACTCTGTTTTGTTTCCCTTTAAACAATAGGCTGACATGGCAGATGCACCCACGTAGATACACTTCACTGAGGGATCTTTTAAAAAGACTGAAATCCTTGGTAGATTTCTTTTTTTTAGTCCTAATTATTAGTATCGTGTAGGTATTTGCAAGCTTAAGAATTCTGACATTTGCTTTTATTGTTATTGGGCACCCAACATTGTTACTAATACTGTTCAAAGCCTTGCACTGAAACTTTTTGCTCTTTTTCCAATTTCTTAGACAAAGTAAATCCCAAGAAATACAGTATCATCCTGTTTTTGGCTCGTATTTTATTCTGTGAACTGCCCTGAGATCTTACGATGAAGGGCAGTAATACATCACCATCACCATCATGTAATGTTTGGGCCCATGTCATTGTCTAAATTAATCTATTCTTCCGGGCCATTGTTTTATTTTCTAAAACGTAAATATAAATAGTAAATCTTCTTGTGAGCGAGCCGCTAAAGACTTGTTCTGATTTAATTGAGTTGTAATGTAAGGTTACCAGGAAAGAAACAGCACAGATAAAAAATTACAATAACTAGGTATATCACAGCAAGAAGTTAGGGCATTAGAACAGGGATTAACAACCCAGCACTGGATTGTAGAAAACCAACAAAAGTAAGACATGTTAGGGAGAGATAAAAGGTCCAGTAAAGATTGTAGTAATTTACTAGCATCTGTGGAAGGCTTGATTTATTTATTTTTTAGCTCTAGAATTACTTGGGTAGATGCGGCACACTACAAATCATTGCCTCCAGCTATGCCTCAGTGAAAACTGGCTTATATTATAGATCTATCTCAAATGTCAGTAGGAATCAGTGAATTCTGACCATACTCTTCCATTATTTCCCTTGCAGTAGAAAGTATTCAGAGTCTGAGGTTATTAGTTATTTCTTGAGACCATTAAGACTAATGGTAGTAAATGCTACTACAAGAGAGGGGGGGGGGGACTACAGTTCCCATCATCTCCTCCTATTGGCCGTGCCTGGCTGGAGTTGATGGGAGCTGGAGTCTCAACATTACAGGTTCACCACAACGCCAGTAGTAAGGCACCCTTCTTCTGAACTACGGTAATTCTTCTTACTCTTCTCCTGAGCCCTACCTAATTGTCCACTCTTCCATAGTGACTCTAATGACTTTTGCACACTGGTATTACGTAAAGGGCCTCGGCACATAGGCAAAATATAATGCTAAAAGCAAAATGTAATGCCAAAAGAGTGTCAATACTGTCGAAAGGATGCTGGCAGTGGCATTATGCTATTCCCTGGGGATGCTGAGACTTGCCAGGGAGGGTGTAAATTCCTCTAGGGTATGTTGAAGTACTATTTACCTTAACTGGGCTGAGTGGCTTAATGCCAACTCCCTTGCCAGTTGGTGCAATGCAGGAGAGTGTGCCCCACCCTCAATGTTAATAGTGCCATTAGCAACCCTCCCCCCTTTTTTTCTTTTGCACAGTCACTACATTAGGTTGAGGACTAGGCAGCTGAAACAATTGCTAAGATTGAGCAGGCATTTTTCTGACTTTCAAAGTTATAAAATTTGGAACTTTTGGTAAAAGAATGCAGTAATTGTTTCATTAGATTCTAGTGGTAAAAGGATACCTGCAAGGGCTGCAATGTTTATCAAACTTAGGCGGCAGTCCTATAAATCTTTACCTTGGAGTAAACTCCATTGAATCCAGTGGAGCTTACTTCTTAGTTAAAGATAGGGCTGTGCTTTTGATTGGTTAAAAACTATTGCACCGTCTTAAAAAAGTAGCCTGATTTAATCTGTCATATTTCTTAAAGTATCCATTTAATTTTTTTAAAAAATACAAGAAAATAGTGTAGGTGGTAGGCATATGTTAAAAGGATCCGCTCCTTCTCCCTTGGGAAGAAGAGCACAGGCTTCGTGTGCCAAGGGTTTCACATTCATTCCTGGCATCTCCAGGTAGATCTGGGAAAGACTGTTTGAAATCCTGAAAGTCACTGCCAGCATGTCTAGACAGTAAAGGTAAATGGACCCCTGACCGTTAAGTCCAGTCGCGGATGACTCTGGGGTTGCGGCGCTCATCTCCTTTTACATGCCGAGGGAGTAGGCGTTTGTCCGCAGACAACTTCCAGGTCATGTGGCCAGCATGACTAAGCAGCTTCTGGCAAACCAGAGCAGCGCACAGAAACACAGTTTACCTTCCTACCGGAGCGGTACCTATTTATCTACTTGACGTGCTTTTGAACTGCTAGGTTGGCAGGAGCAGGGACCGAACAACGAGAGCTCACCCCGTCACGGGGATTTGAACCGCTGACCTTCTGATCAGCAAGCCCCAGGCTCTGTAGTTTAGACCACAGCGCCACCCGCGTCCCAGTATTACTAGAAAGTACTGAGCTAGATTAACTACTGAACTGAATTGGTTTAAGGCAGCTTCAATTGCACACAAAGAAATGCCTCTTCTGAGGATGTGCATGAGTTATCAAAAAGCCCCCAAAGAAAATAAAAGCATGCTTTTATTTTCATTAAAAACCCACCATGTTATTCATATAGTTTATAAACTATGGAAGTCTTAGTCAATTAGGTGTCAACACTGCAGGAAGCCTAAGTAAAATGTGTTGCTAACTGCAGCGAATAAATATTTAGGCTACCTGAAGACTCCTCACAAACGTGTGAGCAATTTTAGAGCAAGTTAGCAGTTTGCTATGAAAATTAGGTGGTATACCCTTATAGTATTACAGGAGGTTGAATGTGTGTCATATTAGAAGAAAATAATTAAAATACTAGGTCCCAGTTCTTCGAGGCTGAAAACATATTTCAAATTCTAGGCATCTGAGGGGCACGGTGTTTGGGACATCCTATTGATGAGGTTGCTAAAATTCTCTTTGAAACTGATTTATTTGCAGACTTCCCCAGAGTGGCTGGGGAAACCCAGCCAGATGAGCAGGGTATAAATAATAAAATTATTATTTATATGTTGATGAGAATCTTACAATTCTGAAAAAGACAGAGTGAATTTTCTCTTCACCTTTCCAACAGTTAGAACTGTAATGCATATATAACACTAAGTGTACATGCATGGTGTGCAGGGAAGTCCCAGGCTGGATCTCTGGTTAAAAGGATCAGGGAGAAGGAATGGAAAAAGCCCTTTTTTGTGAATCCCTGGAGCTGCTGCTCTTCAGAGTAGGCAGTATTAGTCTAGATCAGGCAGTATTAGTCTAGTTTAGATCAGGTGTGGGGAACCTTTGGCCCTCCAGATGTTGAACAACTCCCATCAGCCCCAGCAAGCTAGCCCAATGGCCAGGGATGGGAGCTGTAATTTCCATGTGGATGGCCAAAGACTGCCCACACCTGGTCTAGATGGACAAGTAGTCTGGCAATATCCTATGTTCCAAATGAGGAATATCACACAGAAATTGCCACTCCATCTTCTGCTTATGTAAGAAATATATATGGAGAAAAAAGACATTAGCCTGTTACTGCAGAAAGGCAAATTGATTCTCAAGCTCAATACTGCAATCGCTGAACACCTTTCACCATCAGGTCCTGTACCAGCTTCAGACAGATGTTACTATTCCAATTTTGGTTTCATTTTTGTTAACTTGGGGCTCCTCTCATGCTGCTGCTCACACAAAAGCATGCTGCAGATATATTTACAACTACGCAATCAGTTGTATGTTTGTCTTGGTTTTATGAAAGCAAAAGCTAGTATCCTAGGTCTGGGTTCCATTTTTTCCTTTTTTTAAATTTCATTTATTGCTAGCCCAGTACATTGCTATAACCTATGCCATTTTTGTTTCGTAACTGAAACAGTTAAGTGAGGCCCTGGTTCAGTATGTCCACTTCAGCAGTTGAAAGACATCAGAAGGCTTTAGAAAAATAATATTGATTAGCTCACACTGCAGGTTGAGTGAAATACATGTCTGCAGAATATGCATGCAATATGCTAGTTTGTCTAAATGATCTTCAAAGAAACAGTGTCATACTATATAACACCTTCATTTGTCTAATATTGACAGATCTATCTGTGGCCTCCCCTGAGTCGCCTTAATGAGCCCTAGTTTCCAGTGGTAGCCAGGATTCATGACTTGCAACATTGTTTTGTAATTTTTTTGCATCTGTACTTGTTCCTTTTCCAGATGCTTAACTCTTCACACTTTCACTCTGTTCCTCGTCCTCCCCCTTACTTCTGGCATCCAGCTATGCTGTGGAAATACAATACAGTCAATGATATCAGGATTCTGCTGTTACTGTTCTGTTGACTGGATTGTACTATGGAAAGTTGGTGTTTAAGACACACTTTCAGATAATACAGAAGTAGTAGGCATTGTTCATTCTTAGACGAGGAGGCTGCAGTTAAATTTTTGCCATTCTTTCCCAGTTTGTATTGGACACTCATTGGGGAAGGAAAAAGTGGGATTTGCATTGTCTTCAGTTATGGAATTTTTTTAAACAGTAGCAGCACACAGACCTGAGCACCAGGAAAGGTAGTGTGAGTTCTTGCTAAATACCCATCTCAATTTTCTGCCTGCGATTTAGCAGTAGCAGTTGAGCTATACAAGTGCGTATGCGGAATCCCCATTTTCTGTGAGAGGAAGGTGCTTGAATCAGGGTTCATGTGGGATTCATGCATTTTATTAAGTGTGTGCGAAAGTAGCAGCAACTGTTCTGTTTCATCAGACTTTTGTAAGAGCAGCCTTGTGGAATTAAGGGCAGTACTTTCAGAAAACTGAGCATGAACATCATGTGGCCTTGGTGTTAAATAAGCCATTCCAGTAGGATTTTTTAAATACCTTTATGTTCTGGCTTTATGTATAAATTCGTGGTGGTTGTAGCTTAGCAAGGGGTGTCTATTATGTACTCCCTTTCAGTGTTCTCTAGCGTGTGGGTTTGCATTGCTTTCGGCATGCTTGCCATTTGCCGCCTCCTTCCCCTTCCATACTGTGAATAAAAGAGTGATGAGATGATTTTGTGCTGTTAAAAGATTGAACAGGTTGTCTCGTTTTTCGGAAGCCTAGAGCGAGGGCATGCAACTGCTTTTATTGTCAATCTTCATTTGTTAAAAAAAGAGTTATAATTTGAAACGTTTTTAGCCTGCTCTTTACCTGAAAAGGCCAGCTTACAGAGATCTTTGGTGAGACCGATATAATCGGTCCAAGGACTAAGATACTAGGAGGCCTGGAAAACTCTTTATTTTGCTGTGTATTGCTTTGGCCCATGATAGGATTGCATTTTGAAATTGTTTGCAATTGGTATTAGTCCTCTGCATATTTTGTATGAGGCTTCCTGACAAAGGGCACTTGTGAACAACAAAGCTGGGGTATAGCTTCCCCCAGCTTCCCCTGAAGGATTGGCCTGCAGGACAGCATTGTCTTGAGTATGGACAGTACAGGATTGTATGCAAAGCAGCTTCAAAACTTCATTGGGTTAATAATGCAACAATTTTTTTTTAAAAAAGAAAACAACAAAAAAGAAATACCCTTTGTAAAACATGATTTGTTTAGAAAAGAAGTAAAGGAAACTGTCTGTGCTAGGTTTGGAATACCTGTCTGTTGATCAGTTAAACAATTGTGTTTGTCACAACTAGAAGCCACAATCTATTTCTCTCCTCCCCCCTTCCTCCCCCTGCCCCCAGCAGTTGCCTACAATCTTGCCAGTATGGTTTTCTTCTCCCAAAGGTGAGAAAGTTAAAAGCTTTAAAGATGAATACTGGAAGTTGGGTGTAGGGTTCTGGAATAACTGCAAAGGGTCAAAGACTCCTCTGTCCTGTGTCTGTGGTCCTGATTGTCTACCAGTTTGATCATGGCCTGGCAATTCTGTAAAGCTTTTATGTAAAGCCTTTATGTAAGTGGTAGCCCTGGTCTCTGTTTGACTTAAAAGCAAAGCTGGGAATAAGACTTGTAATAAACCAGACATAGAATGGACTTGTTGTTTATAGTACTGCTTGTTTTTACTTTTACAAAGTTTTGCTGCTACGTTTTTCTTCGAGTTCTTAAAATAATAAACTACTGTAGTCACGGTCTTGTGTATAGTTTGCTACATTGATTTGCCTAAAATTGCAAAGTTAAAAATAACTGATTACAGTTATTTAGAGTAACTTTATTGCATCACGATAAAGTGGATTTTTCTGTAAGCAAAGATGATGCATCTCAAGGTCTATCCCACCTTTTCTTGTCTTGTTTTTTGGTTAAATCTATTGCCCTTTTGTGTTGCTATACTGTACAGCATTTGTAGCAGCCAGGTGCAGCTTGATGTAAATCATGAACAATCTATGAGGAGGAGGAGATCTTGTAGAACTCCAACAATTCTAAATTCACTTACCAGCAGGGATCCACGAGTTTTGCCTATTCTCAATAGTGAAGACAAAAGTTTCTGGATTCCATGACCTTGCCCCCCTTCCTTTACTACAGACCTATTCATTTCTACTTGGAAGTGAGTAACAATACGTAGTTGTGCTGTCCTTGTAGGGCCTCAGATATTCAGCAGAACCCTGCTTGTGGCCACCCTGTCTAGGTGGGGAAGGGTAGCAAGGACTCTTTGGGGCGACATAGTGCTCTGAGTACCTTGACCGCCACAGCCTGGTTCCATCCATTCACTTTGGAGCTAGATAGAGATTAGGCTTTTGGGAGCAGTGGACAGCAAACACATGCATTGAAACACCTGCTGTCACCCACTGCCCAGATAACCAGCTCCAGCAGAGATGGGTGTGACTCTTCCCCCTAGTTGCATTGAGTTTTAGAACCATCCACAACTCAACACTGACTGTGGGGGTTGTGTTTGTCACTGCCCATAGATGTAGCGACTAGAACCATACAGTATTTTGAATATGGTGTGGCATGATTTGATTAAAGGAATTACAATACTGACAGCTCTATTTTCAATCCCTTTCCTCCTAATCCTTGACGTGGCATTCACCGCTTTCCGCAGCCACCACGTATTAAGTCTGCACTTACATTGCATTATCTGCCACAACCCCAAGATCCTTTCTGTCAAGTCAGCACCGCCTGAGAGCCCATCAACGTATGCGTGTGTTAGAATTTATTTTTGCCTGAAAGGTTGCACCACTTAATGCATGCTTACATTGAACCACTTTTGACCATTTATCCATTTTGGAGAGATCCGTTGGGAGCTTTTTGCTTTTACCAATCAATACAGTAGGCAGTCCTCCATGGGCTGAATGCCAGAGGTAGATGGGGACAGAGGTAAAAGTGTGTGGAACTATAGATGTGACCGTTAAACTTGCACTGTGGGCTGTGTCTCAGCTATGCAAAAGTAGTGGTCCTCCCCCCCCCCCCATATACTTACACGCATCTCTCCATTCTCCTATCCAGGCAAGCAAGAAGCATGGTCACAGTTCAGGAACCTCTTCCATTCATTTAAAAGCGCTTGAGGATAGATAATGTGGAGCAGGGCTGTTGAGAGGCATGACCTGAAAATAGTCCCAAGGGGCAGATAGAGAGGCCTGATGAACTGGAAGAACCTCAGCTTGAGGTTCTTCTATGTGCTGGGGTATGATTGTGTTTCAGTATGTAAGGAATGGGGAGTACATTTTAAATATTTCTGAATTGGAGCATAGCTCATGAAAAATATTAATTTGGGAGAGTCTCAAAATATTTTTAATCTAAGCTTTGGTCCACTCATTGATCCAAATCAATTTGAAATTGCTTGCTGATGTTTTCAAGGTCAGAAAGATGTATTACTGCAGAAACGGAGGATCTGCAATGCCTGTTCTGTGGTTACAATTGCAAGGGCCAGAATCATCCTGTAGTATTGTGGCTTTGGGTGAAATACCACAAATTAACTTCCTTTTTCTTTGCAGCTTGGCAATAGCCTGTACTCATAGTGTGTGAGAGACTTTGCCACTTTGAGTGATTACTTCTGCTTTATCTACAAGGAACTTCCTTGGGCTTTAAGAGGAAGAGGGTTGTGGTCTGCAGGAATTGGTTTGCTGGTTTCTGTAACCTCAGCCACAACCTCTTCCTGAGGGGTGCGGGGAGGTAAAAAACTTATCAGAGTTGCCATTCCTTCCTCCCCACTTGGACATCGCATCCAAGACCCAGCATGGGGGTAGCGCGAAATCTAGAGAAGTTGTTCTTCAAATAATGGTGTATTCTAGTTCACTTTAAAATTCAGTAGGATCACATTTTTGTTTTGCGCACAACGAGGTTTCATGACAAAAGTCTTCTCCAGCTGTGCTAGCTAAAGTCCTGTAACTGGAAATGTTGATGAGCCTGTATACATGTAGATAATGTGAAATGCCAGCTGTCCATATGGTTTTGTATTTCTTTAACACCTGTGCTGTTGAACAGGTCTCTCTAAGACCTAGATTAAATTGGTCAAATGATGACTAATATTTTTAATTGTTAGGAAATGTAAGATGCTATTTTTTTAATTGCTAGGAAATGCCATACCCTGAAGCCTTGTCAAACTAGTGGTAGTTGCAACCCCAAGTGAAGATCAGTCACAAGACCATTCTCCCACTACAAAAAAAATGATAAATTTATTTTTGAATCGCTATAAACTTCATAAACCACTTTGAAGAAAGTTGGGACTTTATATAAAATTAGCCATACTAAGACTTGTATATCTTCATAAAGGTGTTAATTTGCTTTGTCTTTCATTCTTAAGGCTGAAAAGGCTTTTGATTGGGTAGAGAAATTATACTACACACATAAAAGACTTTCATTTATCAGTCACTGCTGAATATTTCCAGTCCGTGATCAAATTTAATGTAATGATATGCAACATATACACATATACATATTAAGTACTAGAAACAAATGTCCTGAGTCACTACTTGTTTTTGCTGTCTTTATTGAACCGCTAGCTTTTTATTATACAACACCTAAACAATATAGCAAAGAGCAGAATATTGATTATTTGATTCTATCAAATGCAGGGTAAGCTATAAAATCAGAGGTAGCCAATGCCTCCAGATACTGGAACTGCAACTGTCAGCAGCCCCATGCAGGTATGGGCAGGGGTGGTGGGATTATAATCCAACAACATATGGAAGACACCATGTTGAGTACCTCTGGTTTAGGTGGTCCAAATTGGTAGACACTGTGGAGTTAGCATATTTTCAGACTTGTGCCTTTCAAAGTCAGTTGTTGTTGTTGTTGTTGTTTAGTCGTGTCCGACTCTTCGTGACCCCATGGACCAGAGCACGCCAGGCATTTCTGTCTTCCACTGCCTCCCGCAGTTTGGTCAAACTCATGCTAGTAGCTTCGAGAACACTATCCAACCATCTTGTCCTCTGTCGCCCCTTCTCCTTGTGCCCTCCATCTTTCCCAACATCAGGGTCTTTTCCAGGGAGTCTTCTCTTCTCATGAGGTGGCCAAAGTATTGGAGCCTCAGCTTCAGGATCTGTCCTTCCAGTGAGCACTCAGGGCTGATTTCCTTAAGAATGGATAGGTTTGATCTTCTTGCAGTCCATGGGACTCTCAAGAGTCTCCTCCAGCACCATAAGTCAAAAAGTCAGTTAGGTCTTTCTAATACAGTATAAATAGCATCAGGTAGTTTCTGTCAAAACGTTTGTCAGAATACAGTATTTTATGGCTTGACTGCCTTTCTTTAAGGTACTGAAATATTTCCAACACAACACAGCACCTCACTGATGCAAGGGTAGGAGTGCCCCTATTACCTTCAGGTTTTCCTCTAGTTATAATCCCCAGCAACACAGTTCTGGCTTCCTGACCTACAGAGAGTGGCTTTTCATGAAGTGCTGCAGCAGCGAGGAGGAGACAGAATAACCCTGTTAACACGAAGAGAGCTTTCGTTTGTACTTGTTTAGATTTAAATCAATACATTTTGCTAGTTTACCAGGTAGCAACTGCTTTTCTATTAAAACAATGGTCAAAAGGATTCAGGAACTATCTTGTTCAAGTTAACTAGATTCTAACCCAAAGTACAAGAATGATGGGGAGGGGATTGGCAGATGGGCCACCTCTACATCCTTATGTTTGGGGTCATTTCTTCTGCGGCCACAGGTGGGGTGTGCATTGCTCCCCTGGCGGTCGTCCACTTCATCCACTGCTCCACAAATGCTCGCCCCATCCCAGAGGTCACCTGTGGGCAAGTCCACCCCTCTGTGACCTGGGCCTGAGCAGGGTGAGCTCTACCTGTCTCTGCCTAGAGCCCTGTCTAAAGGCATCTCAAGGGCATTCCTCTGTGAAACAACTCCCAGGAATGCTTGTGGGTGGAATTGCAGGTATTGTTCCACTGCTTATGTAAGGAATTGGCCTCACAGCGGTAGCAGCCTTGGGTGGGAGGGAAGGGTTCCTTAAGTGGTAAGTGTGGCTACACTCCAATGAATGTAGGATAGTTAATGTGAGCTTCTGAGAAATGTCTTTTTAGAATGGTAATCCCCTCACCCCCAATTTTATCTCTGTAGTAGACATTATTTTTTTCTGTTTAATTTTAAGCTGTTAGGTTAGTGTATCTGTATTGTTTTATACAACATTGTGTGGATAGGTGGGCTTTTTGGTATTAATAGCATTGCAATTATTTCTTGTTGTCTATTTTTTTTGTTAACCGTTACACTTGTTCATTTGATGTGCTTTGGACTGCTTCGGCCACAATTTTGCAGAAAAGTGACATACAAATTATGCCGGCCGCTTTGAAGTGCTGCATTAGAACCCATCTCTTAGAGTAGATCATTCAAAGGACCATGAATCTTTCAATATTAGGAAAGGATTATCATTTAAGCAGTATTAGCAATAACCAACTTTGTATTAGGTAGTCGGAATTTGCAAGATACCTGTTCTTAAAGGCTGCCTTGGATTCATGTTGGCTGCTCCAGCCCTTGAGAGGGAAAGCCTGTTCTGAATAAATCTCAAATTCTGCCAGTCGTGTCTAGACTTCAATGAACCTTGAAAGGAGAGAGTGCAAATAGCATATGCTATCCAGTCTTGCAGAACCAGAGTTGCAATGAAGTCTGTAAACTGCAGTGTAGGTAAATGTTTGATATTTTCAGAAGGGTTATAAAAGTCCAGTTATCTGATCATCCCCGGCACCTGAGAAATTAGTCCCTGGTGCTGGGAGCAGGTTTTTTTTCCACCCTTCAGCACTACTGTTTGTGGGACCGGCTGCCACCATCCACTTCCACAGCTTCGTTTCCTTGGTTACTAATCGTAACTAAGCAACCACTTGGTGGTGGAAGGGGTCTCAAGTCCAAGGTTATAATCTCCAGGTAGGGTGGAGCCCTGACTTTAAGCCAGAGCTTTCAAAACTTTTTATGTTGGTGACACACTTTTTAGGCATGCATCGTTTCGTGACACAGTAATTCAGTTTTACTAGCAAACCAGAGGTTAAACTAACCCCTCTCCAGCCCCAGGAGGCATGCGGGGACCATTTGTGTGACACACCTACACACTGCAGCTGACACACTAACCTGTCGCAACACAGCTTGAAAAGCTCTGCTCTGTGGGGAGAGAGAAGGAAGAAAGAAAAGAACAATTAGGATGCTAGCAAAGCATTTCCCCTTACTGTTGCTCTCAGGTGTGTCCCCTTGTTCTTTGTAGGCTTCCAAATGTTGAAGATATTTTTGTGCCCCTGATAACGAATATATATATTTAAAAACCCCACAAAGATAGATTTATTGACTTAAGGGCTTGTAGCTCTTTGTCATGGTGTATTCTGATACTAATTTTTATTGCTGTTATGTAGTTCAACATGCAACTGGTCAATATAAGAAAAAGTTGAGAGGAAATGGGTTCCAGAAGCTCATAAGAAAAGTCACTTCTGTACTGTATTATCTAACTTACATCCCTATATCCAGCAAATGAGAAGCTAGATATTATCACATTTGCTATTTTTCACCTCCTTTGAGCCTGTGATGATTATAAAACTAATGCAGCTTCCAGTTTTAAATGCATTACTGAATAATGGAGTCTGAGCCATTACTCCCAAGTTCTTTTTTACTCTTCCACAAACTGCTTGGTTCACCGTCCTAAGGACTATGGAGGAACTTGATAACTTGCTGTCCAAACAAGAATTTCTTTTGTTGAATATTCTTGTTCAGTGTTGGACTATTCATCGTTGAATGAATTAAATCCTGTGTGTGCTAAGTTTCTGTGAAACCTTGCTACCCAGTAGTAGCAATCCAAGTGGGATTTTATAGTGCCTTTCAACAAAGGTTGGCGCTCTACTATTGACAGGACTGTATCTGTTTAAAATATCGCTCAGGCAAAAGCAGCATCCTTACTGTATTTTTCATAGGTGTTGTTTGGTTAGATTTCCAGCAGTGCTAACCAGAACAAGCACCATATTTTATGAAGCTCTACACAGCTTCATAAACAATTACATGTTTGTACATATGAAGGTCGCATGATGATGATGAGCTCTCAAGTCTTAACAAAACTTTTCTTCTTTTTTAGACAATGTCTTCTGCAATTGTTCAGATTTATGCAGCAGATCGCAATGCTATGTGGTCGAAGAAGTGCTGCGGCGTAGCTTGCCTTGTAAAAGACAATCCACAAAGGTCTTATTTTATCAGAATATATGATATTAAGGTGAGATTCTCCTCCTTTTGCCATCTCTAAGATATGCTTGTGCTTGTCTTAATTTGTCCAAATGTGTTGAATAGCATGCCTCTGATTTATGTATTAACGAATTGTTAAACTGTAGAAACAGAAATGAGTGTGTGATATGTTTCAGCTCTGTGGCGCATGTTGATCACACTTAAAAAGTAGGAACACATGGGTCTAAAGAAATAAATGTACTTGGGAGGAGAAGCATGTGGAAAGCCAGAGCTTTGCTTCCTGATCTTGCTGCAGAAGTTCTCGTAGCTCAATTAGCAAGCTGTTGAGCTGTAGACTGACAGTTTGGCAACGAGAACTGCTGAATAAAAGGTCAATCTGAAAATTAATATTTTATTGTATGGAACAACTTAAGCATATATCTAAATCCACGATATATAAATGATGGCAAAGTGCAGGTAGCCAAGAAGCAATGCAACTTAATGGCTTTGTCCTCAGCATAGTGTTGGCTCTTTGCTTTTCAAGAAGATGGCGTGGAGTCCTCTCTTAAGAATATCTTGGATGTAGTCAACTGATAGGAAGCAGAAAGTTTGCCAGCATGCAGAAGTCATATAAGTATGTGTCTGCAGTCACTTTTCTCAGTGTCTTTTTTTCCCCCTTCCATTTTTCTTTAGGATGGAAAACAGTTGTGGGAACAAGAATTGTATAATAATTTTGTATATAATAGTCCTAGACCATATTTTCATACCTTTGCTGGAGACGTAAGTATTTTGCTGTATTTTGCATAGTTATCTCTGTAACAACATTAAAAGGAATAAAATGGTCCTGTCAGTTTGTGCTGCCAGGTATATTTACACCTGCACAGTCTCTCTTTTATTCTCTAAATCAAGTAATATAAAGAACTATGCAGCTTTCCTGATAATTTGTATTAAGAAGTTAATGTCAAATGAATTCATTATTTTTTACAGATTTGTTTTCCTTCATCTTATAACCATATGAGTAAAATTCAGGGGAATGGATAGGCACACCTTATACATATTGAAGTCAGTAGCAGTTGTCAGCGACAAACTGAAATCCCCTTGGTACATCTAGTGTTTATTATTATTTATTACATTTGTTAGTTGCTCAGTACCTAATTTCTCAAAGCAATCTAAGATTTTAAAAAAAACTAATTTAAGATTGCAAAAAACCTGCAGGTCTTAATATAGTTTCTTAGAAAACTTATGTTCATAAGAAAACAATTGTTTTTCAGGCATGTCAGGTGGGTCTTAATTTTGCTAATGAAGAAGAAGCTAAAAAATTCCAGAAGACAGTGACGGACTTAATTGGACGACGGCAACGAAAATCTGGTAGATACATGGTTTTTCAACACATTTTTGCTTTGTATAGAACTTAGAAGATAACATTCTTAAGGCAGAAACTGACCTCCTTAGTGTGTAGCTTCTCTGGATTCAAGAAATAGGTTAGAGATTGAAGGGGGGGCATGCACACATAGTTGTTACCAATAAATATGTACAAACTGGACCTTTGTACAGTCTACAGCTAATGCTAGCAGGACTTCATAAAATAGAATTTGGGACCCTGCAGTTGTTGGTTTCCAGCTCCCATGAGTCCCACCCAACGTAGTCAGTGGTCAGAGTTGTAGACCATTAACTGGAGGATCACAGGTTCCTGTTACACAATTAGATTCAGCAGTGCCTAGTCTTTTACAATATACTGCAGTGTTTCTCAAATTTGGTTCCCTAGCTGTTGTTGGACTTCAACTCCCATCATCCTTGGTCACTGGTCCTGCTAGCTAGGGATGATGGGAGTTGTAGGCCATCAACAGCTGGGGACCCAAATTTGAGAAACAGTACTGAAATCCCCAATACTATTTCTTCTTCTGATAGTGAACTTGAGTGGTGAGTGCCAATGGAAATGGAGCCAAAACGGGGCAACTGAGAAAATAAGAGGGGGAGTATCACCATGGTTGAAGGAATCCCAAGGATTGCTGAATTACAAATTTTCTAAGGGAGAGGAAAACTTGGGGGAAACCCCTTAAAGAAACACAACAAAAAACAACAGCCCAATGAGCAGCACACACACTCAGCAGCTGCACAATGTTAAGTTTTAGTTATAAAAGAAAACGGGTTGGGAGGGAACGTCAAATGACCAGGTCATAAAATCCTGAATCGCAGAAGCTTTCCTATTAAAGGTGAGAACGCACCGCAGCACTTCATTGTAAGTCCCAGTTATATTGTTAATTCAATGAAGTGCTTATTGCTGTCGGCTGAATAAAACAGTATCTCAGTGACATTTTGCACATTATATATCTAGAAATACAGGCAAACTTCCCACAGTGTATCCATTGTGCAGATATGGTCTACAGTGATTTTTGTGATGTTGGCAGGTGGTTAAAATTGCCACTCAACAGCTGGAATCCCTGCTGGCTCTCTGAGCTTCCAGTTTACATGTAATTTTTATCTGTGTTATAGTCAAGATATTGCTGGAGCTTGCAGTTACCTGAATTTGTCCAGTTCATAATATTGGGCTGCATTATTAAGTGCCATTTCCCACCGAAGTCCCCAGGTTTTGCTCTCTGGCTTAGAATGTAAAGCAGGGTTCCGCACATGCATGGAGAGTGCTCAGCAGACCAGGTAGCCAAAGCAAACTGCTTTGGTGCATGTGCAGAATCTTTCCATGTTAATCCTTTCCTGCTTAAACTTGGTTCATAGAATAAGAAACATATATATAACCAGGCCATTTGACTTAGCGGCCTTTTGTTTGGTGAATACTGATCCAGGGAGCTCTTCACTTCTTATTCTGTGTCCCGGATATATGACTCAAATGTTTCTTTTAAAATCAGTGCATTGGTTTATAATCAGATTTTGTGTGTCTGGAGTTAGACTTCCCTTTGATTTCAGGGCTTCCTCCCGCTGGTCAGAAATGGTTTCTCTGTTAAGCCACCAGATGGAGTCCTAAGACTATCCTATACCACTGGATGTAATTTTTGTTCTATAATAAATTGAGCGACAATTTCACAAGGCAGACAAGAATGTATCATTTTATTTGCAGTGGAATGTACAGTGCAGCTGGTTCTTTAACCCTGAAAGTTTGTTGACATGCAGACATTCTGGGAGCCTTGCTTGGAGTTAAATCCGAGAAATAGGACACTGCTTCCTGTGTCTTTTCCAAGCTGCTGTATTGCACTACGGCTTACGTCTCACAGAAAGCAGATAAGGAGGTAATGCCTGCATCTGGGCTGTAACTACTTCAGAGTGCAGGTGGGGACTGCCATGTTGGATGCATATCTGTGCAAAAAACCCTCCAGAGTCCCTAATGGTTCTAGAACGCAAGTAGGCAAACTAAGGCCCGGGGGCCGGATCCAGCCCAATCACCTTCTAAATCCAGCCCGCGGATGGTCCGGGAATCAGCATGTTTTTACATGAGTAGAATGTGTCCTTTTATTTAAAATACATCTCTGGGTTATTTGTGGTGCATAGGAATTCATTCATTCATTTTTAATTTTTTTCAAAATATAGTCCGGCCCCCCACAAGGTCTGAGGGACAGTGGACCGGCCCCCTGCTGAAAAGGTTTGCTGCCCCCTGTCTAGACAAACCTTCTAAATATGCTGGGGGTTTTTAAATAAAAAAGTGCCAGGAGGTTTTTTTGTGTGGAAAGAGTATTCCATCATGTGAGGTGGTTATAGCCCAGAAATAGCCTCATAGCCTGTTTTTCAGTAACTAGGTCCAAAAATAGCTCCTTCTTCTCTGCTTGCTTACTTCCCTCTATGATGGGAACGTATAGGACCCGTATGCAACTTTTCACTTTAATTGGGCCCAGTAGATTTTTGAGCAAAAGGGTTCTGAAACAAGAATAAAACAGAAATTGGCATAGCTATTTCTCCCCTTTCACGTTGCTGTTGTGCTTGGGGGATTTAAGCTTTTGTACAGAGTTATAAATAGCACAAACCTTTTACCTCCAGAATACCTTATTAAATGTAAACAAGGAAGGACAGCCTTTCGTCTATCTCAATTAAGTAGTATACCCCAGCTTTAAGCATGAAAACTATTGAGGCAGCAAGAAATAAAAACAAGATAATAACAATGTGAATAAATGCATCAACTTTAAAAGCACACACAAACAGATTTACAATTTGGGTTTGTAAAATTGGTTGGAAATAACTGAACAAGGGACGTAAATGTTTCAAGAAGTATAAAACAATGTTAGCATATCATCTTCTGAAAGTGAGGGATTCGAACGTAAGGCAGGAGGGCATAGTTGCCAAACTGAAATGAAAACCAAACGGTTGTGAGCCATGACTTCTAGTTTGATACACGACTGATGCTTCTCTTTTCTATAGTTAAAAATTTGTGGAAGGATTGCTGTGCTTGCAGTGCTCAATTTAAACAAGTTTTTTTAATTTTTAAACAAAACCTCTTAAAATTTAGTTTATTCAAATTAGGTTTTCAGGTTTAATGCCTTTTATGTTTTTAAAAATGCACATGCACTATATCCTGTGGAAGCTTATCATACCATTTTTGTTAGAGGAAAACAGATTGTGGTGGGTTGTATTCAGCAATTTTCAGCTATTCCACCCCTCAAAAAAGTAATCTGCTCTGGAAGATCCTCCCACCCTCTGGATCTAATGTTGGGGGGGGCAGAAATCACTGATCTCCATATTTCAGTTATGGAGGTATTTTTAACAGCTGAAAATCATTATTGGCTACCAGTTACTACTTGTACATATTTGCTACAAATTTGCTACATTCAATATATGCATTTCTGTACTGTAATAATACCATTCTTAAATTTAAATGCAACAACACATGCATTACTATGTTAGTATCACTGCTTTTGGGTCAGCTTGCTTTTTTCAGAATCTCAGCTTGGGTTTTTTTAATGCATCAATTGTATTTTAAAACACTTTTCGATTAATCACAGACCCTCACAGATTTTACTCTTGCCTCCTTTAACACAGAGATGCGTAAGCTTTAGTAGGTCTAAAAATGCTGAGATGTTAAGTTAGATGATTAGGTAATTGTAGGTATAATTTTCAGGTCTAATTTTTTTGCCAGTGCCAGTTCAGTGACATTTTATATACTTGGTCATAATTATGTAAGATCAGGTTTTATTTTTGTCCACTTGAAATACTGAGAGAGCATATCTAAGATCAGACAGGGTGGTATTGGAGGATAAGCAATCTGTCTTAGATCACTGAGATTTTGGAAAAAGATTGAAGACATGTCTATGAAATAGCACTTTTAATTGTGATTTAAATAGAGAACCCAGACTTTCTAAGCCTCTTTTCAAGCTGGAGCAATGGCAGCCCTGCTGAAAGAGTATTTGAAAGATTCAAGGTCATTCCCAGGCCATTTGAGGGAAATGTGAACCGTTTATTAAAATGAATGGAAGTTTAGTTAGCTTTTTTTTCTCCTGACAATAAACCTTCTAAAGTAGAGTTTGAAATAATAATAGGCAAACATTTCACGGATAATATGTCTCAGGAGGGTAAGAAAAATGTTCTAATATTCTATTTTGTGCACAAATAGTATAAAGTGGTTTTTTTTCTTCCTTTTTAACAGAGAAAAGGAGAGATCTACCAAATGGTAAGTGGTTGGTTTGTTTGTTTTTGCTTGCAGTAACCATGAAATTGTTTGATTGTTTCAACGTCGCTCACTTACTCCTAGCTTATCACTCATGAATGCAATTGCCTATCTGAACATCAGTGCATCTTTTAAAATTGTAAGTGGACAGTTAGGCTTTGATTAGCTGTGGGATTGCTTAGTGGTACTTTAAAATTGCAATGCAAACAGTACAGTAGGAGGCGAAAGCAGGAAGGCCTGAGAATAAAGACCACTGACAAATGTGGATGTTGCAGTGACAAACTCCTCTTCTTAGCAAATGCTGATTATGTGGGAATGACTTAGGAAGTCAGCTTTAAACCATTTGACATACTGACATTAGCTTTTCATCTGCAGAATTCACTCAGATGTTTTAGCTGCTAAGTCATGAGCCAGAATCATTTTAATTTTTGAGGGGGGATTAGAAATAGTGTTCTTCCTTTATTGGTACAAACCTCGACAGTTGTAGAATATTTGCACAAAGGTGCAATATATGATTCGTTTTAAAGTAGCTAAATACCACCCTATTGTTGAAAGGCTTGGTTAACATCGCAGAATAAAAATTGTAGGATTAAACAAATTGGCATTGCTGGTTATGTAAAATGCATTAGCCTGTAATTTCCTGGGATTTGTGTTTTTATTCATGTTGGTAATGGAAAAGTCTATTCAATGTTAAGGCAGTGAGCTGTAGATTTACTGACCTTCCATCATAATGGTTAGGATGAAAATGGGGATTTATCAGAATTAGTTTTAAAAAGGCTTGCCAGGAATCATGTGGCCCACTTTCATTTTAGCACATGAGCTGGAATCTGATTTAGTCTGCAGGAAGCTGCCCTCCAGCAGGCAGCAACTGAGGAATATAAAGGATTTTCACAAAACATTGCCATGTTTTGTACCACATTTTCGGAAAACGCTTCTGAGGATGTGAAAGATATCAACATTAGTGGATGCTTAAGACCACTATATTGTCAAGTTCTTCCAAATGACGAACTTTATAGGCCGCTTTCATCTTCACTGATCGAGCTCTCGACAGCAGATGGGGAAGGTGCTTGTGTTATGATGGGGAAAATTTTGTTGGATATAAATATGGCAGTGTTAGAAGAAAATGGAAGTCCCTTAGAGTCATGTGTTCCTCGTGGACAACCCAAGCCTAATGACAGTGGTAAGCATGCTTTTCATTGGCTGGTGGTATTTATTTCTGAGCAAACATGCTTTTGATGGCACTGCTAAAGGGGAAAAAAAGCATTAAAAATATATGTACAAACTGAGTGGTTTTTATGTAACATGGGCAAAGATTATTTCTTCTACAAATCAAACTAGTAGGCATTATCCTCCATCTATAGTATTGAAAATATAGACCTCATAATGAATATTTTGTAACAGTGGTTTTTATTTTATTTTTATTTCTGCTTAATTTTACTTGTGGAAACCATCAATTTCTAGCTGTCTCGATACGATACCAAAAAATCAAAATCTAATCTAATTTGCAGATTATGGTAACCAAGAATAGCAAAATTATTAGATTCTTATTTTATTGTGACATTTCCAAGAATTAGTTTGATTATATTTATATTGATTATATTTGCTACTAGAAATAGGCAAACATCAGGTGTGCATGACAGGTACACATGGCTTTACTACCAACATGTATTCTAGTAGCAACTTTGCGGAATACAGCAGCTTTCTTTCTTAGCAACGCTCTAGAAAGGCATAACCCAGTTCTCACCTCTATTACAGTTTCTTTAAAATATGTGGTCTCCTAAGACCTTCTGCTACACAGAGCTGCCTCACCACGGAAGATAACTTATGTACATTATTCAACTTGCACCATGAATTTTTAAAGATTTCTTGCACATAAGAAATAATTATACTGATAGGCTCACATATTTAGAAGAGTAAGAAATACTGAGTAAGAAATTATTCAATTTCTCAAGAAATTATAAGAGTAAGAAATTCTTCTCAAACATCTTGACAGTTAAAATGTAGCCACTTACTTCTGTTGTAAAATGGTATAGAAAGATTTGTCTTAATATTTTAGAGCTAGAGCTATCACTGTTAGAAATCTGTTAAACAACAGTTTTTGAAATGAGATTGGGGGATGGGAATATTGGATTCAGATGGCAGGGGGAGTACTGTTGGGTTAAAGAATCTAGTGGGAAAATGTATTTACATTTTCTACGCTTAAATGAACCATTTTGAGATAATAATAATAATTGATACTGATTGAAATCTTCTGGCCCTCTGTATTGTGTGAAAAAACAACAAAGGTTTTCCTAGATATCATTTTGTTTTTAAAACATTAATCTATCCTTACTCTGTAATACTTGGAGTCCAGGAAACATAAGACGGCAGACCAAATTAATTTGAATCTATTTGCACTCCTACAGGTCCAAGTCTACCAATGGCAACTGTTGACATCAAAAATCCAGAAATCACCACTAACAGATTTTATGGCTCACAAGTCAACAACATTTCATATACCAAAGAGAAGAAAAAAGCAAAAGCAAAAAAGAAGAGGTTAACAAAGGCAGATATTGGAACTCCAAGCAACTTCCAGTAAGAGCGCCGTTTCTTTTTTATAACTTTCTACAGACAGGCCCAAAAATTCAATTACTACATTTGGGAAGAAAATCAGTTTGCGAGTAATACTAAATAGGTGCCCTTTTAAATATTTTCTCCATGGTAATTTTTGGCAAAATTAAGTTAAGGTAGTTTAAGATGGCCCACCCGTGTGTGTGTGTGTGTGTGTGTGTGTGTGTGTTTAAAGGACCAGGGTGCCTTACACAATAGAAGAACAATACAGTAAAACTCAGTATGAAAATCCTCCAAAAGCAGGAGACACAAAGCAGGATGATGAAATCCAGCAGAGCCAACAAACCCATCAGTTAAAATTGGCAGCTGTGGCATGCTGAAAAGTGTGAGAGCGAGCATGTCTTAGTCTGATACTGAAACGTCACCTAGCAAGCCTACCTAGGGAAGGAGATCCATAGATCTCCCACAGGGCAGGAGTACTCTTGAGGATGGCTTCTGAGCATAACTGGGCACTCGTGGTAGAAGGTGTGGTCCTTGGGATACATGGTCCCTAACCATTTAGGGCACTCTGAATTGGTCCCAAAATGAACCAACAGCCCAGTGTAGTTGCATGAACACCATGGTGTTCCCTCTTAAGTAACCTAGCTATGTTTTCTGCTAACTAACTGGCACTTGTGAAAAGTATTGGCCTATGTGCAGGAATCTGATCTGGACATTTGGTTGTTTAAAGCATTTTTACCCTGATGAAAAGAGTTGGCCTGTTAATAAAAATTATGTTAAAAAAAAAAGAGTTTGCTGAGTGACTTCCAAAGAAGAATTGCAAGACAGTCCCTTCCCTTAGCCATACAGATAAAGACTTACAGGTTGGGAGAGAGAGAAGGAAAAAGACATGCTCTGGCACTAGTTCTCAGTTGTGTATTTGGTTAGCACCAACAATCAAAACATCTTCTCTGAAGTGGATGTTGGTTGACCTTACAGGGTGGGTCATCAACCTTCTCAAGCCTATCAAAAATCTGCCAATATCTCATGGGTCCCTGTATGGTAAGGATTAGCAAACACAGATAATTGTTGCCATTAAGGGTGAGATCCAGGTGTTTTTTAGCACTGGAAAATTAGAGGCACCAGGGCTTTTTCTCAGACGGAACTTGTCGGAACTCAGGTCCGGCATCTCTCAGGTGGGTGCCATTGCCATTCTAAGAGAACAAGAGTTTCAGCACCTCGTTTTCTAGAAAAATAACACCAAGAGTTATTTAGTGACTGCAATTGATAGCTACCAAATCGATTTGTATTTGTGTGTGTTGGTGTTTCAATGTTTCGATGTTGTATCTATGTATATATTGTAAATTGTATAATGTTTTCCTCCCGATGGTTAATATGACTGTGATGGTTGAAACAGCAATAAACAAACAAGCATCAGATCATGTTTCATTGTACATGGAGAACTTCAGATGTCCCAATAAAATACATACGGGTTAGGTTAAAGAGCTTAACCAATCATAATACTAATATCAGAAGCAACTTTCATTATGTATTCTATCATGTATGCATGGTGTCTTAGCTTTTGTTGTTGCATGCAAGCAGACTTTTTATACTGAGTAATTAAGTTTCCGCTGAGATCCTTTATTTAGATATCTCAGTGGGCAGACTTCCATGGCAATCAGCTTTTCTGTCACTATTAAGCTTATCCTGCAGTTACACAGAGCTGCACTGGGCACGTTCTTGATTTTCATGAGATGACAGTGAAATCCTACTGCTGTCCCAAGTGTGCATCTAGAATGTATTCAGTCCGTTTTCACCATGCGGGGCAGTCACGAAAAAATGCTGAATATTCCTTGGCATACACTTTGCTGTAGAAGATGAAGCACCTTTCCATGTAGAAAGTTTGAAGCCCACTTACATTGCCACTGAAGGATGACGAGCATCCAGTGGCATCCATGATTTCTAACAGTGCTATACTACTGAATGCTAAAGGTAAATGGTAAAGGACATGGGGTGGCGCTGTGGTCTAAACCACTGAGCCTCTTGGGTTTGCCGATCAGAAGGTTGGTGGTTCGAATCCCTGTGACAGGGTGAGTTCCTGTTGCTCTGTCCCAACTCCTGCCAACCTAGCAGTTTAAAGCACACCAGTGCACGTCGATAAACAGGTACCACTGCGATTGGAAGGTAAACTGCATTTCCGTCACGGTGTTCCATTGCACCAGAAGCGGTTTATTCATTCTGGCCACATGACCCGGAAAGTTGTCTGTGGACAAACGCCGGCTCCCTTGGCCTGCAAGCAAGATGAGCACAGCAACCCCATAGTCGCCTTTGACTGGGCTTAACCGTCCAGGGGTCCTTTACCTTTTATCTTTTACTACTGAATATGAATACGAAATAACACAGTAGTGAAACTTGTACCTGGCAAATGCAATTTAATGAAAACCCGGCTCCTTATTTAATAAAACTTGTCTCCATTATTATCTTAACTACCGAAAATGAAAAATGGACTTAATCAGTATAGTATGGCCATTTTTTAGGCTTCAGGGACTCTGTTTTTGAAATGTGCTAAAACTCTCTTAATTGAGATTGATACTGTTTAAAATTAAAATGCTATCAGTAGATCTCTTAGCACCGGCTATTTCAGAGTATGTGTGGAATCTGTAGAATCATTTAGGCACAGAATGCTGTGTCTCATCCGAACCATTTCCCATTTGTATCAGTTGATCAATTATAATGCAATAGTTTATCACCGTGAAGCTTATATATTGAAATATGTAATACTCCTTATATATTCTAATTTTGCATTTCGTTTTTTCCCTCTAGGCACATTGGACATGTTGGCTGGGACCCGAACACAGGTTTTGATGTAAGCAAGAATGAGGGTGGTTAACTGTTCCAAAACTCCCAAGCGTTCTACAGTCATTCCATATTTATGTGAAACAAAAATTGAAAGGAGGGCAGTTGTAATTCATACTTTTTTTTGTCATGAAGGTTTTTAAATTTGCCATGCAAGCCGATTTAACTAAGAATGCTTTGAGCTTCATGCCTGAAAACAGAAATCTTCCCAGAAACTATGCTACATCATTGCCACAAAGCCCAAGGTTTTGTGTGGAGAAACTTTTCTAATAAAAGGATCTGTGTTTGCTGAACAAAACAAAAAAAGTAGCTTCTAACGGCTCTAATGTTTCCATTAGGTTAACAATTTGGATCCAGAGCTGAAAAACCTGTTTGACATGTGTGGAATTTCAGAGGCTCAGCTGAAAGACAAAGAAACATCCAAGGTTATATATGATTTTATTGAAAAAACAGGAGGTGTGGAAGCTGTTAAAAACGAGTTGCGTAGACAAGGTGAGTCCTCGTGCCATCCACTCATGCTTTGTAATGCCTACAAAAATGCAGGGTTTGAGCCAGACTTCACTGTAGTTCCAAGTTCTACCTTCTGCACTCTTCCTAAGGCCTGAGAGGATGGGCTGAGGAAAGGGGATCAAACTAAACTCTCTTCTCCCTGCTGCCCCAATTCGTGGGAGCATCCCGTGAGCAGAACTCGGGATACTCCTGCAGGTGGGACCACAGTATGAATCCAACCCATTACATCAAGCTGAGAAATGCTTCTCCAGATTTTTTAAATGGATTTCTATTTGCATGTTTTGTTAAACACACTTACCGTATTTTTTGCTCTATAAGACTCACTTTTTCCCTCCTAAAAAGTAAGGGGAGATGTGTGTGCATCTTATGGAGCGAATGCAGGCTGCACAGCTATCCCAGAAGCCAGAACAGCAAGAGGGATTGCTGCTTTCGCTGCACAGCGATCCCTCTTGCTGTTCTGGCTTCTGAGATTCAGAATATTTTTTCTTGTTTTCCTCCTCCAAAAACTAGGTGCATCTTATGGTCTGGTGCATCTTATAGAAAGAAAAATATGGTAATTTGAAATGGAATACACATCGCTTTGACAAAATCTCCGCAGCCAACAAACTTTTCTGTTTTAAACACCATCCTGTATCTAATCCAAAATGTTTAAAAATTGAGTCCCGAGCAGGGGGTATCCCAGGAGTTCATTACTCTGTAGAAATTGACTTCTCTGGGTTTGTTTGTTTTTGCAAGTAGCTGCAATGGCCAGCTATAATTGGAGAACCAAGAATTTCTGTCATGATTCAACACTTACATGGTACCACCCATTTACTACATAGGTGCATGTGCCTCTGTAGCATAATTATTATGTGGTAGACAGCAGAGGCTAGAGACCAACAGTTTCATGGCAGTGGATTAAAGAAAGTAAATGAGACTAGGATGCTTCAGAAAAAGTTAATATATGTTACATTTATGATCTAGGTCCACCACTCTGGAGTGGTATGTATGAATTCTAATCTTCAGAGTTCTTTGCGTTGCAGTGGTGTGTGATACACAATACCTACACATTTGGGTTAAAAAATACCAGATTTAGGAATTGATACATCAATACATAATTTGTAACCATTTTATATAGTTAAAAGTTGTGGCTTTTTCCATTGGATATTACTGGCAAACAGTGCCCTGCAATTAATTTTTGTTAAAGTCACTAACCTGCTGCCCTTTGGTGCTTCAGCCTACCGTATAATATGCCTTATAAGATATATATCCTTGTTTGAAGTGTGTGTGTGTGCTTTAAGATCTTAATTTAGCAATTTTGAACAAAGGGCTTCCTTGTTCTAATAGCAAGAGACCCTGTACTTACAAGTGGTTTTCTTCATCATGGCTAAGTAGAACACATTTTACCAATTACTAGCTCTTAATTGGGTTTTGGGAATGAACAGCTCCGTACTTGCTCTGAACACAGAGGTAGAGATTGTGTATGGAGAAAGATTTGAGTCTTAAAGTGCGATCCTATGCAAGTCTACACTCGGAAGTAAGCTCAGTTGAGTTATGTGAGATGAATAGGTATGAGACTGCAGCCACAATCTTGCGAAGCACTGAGGCCATTCACTAGCAAGGTGATTTCTTCAATGGTGACTGCAAGTAGCAGGAAATAATATTACAGAGACCTTAATAATATTGCATGGTGATGCATATTCCATCCTTCCTCTTCCTCCTCTCACTGTTAAGGATGGGTGGAAGAGTCGAGCTGCCATTTTGAAAATTAAACAGAGAATGATGGCCTATATGTATATGTCAAGATTAACTTGAATATGCTAGTGCTCAAGATCAGGGTGAGCTAAGGCCTTAGTTCATTTGGCTACTTAAAGTTCTTCCAAAATGAATGCCTTTACACATATACCTATGCCTCAGTAGCCTCCACATTGAGATGATTTGCTGGATTTGATGTGGGGCTACGGTAAAAAGTTATTCGGAACCTTCCATTGATCATTATATGGAAGTGGGGATTAGGCCTGCCATCTGTATTGGATTCGCTGTTGCAGTAAAAATGTGCCTAAATCAACAAAGCCATGTTTGATTTGCTTTATAATGACAAATGAGCTATCTTGGGCAAAACTATATGTTGCCCATTTTCTAGTGTATGAAAACGCTTTACCCATTTTTTTTAACAGTTGGGTAACACAGCCAATTGGGAGCAATAGCTTTGTGTGAGGTGGAAAATTTTCAAATTTCAGTGATTCTAAAACACAAAGTATTAACCTTTCTGTGGAGAGAGTTGGTTCCTTTTGGAAATGCTTTGCTGCTGTGTTAGGATTATCCTCCTAAAGGCTGTGAGTATAAAACTTCAATGTCATGAAAGCCATGCAGATAGACCGTCACTTGTAAATATTGGCATTGACCTGTATAGACATTTGAGAACATGCATTCTTCCCCCCACCCCACTTTTTCCCTTTTGCTTGGTGTGCAGAGAGTGGTTTGTTGCAGTTGCAGTTGTGATGCTAGCTGGATGAGAGACCAGATATGCTCAACTGGAAACTAATATATATATTTTTAAAAAACTGATAAAATGGTAGTACAGTGGTAACTCGGTTTTCAAACATAATCTGTTCTGGAAGACTGTTCGAGTTCCAAAACGTCCAAAAACTCAATGCAGAAAATTCTACGGAATCCACGTGGCATGTTCAGCATCTGAGACGTGTTCAAAAACCACAGCATTTACACGTTTACAGCATTTGAAAACCGAAATATTTATCGGCCTCGGTCCAGTATATCTGAAGGAGCTTCTCCACCCCCATCGTTCTACCCAGACACTGAGGTCCAGCGCCGAGGGCCTTCTGGCGGTTCCCTTACTGCGAGAAGCCAAGTTACAGGGAACCAGGCAGAGGGCCTTCTCGGTAGTGGCACCCGCCCTGTGGAACGCCCTCCCACCAGATGTCAAAGAGAACAAAAACTACCAGACTTTTAGAGGACATCTGAAGGCAGCCCTGTTTAGGGAAGCTTTTAATGTTTGATGCATTACGGTATTTTAATATTTTGTTGGAAGCCGCCCAGAGTGGCTGGGGAAGCCCAGCCAGATGGGCGGGGTATAAATAAAGAAATTATTATTATTATTATTATTATTATTATTATTATTATTATTATTATCATCATCATCATCATCATCAACAGAGACAACTGAGGTACCACTGTACTGTCACTGCAGAAATATAGCAGCGTGAACTGCCCTTTATTGATGGATATGCATGTCCTGAACTTATCACATTTGTGATGGAGGACAGACTGCAAACTGAGTGAGGTTCCCCGGGGGGAAGGCAAGGGAACTGAGCTCTTCTGTAAATCAAAATGGTATTTTTGATGCAGCTCTTGGTCGGTGGGGAAAGCTGTCCCTCCATAAGTGACTAAGCACTTGTTTGTTTTTTGTTCTCAGCTCCTCCACCACCTCCACCATCCAGGGGCGGCCCTCCCCCTCCTCCTCCTCCCCCACCACCACATAGCTCGGGGCCACCTCCCCCTCCTATTAGGGGAAGGGGAGCTCCTCCCCCACCTCCTTCAAGAGCTCCGACTGCAGCGCCACCCCCTCCGCCTCCTTCCAGACCTGGCGGTGCAGTGCCGCCCCCGCCCCCCAACAGGATGTATCCTCCTCCTCCTCCGGTTCATTCTTCCTCGGCCCCCTCCGGCCCCCCTCCTCCCCCTCCGCCACCTTCGGGTGGTTCTTGTGTGCCTCCTCCGCCTCCCCCACCCCCTCCCCCTCCTGGTCCTCCTCCGCCGCCCGGTGTCCCAGTCGAGGTTGACCATCAGCTTCCAGTTCCTGCAGGAAATAAAGCAGCTCTCTTAGATCAAATCAGAGAAGGGGCCCAATTGAAAAAAGTAGAACAGAGCAGTCGTCCGGTCTCCAGCTCGGGAAGAGACGCGCTACTTGATCAGATACGGCAGGGTATACAGCTGAAGTCTGTGAGTATCACTGGGTTTTTTTGTTCTTTAGTTTTGCTTACTAGCAAAATTTTGTGTAGTGTGTATCGTAGAATCGTGTTGGAAGGGACCCCAAGGATCATTCTGCCCAACCCCCTGCAATTCAGGAAACTCAACTAAAGCATCCATGAATCCAACCTCTGCTTAAACGGCCTCGGTCCTGTACACCTGAAGGAGCATCTCCACCCCCATCGTTCAGCCCGGACACTGAGATCCAGCGCCGAGGGCCTTCTGGCGGTTCCCTCATTGCGAGAAATGAGGTTGCAGGGAACCAGACAGAGGGCCTTCTCGGCACCCCCCTGTGGAGCCCCCGCCCTTCAGATGTGAAGGAAATAAGTAGCTATCCTATCTTTAAAAGACATCTGAAGGCAGCCCTGTTTAGGGAAGTTTTTAATATTTAATGCTGTATTGTTTTTAACACTTGATTGGGAGCCGCCCAGAGTGGCTGGGGAAACTCAGCCAGATGGGCGGGGTATAAATAATAATAAATAATAATAATAATAATAATAATAATAATAATAATTATTATTATTATTATTATTATTATTATTATTATTAATTAAACACCTCCAAGGAAGGAGAGTCCACAACCTCTGTAATATAGTAATATATGTTTGTCACAAGAATTTCATTAACTGTCTTTTCTGTGTCAAATGCGAATTCCTAAAAATGCCCTTGATTTTAAACCTTCGGCACATTCTTCCACCTAAGTAGACTTTTGGTGATCGAGTAAAAGTACAAAGCGTAGAATAATCAGTCTGCCCTTGTTTCTGTTTACTTGAAGGTACGCTCTAGCCATTGGCTTCTCAGAAATTGAGTGCTAAATGTTCTAAGTTCTATGTATGCTTCTACATTTCTATATTCAATCTCCTCCACCCCAGGTATCTGATGGGCAAGAGAGTGCACCGCCTACGCCTGCTCCCACCTCGGGTATTGTGGGAGCGCTAATGGAAGTTATGCAGAAAAGGAGCAAAGCCATTCATTCTTCAGGTAGCGCATTCAATACAGCCATGTGCAATTTGTTTCTTTGAATTAATACCCACGTTTATAACATGGATTATAGCATCTATTCTATCTGCCGATATAATAATATTTAACAGAAAGGGATTATAGGCTTATCAGCCGTGTGAAGTCTTAAGAAAAAGCTGTATTGAAAAATAGCCTTGTAGCAACCGTAAAAATTATATTAATCAACAGTTTACTAATTTATACAATTCTAGAACTGCTTGTCACAACCCACACAATGGGTGTAATTTATGGAAGCTTGTTTCTGTTTCCATAAGCATCCCTTATTTAAAAAAAGAATAGGTTATTTGGTTATTCTCCTGAACCAGATAGATTGCTTATTTATTTGGAAGAAGTATATAGATAATAGCAGGAATATTACAAATATTTTGAAGCTGTCACTTAGGTCTTAATACTGTGCCACCATCAAGAAAATCATGTTTTGGTCAGCTGTTATTACAAAAATCATGGGGTAGGCATAAATAATATGCACTCTACTCTGAAGGAAAGCAATATGCAATTACTATGCGACTTAGGACCTGGGTACTTAAATAGTCACAATTTTTCACATACATGCCCAGGTTTATTATTATTACTATTATTGTTATTATTTCTTACTGTGCAAATGCCATTCATTACCAACTAAATGGGGGCTGGGGGCGGAAATGGCAACACTAGCTTTTGCTGAATGTTTAGTTCTTGCAAAAATAACTTAATTTTTTTCTTACCATTAGATGAAGATGAGGACGAAGAAGATGAAGAAGATTTCGAGGATGATGATGAATGGGATGACTGATCAGTATATTATATATCATATATATTTTTAAGGTGAAATACTAAACTACTTTCTGTCTATGGATTCTGTAAAATTATCATGTAAATGTTCTACCAATTTGCTGTATATTTTTGTTGCCTTTTGCTTTTTTATTAATCTGTGCAATACCTCATTTAATCTGTAAAGGTTTGTCATAATCCTATACAAAGTTACTCCCGAAATTAATGTGTACAAGTTTACACCGGGTTGCTCAGTGTACATGTGAACACTTTCCATTCCATCAATAAGGGAGTTTTAATGTAATATGCGAGATTGACAAACACACCTTAAATGTATTTAGTTATAATGCAAGAAGGAAAACACTATTTTCATACCCTACTTTTTCTGTATCTAAATTTTCTTATTAAAACCTAGTATAGCACTACATTCTTTAAGCAATGCAGCTCCTAGTTTTAGCCCCTTCATCTTGGAAACTCTGCCACGTGGGTGAGGCTGATAAAACAATGAATCATTGCAGTTCATACCGCTGCGATTTAAATTTAGCATTTAAGCTGACATAAAACAATCGTAAAATAATAATAACAATAATAAAGCAGTTGTGAAAATTTCCCCTGATTCTGGAGCACTGTGTTTCCTGCTATCGGGCAGCGTTGACACCTTGAATGCTCAATTTAGGAACTTCCCTGTTGGTTTCAGAGTGTGACATCTCTGATGTAAGCCACCTCTGATTTTTACCAGCTACCTTTCACAATGAAGAGGAGGAGTCTACATTTATGGCAACTGCTGCGGGCGTTTATTTATTTTTATATGCTGTTTTTTACTGAAGGGCTGTGGTTATAAAGTTTGCTCTGAATAATAGCGGATTTAAATTAATTTTAAAATGTCTAGGGCATGAGAATACTAATAAATGAATTTAGGTGGTGTCACTCTGCAGTCTTGATGGATTACGGTATAAACCGAACACAATTTAGGCACCAGATCTGTGATCTAGAAATTGAAAGCATTTATACAGGGATGGATGGATGCCTTAAATATATACTTCTCCTGACTGTGACGGGCTTTCCAAAAGCGATGGGGAAAGTTTGTGGGGGAGAGAAGGGATATGAGCATGAATTCTTCACTGATGTTTCCTTTCAACTCCCTTTGGCTGGATAAGCTGAGAATGGGTAGGCTCTGTGCCTGTCAGCCTATTAATGTTCAGAGATCCACTCCTCGCATGCACCCCTATGGGTTTATTCAAGCATAATGGGTCAATGTTGCCCTGTTTCCTTTGGACACTAAATCTCCAGGTAGAGCTCACTGAACTGCTTGCCTTTTGAGAGGGTCTCACTACTGCAAAGTTGGTTTAAACCACTGCTTTTTATACGCACTGAACTTGCATATTGCAGTTTGATTTGCCTCACGCTTAGAAATGACGCCAAGGGATGTGCTTGGAAATCGCGTTCCGACGTACGACGGGGAAAGTTGAGTTCTCACCTTAATTTTCGTATTTACTAATGGACTTAACGTTTGGATTATCTCCCTATTTTATATGCAGGGTGCTGCATTTAAGATAGGCATTGGCAGTGCTAACCCCATACTTGCAGCAAGGAGACACTGAAGTAGAAAACACTAGGAATAATCAACTTGCCTCGCTGCTGCACAGTGTTTCAAGGGAGCAATATCTGGCGTACAATTAACACATGCTTCTTTCCCCTCTCCCCATCTTCTCTATTCATGGTATATTGGATGAAATTTGTATTTGCTGAAACCCAGTGTTGGCTTGATCTTGGCAGGCTGGACCTGCAATATGACCTGGCTTGGATATCTTAGTGCAGTTATAACGTATGTCTAGCATCTGGATTTTTAATACTCGAGGAAAACAGGATTTTAAAGGTTATGTTGATGAAGAGGGAGGTGTTGGAAGCAAAGCTACGTTATTCCGATGAGGGTAACTTTTGTTTTAAGCACACGGCTTGGGAAAGGAGAATTTTAAAGGTCTCCTCCTCTCCCTGCGGTTGTAGCCACAGCACTGCCTGCTGCTGGAAAGACTTTCAGCCACTGTTGCTGCTAGTATGGCTTGAGGACTGCGGGCAGGTTGGCTGAAGCCTGATTTGAATGCTCTGAAGTAGGATTAAGAATGTGCACATGAGAGGGAGTGTTAATGGCCTTCGGGACAGCGTTTAGTGCTGTCTCTCCAGCTCTGTAATCATAAAGGGCATTTTTCAAATAGATCTTGCTCAGGTGGCCTCCAAAGATGTTACTTACTAGCATGAATAAAGCACATGCTTCTAGAGTCGAGAGAACTTGGAAAGATTTAATATTTTATGTCTGAGATATTTGTGTAATCCATTAATCACTTGCCCAACAGGCTTTCGTTTCGTTTCGTTTTGTTTTCCTATAAAGTGTATCCACATTATTGCACAAAAGTTCAGATGTTTTGCTTTCAATAGCATATTGTACGGTCTTAATTTAAGGCATGACTGCGGTTACAGTTAGGCTACAAAGTCACAGCTGCATGTTTCTGCATTTTCCCATGTGGGCTGGAGGCGACGTTTCATGTCATTGAATCACTACTGCTAACTGTTGTAACAAGGCAGCTTCATGCACCAGTTAAATTGACTGTCCAGGTAGCCTTGGCAATTAGCAAATGAGCCTGAGGCCTATATCTCAGCACTACGCATAGACAATATCAACTAGCCGCTTGTACTCTGAAAGCATCTCAATCGTTCAGTTTTCCGTTTCATCAAACTGAAATTCTTGGTATGTGAATTTTCTTTCTCTTTGGCTTTTTTTTTTTAATGTACAGTGAATAGGATGTTGCACTGGTGGCAATTCATCATGGAGCATAATAAAATTAATTTGACTCAAAAACACGGTGTGGTGTGACTTTTTTTTCTTCTTGTCTTCTAACTCATGCACAGGTTATGCTTCAGCCAGGATAGCAAAATCCAACATTACCATAACTAGCTCAAATTGGAAAGTGGATTGTGTTCTTAAATAAGTTTCAGGAGGGAATCTAATGCCCTGGCCCATAGGTCAAATATGACAGCTAGCCTGCTGCTCCCATGGAAACAATGGCTGTTGTAAACCAACAGATTGCATAATGCATTAATATTACAAGGTCAGGCAATGTTGGAAGGGGTCTGTGCATTAAAAGTCTTGTTGTCTTTGCAGTTGCTGTGTGTATTGCCTGCTCTCTTTTGCATAAAACTTAACATATTTTTTGGTGACCAAATTGCATAGAATTTCACAAAGGAGATTTTATATCCACAAGCATCAAGTATTTTTATTGCCATCACCGGTTTGTTGCTATATCTTGGATAAATTCCTGGTTCTTCTTGCTAGTTGCATATCTGCACGTATAAGTATGTTGATCATATTAATAAAATCAGAGATTTAGTAGCTCTCTTGGCTCTTGTTCTCAGTCCACAGTGGTGTTTATAACAGTGCCTTCAAAACAAAGGTAAGGGACCCCTGGACAATTAAGTCCAGTCTAAGGTGACTATGGGGTGCAGCACTCATTTCGCTTTCAGGCCAAGGGAGCCAGCATTTGCCCGCACACAGCTTTCTCTGTCATGTGGCCAGCATGACTAGACCACTTCTGGTGCAACAGAACACTGATGGAATCCAGAGTGCACAGAAACGCGGTTTACCTTCCTGCCACAGCAGTACCTATTTATCTACTTGCACTGGTGTGCTTTCAAACTGCAAAAACATCAAGATTACAATATTTTTGTATACCTGACACATAAGTAGGCTGCACTTTTTAAAAATGTGAGTATCTTAACTTGCTGCTGACACACTGCTTGCAAATAGCTTCTGCAGTTTCCTGACAGTGCAAGCCATGTGAGATATAGCCTGTTCATCCCAAGTTTGAATAAATTGTGTTAAAACAAAGTTTGAATAAACTTTTAAAACAAAGCCCACAACGACTTTAAAATAATTTGGGAGAAGAAAAGAGCTGTATGTGAAAAATGCATCCTGGGTGACAGACGTTCTAGTTTCCCAAATGCCTGATTTCTTTGCAGATTTCTTTCCTCCAACTTCTATTGAAGCACACTGCCTACTCAATTTTCCTGTTAGTTTTCCTGGAAATTGCCATTATCAAGCTTCTGTTGCAGATCCTAAAAGCCCATGTGCTTTAGCAACTTGTGTCAGTAGTTGAGATTCAAGCTTGTCAGGGACATGATGTTCCTGACCAGTCTGGGCTCTCCTAGTTCCACTTCTGTCACTCTAATGTGCATTCTCTTCCCTTATCACATACCCCAATAAGCTCCGTGTACTTAATGTCTTCGCTGCAAGCCTGAGTGATGTTGCTCTGCCTGTTTATGGCTCTTCGCTGCCAAAAGATCAGCATAAAGTCTTGCAGTTCTCTGTTTCTGTGGAGCCGGTTCAAAGCTTTTGACACTCCTGAACTTCTGCAAGGCCAAAAATAACACTTTGTTGTGGTCTCCCTATAGTTAGCCTTGGGGCTTTTGAGGTTTGCAAAGGCAGGGAGCACGTTGTTTATGGGGTGGGTTTAGCACAGCAGCGTGTCAGCTGAGTCCTGCTTTCTCTATCAGTTACACATTTATCTTTTGTTTGAAAGAGGACCTGTTGTTGTGCACTGGCACAATTTCTCTGTTCTGGAGTTAAGGAAGCAAACTGCAGCTCCCCTCATTTCTGGAACCAGAACTACACAAATCTGCACAGAACCATTTTCAGTGCATGAAAGTACATCTAGTTCAGGGACTCCAGCTAGAGGTCCCCTTTATCTATTCTCTCTTTTTCTTTCAGTAGTTGTTTTTTTTATTTATTCTCTCATTGTATTGGGGTAAGCATTGCAAGCAGGTGACAGATCGGTTGAAGGACCCTGCGTGAGAGGTGGGGAAGGGGAAAGAAACCTCACAGGATGAGAGGCTGTGAGAAGAGAGGAATGACTCCAGGTGAGAGCTGGGAGGGCTCCACTCTTTCTGTATGGCAGAGGTTTTCAACCTTTTTGAGTCCATGGCTCCCTTGACCAACTGCATTCTTTCTGCGGCACCCCTGTTGTGCTCAGGAGCCCAGTTATGTCACCCCTTGCCTGACAGAGCTGGCAGCCTCTCACCCTTTTTTGAACACCCTCCCTTGTGGAGTGTTGCCTCAGCCTCCTCTCCTTGGGAGTCCTCTGGGCTGCTGCTGCTGCTGCTGTCCCTGGTCTCTGAGCTGCGCCCCCTGCCCCAAAGAGAGGTGCCTCCTCACACTGACCCACAGGGACCTGGGACTTGTCTGTCCATTCCCAACAGCAAGGGCTGGTGGACTGGTTGGCTTGCTTATTCTGAAGCCACCTCAACTTCTGACAACCAGCCCCCCCCCCCGACCAGCTCCAGAGGCACCATTCGCCTGGGAGCTTATAGTCTGGGCTGCTGCAACAAACAGCCGTTAAGACTTTGGGAAACAAAGATGCAAGAAGGCACCAGAGGAGGGAAGGAAAGAAAGATGGACAGAGGCCAGTGTTGCCCGTGGCACCCCTGACCATCATTCAAGGCACCTCAGGGTGCCACAGAACGCTGGTTGAAAACCATTGCTTTGTGGGATAAAAGTTATAGCAGTAAGAGAGGATGATACAGTTCTCTTTTCTTCCTTTTCAGTTTTTTTTTTAATTACTTCTTTTGATTAGTCCCCCCCCCTTTGTTGTATCACGAAAATCTCAATACAAGTTTATAGCAAAAAAACCACCCACATCCATCTAGTTCTGCAAGAGTCAATATAACACATTGAATATTGGTGCTTAATCGCTATTCAAAACCAAACACACCGCCGAGGGCCTTCTGGTGGTTCCCTCATTGCAAGAAGCAAAGCTGCAGGGAACCAGGCAGAGGGTCTTCTCAGTAGTGGCGCCCGTCCTGTGGAACGCCCTCCCACCAGATGTCAAGGAAATAAACAACTATATGACTTTTAGAAGACATCTGAAGGCAGCCTGGTTCAGGGAAGTTTTTAATGTGTGACATTTTAATGTATCTTTAATCTTTGTTGGAAACCGCCCAGAGTGGCTAGAGAAACCCAGCCAGATGGGTGGGGTACAAATAATAAATTGTTGTTGTTGTTGTTAATTTCATCCAAGATTTCTGCTACACATGGCCAGCTCCCATGTTTTGGGGTGCCTTGTCTGCTTCATCCTGCACTAGGTATCTGGCAACTTCTCTTCCCCCTCTGGACAGAGGACATGCAACAGCAACTGTTGGTTGCCAGTATGAGTTGTCCACCTGATTGGGCTGCCAAGCAGTGACATTTGTGACTGCCACTAACAGAAAACGCCAAGAGAAATAGATGCCTGCTTCCTGGGGGGTCAAGGAGGGTGCCCATTGTGTGACAAATGTTTCCTCAAGGTGAGGCCTTGTTGCAGTCCTGAGGAGTACTTCTCCCTTGTGGGCAGTCCCAGGCCTATAAATGGACAACCCAGGGAGGTTCCTTTCCAATGCCAATATTCTTATTTGAATTTTCCTTTTTTTTAAAAAAAAAAAGATATTTATTGAAGTTTTACAAAAACATACATTTACAAAATGAAAAGAGGTCATATAAAAAGAAAAAGATACAAAAAAACCATAGAAAAATACATGAAAAGAAAAAAGAAGAATAAAAATACAAAATACAGAAGACAAATAGCTAAAAAAGGATTAAAAACAAATCCATTTTTTGTAACTTTAAACTCATTATCTTATTTCCTTGGCCTCCTCACACCTCCCCTTTTTGTATTCCCATTTAAATAATCAAATCAGCAAATCCCTACCCTCTTTCGTTTATCTTAACTCTGTACCTTAACATATTATAACTCTATATTTTCATCCATTATCAATTCATTTTTGCATATTCTTGTTAACTTTGTTGCTAATGCCACTTATTTTCAATCCAACATCATTTTAACATTCATTAATTTTACAGTATTTCTGAAGATAGTCTTTAAATTTCTTCCAGTCTTCTTCCACCAACTCTTCTCCCAGGTCTCGGATTCTGCCAGTCATTTCCGCCAATTCCATATAATCCATCACCTTCATCTGCCACTCTTCCAGGGTGGGTAGCTCTTGTGTCTTCCAATACTTTGCAATATCTTATTTGAATTTTCCAGTTACGTTGGCCTATAGTTCATCATTACTATATTTTCATGATTACTTGGCAGACACTGGAGCCATTAGGCCAGATTGAGAGCTGGGTAAGAAGGGGTGAAATCCCCCTCAGTGGGCTACATTAAGAGATACTGAGGCTGTTACTTTAAGGTCCAGCTTGGTGGCAGGCATGCCTGATCCATGTTGGATGTAGAAAATTAGATCTGGCTTAAAACAGTTGCCCCTTCTCTCTAGCCCTCTAGCAAGAAACAGATCACACACTGTTACGCAAGTATAGAAGTTTTACTTACGATAGCCAAAGGTCTGATTCATGCATTGCTCCATGCAGCAGCAAGGAGAACACAGGTAGATTAGGTAAAGGTAAAGGGACCCCTGACCATTAGGTCCAGTCATGACCGACTCTGGGGTTGTAGCGCTCATTTCACTTTATTGGCCGAGGGAGCCGGCGTACAGCTTCCGGGTCATGTGGCCAGCATGACTAAGCCGCTTCTGGCGAACCACAGCAGCGGACGGAAACGCCGTTTACCTTCCCGCCGGAGCGGTACCTATTTATCTACTTGCACTTTGACGTGCTTTCGAACTGCTAGGTTGGCAAGAGCAGGGACCGAGCAACGGGAGCTCACCCCGTCGCAAGGATTTGAACCGCCGACCTTCTGATTGGCAAGTCCTAGGCTCTGTGGTTTAACCCACAGTGCCACCCGTGGTAGATTACTTGGGTGCAAAATCCAGAATATGGTTTCAGGCATGCAGTCTGAACTTTGGAGCAAATTCAGATCCATCCATCCTGGTGGATTACATGGTGAGAAGAGAAAGAGAGAAAGGACAAGCACCTTCACTTCCTCACAGAGATAAGGGGGCGTAACCTAGCTGAGTCTAGAAACAGACCTCTCTGGTCTTAACCCTTTCCTGCGTTAACTAGCACTTCTGCGTTGCTACGCTTGACTGCAATTTTCCACAGTCCAGGCCATGCCACAATGTACCCGAGCCCTGCCTAGCATTCTCCTCTCCTCTGTACCCCACTTCAAATAATCTGTCGTGAAGTGCTCTGATATTTCTTGAGAGCTCCTTATTTTTATTTTCTTTCATATACCAACAGGTTCGTCCTTTTTGACCCATTGGCCCTTGCTCTGTATCGCACAAAGCTGCACTTCTCTCTGGGGCCTGTATGTGAGGTTTTAATTGCAGCCCAACTCGTATATTTCCCGATAGAACCAGACACGTACCAAGTGAGGGGGCTGAAACCTGCATCAGCAATTCTTGAAATGGAAGCATTGTGGGCTATGACGTTGCGATCGTTCGGAAGGCTGTGAACTTCCCTTCATGCAAATTTATGCATTTCTGTGCAATGGTTCAGGGTGAAGGAAAAGGGCGAATCATGGCTAGGTGATGACCCCTTCTAGACTTGGTACTGAGCATACACACACAGGGACGTGGGTGGCGCTGTGGGTTAAACCACAGAGCCTAGGACTTGTCATTCAGAAGGTCGGCGGTTCGAATCCCCGCGACAGGGTGAGCTCCTGTTCAGTCCCTGCTCCTGCCAGCCTAGCAGTTCGAAAGCACATCAAAGTGCAAGTAGATAAATAGGTACCGCTCCGGCGGGAAGGTAAACGGCGTTTCCGTGCGCTGCTCTGGTTCGCCAGAAGCGGCTTAGTCATGCTGGCCACATGACCCGGAAGCTGTACGCCGGCTCCCTCGGCCAATAAAGCGAGATGAGTGCCGCAACCCCAGAGTCGGTCACGACTGGACCTAATGGTCAGGGGTCCCTTTACCTTTATACACACGCAGGACCAAACTCAGGGCTTTTTTTATCAGCTGGAACTCACCAGAACTCAGTTCCAGCACCTCTTAGTTGGGCAGTGCCATTGCCATTCTAAGAGAACAAGGGAGGCATTCATGTTGAGTTCCGGCATCTCTTTTTCTAGAAAGATAGAAGTGGCCAAACTAAACAGGATGCAGCAATTCAGGGCATAGGATTTTAATAGCAAGCATTGGTGGGGAGGGAGGGATTTTGATGGGAATGGCAGGGTTGTAGAAGGAGACATTTTAGCCATTCCCCTGCTGCCACCATCTTGTACAAAGCTGTTCAGTTCCCTGCAATATAAAACATACAGGTACCAGTGTGTTACTTGTGTTGTTGGCAGGAGCAGGGACAGAGCAATGGGAGCTCACCCCATCACATGGATTCGAACCACCAAACTTCTGATTGGCAAGCCCAAGAGGCTCAGTGGTTTAGACCACAGTGGCAACCTAGCAGTTTGAAAGCACACCAGTGCAGATAGATAAATAGGTACTGCTGTGGCAGGAAGGTAAACGGCGTTTTCATGCACTCTGGTTTACATCACAGTGTTCCATTATGCCAGAAGATGCATGGCCACATGACCCGGAAAGCTGTCTGTGGACAAACGCCGGCTCCCTCAGCCTGAATGCGAGATGGACACCGCACCCCATAGTCGCCTTTGACTGGACCTAACCATCCAGGGGTTCTTTATCTTTTTTACCTTTTACTTGTGGTGTCCTTGCTGGAGGAGTGATGTTTGAAAGAGATAATAATAAGTAATAATAATAAATTTATTTGTACCCCAGCTATCTGACCGGCTTGCCCCAGCCACTCTGGGCAGCTTCTAACAAGTTATCAAAACACAGTAAAACACCAAACGTTAAAAAAAGAAAGATTTTAATTGGGAAAACGGCATTGTTAAAAACCCTCCCCACCATGAAAGGACTGATCCAGGACTGATCCCTCCCCGCTCCCCCTCACAAACACATATCGCAGTGACTGCTTTTTAACACTTCATTTTTAAACCAGGAGCTCCTACTCAAGGGAATCCATATCATGTGTATTCTGACCTCCCATGTCATGTTTCTTGGTAATGGTAATTGCAATCACTGTTTTATGTGGGAAAAGGCACAGAAACCCTGCAGGATCCGACCAAGAGCTTTATCTCTTCCAGCATTTCAAAGGCGGCCAGCTAGTTGCTTGCAGAGAACATATAAAAGTAGGAAGTTTATTTTTATTTTTTTTTACTTATGAACAGCATTTGTATACCGCCCAATAACTTTATCTGAGCAGTGAGCAACATAGTTTAAACGCCTTTAAAAAGAAATTAGAAACAAGCAAAAGTCAAAACAATCACAATAGAAATGAGAAATGAGAAGCTGCCGAGAAGAAAGCTGCAAAACCATCAGCAGCGATCCATATAAAAACAGCAAGGAAAAAACGCCCCTAATTTTTAAAAGAATTTTAAAACCAAAAGGACCATAATGTGAGTTCTTGGTTCTTGGTTCTCACTCACTGTCTGCCCCCAGTGAGCAGCACTCAGAGCCATACAAACATCTGTGTTTTCATGGTTACAGATTTCCAAAGAACCCCAGATCTCAAAGGACTTTTTGTGCCAAAAAGTACCCGTATGCTTGTCAGTGGATTTTTTTTGTTTTCTTGTTGGGCTGTGTATGTGATAAAGGGGGACCATACAGGGGTGAAAGCATCTTCTATTTGTCCCCGTTTCAGTTTATTGGTTAGTGAAATATACTCGGAGTCGAGAGTGGATTTCATGCTCTTTATTCAGCTCATAGTGGTGAGGAGGAATGGAAGTATATAAACCAGAATGTCTGCTTTATATACATTATTTACACAATGGGCCCCACGTGATTGGCTAATTCCGGGATTCACCTGTAGACCAATCAGGTTGTGGATTCACTTCCATTTGGAGCTGGATTGGGTGGCTCCTGTGGACCAATGATACTGCTGCATTCTGAATCCTATTGTTCTAGGAGTTCTAGGACCAATCAGACTGCTGCCTTTTGGATCCTATTCAACTCAGTACATAACAGTTAGCTTCTCTAATAAGGCTGTTTCCCATTGGTCCATGCTGACTCCTGACAGGTCTCTCCAGTGTCTAGCTATGATGCATCTGGCTGCAGAGAGTAGGTGGGTTATGAGCACTTTATGATGTGAGTGGGCATTATGATCTTGGAAGATGCAAGCGTATAGTAAGAGAACCCACACAAGGGACACTGACACAAAACCCCACACATACACTAAGTAGAAGAGTAGAAGCATTGCCAGCCAACCCCAACCCACTCACCATTCCCCCCCCACCTTTCCCCCTGTTTTCTTCCTAGCCTAACACTGTATGTAACACTAATAATAATAATAATTTATTTATATCCCGCCCTCCCCAGCTGAAGCTGGGCTCAGAACAGCTAACAAAAGTAAAATAATACAGCATTCTAAAAACAATTCATTATAAAATCAGTTCAAATCAAATTGATGGCAACCATTGGGCAACCATGTCTCAAAACTGATGAAACTGATCTGTAGAAAACGCAACTTGAAAAAAGAGACAATCCAAGTACAGTGGTACCTCGGGTTAAGAACTTAATTCGTTCCGGAGGTCTGTTCTTAACCTGAAGCACCACTTTAGTTAATGGGGCCTCCCGCTGCTACTGTGCCGCCACTGCACGATTTCTATTCTCATCCTGAAGCAAAGTTCTTAACCCGAGGTACTCTTTCTGGGTTAGCGGAGTCTGTAACCTGAAGCGTATGTAACCCGACGTACCACTGTATTTTTGCAAACTAAGAAATATATATATATCCCCAATAGTCAGCACTTTGGTGGTTCTTGAGATGACATGGGTGGATGAAATAAGATCCCCTCTGCCTCCCCCCACAATGTAATTTCTATTACATTATTGAACAAAATTGAAAATTTTGCCAGCGTGCTCTTGAAACACAGCCAGCTTGTCTTAGCAGCTGCTATTTGATCGATGCAGCGCCACTCGTTGTCATACTTGCAGCATAGTCTAAGAACTGGATCCAGAATTTAGTAATCTTTCTGCATAATTCTCTGTGAGCAGCTGTGCTGTCATTTTAAGAGACTAGGAGTTCTTCCAAGAGACACAAGGGCAAACAGCTCTTCAAATGCGACCTTCTGCTTTTATTATTTCTACAGAGGTTGGGGAGTTCTAATTTTGTAGTATCGATTTCATGCTGCTGGAAGGGGAAGAGGAAAACAAACTTTGCTCACCATTGTGATCTCTGTCGACCTGGATCCTTATTCTTGTGTCTAACGTCTGAATGGAAAAGTGGAAAGGGTAGGGGACCTGGGCATTTTCAGTCACCTCTGAGGCTTAACATGTTCAATGGTGAACAGTCTGTACAAATGAACAACTAATTTGGAGGGGCTGTTGGAATGCCTGGACCCTGGGCAGGTTCTTGGTTGTGTGTCATACCGGTCACAATATCAAAACATCAGTAACAAAGCCATAAAATATGAATTAAGACCATAGTAAACAACTTGTGTTGTGTTCCTACTAGACCTGGGCAATTTCCTCAACAAAGACTACCTGCTTTTAGATTTAATGCTGGAGAATGTTGTTCTCTTTTTTAAAAATAAATTTTATTTTTGCATTTTCAATTTTACATAAACAAATGAATTAAATACATGAACATACAATCCCTTCTGACTCCCCCCCTCCACTGTGGATCTTAATGTAATGATTTCCCCCTCTGCATCTCTGTCATAACTCTATTTTTATAAATCCTTTGTCGATCCATAATTCAAATTTTTGCTACAAGTTTTCTGCCAATCCTACCAATGTATGTAATTGTTCACAATAGCTTTTCAAACAAATTATAAACTTTCCCCATTCTCCTCTTCCTGGTTTCTAATTCCTCCTGTAAGTTTTGCCATTTCGGCGTTGTTCATCAATTTTGTCTGCCACTCTTTTTCGGTTGGAGTTGTACCATCTTTCAATTTCTGGGCTAAGGGACTCTGCGCAGCCATGGCAGCATACATAAATGGTTTCGTCTGGTCGTTCGGGATCTCTGACCCTATAGTGCCTAAAAGAAAAGCTTTTGGTTTCTTAGGAAAAGTCACTTTCAACATTTTTTTCTGTTCATTATATATCATTTCCCAGACTTGTTGTTCTCTATTAGTTGTTAGCATCCGTCTTTCTTGGGAGACAATGGAAGAGTGTGCCTTCGGGGATGAAGTCAAACCATTGGAGAGTTACAGCACCTGCTGCGGCTGTAGAGATCGCTACAGGAAAGACATGTTTTGTTGCAGCTGGGGCAGATGAAGGCGTCCAGTTGTGCTGCTGCAGATACACAATTTCTTTTCTCAGTGCTCCTCCCAGCTGTCATTCTCCCTCCAATCACTGCTGTGGATACACAACCTGACTATCTGTCTCCAGGTCAGGGGTGCCAAGCCCTTTTGCCCCGTCCTATATTTTTGGTGTAGAGACCGTGCCCCCCTCAATGTCCGCAAAATGCAGAGGTGAAGTGTGGGGCCCACCACGGCACAACTCCAGTGGCCGGCTCCTTCTCCTCCACCTCCTGCCACCAGTGGCGGCACCTGAAAGAGCGTCTCCACACCCATTGTTCTGCCCGGACACTGAGGTCCAGCTCCGTGGGCCTTCTGGCGGTTCCCTCCCTGTGAGAAGTGAGGTTACAGGCAACCAGGCAGAGGACCTTCTCGGTAGTGGTGCCCGCCCTGTGGCATGCCCTCCCATGAGATGTCAAGGAAATAAACAACTATCTGACTTTTAGAAGACATATCTGAAGGCAGCCCTGTTTCAGGAAGTTTTTAATGTTTGATGTTTTATTGTGTTTCTCATATTCTGTTGGGAGCCGCCCAGAGTGGCTGGGGAAACCCAACCAGATGGGTGGGGTATAAATTTATTTATGTATTTATTTATGAGGAGGAGGAGCTGCCAGCCATTGGAGCCACACGGCTGCCGTGTTCGGTTCTGCCCCCGCTACCTCCCAAAGTCCTGACATCACACGCACAATGTGGGTTCCCTCAATTGCCCTCGCCACTGGTGCCTCACTGTGGTTGTCTGAAAGGGTTTCCCACATGGTGGGGTTAATATTGCCATCCTTCAGGTCACATTTGCAGACGCCGAGTTGGTCTGCCAATGAGCCCACTGCCTGATGCCAGCTTCCTGTAGAACACAACCTTAGGGATCCAGCCATCTTCCATTCTGTGGGCATGACTAATCCTGGCCTTCTCCATTTAAAAGTATAGCATAAAAGAAAGGTAGTCAGAAAGTTGCTTTGAGTCTTCTACTTGATCTTTGAGTGTATTGCAGTAAATCAGGCATAGGCAAACTCTGGCCCTCCAGATGTTTGGAACTACAATTCTCATCAACCGCAGCTAACAGGACCAGTGGTCAGGGATGATGGGATTTGTAGTCTCAAAACATCTGGAGGGCTGGAGTTTGCCTATGCCTGCAGTAAATAATCAAAATCTCTATTATTTAACTGCAGCAAAGACGAAAAAGCTTTCTTCTCATTTAAATTAGGTAGCCGAAAAAGAATACGGGGGGGGGGGGGGTAGTTCTGTATTTTGTTTGAAAGGATTTATGAACTTGATTCTGCTACTGCTCACAAATTCTTCAGCTCAAAAGCTTCCAGTTCCTTAATCCTTAGAATACGTCCACCCAGCATAGCTGTCAACATTTCCCTTTTTTTAAGGGAAATTCCCTTATTCCGAATAGGATTCCTCACAAGAAAAAGGAAAAGTTGACATCTATGCCACCCAGCCAAGCCAACTGTTTTGCGCCTAAGTTTGCTTGGTGGACCTCAGGGATCTAGGAAGAAAGAGAGAAAAATCAACAGTGCCAAAGTAGACCCTGTTATCTTCCTCACCCCTGGTGTAAAGACCACATAGCTAGAATAAAATGTCATGTATCGTTGGTCCTCTCTAGTCCCTCCGCACTCTCAGGAATATTTCTCCACTCTCTTAAAAAACACCAACCCACACAGCCACTTCCAGAAACTGCACAGATTGTTCAAAGTGCAGAAGGCTTTCAATATGTCCTCCGCCTACGTCCCAGCGTGACATTCCACAAATGTCAGACTTGAGGAAATTCGGTGGATGTTGTTTTCCTTCACACTTTGGAGTTTAGAGAATATTTTTTCTTCCCCTACAGTTCAGGCTTTGCAGTGTACCCTGGAAATTTTTTGGCCTTTTCCTTGGTAGTGCTCAGATGATGAAGAAAAAGTTCAGGCCGGGGAGTGGGGGTGGGAGAAGGCTTTGTGAAATTCACAGCAAATGAATTTTGTGTGTTGCAATTTTATCTAAATTATTGTCCTTGAGCTCTTTTGCAGTCAGTAGCATCTCCTCAGATGCGGCCAGCCCAACCATTACACAGAGTGAGCCAGTACAGCCTTTCTAGTCTTCCCTAAGCATGTCTACTTTCCTCAGGTGTAAGCAGTGTTTTTTTCCTTAAAAAATGTTTAGGGGAACTCTCATTCTGCCTGAGACTCAGGAAACACCATGACAGGAAAAGAGGTCGCTATCGGGGGTAGCAATGGAACTGACGATTCACCGTGCTAGAGAAGAAACTAAATTTTTTAATTTTTAAAGTTTTTTCTCCCATCAGATTCACAAAATGCTTAGGGGTATGCGTACCTTTGTGTCCCCGTCCCCCCTGAAAAAAACACTGGGTGTAAGTGAGATTCAACTGCCTGTCTGGTCAGCTTCTGCCCATAGAAAGGGGAGGGCCATGTTTGGTCCTTTGCCTCAGGCAGCAAAATGTTCTGGGCAGCCCTTTCCTAAGGGTTTATGGTGTACCAGAGTAGTAAGCAAAATGAGAGCTGGCAAGACTGGCTTGAATCTCACCAGAGTTACTGTCTTTCAGCTCTGGCATACCCTTCGACTGCCCCGATTAAATTGGGACATCCCATTTTGGGGTGCTGTGCTCTCAGCGCAGTGCCCCAAAATGTGTGAGAGTGTGGAACCCAAAATGGCATGTGTGGGACATGTGATTTATGCAGAAGCATGGGCAGGAATATATGCATCCTGATTTTCAGCCTCAACATGTTGGAGGGTCTGCTTTGGCCCCAAACATTCACAATATGTGTGTCATGTTTATGGTCTGTCTCATTCGGAAACATGCCTAGCGTGTAAAATCAAAACTCCTCTCCTGGGGTGTAGCTCCCTCCATACTTAAATGGGAACTCACTGGAGACTTAGTCTGGCCTATGGAGCAAATACAGTCATACCTTATGATACAATTGCTTCTGATACGAGAGCCAGTGTGGTGTGGTGGTTAAGAGTGGTAGTCTCGTAATCTGGTGAACCAGGTTCGCATCCCCGCTCCTCCACATGCAGCTGCTGGGTGACCTTGGGCTAGTAACGCTTCTTTGAAGTCTCTCAGCCCCACTCACCTCACAGAGTGTTTGCTGTGGGGGAGGAAGGGAAAGGAGAATGTTAGCCACTTTGAGACTCCCTAGGGTAGTGATAAAGCGGGATATCAAATCCAAACTCTTCTTCTGGTTACGTGTTTTCAGGTTGCACACCACGGCAAACCCGGAAGTACCGGAACGGGTTATTTCCAGGTTTCGCCGCTCGCACATGCGCAGAAGAGCTAAATCGCTTCACGCGCTTGCACAGACACGGCGCTTCAGGATGCGAACGCTGCGGGTTGCAGACGTGCCCTTGTCACAGATTACGTCCGCAGCCCGAGGTTCCACTGTGCTAGCTGCTGTGCTGAGTTGTTAATCTGTCATTTACCAAGAATGACTACTCCTGAAGCTTTTCTGACTCATTATTTATTACGTATTCATTGCATTTATATTTCACTTTTTTCTCCAAGAAGGTGGCATACGTGGTTCTTCCCCCTCTTCAGATAATCCCCAGAACAACCCTGTGACATAGATAAGGCTGAGAGGCAGTGGCTGGTCCAAGGTCCTCTAGTGAGCTTCATGGCCAGGTGGAGATTTGAACCCAAGACTCAGGTCCTAGCACAACACTAATCACCACAACATACTGGTTTTAGAGCAGACCCTTTTCAAGACTTCCTCACATAGCAATATTAAAATGTGGACACTGTTCCTCTAATCCACAAGATGCTACAAAGCAAATAAATGATATCATCCTCACTTCCAGACCCTCCAAGTGTCCCTATTTTCCAGGGACTGTCCTGGATTTACAGAAGCTGTCCTTCCTTTCATTGGATTTTTTTTTTTTTTTTTAGGGTATGGAGTTATGTGACCCCCAAGCTAAGGAGACTATACAACTTTCAGAAGACATCTGAAGACAGCCCAGTATAAAAAGTTTTTTTAATGTTTTGTGTTTTATTATGTTTTTTATATGTTGGAAACTGCCCAGAGTGGCTGGGGCAACCCAGTCAGATGGGCAGGGTATAAATAATAAAATTATTATTATGGAATAGGACACCCCTATTTTCGTTGGAGAAACGTTGGAGGGTATGCACTTCTCAAATGCTTGCAAGAATTACCTCTGTAGTGGGAAGTGCTTTTGACATTAGTCTAAACCACTGAGCCTAGGGCTTGTCGATCGGAAGGTTGGTGGTTTGAATCCCCATGACAGGGTGAGCTCCTGTTGCTCTGTCCCAGCTCCTGCCAACCTAGCAGTTTGAAAGCACGTCAAAGTTCAAGTAGATAAATAGGTACCACTCTGGCGGGAAGGTAAACAGTGCTTCCGTGCGCTGCTCCGGTTTGCCAGAAGCGGCTTAGTCATGCTGGCCACATGACCCGGAAGCTGTAAGCTCCCTCGGCCAGTAAAGCGAGATGAGCACTGCAACCCCAGAGTCGTCAGCGACTGGACTTAACTGTCAGCGGTCCTTTACCTTTACTATATATTTACTGAGGGACGTCGTTGCTTCATTTCCTCGAGGGCTCTCACTGCAAGTGTCAGAGCCATAGTTACAGTACAGCTGGGATGATGGTTGGATCACATTCTCTGTAAGTCAAACGGCAAGTCCTAGGAAACTATTTCCCCTGTCCTCATGATGACTCAAGGGAATAGAATAGAACATGAAGCCAAGCTGGCATGCAGGCCCCAGGGAAAGTTTGCGCAGCTCGCATTCTCAGTTTCCTGTGCAGTTCCGAGAGAGATCTTGTTGACACAACCCTCACCCTTTCTCTCCTCTTGACACAGCTTCTCCCCCCTTTTGGAAAGTATCGTAATGACTGCTGGGAAACGATCCCTAACCATGCTTTTCCTGACAGAAAATGAAGTGTTTTCCCTTCCCCATCTCATGCAATTCCGTTGGCAGAGAAACATGGAAGGATTACAGTTTCTGGGTCACACTCTTATGTTTTCTTCTCAGAGTTGTGTGTGTTGTGTTGTGTGGTGTAGTGGTGAATGATGTTTGGTTGCCGCTTTTGAAGTGAGATTGAACCGCCTGCCTGGTCAGTCTTAGCTTTGCCTCAGGTAGCAAAATGTTTTAGGGAGCCCTCCAACAGTGTACATGTTTTTCAGTCAGAACTTGGTGAAACTCAGTTCTGGCACCTCTCAGGTTGCTATTTTTAAGAGAACGAGGTTCAGGGTGAGTTCCAACACCTCTTTTTCTAGAAAAAGAGCATTCGGTGGTACCTCAGGTTAAGAACCTAATTCGTTCTGGAGGTCCGTTCTTAACCTGAAACTGTTCTTAACCTGAAGCACCACTTTAGCTAATGGGGCCTCCCGCTGCCACTGCACGATTTCTCTTCTCATCCTGAAGCAAAGTTCTTAACCCGAGGTACTCTTTCTGGGTTAGCGGAGTCTGGAACCTGAAGCGCCTGTAACCTGAAGCGTCTTTAACCCAAGGTACCAGTGTAGAGTACATCGAACCCTGAGCTTTGTGTTTTTACTGGTGTTTGTGTTACTGTGTTCCATGAAGTGGGACTATTATCCTTTGTTCTTTTTCTCTTTGCTGTCTGATGCTAGAGAGAGAGGGAGCCATGTTGCAGTGCTCCGTGTGTGTTTATATGTAAATAAAGTAGATTAGTCAAAATGCTGAGTTGCTGAGGACTGTCATGCAAGTTGCAAAGACTCTGCGGATCCCTAGGTGTGCCGGTGTCTGTTGGCATCAGTCACTGTGATGTTCGGGCAGAAGAAAGCTTTTGAAGCTCCTGAACGATCGACCAGGAGGGAGGGAACATGCCGGTCGGGCATGTGTCTCTGCCAGGGTCCTACTCGAGTGTAGGCTGAACTCCTGACACTCTGTCCTTGGTGTAGAGAATAGTCTACACCCTCCCAACGGTCTCAGTACAACGGAGTTTCCTATGTTTCTCCTGCATACATAGAACTGTCGGGGGGGGGGGATAAGTCTGAAGTACTGTTTGGGGGAGACGGGGTGGATGGATGTGGGGTACTCCCTGGTCCTGAATGGGGTAACAGTGCCCCTGAAGGACCAAGTGTGCAGCCTTGGACTCACAGCTGTCCATGGAGGCACAGGTCAATTCTGTGTCCAGGGCAGCTGTCTACCAGCTCCATCTGGTACGCAGGCTGAGACCCTACCTGCCTGTGGACTGTCTCGCCAGAGTAGTGCATGCTCTAGTTATCTCCCGCTTGGACTACTGCAATGCGGTCTACATGGGGCTACCTTTGAAGGTGACTTGGAAACTACAGAACGAGGCAGCTAGACTGGTGACTAGGAGAGGCCACTGGGTCCATACAACACCGGTCCTAAGGATCTTCACTGGCTCCCAGTACATTTCTGAGCACAATTCAAAGTGTTGGTGCTGACCTTTAAAGCCCTAAATGGCCTCAGCCCAGTATACCTGAAGGAACGTCTCCACCCCCATCATTCAGCCTGGACATCTAGCTCCATGGGGTAGGCAGCTCTCTTCAGTTGTATCACTTCTGCATATATCTGCCACCACAAGAAGAGAATTTCTAGCTTTTTTTCACAGGGTGATCATGTCAAATGAGTCCATCCAAAATCTCAGGTATATCAAGAATCATCTCCATATCCCATATCCCAACATAACTTAGGTGATAAATTCATGGCACTCTGGGACAAAGACTGTTTTGTCACATGAAAACCCAAACCACCTTTATTGTAAATTCACGAGGCAGACATCAAAATTAAAATGCACAAGTCACTGAACAATTCCTTCTTTGTATAAAGAACATGTTCTGTGAAGTGGTACTTGGTATCAACAAGAACATCTAAAGAAACTATTTCTTCTTAGAAATCTCATCAGATAAAAAAAAATGTACGTTCCAATATTTACAAATGAAAATGCTGGCGCATCCTTCGAAGTGTTGCTTGATGGTTTAATCGGTCTCTGTTCATACTCAAATATAAGAGTGCACTCTTGAAGCCATTTACATTAGTCTATAGAACAGCTGCAGAACAACTTGGTACCTTTCTCTTAACCATCATTAAACTCTCATCTCGGTCATTTCCATTCCTGTTTCTTTGTTTTTCATCGCAGTGCTTCTGGGATTTCCACCTAAAAAAAAGAGGGGGAAAAGTTTTGTTTTTCTGATTTAGAAATATTAACTGGAAGGAAAAGAATCAGGTGGTCTAACTAGGAAAAGAGTCAATATCTAATATATTGAATGGTTATGAGGTAGTAAAAATATTATCCGTCATACTGGAGCACTGTTATTGGTTATTGCTTTCAATGTTTGACATTTTATTATGTCTTTATATGTGTTGGAAGTCACTCAGAGTGGCTGGGGCAATCAGGACAGATGGGTGGGCTATAAATAACGTTATTGTTGTTGTTGTTGTTATTGTTGTTGTTGTTGTTGGAACACATAAGGAGGCTAACCAGGTGGCCTACGAAGCTACTTTATCTGGTACCTACTATACCTACCAGATATTTACCAGGATTTGGTTTTGAAAAATCATTCCAGACAGATTTGTAAGGAATTCTTAAAATATTTTGTAAATTTCATACGCATGTTGGATCTCTTTGCCACATGCATTCTTATGAGACAAAAGCGTACCGCACATCTTTCTATTGAGGGCAACTTTCCAGAAGCACATTTCAGCCAGGCTGTCAATGGCCTGAGTGCACGTACACTATTCTCTGAAGCTTAGGGCATGGGTGGGGAGCCTATGGCCTTCCAGATGTTCTTGGATTCCAGCCCCCATCATCCTAGACCAGCGTTTCCCAAACTTGGGTCTCCAGGTGTTTTTGGACTACAACTCCCATAATCACTAGCCAGAAAGAGCAATGGCCAGGGATGATGTGAAGTGTAGTCCAAAAATATCTGGAGATCGAAGTTTGGGAAACCTTGTCCTAGGTCATTTGCTGGTTGGAGCTGATGGGAGTTGGAGTCCAACAACTATGGTTCTATGATTCTGACATCTGGAGGACAATAGTTTCCCATCCTTGCCCTACCAATAAGTGATGACCAACTTTATGGAACCTGAGCATCTATGGGAAGGGTTTGCTCTTGCTCTCAGGCCAGTGGGTGGAGCCTCTGAGTGCCACTTATACAGCAGGTGGCCACAGATGACATAACGGGCATATTCCCATGTCCACTTACAGGATTCTCCTACAAACTCGCTCGTTAGTCTAAAAGCCTATTGTGGAAACAAAGCACAAGAGAGGCATGAGCTGAGTAAACTCTTCCTATCATACAGCTTGAGATGTTATGTAGACCTCTGGGACTGAGGGCCAATAGCATTTCTGAAACTGTAACAGCAGCTCACGCTACCAATGCACAGTTCTCAAGCTCTGAGTTGGGTGGCCTTGTTTCCTACTTTACAAGACGCGGTTCTCTATTTGAAGGAGACTTCTATTTGAAGGGCTGCCCAGTTCAAAGATTTAAAGAAACCCTAAGAAAGGAGGAGAGGGGCATTGAAATTGCCCACAAACAGCTCATGGAAAGCAGATTGGGTGGACACGCAGATCAACTGGCCACAGTCTTACAGAAATTATTTCTAAATTTACCTCTCAGTGTTAAATGGAATGTAAATTGAGTCACCGTTGGCTCATAATTCCCCTCTTGGGGATTACGCATAATGACTGGAGAATGTACAAAATTCAGCAGAGATATGCAGATTCCCCAAAGCATGTTAGGCATTATGTCTATTGACCAGGAAATGTGCACAATTCCCTCTTCGTGGAAGGATTATGAACACATTCTGCACAATGGCCAGCTGTTATGCACATTAGCTGCCCAGCTTACATTCCTCTTAAAATATACAAATAATATGTGTGTGTGCATCAGTACATGTATTTTTACACAAAGCCCTATCCTTCTTTATTCCCCTTTTGTGATGCACAAGTGGTCACCTTGTGAAGGAAGGAGACCCCCACCCAAAACCCAACTGTAAGATTTAATCTTCTCTCTACTGGTCAGAAAACAGCCTGCTTTCTTTTCTTCACTGCTGACCCTAGACACCTGATTTGCTTCCACTCTGTTTTTTATTTTGAAGGTTCAATCCCTGGCATCTCCAGATAGTAGGTAAGTAGAGAACCTTGTCTGAAATGCTGGAGTAGCCACTGTCAGTCAGAGTCCATAATACAGATTTAGATGGCCTGACTTGCAACTTCCTGTGTTGTTCTTATGAGAAGACTGGTCTTCGCACAATTGTTTCCTGTGTTTGCTTTTCAGGGGTCTGCTCATACCGCTACCACTATACTACACTACACGTTTTCAACCAGATTACCTGTCATGAAGTTCCTTCTACCCCTCAGACTCACTTAGGAATTGAAATTGGTTAAAACAATGAAGCAGGGCATTTTTTTCCCCAGCCAAAGCTCGCCAGAGCTCAGTTCTGGCACCTCTCAGCTGGGCGCCATTACCATTCTAAGAGAATAAGGGAGGTGAGTTCACGTTGAGTTCCAGCACCTCTTTTTTCTAGAAAAATAGCACTGCAAAGAAGCAAACGTTAAAAAGTGCTGAAGAAAATGTTATTTATTTGCTGCAGCACTCTAGTTACTTGTGATGCCCAACAGAGCAAGTTCCAAGTTTCCGGGGACCCTCAGGCAAAAAGGATATTACTGAAAGGGATGGTTTTTTTTCAGAGCTTGGTCAGGCAAAAACAATATCCATGCCTCACATCTTAATTCTCATGTGCATGTTGTTTGAATAGATAACTGGGAATGGTTTTAACTGAGACACTATGTGTGTGTGTGTGTGTGTGTGTGTGTGTGTGTGTATGATACAAATTGACACAAATTAATGTGTTTTATTTCTTTTAATGCAGTTAGAATTTTTTCTTGAATATTATGTGGTGATCCCCTTACTTTATAGTTTAACTATAAAGGTGGGGCAGGGCGAATAAAGAAAACCTCATGCTACTTTCTAACCAAAATCTATGGCTGAATCTACACTGATCTGAAAAACACTATTGAAAACGCTATAAAAATATAGCTCTCAACACAATTTCTCATTGGTGAAGTTCATTGCCTTACACTACAGCTCCCTCTGGGGTCACATTTTTATAATGCATTTTTAATGTTATAACTCACCAGCGTAGATTAGTCCTATCTTGTACCTGTGAGATGTGTTTCTAAATCTGCATCAGCTTTCAGAATGAAGACACTTACCCGCCTCAGCTGTTTCATGCTACTTGCACGAATTGCATCCATTAGATCGCTATGAATGGATCTCACTGGAGTAGAAGGTCGTGTGGAGGGACGCGAGCCTTCCTCTGCCTTCTTGTCTGGGACTGATTTTAATGAATTTTTGATTTCCTTCAAGATCTCGTTCTCGTATTTTTTGCTCTTCTTGCCTTTCTTCTTTTTCTGCTTATTTTGTGGGGCCTTCTTGGCACTTTCCTGTTGTTTGATAACCTCTGCAATATTCCTGGTTGGTGCCTTCTTTTCGGGAGTTATTTGAGGTGGGGGAGGTGGGGGAGGGGGTGGTGGGGGAGGAGGAGATGGAGGCTGGTTTTTAACAGGGGGAACCTTCTTAGGAACCTTTGGAGAGGAACATGGTGAATTTCTTGGAGAAGAAGGGTGGATTTGAATAGATGAGACTTTCCTAGCCACCTTCGGAGAGGACCAAGGTGAACTTCGGGGAGATGAATAAGGCGAAGAACCAGGAGTTGCTTTTTGCAAAGCTTTGGTCTTTGGATTGATGGCTCCATCCCCGCTGGCCTCTAGCTGTCTTTGCTCCTGTATCCGTTTCTGCCTTTGCTTATCCATGTTTCTTGTCAGGATGCTGGTCATGCTTATTCTTGGTCCTGCAAGCTCAAAGTGATACCCCAGTTTCACAATAGTCATATTGTCCTTCAGGAGTTTGACAATGTCCATTTCAACCTGGCTGCCCATTATATGCCTTTGGTTGTGGAACCGCAATTCCGTCAAAACCTTGTTGTTCTGCAAAGCCCTCATGATAGCGAGGATTCCTTTGCCCGTGATGAAATTGGAATCCAGATTCAGATTGGAGATGTGCTGGTTCACTTTTAACATGCCGGCAATAGCCATCGCGGCGTTGTCGTCCGCGTGAGTGTTGGCCAAGCTAAAGGTCTTGACCACAGTGTTGTTCTTGAGGGCCTGCGCAAAATGCGTCAGCATCTGTGGTGTGATGTTTTCAATGTTGTTTAAGTTGACTTCCGTGGTGTCGGGATCATTGTTCCTGACTTTTTCCAGGGCATCTTCAATCACCGTCGGATTTCCACATGGGTGCATGGCGCCCGCCCTCCAGCCCAAATCTTCAGTATTCTTTTCACTATGGCCATTGGTAACAATTTCATTTGCATTCTTGCTACTTTTTTTTAGCTTAATGCTGAGCGAACTTCTTCTTTTTTCGGTTGCAACATTTTTACACGCTTCAGCAGGTTTCTTTTCTTCGTCATCTTCTGCACCACTTTCTTCTCCAGTGTCATCATCTTCTTCCTCCTCCTCCTCTTCCTCCTTGTCCTCCTCTTCTTCATCTTCTTCAGTGAATGCCTCTTCGGAAACTTCGCTGTTACTTTCCGTGAAATATTCTTCATTAATTTCTTCCGATCCGTCTTCATCGTCTTCTTGTTTAGAATCCTAAAAAAGAACGTAGGTTCAATGACTGTCAAAATAAAAACAAACCTTATCATAAGGGTTCTCAGAGTTTTCTAGGGAGACAACCCTGGGGCTTTCCCAGATGCTCAGTTTGTCAACTAAACATAATGCACCATTATTTTTCATTCATTTCATGAGACCAAGGCATCATTCCTCAAAAAAGCGGTTTTTTCATCAAAAAAATCTCATGTAATATCTCAGTACATTGTGGACTGTCTCGATTGGGAAAGTTATGGCTATGGACACCCATTTGAGAATGTCCACAGCATCACAATGGGCAAGAAATGCATGATCTGATATTATTGTTCCCCTGTGTTCAAGTAGGGCAGGCATGGCCAAACTTCGCATCATCCCTGACCACTGGTCCTGCAAGCTAGGGATGATGGGAGTTGTAGTCCCAAAACAGCTGGAGGGCCATGTTTGGCAATGCCTGAAGTAGGGGAACAGTAATGTTGGGGGAAATGGGCATACATGAAAAACTGGCATACACCAGGAAGGCCGAACTGGTTTTTCTGGTCAAAATAAAACTCAGGGCACTTTTCCGAGTAGAAATAACTGTTGGTGTTTTGCAACTTTGACCTGTTGCAGGACCTTAGCCAGACCTTAGCAGAGCATATGCAGAGTTCTCGAAAGCAATCAGTTGCAGGCAGGACGGATGAAGCAGGAACCAGTAACTTGTTACTTATAGGTGTGTTTATTATTTACAGCAGACTCTACAGGTTACTATGTACAAGAACAGAACAGATACAGTGGTACCTCAGGTTAAGTACTTAATTCGTTCCAGAGGTCCGTACTTAACCTGAAACTGTTCGTAACCTGAAACACCACTTTAGCTAATGGGGCCTCCTGCTGTTGCTGCGCCGCCGGAGCCCGATTTCTGTTCTCATCCTGAAGCAAAGTTCTTAATCTAAAGCACTATTTTTGGGTTAGCGGAGTCTGTAACCTGAAGTGTATGTAACCTGAAGCATATGTAACCCGAGGTACCACTGTACGCGGATCTTAACTAACTCTCTCTCACAAAACCAAATGACTCTTCGACTCCACACTGACCAAACCACAAACATACCAGTCAGTAGGTCATCAATCATTATGCCTGTGTGAGACCTTGACCAATGGTAGAGCTGTTTCCAGGCCTCTATATCTCCAGGCAGAAATTACTCCTTTCTGTTCAGTCATCTTTGGCTGTAGGCCAACTCTTAATTGATTCTGTGTGAAGCTGCACAGAATTGCACGTAGTCAAAAACCCAACAATAACATACAAGTTCTGGTCTTGGGGATGGAGGGACAGATACACGGACAACACCGGCTTAACGTGGGGTGTATCGGCTGGTAAATTACAGTGCATGCAAGACTCAGGAGAGTATAGAGGACTAACACAAAAATGGGAAAGGAGGAAGGAAGTAAAGAAGAAAAGGGAGGTGGTCCATGAAGGGAGGCACTGATCCTTCCTGTTGCCATGATTGTGTTCCCATGAGCAGGCATGTGCATCTGTGTATTGTACCCATGCAACATTATGTTTAAAAGGTAAAGGGACCCCTGACCATTAGGTCCAGTCGTGGACGAATCTGGGGTTGCGGCGCTCATTTTGCTTTATTGGCCGAGGGAGCCGGCGTACAGCTCATGTGGCCAGCATAACTAAGCCACTTCTGGCGAACCAGAGCAGTGCACGGAAATGCCGTTTACCTTCCCGCTGGAGCAGTACCTATTTATCTACTTGCACCTTGACGTGCTTTTGAACTGCTAGGTTGGCAGGAGCAGGGACCGAGCAATGGGAGCTCACCCCGTTGCGGGGATTTGAACCACCAACCTTCTGATCGGCAAGTCTAGGCTCTGTGGTTTAACCCACAGCGCCACCCGCGTCTCTTAACATTATGTTTATGTTAGAATTAATATGAGATGAATAAACCCCAAACTTTGGCAAGAAGTGCTCGTGTTAAGACAAAGAAATAAAGACGATTCACCAAAAGACAAGTATTGGCTTGCGGGGCTTTGTTTTAAATCCTGGTCACGCTATAGTATGACGGACCGCAAGCTAAGAACAAATATTTCTTGGCCTGTTAAAAAACCCCTCAAATATTCACCCCACCCTGCAAAAAACAAAATGAAAGTATGACCATCTCAGGGTCAAACTAGGCTAAGCAAACATTTGTTGAAAGTGTGCTTAAAACTGGGCAGCTGCATGGGTCTGCAATCTTTCTTGAGACTGTAGCATGCAAGTAGAGGTTTTTAACCTCTTCAGCATCACACTATTTTTATGCTATTTGCCCCACAAAGCTGCTATTTGCAGTAAACAGCACCGCCGAGAAAAACACCAGCTCAGGGAGATCATTGTTTGGTTAGGAAACATCACAAGGAGGAAAAATTAAGAACACGCCCATATATTTTTTTGCTGTTCTGAATCACCACAAAGAAGTGGCCAGTGCTATGTTACTTAGCCTCATTCCGTATTTTCTAAACTTTGTGGCCCGTACTACAGTTGCCAGCAATAGCTGCATTGCAATCAGTGACTGGGACTGAAATCACAAGTAAAAATCCTAACAAACGCTAGAAAGAATTGTGGGAACCTTGACCCATTTGGACTGCACACAGAGGACTCCATTGCTCCATTGCTGGTATGCCCCGTGGAGGACCTTAAGGTCCACAAATGACAATGTCCCATGTCGCAAGGTGGTTAGATTGGTCTCAACTAGGGCCAGGGCCTTTTCAGGACTGGCCCCGACTTAGTGGAACGCTCTGTCACAAGAGACTAGGGCCCTGCAGGACTTGACATCCTTCCTCAGGGCCTGCAAGACAGAGCTGTTCCGCCTGGCCTTTGGTTTGGACTCTCAGTCTGACCCTTATGTTTCCCTCCCCTTATGGTTTTGATCTATGGGCTACTATTAAAATGAGGCTGCATTTTAAATTATATTTTAACCTGTGTTTTAAATTGGTTTATTTTATTTTTTGATCTATGGGCTACTATTAAAATGAGGCTGCATTTTAAAATATATTTTAACCTGTATTTAAAATTGGTTTATTTTATTTTTTATTGTAATTTTACTGGTGTTAGCTGCCCTGAGCCCAGCTCTGGCCAGGGAGGGCGGGGTATAAATAATTTTTTATCATCATCATCATTTCTGACCTGTTGGCGGTGCATTTTGGAGGAACAGGAGTCCTAAGTCATCCCTCCCTCTTTGCTTGATGCAGGTTATGCCTGTTGCAAACATGACAACAGTCAGAAACAGAGAGAGGAAGGACTGGATGAGATATGGCAGTTTCATACAGACCCCCTTCATCCCTCCTAGCATCCATTCCACTACAATGGTACCTCAGGTTAAGTACTTAATTCGTTCCAGATGTCTGTTCTTAACCTGAAACTGTTCTTAACCTGAAGCACCACTTTAGCTAATGGGTCCTCCCGCTGCCGCCGTGCCGCCAGAGCACGATTTCTGTTCTCATCCTGAAGCAAAGTTCTTAACCTGAAGCACTATTTCTGGGTTAGTGGAGTCTTTAACCTGAAGCGTATGTAACCCGAGGTACCACTGTACTTCTTTCGATGCTTGGCTGAGTTGGGGAGAAACCAGAGCTCTGCTCAGTCCTTCTGGAATCTTCTGCACGTGGGGCCATTGCCTACTGTGCAAGTGGATTGTGCCATAAACGTTTGCAGCTAAAATTACAATAAGATAATTGTGCTTGAAACAGAGAGCGGTTTCAGAGAGAAGTGCCAATCAGCCTCAAGTGTGGGCTGAAATTAAGTATAGCATTAACTGTGCTTGTACCTTCCCAGATCTAAACATAATGATCGTTGCTATTTGGGTATAATATACTGCGCTACAGAGCTCTGAATCCTTGTTGCATCCCCATCTTTACTTTAGGTTACATTATTATTCATTCGCTATTTGTTACCTTCAGAGAAACTGCATGGCAAAACTATAGTAATCCCTTGACTGCATACCAGCACCCTGGGCTGCAGAGTTTGGATACATTCCTCTAGCTGGGTTCTGATAAGCGCCAATCAAGGAGTGAGATAATTCCATGGCAGCCAACCGAATGATGCTTCTTTGCACTGGTGGAGAATGTGGCTGTATCAGTTCAGTGGTAAATATAGCCCTATAATCTGTATACTGCTAGGAATTTTATTCCCCTCCTTGGTTTGTTTTTCACCGCGCTGCTCTACAAAAACAAGTGATTATGTTTCAAAAGAAGCAGAGGCACGTATGAGAAAAATGACTACCTCAAAGGAACTGTGTAGCTCGGCAGTTGTCGAAACACTCTCATATATAATTTTGTGAAATACCTTTCATTTAGTCTGGTCTTTGTAAATTACTTTGCCTACCAGGAAGGAAGGAACTCTCAGGTGGGTTGCTGAGAGAAGAAATGGAAGTTCCCAGCTGAGAGATGGGAAGGTCCACTCTTTTTTGTGTGAAATAAGGGTTAAGATATATCCTTCATAGAAGGCTCTGTTTTTTATTTCTCTCCCTCCCTCCTATTTTCCTTCCTTCCTTCCTTCCTTCCTTCCTTCCTTCCTTCCTTCCTTCCTTCCTTCCTTCCTTCCTTCCTTGGTTTTCTTTTCTTCTCTGTTTTTATTTAGATTAGTTTGGTCTTTATTGTATTCTATGTTGAAAACTTTCAACAAAAACTCAGATAAAGAAATAATAAGTTACTTTGCCTATCCAAGAAGGACTTTCCCCCACGTAACTATTCATAACAGCCAGAATAATTTGGTAGATAGAATATGGGCCCAATACACATCCTTTTCAATAAATTAAAAGCAAATATAGATCAAACAGTTACTTGCTGTTTGCTCTGTGATGTTTTGATTGTGATACATTTGTGTGTGTTTGACAAATTCTTTGTAAATGTTGTGACAATGATTTATTCTTTTATAAATAAGCCTTCACTATATGAGAAGGGCGGATTTAAAACTCTCCTCAGCCCTGAACAGACTGGCAATTAAACTAATTCTTAGCTTTAATTGTGTAAAATGAGACTGATAGCCCAAACTTGAATTTGTTTTTCAAGCAACGCAGGGTATTTTTAATTTGGAAACTATATTTTCATTTTGTGACTAGGATAATCCTTTAAAGACCATTATTGCCTGCTAATGTATGGTGACTGGGATCCAGTAAATACATAATGCTTCAAATCATAAACTACAGTTAAAGGATTAAGGCTGTGATTCTATATTAATTCCTGGGAGCAAGCCCCACTGAACTCAGTAGGACTTAGATTTTAGTGTACATGTATAGGATTGCCCTGCAAAAATGAACCATTGGATTATGTAGTCTTTTCCCCAATGCTTCATGCACAAATTACACTCTTATCCTGAACAGTTTTGGTTCTTTCTGCTTCTCAGTTTTCCAATCTTAAATTCAGTCCTTCACCTGTTTGCAGAAGTTAATAAATTTTATTTTAAAAAATATTCTCATGAAAATTATTCAGCATTTTAATGCGAACTTCTCCTAATAAACATATTTTTGAATGCAGTTTTGATGAATGCAGACATTCTCGCAAGTGATTTCTCCTGATATAATGAATGTCATTTTCACAAATATATTAACCCTTATGCACATTTTTTACCTAATATATACATTTTTTGTAAACCATGGTTGATTGGAGAACTACATTGCATAGTTTGAAGTACAAATTTGGAAGGATGGCTGTTTCAGTTCTCATGGTATTTTAGAAAGGGCAGATTTGATAAAAGATAGCTTGAAATGTGAACTGAATCGAATTCACCACCATACCTCATCCTGAATAACCTTAACCGTTATGTAACATGAGTCAGGTTAAGATAACTAGCCTGGATAAGACAGAAACTGGTTGGCATTAACCATGGCAAAGATGACCATGGAGAGATGGACAGGACGACTTCACATGAAGGATGGGGCATCTATACCCTTCAATAATGAGTGGTTGCTCTAAAGACCAACACAATAAAGGCCAAAGAGCTCTGAGTGTCCTGAAATTCTCTGGAGTTTGGGAAGCACATTGGTGTTGTGGCTGCTTTCAGAGGGGAGCCCCAGAAATCTCACTATACCTGTATACCTGAAGGAGCGTCTCCACCTCCATCGTTCAGCCTGGACACTGAGGTCCAGCACTGAGGGCCTTCTGGCGGTTCCCTCGCTGCGAGAAGTGAGGTTACAGGCAACCAGGCAGAGGGCCTTCTCGGTAGTGGCGCCTGCCCTGTGGAACGCCCTCCCATCAGATGTCAAGGAAATAAACAACTATTTTACTTTTAAAAGACAACTGAAGGTGGCCCTGTTTAGGGAAGTTTTTAATGTCTGACGCTGTATTGTTTTTAATGTGCAGTTGGAAGCCGCCCAGAGTAGCTGGGGAAACCCAGCCAGATGAGCAGGGAATAAATAATAAATTATTGTTATTGTTATTATTACAATGCACACTGATCTTGGGATCCTGTCTATTGATAGCAATGCAAATTATCCGCTCTGGGGTTATGTACACATTAGCAGCTTAAAATACGGCAAGGTTACCTCCCCCTTTGCATTCCAAGTTACATCAGCAACTCCTATTCCTGAAGCTGTAATTTGCGTGTGCGCAATGGCTGTCGCAAATGAGCTAGGCTAGGCTGAGAGCTGGCTCAAGGTCACCTAGCAAGTTTCATGGTTGAAGAGGGATTTAAACCCTGGTTTCCCACGTCCTATGGGAAACCACAGAGCCTAGGACTTGCCGATCAGAAGGTCAGCGGTTCGAATCCCCGCGACGGAGTGAGCTCCCGTTGCTCGGTCCCTGCTCCTGCCAACCTAGCAGTTCAAAAGCACGTCAAAGTGCAAGTAGATAAATAGGTACCACTGCGGTGGGAAGGTAAACGGCATTTCCGTGTGCTGCTCTGGTTCGCCAGAAGTGCCTTAGTCATGCTGGCCACATGACCTGGAAGCTGTATGCCGGCTCCCTCGGCCAGTAAAGCAAGATGGGCATCGCAACCCCAGAGTCTGCCACGAATGGACCTAATGGTCAGGGGTCCCTTTACCCTTTACCCTTTAACTTTACCTTCCCAGATCCTAGTCCAACACTCTACATGACACACTGTCATGCCTGTCTCAGATACACATGCCTCAGTTTAACTGTGAAGTCAATGTGGCTCGCATTTTCAAATCGGATGGAAGTGGGTTAGCAGGAAAACGCATCAAACCACAGCATTTCTCAAGAAATTGCAGGACATGTAAGGATCGTGGCTAATGTCATGTATATACAGCTTCAAATGCCAGGAGTGGGAGTGCACTGGAGCCAGAGTAAATTGTAATGTGTATACAACAAAGGCTGCTGTGCATCCTTCAGAAATCTATATCAGCACAATCCTGTCACTGTTAGGCACTTTCAAGTTTTTCATGTGTCAGTGGAAGTGTTTTGCATTTGCTTATTCCCCTCCCCTACTGCAATCAAAGGAACATAAAAGTACTCAAGTCTGTCTCAATCATTCCCATTATTTTCCGCCCAACCACAGGCTCCACCCTTCGCTCTCTACAGCAAAATGTCCTTGAAAGTCCCTTGAGATTTTAAATCTGTTTGTGATGGACTTTCTGTTGAATAGAACGAAGGGAAGAGGCCCACTATAGGAATGGAACTAGGTGGGGAGTTCAAGACAATGGCCAATGACTATAAAGAATTTTGTACCTGAAATGTGCTATTGAAACCTACCGTTTGAGCTATACATTTAAGCCCAATGAAAGAGTCAATTCCTCCTGGGATTCTGCCATCCCTTCCTCATATATAGACTGGTCACATTTTAAAATGATCGCTCATTGTAACTTAGGTCCTGTTGAATGCAAATACTAAAAAAAAAGTTACTGGTTTTAACAGGCTTCCTCAACCTTGGCCCTCTAGATGTTTTGAGACTACAATTCCCATCACCCCTGACCATTGGTCTGGCTAGCTAGGGATCATGGGAGTTGTAGGCCAAAGAATATCTGGAGGGCTGAGGTTGAAGAAGCCTAGGTTTTAAGATGTTTTTGAATCGACTGAAGGTTTTTTTTAATAAAAAGTTATCTTTCCTCCAACTGAAGGCAATGCAGCTGAGAACAATGATGTACAAAAAACACACACCTTGCAAACAACAAAGTAGCATATCATGCCGTGTGTTTTTTTAGGTTAGCCCTCACTTTGTTCTGCTCGTTTTCTACAAGTCTGTATTGTGAAAAGCTGGAAAACATTTTAAAAATCGTGTTCCTGTTTATGGTATTAAGATATAGCATCTCAGAAGCCCTCAACCATTGTTAGTATGTACATCAATTGACTCTCCTTCAACAAAAGTGAATTTTCAGTGACATTCTACAGCTATGAGGAACTGACGACCTTCCAGGTATTGTTGGAACACAACTCCCATCATCTTGACTATGCTGGCCAGACTTCAGGAGGCCCTCAGCACAGTTCGGCCACTATCAGTGCCTCCACCACCACCACCCCTCATGTTGCCGCTGGACCTCCCAATTCCTTTTGTGGGGGCAGCTTCACCTTCCTCCTCTGCTCTATCCTGTCACCTCCCTTTCCTCTTGTTCACCTGTGACAGTGGTGGTGACACCGGCAGATTTTCTGCCACCTCCTCAGCACCTGGGTTATTATTATATTTATTTAATACACTTGTATACTGCCCTATACCACCCCAAAGGTCCTTCTCTGAGCCTGCAATTCAGGCTAGAAGAATGTCTACCACTATTACTTCTAAAAAATAGATAAAATGCTAAGTCCAGAATGCGGCAGCTAGACTGGTGACTGGGAGTGGCCGCCGGGACCACATAACACCGGTCCTGAGAGATCTGCATTGGCTCCCAGTACGTTTCCGAGCACAATTCAAAGTGTTGGTGCTGACCTTTAAAGCCCTAAACGGCCTCGGTCCTATATACCTGAAGGAGCGTCTTCACCCCCATCATTCAGCCCAGACACTGAGATCCAGCGCCGAAGGCCTTCTGGCGGTTCCCTCATTGCGAGAAGTGAGGTTACAGGGAACCAGACAGAGAACTTTCTCGGTAGTAGCGCCCGGCCTGTGGAATGCCCTCCCTTCAGATGTGAAGGAAATAAGCAGCTATCTTATTTTTAGAAGACATCTGAAGGCAGCCCTGTTTAGGGAAGTTTTTAATATTTGATGCTGTATTGTTTTTAACACTTGATTGGAAGCCGCCCAGACTGGCTGGGGAAACTCAGCCAGATGGACGGGGTATAAATAATAAATTATTATTATTATTATTATTATTATTATTATTATTATTATTATTTATAAAGTTCTTTTAACCACTACGGCAAACTGGTGGTGGTGCATTCACACCCAGAATGTCTGGTACTCAGTAGAAGGGCACTCTTAGCCCTTGCTCAGTCACAACGTGGAGGTGGAGAGTGATGGTAGATGGCTTTCTAGCCACTGTGGATGGGAGCTCATCTTGGTTCCCAAGCGTTGCCCGCAGCACCACCGCCTGGGCCTAGCAGTGAGGCAGGTTGGATCAATGAGGAGCCTTTGGCCGGTGCCCAACCTGGCTGTCTCCTGCTACCTGCCCTGATGCTGGCTGGAGAAGATAGGAGTTCTACATTTCTCCAATAAATACTGCCCCCGTTCATCAATGAGTTAAGCAAGCATTGTGGGAGAAATACAGTTTGAAGAAGAATAGAAAATGAGAAGAAGTATTTCTGGGACACAGTTCAAAGCATTTTAGAGCCTACCTTTTCACACGCCCCCATTCTCTCTCTTTCCAGTAGTTTCCTGGTCTCCCTTTCCCAATAGGCCATTAGTGCCTCCCGGCTGAAAGTTCCCGTTGGCGTTTTCTCCGTGAGACTTTTTTGCCTGTGTCCCACCGGAAGGTTTCGGTCAGGCTCAATGTCCTCCAGCTCTCTCTCCAACTCCTTCAGCTCCTCATCGGTCAGAGAAGCCAGCAGCTCATCTTCATCTAGCTCCTCGTATTTACTAAGCTCTCGCCTGTAGCCAAAGGTAGACATGGTCCCTTCTGTCGTTAGGCTGGTGCAAATCTGAAACTGCAATGCGGCATTCACGAAAAGCTTGAATCGAGGCGTCTGTATCTGATTTGGCCAGCAACTGTTTCCCCCGAGTGGCTGCGGCACCCTTTAAAAAGTGTTCCTAGGGGATTGCGACAATGTGCGGAAGGATGAAAGCATGTTCTGTTTTAAGCATCAGACGTCAGACAGCAAGAGAGTCGAACAGAAAGAATGTCCCAACCAGTGTCTGGTCGTCTCTTAAACACAGGGATTATTGACATACTGACCATGACCATATTTAGCGTAGCATGATACAAGGGAAATGTATATTCATCGACATACTTTGTGGCCAGGAGGATGGTAGGGAATAAACAGGGACGCTTGCATAGACCTTGTGTTGACTCCACAACAGAGAGTGGATGAATAAAGAACATTTGACTTCTGTAGGATTAGTGTCCTTCCAAAGGGGCACAAAATATTTTCACAGCTGTTCAGAAAAGCACCCCTTATTTTCATGGTTTTTAGGAGGGAGGTTGGCAGGAGAAGGAGCTGTAACTTTGTCGGGCTGGAGATTTGTTATCTCCAGGAATGTAACAAAGCCAGGATACACATTCCCAAGATTGTGGACTGTGCTGCTCAGCTTATGTTCTTCATGTTTTAAATAATTAGATAAGGAGGACAAAAATGAAACCCTTGCAATTAAAAACAAAACAAAACCTTGAACCTAAGCTATAATAGTAGCTTTATTATCCCAAGGATTTCTCAAGGTATGAGGGCGAAACCAAAACCCTATTAGTCTCAGATTTTGATTTTGCCCCCCCAATATCCCAGAGAGCAAAAAGTGCCATAATTACATAGGCCATTTTGTGGGGATGTTTGAGGAACTTGGTCTTTGCGAATTCCTATTCAAAATAATCCGATCCGTTCCTCTTGAACTAATATCTACCTATCCACATTGTCTTGATGTTCTGAGGTGGTTTTCAGCCATTTATGCATACCAAAGCATCATTAAATACATATTTTGAGAGGAAGAACACATTTAAATGAGTATTTAAATATGTATTTTGAGAGGACCAACAAATAAATAAATCACAGATTGGTAGAGGTAGGTGTCTGTGTGTTGGGTGAATGTGTCTCCACCAGCTAAGCCATTCTCCTGCAGGCCCACATTAATGAATTGTGGCTTCAATCCGCAGGTGCAGAACTTCCTATTCCACCTATTAAACATGTGGTCAGGTGGAAGTGCTGCCAGAGCAAAAGACCATGTTTCATGGTGGGCATGGGCTGAGTCAACCCGGGATCCATTTGATCCGTAACCAGCCCTACAGCAGCATCAAGGCCAATCCAGACCAAATTGCTGTGTCATCTCCATGTATAGCAGGGCAGCAAAAATTGGCAATAGCACCACTGCTTTGTAAAGCCCTGCCGATTGGAAGCTGGGGTTCGGTTACTCCCTAATGCAGAAATGGAACTGGACTGTGAATAGATGCATGTGAAAGTACAGTGGTACCTCGGGTTAAGTACTTAATTCGTTCCGGAGGTCCGTTCTTAACCTGAAACTATTCTTACCCTGAAGCACCACTTTAGCTAACGGGGCCTCCTGCTGCCACCGCGCCGCCAGAGCACAATTTCTGTTCTCATCCTGAAGCAAAGTTCTTAACCCGAGGTACTATTTCTGGGTTAGCGGAGTCTGTAACCTGAAGCATATGTAACCTGAAGCGTATGTAACCCGAGGTACCACTGTAAATAGATTTGTCATGTCATCTACCGTTTTGCAACTTTCAGCTACTTTGTGTTAGCAACTGTTAAGTATTGACACCATGTTCTATTATCAAAATAATTCACCATGTGTGTGTGTGTGTGTGTGTGTGTGTGAGAGAGAGAGAGAGAGAGAGAGAGAGAGAGAGAGAGAGAGAGACAGAGACAGAGACCGACCAACCAGAAGTTGCTGGACTACAGTTCCTATCAGTCCTGCCAGCAGGGGTTGCTGGGAGTTGAGATTCAACATCTGAAGACAACCATGTTGGCTAAGCCAAAGGTTTAGGAAATGACACTCATTGACACTATGTCTTTCACAGATGGTGTTTTTGAAATGGCAGGTTTTAGGCTGGAAAAGCTAGTTAGCATGGATTCTCAATACAGTTCCTCAAGTAAAAACATTTCTCTTTGGTATGGTACCTGAGAAAAGCTATGCACTATAAATCAAGAAAATTACTTTGTACGCAGTATCTTTTCAAATGAATTCTATTGAGCATCTCAAGAGATACTACAATCCTAGAGGTGAGTTGCCAGGGTAGCACACATATATTCTTAATATATTAAAATATATTGCATTCTGCCTTGAAGCTTCTGGATTGGGCAGACCTAATATAAACATAAGGAGTCACTGTCTGCCTCTGGATGCGGAAAGGAGCAGGGCATTGTGCATTTCCTTACCCCAGGAACTCTGTAGAAGTCCCAGAACACAGCCCTAGCTTCGCGCAAACACAAAATTCCACTCTTGTAGGTGATCTCACACTTGCCATTTAATTTCACCGATTATATCAATGCAGCGGGATAGATTTCTGGAGCAGCTGCTTGTGTTTTCCACCTTCAGAATGCCTGGATTTAGTTGATCAGAGTGCTACTGTCAACGATTGTACTCAAGAGCATGAGAAAGAGGAGGGTGAATGGTGAAGATCACCACCCCATCTCCTGACGCTGCAGGAGAAGAGGAACGCAGTGTTGCTTTACAGCAGGGGTTTGAGGGAAGTCAAAGCTCATAGATAGGCGAACAGAAGAATTGGGAAGTGTTAGAAGAGGAGGGGAACTATGGCAGTCCAGCCAGTTGATGTGTTGCCACTGGAGAGTCTTTCTGATCCCCCTTCTCCCAGAACTCGGCTTTCGTTAAGAGCGCAGGGACAACGGAATCAGACATTTGACCATGAGTAGTCACCGTAAGGGCAGATGCTGCTGCTAGGAAGGAAGGAGGAGGAGCCCAGTTTGGAGCAACGCCATGATTAGGGTAGACAGTGTTCTTTTGTCTCTCTCTGTTATGAATGAATAAACTCATTAAAAAGGACTTATCTTGTTTCTCTGCTTCTTCCTGCCAATGGGAAGGAGTAGAATTCCTGAAGCCCTGACAGTTACACACCCTTGTCTGTGTTCTTTTCTTTTACCATTGAACTCAGACCCTGGGCCCTAAGGAGTAAATAGGCTCTGGTTCTTATTCTCCGTGCCACCGTGGTCAGGGAACTGCAGATAATTCAACTCAGTCGGAAGCAGCCTCTGCAGCTGCTGATAAAGGATGCCAAGCGATGAGTACGTTTCAAAAAATCTGCTCTCCATTCACAACAGCCTAGCTTTCCAGTCTAAGGTACAAAGGCATACTCCCCAAGTGTCCCGATTTTCCAAGGACGGTCCCAGAATTAAAAATCTACCCCAGTATCTGATTTGATCTCGGAATGTCCCTATTTCCCCCGCTATTGCCGCTAGTGCTGAGCTCGGGGTGGAGGATGAGTCAGTGCTCATCCTGGGCAGCGGAAGCAGCAGTGAGGGCTGCGAGGGAGCACCCTGTTGCCTCTCCATGGCTGCTGCTGCTGGCCTCTTCCCTTGGGCATCTCATAGCAGCTGCTGGAGAGTGGGCGAGGTGTCAGCTGGGTGTGCAGGAGCTGGGCCCTGTGACCAGTAGGGCTTTGCAGGACTGGGGCCTTCCTAAGTTTGTTCTGGAGAGGCAAGGCGCGGCCGCACAGGTGAGGCCGCTTGGTAACTCACTGCACGTGGTGGCAAGAGCCGGGAAGGGATATAAGGTCAGCATTTCCGTCAGCATTTCCCTTCGGCTCTTTGCCACAGCAACTCGTTTTCTGCCTTGCTGCGTTTGGCTTCTTGCTTCCTGATCCTCGGACCTTGGCTTCTTGACTCCTTACTTCTCAACCCTCAACTTCATGACTCCTTGCTTCTCGACCCTCGGACCCTAGACTTCGTGACTCCCTGCTTCCTGACCCTCGGACCCCTGGCTTCTGGACTCTCGTTCCTGCTCCCACCCCGCCACCTTGCCCCTGGTCCCGACATCCTCAGCCGGGACTTTGAATGCCTGTAGACTGGACTGTGACAGGGGGAGAGGCTGCTGCCACTGAGGCCCAGCCCTGTGTGAATTGCCAGGTCTGAGGGACAGGCAGGCTAAGGGCTGCCCTAGGAGGGAAGGAAGGGGCAGCAGAGTGGAGCGCAAGGAGTCTTGATTTTTTTTTAATTAAAAAAGCATGATTCGTGCATCTGCATCTAATTCTGCTCCTTTCTAAAATTCATTGTGTGCTCTTTTTGTAAATCTACCAAGAAATAAATTAAATTGGGATTAGGGTTTTTTTCTCAGGACGGTGGAGGGTGTCTGTGCTGTGCTTCATTGGTAGGGACACGGGTGGTGCTGTGGTCTAAACCACCGAGCCTCTTGGCTTGCCGATCGGAAGGTTGGCAGTTCGAATCCCCGCGATGGGGTGAGCTCCCATTGTTCTGTCCCAGCTCCTGCCAACCTAGCAGTTCGAAAGCATGCCAGTGCAAGTAGACAAATATGGCGGGAAGGTAAACGGCATTTCCGTGCGCTCTGGTTTCTGTCACGGTGTCCCGTTGCTCCAGAAGCAGTTTAGTCATGCTGGCCACATGACCTGGAAAGCTATCTGTGGATAAACGCCGGCTCCCTTGGCCTGAAAGCGAGATGAGCGCCACAACCCCAGAGTCGCCTTCGACTGGACTTAACTGTGCTGTCTCATTGGTGAAGGGTAGTGATACTTGCACTTCTTCTGATAGGAAATGCTCTGCAAAGGAGAGGGGCAAAAACGGGGAGGGTCAAGGAAGGTCAGTTACGGGGAACTGAGAAATGTCCCTATTTTCATCTGAGGAATGTTGGAAAGTATGCAAAGGGACACAGCTTTCTGCCTCTCCCAGCACACCTTGCTCATCCTTCATTTTTTCCTGCAAATCCCCAAAACCGTATCTCACATCCCACAAATCCGCTCCACTTCCCAGTTTGTCCCCCGTTGCCCGGGGGATCCCGGCCACGTCAGAGCCTGGCCAGCCAACCCGCTGGCTGGGGGGGGGGTCGTGGCTGGGGCTGTTTAAATGGAGGAGTGAGCCAGAGGACTTCCTCTTGGCTCGCTTCCTCAATCACCCGCCCTCCCTCCCTATTTTGCAGGTTAGGCAATGGCCTTGCTATGGACTTTGGTTGGTCGCCTTGGTTGTCTGAGGGGCCTGGTAGGAATTTTTCCACTTGGCAAATTGGCACTGGCCACTTGGTTTTCGCCTACCCCCTTAGCAATCGTCACAACTTTGTTAGGGTTGCAGTTAGGCATTGTTTGACCTTGTGTGGAGGAGGGGAGGTGTGGCCATCACCTGCCCCTTCATGCTTAAGGGTATTCCGTTAAAGGAATCTGGGGGTGTTGATCTAATCCAAAGCCTGGCTGGGGGGCTAAGGCCTTGACACAACCCCGATGGGAACACCAGGGGGAGCTTGAGTTGGTTCGCATCGACAGGGCTCCCCCTACCGGTGGTTTACCCTTACTGGACTACCTGTACAATGGGCAGGAGTCAGATATAGTCAGGTCCAATCAATGCCTAAGCCAATACCACTCACATTCTGTAATTCAATAAAGTTGTGGCCAAAATTTGCCCAGTAACATAAACCTAATATCTGTGTCCTTGTGTGAGTTATTTCCAATGAGGGGGTGGCTGCGGGGTCTCGACACGCAATCCCTGAAGCCCTAACAGTTGTGTGCTGCCACCTGAGTCCCCAGATAAGCCACTGCAGTGACAAATAGTGCCACGGGGGAAGGTGTGAAAGGTTCCTCGTGTCTCTCACATTCAACTTGTGTCAGCTTGACTTGTGCAGCTATGTAAACACCTTGTGTGTTATCACACAGGTACTACGGCGATCCGTTTTTGGGAAACGAAGCCTCCCTAACGTCGCTGCATGTAAACCTGTCTTACAAAGCTGTTTCTTTAATGGGGGGGTGGGGAGGCTGAAAAGGGTGAGAGAGGTCGAGACTTTCAGACATCTAAGCGTGGCTGACGGACAGACAGATGAGACCATTTGAAAACTGGGCATACTGTATTGTCCTTGAGAACGATGAGTCATCCCCTACATTTAACAGTGGTATCAGTGCAGCAACGCCAGGCAAAACATATTGCTGAAGGCATGTGAAGGAATAATTTTTCAGCTGAGTGTTTTTGCCAAATGGCCCTGTTGTTCAGGTTATCTGCCCTGATGGTATTGTAAACATGAAGTCAAGGTGGAAATCATGTTCTTTTTCATTCTATCAGTGGGTGATAGAGCAAGGCAGAAACTGTTTGACAGTGGAACAGTCTCTCTCAGTAGGTTGTGGGTTCTCCTTCCTTGGAGGTTTTTAAGACAGAGATTGGATGGCCATCTGTCATGGATGCTATAGTTGAGATTCCTAGATGACTCTCCCAACTCTACAATTCTGTGATTCTACAGTAAGACATGAGTGAAATATTTCCTGTGCAGACTTTGCCTCTTCAAAGTGTCTAGCACTGGATGCAAAGTTCAAGCTAGGGCAAGCCCACCATTTGACATGGGCTAATTCAAGCAGCAGATGTCAAAATACCATGACAGGGCAGCAAATTGGTTTATTCAATGTTATGTATACAGTGGTACCTTAGGTTAAGAACGTAATTCGTATTGGAGGTCCGTTCTTAACCTGAAACTTCTTAACCTGAGGTGCCACTTTAGCTAATGGGGCCTCCCGCTGCCGCCGCACCACCATCGTGTGATTTCTGTTCTCATCCTGAAGCAAAGTTCTTAACCCAAGGTACTATTTCTGGGTTAGCAGAGTCTGTAACCGGAAGCGTCTGTAACCCGAGGTACCACTGTATTTTCATGTACAGTGGTACCTTGGTACTCGAACGGCTTGGCTCCTGAACAAATCAGCTCCCGAATGCCGCAAACCCGGAAGTTAGTGTTCTGGGTTTGCGAACGTTTTTCAGAAGCTGAATGTGTGACACAACTTCCGTGGCTGCAGGAAGCTTCTGCAGCCAATTGGAAGCTGCACCTTGGTTTCTGAACAGTTTCGGGAGTCGAACGGACTCTCGGAGCAGATTAAGTTTGAGAACCAAGGTACCCACTGTATATATTTACCCTCGCGGAAGAGGGTCACAATTTGGATTCTCTGCCTCAGGTATCAAAATGCCTTGATCAAACACTCTCACTATATTGTCTTTCTCCCTAAACTCAGTTCGCTTTGCTCACTCACTTTTTATAGGGCATCTACATGATGTTGTTTTCAAATCATTGCCCTCCTTTATTTTTTGTTCCTTTCAACTTATCTTGGATTGCATAAAATCCAATGTTTTGAAAATAACAGAACAATAGCAATTATTTCTACAGCTGTAGATCACCTTAATACTGTATTCTTTTTTTTTAAAAAAAGGTGTGGCTTTGTTGAGTGCAGTGATATTTTATGCCAGTGAACCTATCTTTACCAGCATACCTTAATTACTGCTTTTTTGGCCAGGCACTATTTTGTCCCCATGCTTAATTTTTAATCCTCCTTGTAATTAGAACAAATTTAAATGCTAATTTCTAAAAGACAGTATTTAAATAGGCACACGATATAAAAACTTTATGCAAAGAAGTGTATAGTACTATCTGCAGATTGATTTAACATTTTTAAACTATGGCCACTGAGATTTTATCCATCTATTTATTTTTGCCCTAAACACTTTCTGATATTTTACGTGGTTTTACGTATAATGCTCTAAAATGGACATGATGGGAGTAATCTATTAAAGCAGAGATGGGTCTTACGTTGTTGGATTCCCATACCCATCAGCCCCAACCAGCGTGGCCAATGGACCGCAGTGATGGGGGCAGGAGCCCAACAATATCTGATAGGCTACATCCTCCATCTCTGTATCATGACTCTGTTACTGTGAAATCACAATTCATTTTAAAGGCTCTTGCCTGATAATGCACAGCAGAAGAAGCCTAGTGGGTGGTACGGTACCCTGTATTATTGCTGAATACTTCTGCGTGCTACCAAAATTCCCACCCTAAGAACATGCTAGGGTGTTATTTAAAGAAGAAATACCCAAATAATTCTCACTTGACTTGAATGTGTATTGTTCACATTCACACAGCCCCCTCCTACTGACCTATTTTCCTTGGCAAACACTAATTACTCGTTTCTGTAATGTAACTTTTGGGTGTGGAAGTAGGATGCTGTAATTATATGACTTTTCATGCCAAGGCACTTAGTGGTGCAATCTTTCACTCACAACCCCAGAAATACAGTTGTGCACTAAGAGAGGCTGATCCTGAGAGTCTGCGGGGACTCCCTTCCTTTGCAATTTTGGCAACTGAAGGAGATGGCCAAAAGCAGCATGGCAGATCCTTAGTCAGAAAGGAGGCTTTGCATAAAGTAAAAACAATCAGACCTTTTAAGTGTCCCTATAAAGCGAGATGAGCGCCGCAACCCCAGAGTCGGCCACGACTGGACCTAATGGTCAGGGGTCCCTTGACCTTTACCTTACTTTCCGGGGACAGTCCCGGATTTACAGAAGCTGCCCCGGTTTCTGATTTGATCCTGGAATGTCCCTGTTTTCCTTAAAGGTAAAGGTACCCCTGATCGTTAGGTCCAGTCGCGGATGACTCTGGGGTTGCGGCGCTCATCTCGCTTTACTGGCCAAGGGAGCCGACGTTTGTCCGCAGACAGCTTCTGGGTCATGTGACCAGCATGACTAAGCCACTTCTGGCAAACCAGAGCAGCGCACGGAAACGCCGTTTACCTTCCCACCAGAAGGTATTCATCTATTCATCTACTTGCATTTTAATGGCTTTCGAACTGCTAAGTTGGCAGGAGCAGGGACCGAACAACGGGAGCTCACCCCGTCACGGGGATTCGACCTGCCGACCTTCTGATCAGCAAGACCTAGGCTCTGTGGTTTAGACCACAGTGCCACCCACCCCTGTTTTCCTGAGGACGTCCTTATTTTCATTGGAGAAATGTTGGGAGGGTATGGAGTTATGCGACACCCTGAGCCAAGGATATAAGTAACCATATAACCTTTAGGAAACATCCGAAGGCAGCCCTGTATAACTTTATTATGTTTTTACGTATGTTGAAAGCCGCCCAGAGTGGCTGGGACAATCTAGTCAGATGTACAGTGCAGAAATAAAATAATAATAATAATAATAATAATAATAATAATAATAATAATAATTTATTGTTATTATTGTTGTTGTTGTTGTTGTTATTATTGAATAGGATGTCCCTATTTTCATTGGAGAAATGTTGGAGGGTATGCTTTCACTTATTCCAGCCAGGGAACTATGTGGTAATGTGTGCCTGTCCTTCATCTCTTCTAACTTCTCGTTTGACACTCTCAGTTTCCCTTAAGTTTACCCCCACCCCGCAACACACAAATAATTCAGTGTTTGCCTCCAACAACCTTGGGGCCTAGTACTTTGGTCTTGTACCATAGCCATACCGTGTCTCTCTTCCTCCAAAATAGGCACAAGTCAGCAAGAGATTATGGCCACATGCCTCATAGGCGTATCATTCAGCTAGGTTGCTACTGGTGCTGTCAACAGGGATAATTTAAGCACATACAAATTGGAGGGGACTAAAATAAAACACATCAGGCATGCTTTGTATGCCCCAACACAGATACTCCAGATATATCCAACATCTAGATTGAAATGGGCTACTTTATTAATTCCCAGTTGTTGGTTTTTGTACCAGGGCCAGTTCTGTCAATTTTTATGGGGTGATCAGCTTTCGTATTATATGGAGAACTTGCTGTTTTTCTTGCATTTTGTATACCCTCTTTTCTTATAAGCTGCCTTGGATCTTTGTCGATAAAGGACTCAAATGACATTTAACAGCAAATTATTTGCATCTCGCCCGTCAATAGCGAATCATTGTGCGTTCACATAAAAATAGTGAACTGTTATTAATCAAATAGTTGGATCGCAATTTAGTTTTCTACATTAAATGCCGTGTTGCTCCCTTTTTCCTTTGGATGCTGTAATTGCCTTGTTTAAGAACTGAACATTTTATAGTGAGGTGTTCACAGAAGTGGCAAAGCTAGGTCCAAAGGGATTCCACGTGAAGATCGTAAGAAGGGAGACTTCCAGTATCCTGCTAGACCCAAGAATCATGGGTACAGATCATGCCTGAATGTTGGTGTTTTCTTTTCTGTTTCATTTCTGGTTTGGGTACCAAGTGTTAGATGTATTAATGCTTAGAGCTTCAGTGGAGTCCAAAGATCAGGTTCAATTTTTATTTTTATTTTTTAAAAAGGAAAGAAAATATAACTGCGTTGTAGGATGGATATGTGAAAATATACAGAATTTAACTGCAATATGTATTGAGAGAGGCAGTTATTTGTATCACGGGAAGAGCACAAATTTATATGGCTTCGTAGAAATACTGGGGGGGGGGGGGAGGGAAGGAATGTTGGTGCCAAGGAACCACGAGTGAAACTAAGTTTGTGGAGTTTGTGCAAGAGTTCACACAGTGCTATAAGGGATTAACACGTGACAGCAGCTCTCATATTTTTGAAGAACATATTTGAATTTAGTTTCACTTGCCTCACACAACATGCAAGAAAGCAGAAGGTCTCTTCTGGATCCAAAGCCATAGTTCACCATTCTGGCACCCTTATGGTTACTCCAAGTTTAACTTCCAAGTAAATGTGTTAATGTCTGGATTCTGCAAATCACGGCAAATGTAGGTCCCTTCCATAAAGATCATACTCTTTGTAGAGGATATAGGCTTTAAGAACTGGTGGAACGGGAAGCCTGTTCATGGACCGCGGCTTCTGTGTCCCCTCCAGTCCCATACATTTACGTATTTTCAGGCGGCACAAATGCTTTAGCGGGCGAGGATTCTCTGGAAGACAAAAATGAAACAAAAGAGGGAAATGCAATGGAAAATATGTCCCATTAACTTAGTGACTAACTAAGAGGCATGGGGAGGGTGATCAGTTCACACTACAAACAACTAGCATAGCACATAGCAAATACGATGCCAGCACAACCTTAAAAATATATCTATTTAACAATATGTACACTATATTTTTCCTCTGCCCGCCCTGTCCCTTTCCCCTTGTGTGTTGTTTTTCTTTAAGACAATGAGCAATGCAGGCAGGGACTGTCTTGTTTTAACTGATTGAAATGTAAGCCACTCTGCCGAAATATTGGGAAATATTGGAACAAGAAGGAGATAAATTGAAATTGCAGAGTTTTGAGAAATTAAAAGATAAGGTGCGAGATTGGCTGCACTATTTTCAAATAAGAGAAGCCTATAACATGGATTAAAAAATAGGTTTCCAGGTGGAAAAATCAAAATTGGAAACTGAGTTGTTAGAACCCAAAACTAAAATACTTTCAAGAATGTATAACTTGCTGCTAAAATGGAATACGCAGGATGAAACGGTTAAATCTGCTATGATTAAATGGGCACAAGATGTTGGTCATAACATTATGTTTGCTGACTGGGAACAGTTGTGGACCACAGGTATGAAATTTACGGCATGTAATGCCTTAAGAGAGAATATTATGAAAATGATATACAGGTGGTACATGACCCCAGTCAAGCTTGCAAAAATCTACCATCTGCCCGACAATAAATGTTGGAAGTGTAAAGAAAATGAAGGAACATTCTTTCACCTTTGGTGGACATGCCCAAAGATTAAGGCTTTCTGGGAGATGATATACAACGAAATGAAAAAAATATTTAAATATACATTTCTTAAGAAGCCAGAGGCTTTTCTCCTGGGCATGGTGGGCCAATTGCTGCCAAAGAAGGACAGAATTTTCTTTATGTACGCAACAACAGCAGCAAGAATTCTTATCGCAAAGTATTGGAAGACACAAGAGCTACCCACCCTGGAAGAGTGGCAGATGAAGGTGATGGACTATATGGAATTGGCAGAAATGACTGGCAGAATCCGAGACCTGGGAGAAGAGTTGGTGGAAGAAGACTGGAAGAAATTTAAAGACTATCTTCAGAAATACTACAAAATTAATGAATGCTAAAACTGTGCTTGGATTGGTTATAAGTGGTAATTAGTTATAAAAGTTAATAAGATCATGCAAAAAAAAAGGCATTGATGATTGGCTGAAAATATTGATATAGAATGTGTTATGGTATAAAGTTTAAATATTTGAAAAAGGGTAAGAATTTGCTGAACTAAATATCTAAACGGGAATACAAAAGGGGGGAGGCGCGAGGAGGTCAAGAACATAAGCATGTGAATTTGAGGTTATTGGGAATAATGGATTTGTTTTTATCTTTTGTTTTTTGTTTAAATTTAATTTTTCTTAATTAGTTGTGATTTTTTTTCTTGTATCTTTGTGTATTTCTTTTTTTTCTGTAACTTATGTTTTTTTTTATTTTGAGAATCTTTACTTTTTTTTGTAAAACTTTAATAAAAATTTCTTTAAAAAAAAAAAAAGAAATGTAAGCCACTCTGGGAGCCCTTTTTTGGCTGAAGAGTGGGGTGCAAATTCTCTAAATAAATAAAATTAATAAATACTGCTGTTTTTGCCACGAATACCCATTTCTTAGAATACATTATGTGCTGCTGTGACATAATGGCTTATGGCATATGGCTTAGCGACTCTGCTTAATACCTTGCCCATTCATGCATGATACTATAAAAACTAATGATTATGTAGGTCAGGTGAAGCATAGAGCCGGAAAAGGGGGTGGGTCACCTAGTTCAACCCTCTGCAATGCAGATATATATGAACACGCAGTCTCCCATCCAATCTGAAACCACGCCGGACCCTGCTAGTCTCCTGATTCTTAACACATTTATATGGAAGTAAATCCTCTTTATTCTAAGTAAAAATGCTTAAAATCAGGGGATATATAATCCCTTGGAAATAAATGGGACTAATGACAGAACATATTCAAGTGCCCGAGATACACACTTTTGGATCTACGAAAAATGTGGTCCAGCTATTATGTACAGAATTCAACAACGTGCATATTTCCAAGCCAGGACTGCACATTTACCTAATATCTGCTGGATCTCTGCCCATTCTTTCTGGGTCTCCAGGACAAACTTAAGTTTTGTGCAAAGGGGAACATAATCCATGTAATCTATCAAAATACGAACGATGGGTCCTACTAAATGTTTCATCCAAGGAACGGTGATAAAGTCACAGAACTGAAACGAAATATATCCAGTGTTATTTTTTAAATCTCCCAAGGTATATGTCCTTGCAATAAAACTGTGCAGAATTCACAAATATATCATAATAAAATACAATGCAATAATCCAAGAACTATGGCACTTTGCTTTAAGAGACTGAAGAGAATTCTAGATTCAGGTAGGTAGCCGTGTTGGTCTGAAGCAGTCAAAATAAATAAATAAATAAAATAAAATAAAATAAAATAAAATAAAATATCCAGTAGCACCTTAGATGCCAACTAAGTTTGTTCTGGGTATGAGCTTCTGTGTGCACGCACACTTCTTCAGATACACAGAGAATTCTTAAAAGATAAAAATGCCATCTTTAACTTCTACTATTCTGTGTGTCTTTGAGAGATATTGGGATGCTACATTCTGAAATGAAAACAGATACATTATTTGACATCTGTTTGTGTTTGCCCTGTGAGCAACCCAATCCACAAAGCTGTGAAACTAGTATTGCCTTTCATACTGATTAAGAAGATTTTCTTTAGCTGCACAGCACTGTTGCAGTAATGTTGATTTCTTATGACAAGAAAAGATGGCAGAGGTAAACAGATCTATCACTTGTTCATATATCTTTCCCTTAATCTAGGAACTAATATAAGGTCAGCCAAACATAGGACAGACCTCTTTGCACCTAGCACCCAAGAGGCAACTAGGATACCAAGTACTGGAACGACCAGTGGTCTCTTCCGGCTTCCACTGGTACCACCTTAATATTATTTTTCATTTGAGCTATTTTGTGTCTGGGATAGCTTTGTTGCCCACATAGCATTGCACATAATATTGGTGATGTTCCAGCAGAAGTTCTTCCTAGCCCCATGCGCCATTTGAATGTATATCATTTGTTCATGGAGTATTCCTTTTACCAATGGGTGATAAGATCAGGTTCCTATGAAGTCAGCGTCACTAAATCAGCTGGCTTGAATTTACATACTCTGGCCTAAGTGATTTTAGAAAGCTAGACCAATGGGCCCGTGTTATGTACGCATCCCTAAGCATCCTTATCAGCTGAGGAAAGAACACAAAACATGTGCCAACATTTTCTTCCTACAATAGCCCTTAGCTAGCAGCATCAGCCTCACTCTATACTTGGACTTTGTTATCATGGCTAAAAATAGAGGAAGGGGTGATTATTCATAAAAATCTATCCCCTTTGCTGCATTTTCCATTGGAAGCAGGCACTCTAGTAATAGTGAAATGCTTACAATTTTAACTATAACAGTAGCCAATATAAAACCCTAGATTTAAAATGTTAATTAAGAGTAAGGTAAAGGTAAAGGGACCCCTGACCATTAGGTCCAGTCGTGACTGACTCTGGGGTTGCAGCACTCATCTCACTTTATTGGCGAGGAGGCCGGCGTACAGCTTCCGGGTCATGTGGCCAGCATGACTAAGCCGCTTCTGGCAAACCAGAGCAGCGCACGGAAATGCCGTTTACCTTCCCGCCGGAGCGGTACCTATTTATCTACTTGCACTTTGATGTGCTTTAGAACTGCTAGGTTGGCAGGAGCAGGGACCGAGCAATGGGAGCTCACCCCGTCGCGGGGATTCGAACTGCCTACCTTCTGATCGGCAAGTCCTAGGCTCTGTGGTTTAACCCACAGCGCCACCCGCGTCCCTTCAATTAAGAGTAGTACAGAGCAGAATGGAAAATCCTGGAAGGTGCTTACTGGATTATCTTTAATGACACAAGATGTCCATCCTGGTAACACCTCTTCCTCCGGAGTTGACCATACGAAAGAATTTCCAAAGATGTCCCCATGCATGCAGTCAAAACACAGATCCACAAGGTATCCATGATTCAGCAGCAGCCTTAGCATCACCTCGTCATTCAAGGCGTACTGAATAGCGCTGGGGAAATGGGTGTCATTCACAAGGTTAAAGTAGCAGTTGACATTTGCTCCGTAAGAAAGAAGCAACCTGACGATTTCGTGGTTGCCAGCTCTCACGGCCACGAGGAGGCAGTTGAGAGGGTCTTTATTTGGGTCTGCGCCAGCTTGCAGTAATACTTCGGTGGACAGAATGTCGTTGTTGGAAACGGCAAAGTAAAGCGCCGTTTTCCTTTCGTCGTCGTAACTTTTAGAAATGTGCTCTGCCAGGGTGGCGTTGACATCAAAACCATTTTCGATGAGGAGTTCCAGGCACTGTGGATTTTGGCCATCTGCCGCCGAGTGCATGGGACTCTGCCCGCTTTTCCGGATTGCAGTTTGGGATGTCACGGGAATTAGGAATTTCAGGGCCCTAAGGGGAGAAAATGAATTTAACGTGGAATCTGAAAAACACAACAGGCTGCCACACTTTTTCTGCCATCAGAAAAGCAACTGTTGTTTCAGTGCTGGAATGAGGTGTTGTGTACACTGTTATTTTGCTACTTTTTAAGTTGCGGGCTTTATAGTATGTTCTGAGAACTAAAGTCCACTATCCGTGTTAAAGATATAATTATACGTACAGCTTAACATTTGATTCTTTATGGAAGGACCTTTAGCTCACTGAGGTCGTAAAGTTCAGTTCTAGCATTTCCACTTGAAAAGGTCTCAAGGTAGGAAAACGCATTTACCTGAGGTTTGGACTTCTGCTGCTACCTGGAGCAAACAGAACAAGACTGGACGGACCCAGGGGTCTACCACACACACACACACAAATTGTTGTTTTCCACTTAATCTATGACATGGGTAGGCAAACTAAGGCCCAGGGGCCAGATTCGGCTAAGTCGCCTTCTAAATCCGGCCAGCGGACGGTCCAGGAATCAGCATGATTTTACATGAGTAGAATGTGTCCTTTTATTTAAAATGCATCTCTGGGTTATTTGTGGAGCCTGCCTGGTGTTTTTATATGAATAGAATGTGTGCTTTTATTTAAAATGCATCTCTGAGTTATTTGTGGGGCATAGGAATGCATTCATTCCCCCCCTCCCCCAAATATAGTCCGGCCCACCATAAAGTCTGAGGGACAGTGGACCGGCCCCCTGCTGAAGAAGTTTGCTGACCCCCTGATCTATGAAATGGGTGTCTAGCCTACATAATCTTCACTGCGGCAGAGGTTCACTGTTGTTGTACTGAAAAAGTGCTCTGGTCTGAAAAGAGGCCTTTCCTGCATTTGGAAACTCTGTGTAGATAACAATACCAATGTATGACTGATGTGGTAGTGCTAGTCATCTGTGACTGGAGATAGTTGTGCCCACACCTTTCCAACAGCACTGTGAATTTCTACATGATATATTAGTTAAAGGTCAGACCCTCCAAGTGTCCCTATTTTAAAGGGACAGTCCTGGACTTACAGAAGCCGTCCCGATTTCTGATTTGATCCCAGAATGTCCAACTTTTCCTTAAAGGTAAAGGGACCCCTGACCATTAGGTCCAGTCGTGACTGACTCTGTCATTGCGGCGCTCATCTCGCTTTATTGGCTGAGGCAGCCAGCGTACAGCTTCCAGGTCATGTGGCCAGCATGACTAAGCCGCTTCTGGCGAACCAGAGCAGCGCACGGAAACGCCGTTTACCTTCCCGCTGGAGCGGTATCTATTTATCTACTTGCACTTTGACGTGCTTTTGAACTGCTAGGTTGGCAGGAGCAAGGACCAAACAACGGGAGCTCACTCTGTTGTGGGGATTCAAACCGCTGACCTTCTGATCGGCAAGTCCTAGGCTCTGTGGTTTAACCCACAGCGCCACCCGCGTCCCAACTTTTCCTTAGGATGTCCCTATTTTCATTGGAGAAATAATGGAAGGTAAGCAAGGTTGGGCAGCTTGTGACCAAGGCTCCTCTAGCAAATTTGTTTTTTTTTAAATGGGGAGGTAAATTTATAAAGAGAGCACAATAATTCTCAAAAGCGTTGAGGCACACCAAGTTCATAGCTTGTTGTGTACTATATCTACTTGTATCCGGTGGCGTTGAGAAAGTTAGCACAGTGTCTCTCAGTCTAAGCCTATTTTGCAAAGCGGTGGGAATAAAGTACAATAGGAGTACACTGTAACCAACCTGAGATAGTCCAGGAAATATATCTTATTAAAGAAAAGCAAGTGATTTTCAGTGAGTTCTATGCAAGTGCTAGAACCCACCATGACTGTCTCCCTTGTTCTCTTAAAATGGCAATGGTGCCCACCTGAGAGGTGCCAGAACTGAGCTCCAGTGAGCTCCAGCTGAAGAAAGTCTTGTTTCTATGCATGTTTACTTAGAATAAGGTAAAGGGACCCCTGACCATTAGGTCCAGTCGTGGCCAACTCTGGGGTTGCGGCGCTCATCTCACTTTATTGACCGAGGGAGCCGGCGTACAGCTTCCGGGTCATGTGGCCAGCATGACTAAGGCACTTCTGGTGAACCAGAGCAGTGCACGGAAATACCGTTTACCTTCCCGCCAGAGTGGTACCTATTTATCTTCTTGCACTTTTGACGTGCTTTTGAACTCCTAGGTTGGCAGGAGCAGGGACCGAACAACAGGAGCGCACCCCGTCGTGGGGATTCGAATAGCAGACCTTCTGATTGGCAAGTCCTAGGCTCTGTGGTTTAACCCAAAGTGCCCCCCGCATCTCTTTACGTAGAATAGTTTTCTTAGAATAGAAGCCCCCTGTTCACTGGTTCTTATTTCCCAGGTAAATGTGCATAGGGATGCAGCCGCAGACTTTAAGCTCATTTGGGCAGGACCCTGACACCTTCTTTGGCTTATATTATATTGCTATGGTGTCACGTACATTGGTAGTGGCACATACGTACCAAAGTACTGTACAACTAAAATCCAAAACGAAAACATTTCTATTCTTTTCCACAGAAATATATGTGAGCCAGGAGAGCGAATGGAAGAATACTCACAAATAATGCCCCTCGTACGCTGCTCTGTGTATAGGGAGCTGCCCTGCCTTATTAGGCAAATTACCATCTCCCCCATATTCCAACAGCAAAGTTATGCAGTCTGGATTGCCACCTCCAGCTGCTTCAAACAGTATCGATGAGCCATCATCAGCTGTAGCATAAACATCGCCACCTAGCGGAGGAAGACAAACCCACCATTTAATTCAAAACAATATTACGGTAAGTAAATACTCACATTAAAAAGGGCAGCAATTTCTTCTCCTGTTTATTATTTTCTGAATTCCAAAACGGCCTCAGAGTAGAACAGAACATTTGAAGAGCTTAAAGAGATATGTTCTTCTTTAAGTGACTTGTGTTTTAAGGTGAGCATATTTTTTTTGCAGGATTTGACCACCACTTCTGTGCTGACCCATACATCTCAGAGACTGATTTATTTGCAATTGTTATTGGTATGCGTGGAATGGAATGACTGCAACTCTTCCAATTTTATATAAGCTAAAAACTTAAACGCCTTTGTGGTGAGCCAGGGAAATAAAAATATTGTTGTGATACTCTGTTGCAGGCACAAAAATCAACCATAAACAAAAATAAATGTTCGTTATCAAGGTGCTCTGTGATAGAATTGTCACATCAAACTTGGCAATTGCTCATTTGTGTCTTCTAGTTTACTATTTCACTACATGTGTCTAGATGATTTACAATTACAGCAATTATTAGGACTGAAACTGAATTTAAACTCAGCGACACTGGGAATCAAAAAGGAAAACATGCAAGCCAGCCCAGGTTAAAACCAGACAGTTGCAAAAAGAATAGTATGTCATATTTAATCAAGGGAGAAACTGTCATGCAACTAGGTTTTAGAGAATAGGAAATGGTTCATCAATGATGTTTGGGTTATGTTTTCATTTTGGCCTAAGAGTTGCATTAAAATTACATTTTTAAATTACATTTTTATTTATATACCACCTTTCCTACAGAGAGTTCATAGTGGCATGCAAGGTTCTCACCTTCCCCATTTTATCCTTATAACAGTGCTGAGAAGAAAGGAAGTTGAGACAGTCATATGGTCAAGGTCACCCAGTGAGCTTCACGGCTCTGAGAAGATTTGAATCCTAGTCTCCCAGGTCCTAGTCCATCATTCTAACCACTACAGCATACTGGTTCATGACAGGCATGATGAGCTTTTTATAGGCTTGGGGGTTGGCGGGACCAGTCCTAAAACTTTACCAGAAGCAATGTAATCAGCTTTAATTTGAGGTGTACTTTAGGGGCTGAGCTAAAGGTTGAGAGCAGAGGAAGACGATAGATATTTTATATCTTGCTTGCTTTTAAAATACCCCAAGGAGTCTTTTCAGATGAGAAAGGCTACGAATCAAAATTAATTGAGGAACAGTTGGTTGGGGACAGTTCTTCAATACAAAATACTTGAAAGAATCCACTGCTTCTGAGTATAATGAGGATTCGGGTATAGAGAGCAAAACCAAAGAAATGAGGTTTTGTGCCTATGTGACCTTGTACTTCCTTATACAACACAATATTTAAATACCTGTGCAATGCCACATCTTAATCTCAGTGTCACAAATTGTCAAAGCACTATTACTTTTCTCTCTCCTCGACATTTTATGAACAGTTAATGTGGTACAGAGAGGAGACATCTACAGTTGAGTTTTTCCAATTCTTTTTGTACACTGCTCTTACTTGAAGAAAGTCAATGCATTATAGATAGATAGATTATACCATTATAAACTCAGACACAAGCCTGTGAGGGAAATTCAGTGACATGCCCAAAGACAAAGATGTTCAAGGCTGAGCCAATAACTGAACCCAGGTCTTCCCAGTCTGTCCAACACTCTATCTCATTACACCAAACTAGTTTTTTTCCTGGCTAAATAGAATGACAGGGATGCGGGTGGCGCTGTGGGTTAAACTACAGAGCCTAGGACTTGCCGATCAGAAGGTTGGCGGTTCGAATCCCCACGACGGGGTGAGCTCCTGTTGCTCGGTCCCTGCTCCTGCCAACCTAGTAGTTCAAAAGCACGTCAAAGTGCAAGTAGATAAATAGGTACCGCTCTGGCGGGAAGGTAAACGGTGTTTACGTGCGCTGCTCTGGTTCGCCAGAAGCGGCTTTGTCATGCTGGCCACATGACCCGGAAGCTGTACGCCGCCTCCCTCGGCCAATAAAGCGAGATGAGCGTCACAACCCCAGAGTCAGCCACGACTGGACCTAATGGTCAGGGGTCCCTTTACCTTTACTTAGAATGACAGTTTGACTCATCTAAGGCAGCTACCTATGTTCCTAAATAGAGTTTAGGATGGGTAAGCACAGAAGTGGACTTGAATAGATTTCGGCTATGCACTCAGAGATCCTGGCTAGGTTCTGCTTGTGGACTTCCCATGGGCATCTGGTTGGCCACTGTGAGAACAAGATCCTGAACTAGATGGGCTGCTGGCCTGATCCAGCAGGAATCTTCTTCTATTAGGGTTCATTTGAGGTATAGTGATACTAGGGGCAGCCCAAGTCAGACCCATTGAAATCAATGAATGCAAGTTAATCATGACCTAGATACCATCCTAGGTTTCTGTTCCCTGGACAGATGTGGCCTGAAAGGAACCCTTAAAGGCCTTGAAGGAGATGATGATGATGATGATGGTGACGATAACAATAGTACCCCACCCATCTGACTTGGTTGCCCCAGCCATTCTCGGTAGCTTCCAACATATATAAACATAATTAAAACATAAAACATTAAAAGGCTTGCCTATAAAGGGCTGCCTTCAGATGTCTTCTAAAGGTTATAAAGTTACTAATCTCCTTGACATCTGATGGGAGGGCCTTCCACAGGGCAGGCGCCACTGCCGAGAAGGCCCTCTGCCTGGTTCCCCGTAGCTTCAATTCTCACAGTGAGGGAACCGTCAGAAGGCCCTCGGAGCTGGATCTCAGTGTCTGGGCTGAACAATGGGGCTGGAGACGCTCCTTCAGGTATGCAGGGCCAAGGCCATTTAGGGCTTTAAAGGTCAGCATCAACACTTGAGTTGTGCTCGGAAACAGAGAGCCTTGCTGCGGCATAAACTGCTACCTGTTGAAGTACAAGCACACCTTTATGAATGAGATGCTCCAGCACATCACAGTGGCCGTATTCAGCAGCTACACCTAAAGGAGTTACTCCAAATCCATCTCTTAGGTGCACATTGCCGCCATTCTTCAGCAGCAGAGCAATGATGTCATTGCGACCCTGTTTCGCCGCTTCGTGCATTGCCGACCATCGTTTTACACATGGCTGATTGACGGTGCAATTGAATTCAATCAGAACGGAAGCCATTTCATACGAGCCCTGTTTTGTTGCTTACAAATTGAAACAGACAGAAAGAAGAGATGAAACAATTTAGATATTGTCCTTATTCTGCACTCCTCGCAACCCTACTAAGTTCAATGAGACTTATTCTAACGTAGGTGAGTATAGCAGAGGCAGGAAATCACTTTTGGTCAGAGGGCAAAATCTGATCCCAGCCAACCTCATGGGAGCAGTATTCCAATGATGGCTGCAGCAGAGCAACAAAAAAAGTAAACTTTATGGCCAATGATACATATGCACACGCAACAGTTCCAAAAAGCATGCACACCATTCATCCATGTTTGCAAAAGTTCCCTCGTGATCTTCTAACCCTTCCCCCAAACCCTTTATAAAATATATTCAAAATTAATATTGGCAGAGTAGGGCTTCCTCTTCCTTTCTGTACCACTTCTGAGACAGGATATGGGATACGGGGCAGGAATGTACATCCTTAGAAACAACAGCTTTCTGCTGCTTCTTACCTGGGCTTTTTGATGTTAATTTGAAGGGTTTAAAGTACTTGTGGCCTCTTCCAGAGGGGCAAGACCTGTCTTTTTTTCTGTATAGATGGTTTGTTCATTTTTTAGGTTTTTATTGGTAGTGTTTATTGTAATTGGTTTTAGTGTTCATATTGTGTGGCATAAAATGTGTTCATTAATATAGCTGTCAACTTATTGATTTGAAAATAAGGGACCAGCAGCCTTGAAAATAAGGGACCAGCAGCCAAAATAAGGGACCTGCAGCCTCACCTGTCCCAGGCACTCCAGTCTTCCTGTCCTCCTGCCGTCTGGTCAAATTCATGCTGCGTAGCTTCGAGAACACTGTCCAACCAACTTTGTAACCAGAGGTTCAACTGAATAGAATCTGAATCACATGCACCACAAGGCCTATGCAGCCTCAACTTAAGATGGCTCCCCGGCCTAGCAAAGTTTGCAGCAGCACGTGCAACAAAATGGCGTCCAGCATTCAAAAAACCCCTCAGCTTGCATTAACTAGCCACACACACAAGGCATGCAAGCTCCACCCCCCAGTCGTTCTTAGACTTCTTACTGGGTGAGCAACACAGCCAAGCAACACAGTTGGAGCCTCCCTCCTCCCTGGCCAGCAGGGAGGGAGGGAGAGGAGCTGCTTCCTTTGAAATTTAAGGGACATCATTTAAGGGACATTTAAGGGACATCCATCAATAAGGGACAGCAGCGGGACATGGCGCTGGAATAAGGGACTGTCCCTTCAAATAAGGGACACTTGACAGCTATGTCATTAAGCTGGGGGGAGGGCATTCTCCAGCTGCATGTCCAGTTTCCAGGGTGACCAGCCTTTGATTCTACATGAACTAGCAGCAAGCCCAAACACTGCAAGCCATTAATGAAGCAATTACCAATCAGAAGAGGAGTCTCTCCTTTCCGGTTAGTGGTATTGGGCCAGACCCCCTTTTCCAACAGTGTCCTGACATTTCCTGCATGGCGAGATTTGGCCGCCAATGTCAACGGTGTCTCTCCATCGCATGTTTTATATTCCCACATTGCTTTATAAGACGCTAGATTTATTATTTTTTAAAAAAACAAGCAAACACCTGTATCAATGCCACATTTGTAAAAATGCACATATATTTTTTAAAATTAAACAATACAGTGGTACCTCGGGTTAAGAACCTAATTCGTTCCGGAGGTCCGTTCTTAACCTGAAACTGTTCTTAACCTGAAGCACCACTTTAGCTAATGGGGCCTCCTGCTGCTGTCGTGCCGCCGGAGCACGATTTCTGTTCTCATCCCAAAGCAAAGTTCTTAACCCGAGGTACTATTTCTGGGTTAGCGGAGTCTGTAACCTGATGCGTATGTAACCTGAAGCGAGGTACCACTGTAGCTTGCTTATTAATTTGTGTCTTATGAAAACATGCATGTATTTAATACATGCTTTCATCTTAACCCAAGCAGGCTCCTCTGTACAACTTCTGGATGAGATCTTGCCTGAGTAGCAGAATGCTGCATGAAGGGAAGGGCGCTAGAGAGTATAAATCCAGAACTGTGAATGAATACGCATTGGCTATCAATGGCTGCTAATCATGATGACTATATATGCTGACTCTAGAATTAAAGGCCACATTCTTCCAAATGCCAGTTGCTGGGGGAAAACATGGGGAGGCAGCTTTTGCTCTCACATCCTGCTTGTGAGCGTCCCATAGGCAACTTTGCGAAATAGAGTAAAAGAAAATTTGATTTGACTTATTTCTATGCCACTTTTCATTCAAATGAATCCCAAAGTGGCTTACAAGCAATAACGACAACATGATAGAACATAATGGAACATCATAAATACAGCATCTGCCTGTGTTCTCCCTGATGCTGCATGGAATAATGCATGAACCAGACCTTTGAATTTAGTAAGGAAAGCATCTTAAACTTATTTAAAAGTGTGTGGTCTGTTAATTGCTAGAGGCATAGAAAGAGGAGGCACACATTTCAAGGCAGATGAAATGGAATATGCAAAAGGGTTTAACAACTTATATTCCACACTATACTGCTGGTTAACTCTGAGTATTTTATTTTATTTTTTGTATATAAATTTTTATTAGTTTTTTAACATATCATTTTCAACAGTAATTAAACATACTTTTACATCCTATTCAATTTTTTTGACTTCCATCAATCCTGCCTGAAAATTTTCCAATCTAATCTCTTAGTATGCATTTCTTATCTTCCCTATTACATTTCAAACTCATAACCAATATCTCTATCTTTTTCTACTTTGTAACACTTCGCATATATCTCCTTACAAAACTTATTATAATCCTACTAGCGTAATTTGTTGATTATAGTTGCTCTTCAAGTAATTCATATACTTCTTCCAATCTTCTGTAAATCTCTGGTCCTGCAGGTTTCGAATCCTTCCTGTCATTTTGTCCAATTCTGCATAGTCCATTAACTCTCAGAGTGTTTTAAACCCTGCTGGGAGCTCTCTCCCGCTGGAGAGTGTGCAAAACTCCATGTTTTGAATCTAGGCACACAGTCAATTCTTTTGGTTAATTACACACACACCTATTTCACCTCCACAACAATATTTTCCATCTCTGCTAACCTGTGCCAACTTACCATCCAAGATTACTTCAAGTATCTGCTGAATTGGCTGAGCAGCAGCTTCATGTAACGGAAACCAACCTCTCTCATCAGCCTCATCCAAAGCATATTTGTATTTCACATAGTCTTGAAGCTCAGATACTCGACCTCAAAAGAAAAATAATAAGCCAGTGTGAAATAAACCCAAAGGCTAACTCCATGAAGAGCAACGGTCATCCTTCAAAACCAGAACATCTTTAAGCTAAATAATTTGGTCAGGGTTAATTGGCAAAAAATACAGTGATGCTGTTTTGGGGGTAGAAGTCTACAGCCCCACTCAGTAGAGTAGGAGAGTGCCTGTTAAGTTGTGGGTGAACATATCAGACGACACAGCAATTCTTCAAACAGCTCTTGTTTATTCACAGGCCAGAACAGAACTGAACTGAAGGGTTCAGCCAGCCTGTTTATATAGAGCTCCACTACAACGCAACTGTAACCACTTTCTGTAACTATCCAATCACTGAACGTCACTTTCAATCCCTTATTTGCATATGTGGACCTGAGTGAAAACTATCTACAGTATCCCCCTGCTGGCCCAGGGTGAGAACTTCAATACATAACAGTGCCCAGATGCAGCATAGCTTTACCACAGTTTGAAGTAATACATATAACCATTGAAGGAGCTCCCTCCCATTAGACTATTAAGTTCTGAGTCTACAATTACCCAACTGCACCACCATTCACAACAATAACTGATGGTAATACAACCATCTTAACAGTGATGTCGTTTAGTACTCATACCTTCTCTTATAGCAGCTACAAGCTTCCTGTTTTGATCGCTGACTGGTAGAAACCTAGTGGAAAAAATGATAGGAGAGACATGGTATAAATAATATCTCAAGCTTTGGGAGTCTTTGCTGCTATCTCACTGAATATATCTGCTACTTCCCTAGCCTAAATCATTGTACCAGTGGTTCTGGTTAGAGGTACATCTATGTTGAGCAACACAAAAGGACAGAAGCATGCAAAGGAGTTGCTAATTTCTCAGCACTTGGGCTCAGCATGTTTCCTAGTCCTCCCATATTTCAAAAGTGTTGTAAGACCTGCCAGATGCAGTTGGTTTTGGTTGGGCCAAATAAGGATTGCCTCTGTAAGAACTGACTGAATGCTATCACTCTTCAATAGACTGCATATTCTTTTAGGTTTATTAGTATCCATGTCAAACCATCGAAAACAGGCCATAAATTTAAATTATAAACAACTCCATAGGATCCTACAGCTTACTCTTCCAGAATAACTAGAGATTGTAACCCAATGGTCAGAGGTTCAAACCAATTAGGAGAGATATGGGGGTGAAATATTGACATTCAGGCGCCAGACATTCAGACCTGGGCTGAAAGATTGCTGACATACCTTGCTTCATGATCAGGGGAAGAAGTTTGCTGGCTCCTTGCACTTTCAAGGGACTCCTGGATGCTAAATTGAAGAGCATAGCCAGTGAGATGATCTTCATCAGTGCCCTCATTTCCTTCCATCTTCTTGGCATGGGTTTATGAGCTGTTCTCAATCCACAAAATAAACGAGAGGTCATATCTTGCATGACTTGTGCTGAAAAGCACTCTAATTGTTTAAGTACAGTGGGGTTAATGGTTAAGCAGAGGTATATAAGAAAATATAGTGTCATAACTCTACACAGTAGTAGGGGAAAAACAAAGTTAAAGAATGACTAGCTCCTATGCCAAAGTGCTCTTAGGCTTCACTTTCCAGTCATCACTAGAATGTACCTCCACATTTAACTACCGGTAACACTCATATGGCCACCCAAATGAATGATTTTATGCAACCAAACTGATCAACTGTGGCTCTCTAGCAAGACACAAAGCTTCCCTGTTCAGCATTCATGTTCAAGATTTGCACAAAATATGAATTGATAATTTTCTCGGTTCTTTATTCTAAAGTGATTACGTATGTGAGATTCTAAGCTAGCTCTTCTAACTCCATATGTGGAAAAACATCACAATTTATTGTAAAAGGACTTGATGGCTTTCTTATTGGTGGCTGTTTGCTAGGTGGTGGCCCCAAACTGAAAAACTGCTAATAACTTGACACCACACTTTTGGCTACAAAAGGCTAGCATGACAGATGTAAGCACAGAATAGACACACAGACTGATGATTTTGCTGAAATCTTGTATTGCTTTATTCAATATATAAAAGAGAGAGAAAACAATTGAGAGATCCTCCCTTCACACACAGGCAATTGTAGAATGACCTGTTAATATAAGCAATGAGAAAAGAGATCACATTCAAAAATCCCATGAATTAGACACATTAGGTTAAGCTCACCTGCGACAAAGTGCTAGACATTCAAGGAAACACAGCAGGGTGGAAGACGGTGTTATGTTAATGTTATATTCAATTTTATCTTCTTGGTGATATACTGGTAAAATGATCTGAATTGGTATCATAATGGATTGTGTTAACAGTTCATAAATTAAAGCATATTTTTAAAGTTCTGCCTTCTAAGAAATTAATAAAGTTCCAGTGGCATAGCACTGGCAGTTTCCTTTGGAAGGAAGTCAATGGAAGCTTATTAGTGCTTTGTAACATTTGCATTTATTTACAAATATACAGGTTGAAAGCGCAGCTGAAACATTCCAACAGACAGACAAAGCTCACTTGCTTACACACCAGATCTTCAGGGAGACAGCCAACACCCTAAGATGCTTGCAGAGCCCAGACTCTGCTTTGTGTCTCCTCTGTCACACTCAAACTGTGTGGTTTTTTTTTTTCATACACAGATATGAATTTTCATACAGAGAATGGGGGAAGGAGAATATTCAGATGAATCATCTCTTCTGACCATCCCCTAGCTTCTTTGGCTCCCACTGAATCACGTCACCAGAATATAATTGGCTATCAACACTATGTCATGTCCATATTTTTATTTATTTATTTGAAATATTTATATATTGCTTTCCATCAGAAAGTTTGCAAAGCAGTTTACAAAGTGGTACAAAGTGCTTTAGGGCAACCCACACCGATAGCCCTACTCACAGAAAACTGATAGAAAACCTGCTGTTTTGTTTCAAGCTTTTTAAATAAAGAAATAAGCAGCATAATTCCCTTGTGCATTCTCAAGTTATGATTCAGCTAAAAGCTAAGCACTTCAAAGTCAGTAGTTTTTAAGATGTTTAAATATTTTTGTTCTCCAAGAGTAGTGTTTTTCCATAATGATTTTTCATGCTCACAAACATCCCTAGCAACCATAGTTTTATTAATATTAAGCACACGGGACAGGTGTTTAATATTATGTGGATAAAAACTGTAAATTGGAGTTGATTAACACATAAACAATCTAAGTGCCATTAGCTTTCCTCCCAAAAACTGAAGAAAAGGACAATAAGCATGCAGGCTCGGATTATTCAAAGCAAGATAATTAATCGCAATCTATATTTGGATTTATTCCTAGTTTTAAGATACCACTATAAGGTTAATTGACAATCTATAGACAAAGGGAGCTTCTCACCTTTTCAAAATCTTGCCATTGTTTCATTGGGCCCTGAATTTCAAGCATGCAAGTATAGGCCTTGCAAATGGCTAGGTCATGTGGCATTTCTAAAATTAAGTACACAGTTGGTAGTTAAATTAAGATCTGACCTTATCCAGCTGAAACACAAGCGGTCTCCAGCCTGCAGGAAAGTATGACACATGATAGCTCCAAAAGCTCATCAAAAGTAATCCGAGGGCTGACTGGTATAATAAGATTATCTGCAACCTGATTGGCTCAGCCAGACCACTTTAAGAAAACAAATGAGCTGTCATCTTACATTAGCATTGTAATCCCAATGAAACTGATCATTAACATTCCCATTAAGTGTAGTCAAAGATCGCACCTAGATATCAGATTCTAAAAGCACTGCTCCAGTGAATTTGAGAGAACTGAACTATGATAGCCTCAACCATGAGCTGGTATACTTTTGATCTGAAAGCATCTTAACATATGCCTATGAGGCATACAGAAAATACATCAATTCTACTGGCAGCACTGCTTGGCAAGATGCCCAAACGAAGCTCACCAGTTCATAATGGTGACAGCTACTGTTATCTGTTTATTTCATTTCCCCTCTCAGCATCTGTTCGTTACTAGAAGTACTGCTTCCATTCTGAACAGGAAGGCAGCTTCTAAGCTATCTTGACTTTCTGCCAAAAACATGGGTCAAGGTGATGTTGATTCTGGTAAGTTAGGGAGTGACATTTAATAGAACGTGATGCATCATGCTTCAAAATTAAAGGCCAATGAAGTTTAAAAGATAGCTCAGTGCTTCTTTACAGTCGTTGACATATCTTTTCTGTGCACCTGAATCTAAATTTCCTTTGGCCTCTATGCCTGTTCTTCCTGTGATATTATAGCTATTCATATTGCTTCCTCCCCTTCTAATTAGTGGGATTTTCAAAATGCGGGAGGGCTATACTGTTTTCAGTACAGTAGACCCTCGGGTTACATACGCTTCAGGTTACATATGCTTCAGGTTACAGACTCCACTAACCCAGAAATAGTACCTTGGGTTAAGAACTTTGCTTCAGGATGAGAACAGAAATCCTGCTCCGGCAGCGCGGTGGCAGCAGGAGGCCCCATTAGCTAAAGTGGTGCTTCAGGTTAGGAACAGTTTCAGGTTAAGAACAGACCTCCGGAACGAATTAATTACTTAACCCGAGGTACCACTGTACTCTCAAGTAACGTAAACTGTGGGTTGTGAAAGCGGTAAACCCCGAAGAATTTTTCCGAGTTTTGCCACTCGTCTATGCGCAGAAGTGCTCTGCCGCATGCAGAGAAACTCTCTAATGTGCTGCACGTGTGTGCAGAAGCCGCACCTCTGGATACAGATTTTGTGGGGTGCGCACAGACCCCTGGAATGAATTAAATTTGTATCCAAAGGGTGCACTATAATGCCAAACATGCTGCAAATACAATCCACTAACTGCTAGGCTAGGGATGTGGGGGGTGCTGTGGTCTAAACCACTGAGCCTTGGACTTGCCGATCAGAAGGTCAGCAGTTCAAATCCCTGCGAAGGGATGAGCACCCGTTGCTCGGTCCCAGCTCCTGCCAACCTGGCAGTTCGAAAGCACTTCAAAGTGCAAGTAGATAAATAGGTGGCGGGAAGGTAAACGGCGTTTCTGTGCACTGCTCTGGCTTCTCCAGAAGCGGCTTAGACATGTTGGCCACATGACCTGGAAAAACTGTCTGCGGATAAACGTTGGCTTCCCTCGGCCAGTAAAACAAGATGAGCACCGTGACTGCAGAGTCGTTCGTGACTGGACTTAACTGTCAAGGGTTCTTTACCATTACCTTTAAACTGCTAGGCTAATTTTTAAAAAATAGATTGGAAAGCAGCTAGGAAAATACTTCTATGGTTGCTGGCTACAAAATAGTTGGGAAGATGTCCTTGTTTAGTTCAGTACAGGATGGTAATTATTCATTCATTTGGTAGGAAGGCAGATGTCTACAAACAGGTAGTTCTCCTCTCACACAAGGGTTATGCTCCTGGCTATCACGGTTAAGCAAAATCCTGCAAAGCCAAAAGAACCCTTGCAACAGCTCTACCTGCTTAAAGCCGGTGCCCAACGGTCCTTGTCATGCAATGTGGAAAGCTTTTAAATCCCCAAGGCTCTGAGAAGGTTGCAAGGGGGCTCCCACAAGATCTCAGAAAGCCAGTGTTAGAAACTGAGATATGAAAGCTAGCAGCTAAATGGCACCTTGAACCTAGGTTATGGGCGCAACAATGGAACGTCTAGGCACGCTTGTTTTTATAACAAGAATGCAAAGCTGAAAATGAATGAACTGCAGCTGAAATATTGTGTTCATTTTTCACATGCTCTAGTCCTTCCCCTAATATTCTTAAGTTCTCTTCTCCAGTCCTCAGCGAATAGATGGAAGTGGGGAGGCAGAAAAAGGTCCTCCTTTCCTTCCATTCTGCAGTTTTAATCTGAAATCTCAGGTGCAGTACTGCACCCAGAGCTCAGAAACTGCTCACGCTAATGAAATTCCCTGTCGTAATATGCGCCTAGAACAATGGGAGTTTCAAACACTTCAGACAGCCCTAGGAGGGCAGAATTTCTCACTCTCCTACTTATGTATGCATGTTACCCATGTAAAGCTGGGATCACAGGATAGCTGGGATAACTCTGTTGGTAGAACATGAGACACAATCTCAGAGCTGTGGTCCCTTCCAACTCTACAATTCTATCATTCTAAGTAAATAAGCGTAAGATGTGCGTTACTTGTACATGTGTGCACATAGAACACAGGAGATTAAACACAATCATCTGAAGTTTTTATTGGAAGCATCTTACTGAGTCCAGTGGGACTTATTTCCAAATAACTGTACCTTCGATTGCAATTTTAGGCCACATTCCAGTAAAAGCACTTGATTATTGAGCTGGTGACAACATGAATGGGGCAAGGTGGAAACACTAATCATGAAATGAAATTTAGTGTGAGCTCCTTATACTAAACTTGGATTTTAACAGGTATAGAACTCATAATTTCAACCCTTTTCTTTAGCCACTTTTATTATGTTGGATCAATATTCAGCGGGCCAACGGGCTATCAGGTGACCATAAACCGTGTTCACCTTATTGCCAACCCACGCGGCACCTTCACATGCAGAAAATTAAGTTTATTGCAAGCCATGAGGTACAACAGGTGCAGTATGCTTTAAACTGGGGTAGTGATGGTAGTTTGTGTACGGAGGGGTCAATCTTCTTTCTGTCAAGGGCAACGTTTCCTTAGCAGCCATCAATCCCTGTGGGAAGGAAGAAGAGAGTGGAGTTAAAAGCAACCTCTAGGTCTGCTCCAGCTGGACCACTTGCACAACCAGCTTTTATTTCATTTTACTTGATTACTTCAGTATTTTGCAATCGCAAACCGCCTTGGACACCTTGGCAGAAAGGCAGCCTACAAAAGCAACGAGTTAAGTAATGCAATGGTCCTTTGAGGGAACCACGCTGGAGGCAAAAAAAGGGAGCGAAGAACCAAATATGTGTGAGCAACCTGAGGGAGAGCAACAGAAATTAGGAATTTGTGCAGCAAAGGCACTTCTCAAAACTACCTCAGCCGTCTACCACCGCTATGAAAAGGTAGGGCGGTAGCACCAGCTCCGTATTTTAGGTGGGAATTTTTGGTTTAAACCTACCTAGAATTTACCCTAGCAACCCCAACCAAATATAAAATATTTATAAATATATATATGCATATGTATAAATATAAAATATGTATAAATATATAGAGTGCTATTTTCCTAGAAAAAGAGGTGCCGGAACTCAACATGAACGCCTCCCTCGTTCTTTTATAATGCCAATGGCGCCCACTTGATGGGAGCCGGAACTGAGTTCCGCCGGGTTCCGACCTGAAAATTGCCCTGAATATATCGTTTAAACTGCGCGCGCGCGCGCGACCATTGACCCTCTTTCCGAGCACGAGCCACTCGGGTGCAAAACAACCTCTCCTGCAACACGCCCCGCCCTCTTGGAGAAATCTGGAGATCAGCGGGAGGAAACCAACCAATAGCCGCTCGGAGCGACACAGGCTAAGCGCTTCCCGTTTAAAAATCCTCGCTCTGCGCATGCGCACCCTGGCTTGGTCGTACGGGCATATAGAGCTGTACATCTTAAGTCTCTGACACGGAAGCGACCTTACGCGACGTCTCCGACGCAGAGCCCTTTTGCGCATGCTCACGCGGAGGTTGCTCACCCTGTCATGTGATAGAAGCGCTGGCGCGCGCTCCTCCGCCCTCGGAGGCATTGCCTTGCCCTACAGCCGGCGGCTTGCGCACGCGCGTCGCCTTCGCTGGCTCGCCGGCTTCCGTAGGTTCTCAGGATTGGTCTGTTGTTTTTTTTGTTGCCCCAGAATCCCTTGCACGCGGCAGCTGACATATAGTAGCTATGGCCGGAGTCCTGAAGAAGGTGAGAAGGGTTGAGGTCGGTCGCGGGGGCGGGCGTGGTGCGGCAGCTGGCGGGTCCCTTCGTACGGGTTGCTTAAGCAAGGGCGAAAGCTCGCTTCATAGGACGAGGGGAGGCTGCCTGTGGCTCCTCAGTGGGGACGCAGCCTGACCCCTTGGCTGCGAAGATACCAAGGATGGGGCGAACCCTATGCGTGCTGCCTTGAGCGCGTTAATAATAACTTATTATTTATACCCCGCCTATCTACCTGGGTTTCCCAGTGTGAGGGACATAAATGTCACCAGAGACTCATCACTTGGTGTCTTGTGGCAGCTCCCCTGGCAAAAGGGCTGGGTTGATGTAGTTATCCAGTGCTTTTTTTCCTAAAAAATTTTTTAGGGGTACTCTCATTTTGACTCGAGAAAATCACCATTTTATAGTTCAAATCGGGAAAAATAAATACAGTAAATGGACGAAAGGCTGCCATTGGAGGTAGCAATGGAACTGACGATCCACCGCAACAGAACTGATGACTCACCGTGCTAGAGAATAACCTTTTTTTTAAAAAAAAAAATTAATTTCTTCTCCCGTTAGATTCACAAAATGTTTAGGGGTATGTGTACCCCTGTGTCCCCAGAAAAAAAGCACTGTAGTTATCCTTTTTAAAACTCTGGTCCATGCAAGTGAAGCTGCTTGCCTCAAGTTTCCAGTAGCTTTGGGGTAATGTCCTGGGTGTGTCAAGGATCAAGATGATCAAGGGTCTGGAAACCCGTGCATTGCAGTGGGTTTTGGATTAGATGACCCTCGTGGTCCCTTCCAGCTCTACAGTTCTGTGACCTTCCAGCTTGGGATCCCAGCCTCATGAGGAATGGTTGAGGGAGGTGGGTGTGTTTAGCATGGGAAAGAGGAGAACTTTCTGACAGTAAGAGCTTCTTTGACGATGGAACAGACTCTGGGAGGTTGTGGACTTTTCTCGTTAGAGTTTTAAGCAAGTGTCATGGATTGAGATTCCTGCATTGTAGTGGGTTGGACTAGATGACCCATAGAATCTACAGTTCTGTGATTCTATGATGTGGTAGATGTGTTGCTTGGTGCAGCATTCAAACAACAAAAGCATCTTTTGAGCTTCAGAAACAATATTTTTATACACACGCAAATGTAAAACTCATCTTAAAACGATCCTTAATTAAGGATACTTATTAAACTTATCTATTTTTAAATCTCTGCAGACCACTGGACTAGTTGGGCTAGCTGTATGTGAGGCACCACATGAGGTAAGTATAAAGCATTTGCTCATTTGAAATTGAAGAAAACATGAGGAAAGTATGGCTTATCAGGAGCATATTTCATCTTAATAAGTTGAGATATGAAGAACTCTTTTGACTGTCCACACAGCCCCTTTTGTGTGAGCCAAGAAGTAAATCAGCAGTCTTCCAATAACTAGAGTTTTCCATGCTTCTGAATGTTAAGTAGGCTCATTTTATATGTTGCATTAGATTTATTTAAGTAATTAATCTTAATGTTCTAACTACCTTAACATGCAATTTCTCCAGTATCTTGAATTTGAGGTGGTTAAGATTCTAATAGAGTTTTGCAGAATTGTTCCCTTTGCTACTGAAGAAGGCTGTGAACTTTTTATTACAATTCTTAGTTCACTGTATAGACTTTTATGGTTCACATTAAATTAATGTTTGCTATCTGATCTTTTCAGCGACTCCGGGTACTCTACTCGAAAATCCTTGCTGCTCTGGATAGTATGCCCAAAGATGCATCATATAGGAAGTATACGGAGAACATTGTAAATGAGCGGCTTGATATAGTAAAAACAGTAAGTATGTCATACATTTTAAGCATCTCAAATTACATTGTTCAAGTGGCCTGCTGTCCCTTGCTTCACTTACCAGATTTGCTTTTTGATTGCTGTCAAATAGAGATGCATCATAAACTGGCACTAGTTGCCATGGGACTGGAGAGCTGAACAGAAAGGCCACTCTGGCCTCTCCTATCAGCTGTAAAATCTAGGGCTGCTGGGAGGCTGCGCACATACACCCCCCCTTCCAAGTAGGGTATTAAGGCAAGGTGATCATCCATTGACCTGTGAAGGAGCTGTAGCAAGTTTGCTTCTCTTAAGACTGCAGATCTGAAGGAAAACACACTTTGGCATCATCATCATCATTATTAGATTTATATACCACCCTTCATCAAAATATATTAGGGTGATTCACGAAATAAAAATGCAAGAGAAAAGCACAAATAAATAGTTATAACAGAAGCAACAAAACATTAACCCCACCCCCCTTCCACAAACACTGGGCCAGGAACTAAGGGCTACTGGGTGTGTGGGTTTAGTGTATATGTTTTTACAATCTGTTTTAAGATGCCTTGAGGATCGTTCATTCAAATGTTTCCAGTGAATTCAGCAGGGCTTACAGGATTGCAGCCTTGGTTTTAGTTTCATCTTGCACTCATCCCAGAAGAACTATTATAGGTTATACAGTGCATCTGTTTTGTATTGTATGGGTTTGTATTGTCTGTGTGTTCTCTGGAGACCAGAATAGGAATAGTCTACTAACCTAATGTCTTTTAGTAAGTTTGTCAATATCAGATCAAGATATACATTTTAGTCCTCCATGATAACTTAATTTCTGCCCCCTCTTGAATGGTTAAAATACCAACAACAACAATATTTATTTTTTTATTTATTATACCCCGCCCATCTGGCTGGTTTTCCCCATCATATCTGATGTTTGAAAAGCCTTAACTTTTCCACAAGGGTAATCTGAACTACTTATTGCTTGTTTAATTGAAAGGGTGTGGACATATGCAGCTGGCAACCTATGGCTTCTTGTTCCTTTTGACATTCTGAGAAAGAACTACTATTCTAGACTATATGCCACTTTTGGAAAAGACTCATTGGGTTATTTTTCACTCTGAGTGAGATATAGAAAGATACTGTTTGAACATACATCAGAGCACATCTGAGCCTTTCACTTGTTCTTGAACTTGCAGGAACCTGATGTGCAAAAACTGGAAAGTAAAATCAATGGTGGACAGATAGAAGAAGTGATTTTGCAGGTAATATCTTCTTCACAAATATCTAATTATTTAGTAAATATAGGACTTGCCAAATATGCAACTGTTTCTTATAGGCTCTTCTGGGAAAAAAATGAAAGGAATCCAATTATCTGTTTAAGATGCTGAATTCTAAAAGTGAGACATTATTTTGGGGGGGGAGGGGGGTTCTCTGTAGAGAAAATTTAGTCAGTTTGTTGTCAATATGGAGACCAGCCTTTACTGCAGCAAAATATGAAATGTTAACTGTCACTATAAAAAAAATCACAATGCAATCCTTTGATTACTTATAAGTAAGTCTCACTGAATCTCACCAAATATGGTGTTATTATACATGGCAAACTAAATTTTGCTGCTGAATAGAAAAAAGAATTTCCTACAATGTAGCCAATCACTTAACCTCTTACGTCCTAATAAGGCAGACATAAAGACGAGTGTTACAGCATTTGCTATACTGATGGAACCTTTTCTAACATAACCTTGTCTATACTGCCCCTTGAAACTATGGTACTCTTTGAAATATTGGTAGCAAAAACCCTTATTACAAAAATGTTGAGGGCTGCATACAACTAACTAGGCATGCAATCAGGAGTCAGTGCAAGGACTTTTAGCACAACCGGGAATAATCTCCCCACCCTGCATACCCCCCAAATAGGCTTGGGGAGGGGGTGCCTGGAAAACCCCCAAAACAGCATGTGGGGGGAGGAGAGACCATTCCATTGGGCTAACTGAAATATTTGGGAGGATGGGACTATTGAAAGAGCACAGTGCTGACTTCCCCCCTTTGTTTTCTCTGTTACCCCATAATGGAGCTCTAAGCAGGCTTTACCAGACTATCTACTGGGTGCACTGCTGTTTCATGCATTGACAGTCAAAAGACCTGGTCAGAAGATATACAGCGTTTATGTATTTCAGTGCTGTACCAATTAAATTGTTTAATAAAAATCAGTGTCAACAAAAAATCTGTATTTTAGTATGTAATTAGTGGATCTAACTAGTGGATCATTGTCTAGCTTAGATGCAGCAACTTTGGGAAGGCTGGTTTTTAATTTCTTTTCTTTCTTTTTTTAACAGGCTGAAAGTGAGCTCAGCTTAGCCAGGAAAATGGTGCAGTGGCGACCCTGGGAGCCCTTGGTTGAAGAACCTCCATCTGATCAGTGGAAATGGCCAATATAAATGTTATTTGTAGCTTTTGGAAGTGAAAAATATGTAATCAAATGTACGCTGGACATGAATGAAAAATATCTTAATTCTACTCATAAGATTTGTTTGCTATAATTATTGGTTATATATCCAAGTAAGCTATACTCAAAGCAGACCTGTTGAAATTAATGGCATGTTAGTTCAGTGCATCTTCCCTGAATATGACTAGCATTGATTACAACCCATTAGTTGGAAGATGACTGTGAACTTACCACCAGGTGCGAATGGTTCTCGACAATTTAACTGTTATAATCTTAAATTCTATAGACACTTGCATGTATGGGAATCTGTATAGGGCATATAAGAACCTTCTTCCTCCACTCTGCCACCAATAACCCTGTGCATTCTTGAACAAGCAGATGGGCTAGATGAGCATTTGGAAGAAATGAACAGGCTTCCTGTTCCTTGGACTGCTTTGGTGTAGTACCTGTTTGAGTCTCCATGCTTGTGGAATGAGAGGGAGTGCAAAAACCCCCCCAGAACTCTCTTTTTCCCTACTGGACTTATGTGCACAGGAGAAAGACTATTAGGTTCTAGAACAAGCTGCTAATAACATAGGCTGTATTGGAGGAGGAGGCCATCCATAGATTACCTCCACTCTCAGAGGAAGAGGAGAAGGGCTTAGTGGTAAAGCATCTGCTGCCTGTTGGTGTGGACAACATTGAGCGAGATTACCAATGCCTTGACTCTCTATGAGGCAGCTTCCTATGTGCTAGAGCTATCCAATATTTGTATCCCTGTGGAGGAAGGAACAGTTCTCAGTTTCCATGCTGTTTCAGTTGACAGAACAGGGCTGCCTGCTTTCTCTGAGGAGTTTGGATTTTATATCCCGCTTTATCACTACCCAAAGGAGTCTCAAAGCGGCTAACATTGTCCTTTCCCTTCCTCCCCCACAACAAACACTCTGTGAGGTGAGTGGGGCTGAGAGACCTCAGAGAAGTGTGACTAGCCCAAGGTCACCCAGCAGCTGCATGTGGAGGAGCGGAGACGCAAACCCGGTTCCCCAGATTACGAGGCTACCGCTCTTAACCACTACACCACACTGGCTAATTAGCCTTTTTTCAAAGTAATAGTTGACCTTGTTCTCTTTTCTAGCTTGGGTAGAATGAGAAAGGGAAGCTTTCAGAAGTGACTTGGTGAGTTCATTTTGTGGCATGGGAACTGGCAGCTTCCCAAACAGCAAAGATTTCCTCCTTCCTATCTTACCAGCCAAAGTGATGCCATCAGGGCAAGAGGCTGCTACAGATGAGTCTGGGGATAGCAAAAACCTGTGCATGCAACAATAAAACTTTTACTCTGTATGACAGGGGTAGGGAGCCTGTGCTCATTAAATGTTCTTCAAGTCCCATCAGTTCCTATCATTGGTCATGCTGAGACTGAAAGAAACTGGAGTCCCAACAACATATGGAGGAGCCATCCCTGGTTTTATGCTTTACTTACATTTAAAGCTGATTGCTGCTCGCTTGGAAATATATTTTAAAGTATTGTAATTCTTCAAATCACTGTGACTGAAGAATGCTTGGTGTTAGATGGCACCTGTAAACACAATTATTTACCATCTTGTAAAAAAATACTGTGTTTTAGAAGAAAAGCTACTAGAGGGCATCAAGTGTAACAGTGTGGTAAACGTTAAATACAGAAAGAAGGGTCACAGCTGGATGAAGATGACTATGGTAAAAAGAAACATAAAATCAGTGCAACACAATGCTCTTGCAAGTTTCACCAAGATGAAAAGCCTGTATCCTTGTGACTAAAATTTGAATTTTCTTATTGGCTTCAAGCTCCTTTCCTCACTTTTTGTGAAGGTGGCTAACTTCTTGTGTTAATTTCTGGTATGTTTGAACATTGTTTCGCTTATCAAATATTATACAGTTACCATGTTCTCCATAGCAGTCTAAACTGAATTCCATAGAATTCCAACTAATAAAAGAAAAGAAAGGCAATATAAGAAAGAAACAATGAAAATACAGTTAAATCTGGATCGTTAATGTTCCATCATATGTCAATCACAAATTCACAGGCTCACCGTGGCGTGGGACCACCTGAGTGATGCTACTGGACGGTTGGTGGTCCACGGACCACAATTTGGCAAGCCCTGACATAGAGGGAATAAATGCCATGTAGCTTTCCCGGAAGTTGTATTGTGGTGAACTCATACTCTGCCATAGTGTGACACTGCACTTCTATGCCCCTTTTAAAACAAAATGAGCATTTATAAAGGCAGCCAATCATTCAAACCTGTAAAGCTTTTACTTCCAATTTAGTGTGCTTTAAAGTTTAGAATGCAGCTTTATGTACCTAGTCCAAGGTACAAAATACACAGGTGTCAAAGAGGACAGTGATGCCTTTAGTGTGGAGAGGGATTTTCAAGAGGCGCAGCTGCAAAAACAACTCTCTTATTGGGCTAGTGCTATCATTAGATCAGCTAGGCAACTGTCTGGGATGCAGATCTCAGAGGGCAGCTTTATACCCATTAGTTTTTGTTATATCTTAAAAAATTCTGATATTTTACTTTTACATGTTGAAGCATTTTATCATTTTAAAAGCAATTCATACATTAGAATTAGTTTTTCACAAAATGAGGGTCATCTAGTCCAACCCTCTGAAAGGCAGGGAAAGCTCAGCAGCAAGCAAAGCAAGATTTTTGTGCGCCTGAAACTTGACACTCTGAAGAGACTTAAATTTTTACATCACAATTTAGAAGATGTTTTTGTGCTAAAACATTTTCTTTTGTATTTGAGGAAGATAATCAAAGGTTGTGGTATAACTTATCCCCCCCCAAACATCTTTGTTGAAAGTTAAAAAGTACATAACCATATGTGCACTAAACATTGTGAGAGAATAAAAGAGAAACAGCACCTGTAGAAGGGAAAGGAAAGGGGGAAAACGCCAAAATTGTATACTTTACAAAGTTGTGATTGTACGTCACCAGATCTTAACCTATTAACAGTATTTGTAAGAATGGATTCCAAAAACCATTGAATTTGCCCGTGCCAAGGCTGTGTTTATATGCAACTTGTTCATATGTTGCGAGTTTGTGTAAGTCTTCAATCGTAGAAGGGAGCTGCATTTTTATCTTTCCAATTCATCAGTATTATTCTTGCAAGTTAGAATAAATGGAACAGTTTCAGGTTTTGTGTTTTTTTCTGCAAGGCATCTATTTTTGAAGATCAAAGTTAGCGATTCTTTTTGGAGTTGTGTGCAAGTAGTGAGCCTTGCCTAGCGCACAAAATAACAGCCTGGCTGGTACTGACAGCCCCGCTTGCACCGCACAGCAGTCAAGCGCCTGCACCCTCCACCTCGCCAGCCCCGCTGTATGGAAAACTCCTGGCATGCAAGAGTGTGTCGCGCATGCGTCCCCTTCAGCTACACATTGATTGGCACACTTTGTCCTTCCTCTCGCGAGAGTTGGCGGCGCCGCGGTTGCTATGGATACAGCGACTCTCCGTTCCCGCTTGGAGGCGGAGCGGGTCGGGCTGATGCAGCGGCCGCTTCGGGGAACTTACGCGAGGACCTAGCGCTACGGTAAACTCCTCCGCCTTTATTAATGGCGTCATTAATATCATTATTATTATCATTATTAACCACCCGGCGTGAGAATAACGCAGAGAAGCTGGAAAGGAGCTGAGGCGAAGCCGCCATGACGTGAACGGCTGGCTGAGCGCTTTACTACGGTTCCCGACATGCTGTGCGCGAGGGCTACGTTTAAAAGCCGTCATGGCGGCGGCGCAAAGCACCTCGGGACAAGTAGTCGGTTGGTTTTGAGCGGGTTAATTGAGCAGCGGGTTTTTCCTGTCCCCTCCCTCGCCTCACATAAATAATGATGGATAGCTCGTGTTGCATTCTGGGAGCTGTAGTTCCTGTGCGCGCCGGGCACTACAGATGCTGTGGTACATGTGATGCCATTTGATTTAATAAATGATGATGATAAAATAAAAAAAATAATTTAAAATTATAATTAAAAAATAAAGGTGCTGCTTGCTGATTTCCTGCTTGCTGCTGCTCCTTAAACAACATTTTTTCTCCTGTATTCAGGATTAACTTTCCAAATGCCATCATTTCTGTGTAGTCCAAATAGTTTGCATGTGCCCCCTCAGAATGTACCGATGTTGATAGATGGGAGAAGATTCATTAGTTAAGAAACCTAATTTCAATGACAAGTTTTGAAATGTAGATTTCTTATTCTTAAGTCCTTCAGGATGGAAAATTAGGAATTGTAACTGGACAAAGAAGAAAAGCATGCTGTTCATTTAGTGTCCATGAGATATGCTCTTAACTAGTCTCTAAAGTTGCATTCTGGAATGTAAAAGTAGTCGGTCCCACAGCACAGCAAAATTTTATAGTTTGTGTATGCTTAGTAGGATGAGGTCCATCCGCCCAGCAGTTGTGGGGTACAAAGCACAACCAGTTATTCGAGACAAAGGACTAAATGTACTTTTTAGTTCACATTTCCCTGTAAATTATGCTTTCAGCTGATGTGAAGGTTAAAAAGGTGTACTTCTCCTTTCAGGAAAATGGCTGATCCAGAAGAAAAGGAAGGTGGCCTGGCTGAAGCAGAGGCTGAAACTCAAGTTTTAGAGGACACTTCTGAAACAAAACAAGCAGAAGAAAGTGCCGAGACTGTAGGAACTACGCAAGAGCAGACAGGTGCAACACAGCAGAATGAAACAAACCTGCCTACGGAGCAGGAACAAGGCCCAGAATTAGCAACACGTGAATTGGGTGATGCTGGGGAACCACTACAGGAGCTGACAGCTACTGAGGAACCAGCCGCTGCAGAGGAACCGGCTGCCATGGTGGAAGTAGCCACTGCTGAGGAACCGGCTGCTACTGAGGAACTAGCCGCTGTTATGGTACCGGCTGCCACTGAGGAACTAGCTGCTTTGGAGGAATTAGTGGAGGGGCCAAGCATTGCTGGGGAACAGGACCAGAATCTTCCTGCAGCTGAGGAACCTGTCGCTGCTGCAGAAGGGGTTCAGGAGCCAGCTACTGCAGACGGACTGACAAAGGGTTTGGACGTGATAGAAAAAGAAGAGGAAGCTCATCCAAAATCCCAGGATGTGGTCCCAGGGTTTCAGGAAGCTATTCTAGAGGTCCAAGATCTTGGTGTCAAAATCGAACCACTTATAGTTGACACAGATGCA